>NC_053392.1:631710942-632310942 GCF_905171765.1 Bufo bufo
AGTGCTGCCCCTCCATCTCTTCTCCGCCTCTGTGACTCTGCTAGTCCGCCTGCTCCCCTTCATCTCTTCTCCGCCTCTGTGCTCTGCTAGTCTGCCTGCACCCCTCCATCTCTTCTCCGCCTCTGTGCTCTGCTAGTCTGCCTGCTCCCCTCCATCTCTTCTCCGCCTCTGTGCTCTGCTAGTCCGCCTGCTCCCCTTCATCTCTTCTCCGCCTCTGTGCTCTGCTAGTCTGCCTGCTCCCCTCCATCTCTTCTCCGCCTCTGTGCTCTGCTAGTCCGCCTGCTCCCCTTCATCTCTTCTCCGCCTCTGTGCTCTGCTAGTCTGCCTGCTCCCCTCCATCTCTTCTCCGCCTCTGTTCTCTGCTAGTCCGCCTGCTCCCCCTCCATCTCTTCTCCGCCTCTGTGCTCTGCTAGTCTGCCTGCACCCCTCCATGTTCGACCAGCCCCCCTCCCCCAGGACACTATATATTATTCGCAGCGTGTTTCTATAGATTTCTCCAGACATTAAAGGGCCGGTGTCCAGGCTTCACTGATGTAGTTTCATCATTGTATTGAAGGGAAACTCTGCTTTTCCTTCCTTGCCAATTACAAGATCTCTGCTAACTGCCAGTAAATAGAAATATTGTATGCAGAGGTTGAAAAACTAACTTGATACTTATCACAACTGAGGGTTTGCTACAGTTTAGACAATCCTGTCACCTGAGCGGCCTGTGCCTGCGCTGATACACGGTAACAAATTATCAGGAGGGAGAGAGATTTATGATACGTGATAACAAACCCTCAGCTGTGAGCAGGACTTGGTGAGTTTTTTACTAGCCGGGTGGCCCCTGGATTGTGGTCCTCACCACCTTCTTCATCTCTTTCAGCTCCTCGCTCTTCTCCCCTTCGATGATCTGAAGATTTCCGGAAAACCAGTGGTGACGTCGGCCTGAGCAGCGCCAGCAGCCGGCCCGGACCGCCGCGCGCCGGACCCTGTGAACCGGCCGTACGGCAGAGCTGCTCCCTTAAAGACTCGGACTGAGCAGTGGGCGTGGCCTCATGGGAAGGCGGTGTCATGTGACTGCAGCCCGATACAGTATTGCCCCTCCCCTTCTGTCCCAGTGCGGAGCAGAGACCCCCCTGTCCTATCACAGCCCCTCCCCCAGTGTGGAGCAGACCACCATGGTCTGGAGGAGAGACCCCCCTGTCCTATCACAGCCCCTCCCCCAGTGCGGAGCAGACCACCATGGTCTGGAGGAGAGACCCCCCTGTCCTATCACAGCCCCTCCCCCAGTGCGGAGCAGACCACCATGGTCTGGAGGAGAGACCCCCTGTCCTATCACAGCCCCTCCCCCATTCAGGTGCCTTATTGTCTCTCTCGTGTCCAGTGAAGACCCTTTTTCGCCCCCGTCTCTGCTTTTTTCTGCCATCTTGTTGCAGCCGCTCTGTATTCACGTCTGTGGTTCCGTCCATGATGTGGAAGGGAAGGAGTTAATCGTCTGGGTCCGGTAGAGGCCGGTGGGTTGTTCCTGGAGGTGCGTGGCCCCCCGCCGTCCAGTGTGGACCCCAGCGTTACAGCTGGAGCTCCCCTTTAGTCTGGATTGTCACTTTTTACTGGGCAGATTGGTTGGGATTTGGGCCCCTGTGGCCCCCAGCGCTGCCCTCGTCATCTCGTGAGTGGGATGAGGCTCCGGCTCCACGGCGACATATCGTGTAATGAATTTCAGTGGTGCCGCTGTGGTACGGTCCACGTGGGATTTGCACGTTGATTGACAGAGATGTCGCCGTGTTCCCGGACACTAAACGCCTCCGGTTCGTCCTCCCGCAGCTCGCTCTGTGTCTAATCCCGGGCCGGGACTGTAGGGGCGCACCCTGATCCATGGGGGATCGACCGCTGGGGTCACCACAGAGCATGAGATTGGGGGGCCCTCTGAGGGTGTGGCCCCCTTCTGATCCGTCAGTGTCTCCAGTGCAGAAGGGATAAAACCGCCATAAGCGCTGGACGTCTGTCGTGTCAGGCTGAGGAGGCCCCGCCCCTCCTGCTAAGCCCCGCCTGCTTTTAGTGAAAACTGCTGAGGGGCAGAATATCCCAAAAAGTCACATTTTGCTCAAAATCCTTCTTGTGTGACCTCATCAATCTATGAAAAATATCCCCATACTTATCCAAGATGGCGACGTACCCCTCCGCGTTCTATCGCGCGGCCTGAACTACCATCGTAGGGAGGTCAAACTATGACCCCGGCATACACCCTTGGTCTCTGAACTCTTATAGTAAGGTATGGAGCATAGTGGGGGTTGTAGTTTCACAACTGCTGGAGGGGGCTGACCCCGTGATGGGAGGGGTATGTGGTCTCTGGACGCCCCTCGCTGGGTGATCGGAGGAGGGGTATGCGGTCTCTGCACGCCCCTCGCTGGGTGATCGGAGGAGGGGTATGCGGTCTCTGCACGCCCCTCGCTGGGTGATCGGAGGAGGGGTATGCGGTCTCTGCACGCCCCTCGCTGGGTGATCGGAGGAGGGGTATGCGGTCTCTGCACGCCCCTCGCTGGGTGATCGGAGGAGGGGTATGCGGTCTCTGCACGCCCCTCGCTGGGTGATCGGAGGAGGGGTATGCGGTCTCTGCACGCCCCTCGCTGGGTGATCGGAGGAGGGGTATGTGGTCTCTGCACGCCCCTCGCTGGGTGATGGGGGGGGGGGGTGTTGGATTTTAACTTCCCGGTCAGTTTGGGCCCTGGCAGTGACTTTCTCACCTCTCCCCAGTCACTGCGTGTGCATGCTCGGCCGAGCTGAGGATGCCTGTGTACGGGAGGATATCTGGTATACAGCCAGCTTAGAGGGGTTGTCTCGCTGGGATATGCCCCCATTGTCACACCCGCACCTATATAGAATGGAGCCCCAAAGCTGAAGGAGGGCGCACCGTGCGTGCCATCTCTATGGGAGCGCTGGCTCAGATACTTCCGTCGAGCCCATAGAAGTGAATGGGAGCGGCGGGCGGTCACTCACTTCTGTAAGGAGAGCGCTTGGTGGTGGCCGGACCGAAATCCTCCAGCCACCACCTTGAGGGGCTCCGTTCCCGATACTGTTGTGGGACAGTGGGGGCATATCCTAGCGATGCTCCCCCGTGGTCTGAGGTCGTCAGCCCTCCGGTCAGGCCATGGGTGTAATACAGAGAGAACAAGGCCTAAAACGAGCGCTAGGACCCCCAGGATTCATTAGGAGGGGATGTGTCTTAATAAATCTGCATGAGAATCCTAATAAACGACCCTGATACGGCAGCCGGTGTGAGTGAGTAATGGCTTCTACACGAACCCCCAAGATGATGAGAGTAGTAGTGACAGTGAGTCAGTGCCGGCATCTGATTGGTCCATTTCACTGCCTGTCTGGTTACATTTCCCGGTTTGGAGAGGATCCTCCGCATGACGGCACAAGAGGTCCACCGTGTATCTGAGGTGCAGCTCCGTGGAGAAAGCGGCAGCGTGTCCTGTAATAGTGCGGACCTCCGCCACCGAGCACACCCCTATAACAGATCCATTACTGGTCCGGAGCTACATACCGTATTGGGCTACTTTCACACTCGCGTTTTGTGCGGATCCATCATCCGTTCAGATAATACAACCGCCTGCATCTGTTCAGAACGGATCCGTTTGTATTATCTTTAACATGGCCAAGACCGATCCGTCCTGAACACCATTGACTTACATTGTGTCAGGAGGGATCCGTTTGGTCAGACGGACACCAAAACGCTGCAGGCAGATCCTGAGTTACATCCTGTATTATACTCCAGAGCTGCACTCACTATTCTGCTGGTGCAGTCACTGTGTACATACATTACTTATCCTGTACTGATCCTGAGATACATCCTGTATTACACTCCAGAGCTGCACTCACTATTCTGCTGGTGCAGTCACTGTGTACATACATTACTTATCCTGTACTGATCCTGAGATACATCCGGTATTATACTCCAGAGCTGCACTCACTATTCTGCTGGTGCAGTCACTGTGTACATACATTACTTATCCTGTACTGATCCTGAGTTACATCCTGTATTATACTCCAGAGCTGCACTCACTATTCTGCTGGTGCAGTCACTGTGTACATACATTACTTATCCTGTACTGATCCTGAGTTACATCCTGTATTATACTCCAGAGCTGCACTCACTATTCTGCTGGTGCAGTCACTGTGTACATACATTACTTATCCTGTACTGATCCTGAGTTACATCCTGTATTATACTCCAGAGCTGCACTCACTATTCTGCTGGTGCAGTCACTGTGTACATACATTACTTATCCTGTACTGATCCTGAGTTACATCCTGTATTATACTCCAGAGCTGCACTCACTATTCTGCTGGTGCAGTCACTGTGTACATACATTACTTATCTTGTACTGATCCTGAGTTACATCCTGTATTATACTCCAGAGCTGCACTCACTATTCTGCTGGTGCAGTCACTGTGTACATACATTACTTATCCTGTACTGATCCTGAGTTACATCCTGTATTATACTCCAGAGCTGCAGTCACTATTCTGCTGGTGGAGTCACTGTGTACATACATTACTTATCCTGTACTGATCCTGAGTTACATCCTGTATTACACTCCAGAGCTGCACTCACTATTCTGCTGGTGCAGTCACTGTGTACATACATTACTTATCCTGTACTGATCCTGAGTTACATCCTGTATTATACTCCAGAGCTGCACTCACTATTCTGCTGGTGCAGTCACTGTGTACATACATTACTTATCCTGTACTGACCCTGAGTTACATCCTGTATTATACTGCAGAGCTGCAGTCACTATTCTGCTGGTGCAGTCACTGTGTACATACATTACTTATCCTGTACTGATCCTGAGTTACATCCTGTATTATACTCCAGAGCTGCACTCACTATTCTGCTGGTGCAGTCACTGTGTACATACATTACTTATCCTGTACTCATCCTGAGTTACATCCTGTATTATACTCCAGAGCTGCACTCACTATTCTGCTGGTGCAGTCACTGTGTACATACATTACTTATCCTGTACTGACCCTGAGTTACATCCTGTATTATACTGCAGAGCTGCACTCACTATTCTGCTGGTGCAGTCACTGTGTACATACATTACTTATCCTGTACTGATCCTGAGTTACATCCTGTATTATACTCCAGAGCTGCACTCACTATTCTGCTGGTGCAGTCACTGTGTACATACATTACTTATCCTGTACTGATCCTGAGTTACATCCTGTATTATACTCCAGAGCTGCACTCACTATTCTGCTGATGGGTTGAGGATGGGGTATGTCATGTGGGGGTCCAGGACATGCAGAGAGGATGGGGTGCCTTCTATATTAATCTGTTCTCCTCCTTCTAGACCTGTCCTCTGCCTTCTACATGACTCTGTTCTCCTCCTTCTAGACCTCTCCCCTGCCTTCTACATGACTCTGTTCTCCTCCTTCTAGACCTCTCCCCTGCCTTCTACATTACTCTGTGCTCCTCCTTCTAGACCTGTCCTCTGCCTTCTACATTACTATGTGCTCCTCCTTCTAGACCTGTCCTCTGCCTTCTACATTACTCTGTTCTCCTCCTTCTAGACCTCTCCCCTGCCTTCTACATGACTCTGTTCTCCTCCTTCTAGACCTCTCCCCTGCCTTCTACATTACTCTGTTCTCCTCCTTCTAGACCTGTCCTCTGCCTTCTACATTACTATGTGCTCCTCCTTCTAGACCTGTCCTCTGCCTTCTACATTACTCTGTTCTCCTCCTTCTAGACCTCTCCCCTGCCTTCTACATTACTCTGTGCTCCTCCTTCTAGACCTGTCCTCTGCCTTCTACATTACTATGTGCTCCTCCTTCTAGACCTGTCCTCTGCCTTCTACATTACTCTGTTCTCCTCCTTCTAGACCTCTCCCCTGCCTTCTACATTACTCTGTTCTCCTCCTTCTAGACCTCTCCCCTGCCTTCTACATTACTCTGTTCTCATCCTCCTTCTAGACCTGTCCTCTGCCTTCTACATTACTCTGTTCTCATCCTCCTTCTAGACCTCTCCCCTGCCTTCTACATTACTCTGTTCTCATCCTCCTTCTAGACCTGTCCCCTGCCTTCTACATTACTCTGTTCTCCTCCTTCTAGACCTGTCCTCTGCCTTCTACATTACTCTGTTCTCCTCCTTCTAGACCTGTCCTCTGCCTTCTACATTACTATGTGCTCCTCCTTCTAGACCTGTCCTCTGCCTTCTACATTACTATGTGCTCCTCCTTCTAGACCTGTCCTCTGCCTTCTACATTACTCTGTTCTCCTCCTTCTAGACCTCTCCCCTGCCTTCTACATTACTCTGTTCTCCTCCTTCTAGACCTCTCCCCTGCCTTCTACATTACTCTGTTCTCCTTCTAGACCTCTCCCCTGCCTTCTCCATTACTCTGTTCTCCTCCTTCTAGAGCTGTCCTCTGCCTTCTACATTACTGTGTTCTCCTCCTTCTAGACCTGTCCTCTGCCTTCTACATTACTCTGTTCTCCTCCTTCTAGACCTGTCCTCTGCCTTCTACATTACTCTGTTCTCCTCCTTCTAGACCTGTCCTCTGCCTTCTACATTACTCTGTTCTCCTCCTTCTAGACCTGTCCTCTGCCTTCTACATTACTATGTGCTCCTCCTTCTAGACCTGTCCTCTGCCTTCTACATTACTCTGTTCTCCTCCTTCTAGACCTCTCCCCTGCCTTCTACATTACTCTGTTCTCCTCCTTCTAGACCTGTTCTCTGCCTTCTACATTACTCTGTTCTCCTCCTTCTAGACCTCTCCCCTGCCTTCTACATTACTCTGTTCTCCTCCTTCTAGACCTGTCCTCTGCCTTCTACATTACTCTGTTCTCCTCCTTCTAGACCTGTCCTCTGCCTTCTACATTACTCTGTTCTCCTCCTTCTAGACCTCTCCCCTGCCTTCTACATTACTCTGTTCTCCTCCTTCTAGACCTCTCCCCTGCCTTCTACATTACTCTGTTCTCATCCTCCTTCTAGACCTGTCCTCTGCCTTCTACATTACTCTGTTCTCATCCTCCTTCTAGACCTCTCCCCTGCCTTCTACATTACTCTGTTCTCATCCTCCTTCTAGACCTGTCCCCTGCCTTCTACATTACTCTGTTCTCCTCCTTCTAGACCTGTCCTCTGCCTTCTACATTACTATGTGCTCCTCCTTCTAGACCTGTCCTCTGCCTTCTACATTACTATGTGCTCCTCCTTCTAGACCTGTCCTCTGCCTTCTACATTACTCTGTTCTCCTCCTTCTAGACCTCTCCCCTGCCTTCTACATTACTCTGTTCTCCTCCTTCTAGACCTCTCCCCTGCCTTCTACATTACTCTGTTCTCCTTCTAGACCTCTCCCCTGCCTTCTCCATTACTCTGTTCTCCTCCTTCTAGAGCTGTCCTCTGCCTTCTACATTACTGTGTTCTCCTCCTTCTAGACCTGTCCTCTGCCTTCTACATTACTCTGTTCTCCTCCTTCTAGACCTGTCCTCTGCCTTCTACATTACTCTGTTCTCCTCCTTCTAGACCTGTCCTCTGCCTTCTACATTACTCTGTTCTCCTCCTTCTAGACCTGTCCTCTGCCTTCTACATTACTATGTGCTCCTCCTTCTAGACCTGTCCTCTGCCTTCTACATTACTCTGTTCTCCTCCTTCTAGACCTCTCCCCTGCCTTCTACATTACTCTGTTCTCCTTCTAGACCTCTCCCCTGCCTTCTCCATTACTCTGTTCTCCTCCTTCTAGAGCTGTCCTCTGCCTTCTACATTACTGTGTTCTCCTCCTTCTAGACCTGTCCTCTGCCTTCTACATTACTCTGTTCTCCTCCTTCTAGACCTGTCCTCTGCCTTCTACATTACTCTGTTCTCCTCCTTCTAGACCTGTCCTCTGCCTTCTACATTACTCTGTTCTCCTCCTTCTAGACCTGTCCTCTGCCTTCTACATTACTATGTGCTCCTCCTTCTAGACCTGTCCTCTGCCTTCTACATTACTCTGTTCTCCTCCTTCTAGACCTCTCCCCTGCCTTCTACATTACTCTGTTCTCCTCCTTCTAGACCTGTTCTCTGCCTTCTACATTACTCTGTTCTCCTCCTTCTAGACCTCTCCCCTGCCTTCTACATTACTCTGTTCTCCTCCTTCTAGACCTGTCCTCTGCCTTCTACATTACTCTGTTCTCCTCCTTCTAGACCTGTCCTCTGCCTTCTACATTACTCTGTTCTCCTCCTTCTAGACCTCTCCCCTGCCTTCTACATTACTCTGTTCTCCTCCTTCTAGACCTCTCCCCTGCCTTCTACATTACTCTGTGCTCCTCCTTCTAGAGCTGTCCTCTGCCTTCTACATTACTCTGTTTTCTCCCATACTGCTCCTACATCAGATCTTCATGTACCTAACTGGTGGCCACGAGGAGGACCTGGGCAGCCCTATGGGCATCGGCTCACTGGGAGATTCCCCTGTAGGGTCTATGACCAGTCTGCCTCATCCAGTGAACTCTGTTCCAGACATTACCACCTACATATCCGGCGTCCACAGCCAGTCCCCTCTGTACGTCTCTGACCTCCTCATACATCCCCACCCATGATCCCTCCTCCTCTGCTCTTCACACAATCGTCTACAAGATTTCTCCGGTGCATCCCCCACACCCCAACATCCAAACCTTCAAGAGTAACCTTCCTACGTCCTGCAATGAGCATGCTGCCACCACTCAGCCAGATGAGCAGCCTACACCCTCGCCTACTTCCTCCTGTAGATTGTAAGCTCTGTGGGCAAGGTCCTCGCCCCTCTGTACCTGTTTGTCACCAAGTTCTTGCCTATTCTATGTATGTGAACCCCCTCCTAGATGGACTGTGCCATGGAATTAACCCCTTCCCGGCCTGCACAGGGCACTGATGTGGGGGGGGGGGGGGGGGGTGTTGCAGAAGCTCTGCTTGCTCGATCAGTACAGGAGCTTGGCTGTTCCTAATATTGGGCCCTTTCTGTATCCGCTGGCATCAGTGAAAACTCTGATGCCAGCAGATTAACCCGTTAGATGCTGCTGTCAATGCTGACCACCGCGTCTAAAGGGTTTACAGAGGGAGGGGGCTCTTTCTCTCACCCCATTGGCTATGGCAGCCTGAGACCTTACAACGGCCGGGGGGCCGATGGTTCTGGAAGCCCCTCTGAATGTAAAACAGATGGTTTAATGTAGCGGAACACCGCGTGTTATTGCACCGCTTCGAAACACGGATCAAACCCTGAAAACGTGTCCTCTTCCCTCCCAAAAATCCTAATAACAAGTGATAAAAAAAAAAAAAATCGTATGTATCCGAAGATGGAAGCAATGAAAATGTCACCTCATCCCGCAAACAAGACCGTCGCCAGAAAAGGTGTAAAAATATGGCTTTCAGAAAACAGCGACACAAAATCCTGTAGAACACTGGTATCGCTGTGCGGTATCCGCAGCGGGAGAACGGGAACGCCTCAATTTCCTGCAAAAAGTTCAACGCAATAACAAATCCTAAAAAGAAATGGCGGAATCGCTGACATTTCTTTATCTTGCTTCCCAAAACGCAAAATAAAGCTATCGAAATGTCATATGTACCGCAAAATAGAAGTAATGATGGCGACTCATCCAGCTCCGACACCGCGAGAAAAAGCAACATGGCGTCCATAATCGATCCATCAAAATCTGCACTGAAAGAGACAAAAGGGGGTCATTCTCTTCTGAACCCTGTAGCGTACCCTAATAACAGTGTACCCCGACAGGAGCATACCCCAATAAGTGTACCCCGACAGGAGCGTGCCATTACAGAGTACCCTGACAGAAGCATACCCCGACAGCAGAGTGCTCCAACAGGAGCATACACTGACAGCAGCGTACCCTGAAAGAAGCATGCCCCGACAGGAGCATACCCCAATAACAGTGTACCCCGACAGGAGCATACCCCAATAACAGTGTACCATGACAGCAGAGTGCCCCAACAGAAGCATACTCCAACAGGAACGTTCCATGACAGCAGCGTACCCTGAAAGAAGCATGCCCCAATAACAGTGTACCCTGAAAGAAGCATGCCCCAATAACAGTGTACCCCGACAAGAGCATACCCCAATAACAGTATGCCACGACAGAAGCGTACCCCAACAGAATTTTGGTACCCAGTAGAACCTGCCTGACAGTTTATATGGAGTGGCTTACGTCAGGTGGCACCAGATGGGCACATTACCGGGCACTGAAATGCCAAATCTGTGGAAAACCTGAGATTTTCATTCTGCACCGTCCTCTGCTCATTAATTTTTACAAAACACCCGTGGGGTAAAAATACTGAGTCCACAGCTTGGTAAATTCTGTGAGGGTATAGTTTCTTAGGGGGGGGGGGGGCGCTGTTTTTTTTACTTCACCTCGGAGGCTCTGCAGTTGTCGGCCAGTGCTGTATAAATCACCAATCTATGGCGCTCCTTCCCTTCTGAGCCCTGTAAGGTGTCCACACAGCAGTTTACAACCACATAGGGGGTGTTGCCTTGTTCAGGAGAAAATTAATAACAGATTGTGCAGAGACTTTTCTCCTGTTATCCTGTGTGAAAATGAAAAATCTGGGGCTAAAGAAACATTTTATTGGGGGGAAAAAGCTATTTTTCATTTTCACAGCCAAGTGTTTCTAAATTCTATGAAATGCATGTTGGTTGAAAGCACTCACTACACTCCTAAATAAATTCCTTGACGGATGTTGCTTCCCAAAAACGGTTACTTTTTGGGAGTACTCCACTCTATGGGTACCTTACAATCTCTTCAAATATGCCATTACACTATCTGCCCTAAAACAAAAAATTGCGCTCCCTCCCTTCTGAGCCCTGCGGTGCGCCCATGCTGCAGTTCATGAACCTGGAGAACTGGGCCGACTTCTCTATTGGCTGCAGGCTCCATCGTAGGGGAAGGGGCAGCTGTGCTGGGGAGAAAGATGGACAGAAGGTTGGAGGAGGGTTTAATCTAGGGACTGGGGGGGAGGGTAATTACATTATAGGAGGGGAAGATAGTGCAGATAGAGACCGGGGGCAGGTAGTGGGACTGGGGGAGGAATTGAAGGAGGGACTAGAACAGCTCAGAAGGAAAGGTGTAGGGTAAAAAATATACATAAACCTCTCACATGTATGTATACTAATGGCAGAAGCCTGACTAATAAACCGGGGAACTGGAATTAGTGATGTGTGAGGAGGACTATGACAGTGGGAATAACTGAGACACGGCTGGATGATAGCTATGACAGTGGGAATAACTGAGACACGGCTGGATGATAGCTATGACAGTGGGAATAACTGAGACACGGCTGGATGATAGCTATGACAGTGGGAATAACTGAGACATGGCTGGATGATAGCTATGACAGTGGGAATAAGTGAGACACGGCTGGATGATAGCTATGACAGTGGGAATAACTGAGACATGGCTGGATGATAGCTATGACAGTGGGAATAACTGAGACATGGCTGGATGATAGATATGACAGTGGGAATAACTGAGACATGGCTGGATGATAGATATGACAGTGGGAATAACTGAGACATGGCTGGATGATAGCTATGACAGTGGGAATAACTGAGACAGGGCTGGATGATGGCTATGACAGTGGGAATAACTGAGACATGGCTGGATGATAGCTATGACAGTGGGAATAACTGAGACACGGCTGGATGATAGCTATGACAGTGGGAATAACTGAGACACGGCTGGATGATAGCTATGACAGTGGGAATAACTGAGACATGGCTGGATGATAGCTATGACAGTGGGAATAACTGAGACACGGCTGGATGATAGCTATGACAGTGGGAATAACTGAGACACGGCTGGATGATAGCTATGACAGTGGGAATAACTGAGACACGGCTGGATGATAGCTATGACAGTGGGAATAACTGAGACACGGCTGGATGATAGCTATGACAGTGGGAATAACTGAGACATGGCTGGATGATAGCTATGACAGTGGGAATAACTGAGACATGGCTGGATGATAGCTATGACAGTGGGAATAACTGAGACACGGCTGGATGATAGCTATGACATAGTGGGAATAACTGAGACATGGCTGGATGATAGCTATGACATAGTGGGAATAACTGAGACATGGCTGGATGATAGATATGACAGTGGGAATAACTGAGACACGGCTGGATGATAGCTATGACAGTGGGAATAACTGAGACACGGCTGGATGATAGCTATGACAGTGGGAATAACTGAGACACGGCTGGATGATAGCTATGACAGTGGGAATAACTGAGACACGGCTGGATGATAGCTATGACAGTGGGAATAACTGAGACATGGCTGGATGATAGCTATGACAGTGGGAATAACTGAGACATGGCTGGATGATAGCTATGACAGTGGGAATAACTGAGACACGGCTGGATGATAGCTATGACAGTGGGAATAACTGAGACATGGCTGGATGATAGCTATGACATAGTGGGAATAACTGAGACATGGCTGGATGATAGCTATGACAGTGGGAATAACTGAGACATGGCTGGATGATAGCTATGACAGTGGGAATAACTGAGACACGGCTGGATGATAGCTATGACATAGTGGGAATAACTGAGACATGGCTGGATGATAGCTATGACAGAGGGAATAACTGAGACATGGCTGGATGATAGCTATGACAGTGGGAATAACTGAGACACGGCTGGATGATAGCTATGACATAGTGGGAATAACTGAGACATGGCTGGATGATAGCTATGACATAGTGGGAATAACTGAGACATGGCTGGATGATAGATATGACTGGGCAGTTAATGTACAAGGTTACAGTCTGTTTAGAAAGGATCGTCAAAACCAGAGAGGGGGGGGGGGGCTCTCCTTTATGTAAAGTCCTGTCTAAAGCCCACAGTCCGAGAAGATATAAGTGATGGACATGGACATGTGGAGTCTCTGTGGGGAGAGATACATGGAGGCAAAAACAACAATAAATTACTAATTGGAGTTTATTATAAACCGCCTAATATACCAGAGTCCACAGAAAATCTACTACTAAACGAGATAGACGAGGCGGCAGATCATAATGAGGAGGTTATTATGGGGGAACTCCGCAGATATAGACTGGGAAACTGAGAGCTGTACATCTCATAAAGGAAACAGGTTCTTGGCAATAACCAAAGACAATGACCTCTCCCAACTGGTTCAGGACCCGACTAGAGGGACGGCCATACTGGACTTAGTACTAACCAATAGACCGGACAGAACAACAGACGTGCAGGTCGGGGGACACCGGGGAAATAGTGACCATAAAGTAATAACCTTCCAATTATCATTTAAAAGAGCGTTTCTACAGGGAGGAACAAAAATACCAAACTTCAAAAAAAAAAAAGCTAAATTTAGCCAACTAAGAGAGGCTTAGGCCTGACTAACTGGGACAAAGTCCTCAAAAATAAGAATACCGCCACAAAATGGGATATCTTTAAAAGCATCCTAAAATCTCATTGTGAGAGGTACATACCGTATGGGAATAAAAGGGTAAGGAACAAAAAGAAACCAATGTGGATAAATAGAACTGTAAAGAAAGCAATAAATGACAAAAAGAAAGCATACAAATCACTAAAACAAGAGGGTAGCACGGAAGCACTGAAAAACTATAAGGAAAAAAATAGAACATGTAAAAAACAAATAAAAGCGGCCAAACTAGAGACCGAGAGATTAATTGCCAAAGAGACCAAAACTAACCCTAAAATGTTCTTCAATTATATAAATGTTAAAAAGTATAAATCTGAAGGTGTCAGCCCTTAAGCTGTTAAATATTTTTTTCTCCAATGTATTCACTGAGGAAAATAAACTGTCAGATGAAATGCAGAATGTAAAAATAAATTCCCCATTAAAAGTGTCCTGTCTGACCCAGGAAGAAGTACAACAGCGACTTAAAAAGATTAAAATAGACAAATCGCCAGGACCAGATGGCATACACCCCTGTATCCTAAGGGAATTAAGTAATGTCATAGCCAGACCCTTATTTCTGATATTTGCGGACTCTATACTGACAGGGAATGTCCCACAGGATTGGCGCATGGCAAATGTGGTGCCAATATTCAAAAAGGGTCCAAAAACAGAGCCTGGAAACTATAGGCCGGTAAGTTTAACATCTGTCGTAGGTAAACTGTTTGAAGGTTTTCTGAGAGATGCTATCTTAGAGCATCTCAACGGAAATAAGCAAATAACGCCATATCAGCATGGCTTCGTGAGGGATCGGTCATGTCAGACTAATTTAATCAGTTTATATGAGGAGGTAAGTTCTAGACTTGACAGCGGCGAATCAATGGATGTCGTGTATCTGGACTTCTCCAAAGCATCTGACACTGTACCACATAAAAGGTTAGTATATAAAATGAGAATGCTCGGACTGGGAGAAAACGTCTGTATGTGGGTAAGTAACCGGCTGAGGGATAGAAAACAGAGGGTGGTTATTAACGGTACATACTCAGATTGGGTCACTGTCACTAGTGGGGTACCTCAGAGGTCAGTACTGGAGGGGTCACTGTCACTAGCGGAGTACCTCAGGGGTCAGTACTGGAGGGGTCACTGTCACTAGTGGGGTACCTCAGAGGTCAGTACTGGAGAGGTCACTGTCACTAGTGGAGTACCTCAGGGGTCAGTACTGGAGGGGTCACTGTCACTAGTGGGGTACCTCAGGGGTCAGTACTGGAGGGGTCACTGTCACTAGTGGGGTATCTCAGGGGTCAGTATTGGAGGGGTCACTGTCACTAGTGGGGTACCTCGGGGGTCAGTACTGGAGGGGTCACTGTCACTAGTGGGGTACCTCAGGGGTCAGTATTGGAGGGGTCACTGTCACTAGTGGGGTACCTCAGGGGTCAGTACTGGAGGGGTCACCGTCACTAGTGGAGTACCACAGGGGTCGGAATTGGGCCCTATTCTCTTCAATATATTTATTAATGATCTTGTAGAAGGCTTGCATAGTAAAGTAACAATTTTTGCAGATGACACTAAACTGTGTAAAGTAATTAACACTACAGAGGACACTATACTGTATATATATACTACAGAGGACAGTATACTGTATATATATATTACAGAGGACAGTATACTGTATATATACTACAGAGGACAGTATACTGTATATACACTACAGAGGACAGTATACTGTATATATACTACAGAGGACAGTATAATGTATATATACTACAGAGGACAGTATACTGTATATATATATACACTACGTGCAGAATTATTAGGCAAATGAGTATTTTGACCACATCATCCTCTTTATGCATGTTGTCTTACTCCAAGCTGTATAGGCTCGAAAGCCTACTACCAATTAAGCATATTAGGTGATGTGCATCTCTGTAATGAGAAGGGGTGTGGTCTAATGACATCAACACCCTATATTAGGTGTGCATAATTATTAGGCAACTTCCTTTCCTTTGGCAAAATGGGTCAAAAGAAGGACTTGACAGGCTCAGAAAAGTCAAAAATAGTGAGATATCTTGCAGAGGGATGCAGCACTCTTAAAATTGCAAAGCTTCTGAAGCGTGATCATCGAACAATCAAGCGTTTCATTCAAAATAGTCAACGGGGTCGCAAGAAGCGTGTGGAAAAACCAAGGCGCAAAATAACTGCCCATGAACTGAGAAAAGTCAAGCGTGCAGCTGCCAAGATGCCACTTGCCACCAGTTTGGCCATATTTCAGAGCTGCAACATCACTGGAGTGCCCAAAAGCACAAGGTGTGCAATACTCAGAGACATGGCCAAGGTAAGAAAGGCTGAAAGACGACCACCACTGAACAAGACACACAAGCTGAAACGTCAAGACTGGGCCAAGAAATATCTCAAGACTGATTTTTCTAAGGTTTTATGGACTGATGAAATGAGAGTGAGTCTTGATGGGCCAGATGGATGGGCCCGTGGCTGGATTGGTAAAGGGCAGAGAGTTCCAGTCCGACTCAGACGCCAGCAAGGTGGAGGTGGAGTACTGGTTTGGGCTGGTATCATCAAAGATGAGCTTGTGGGGCCTTTTCGGGTTGAGGATGGAGTCAAGCTCAACTCCCAGTCCTACTGCCAGTTTCTGGAAGACACCTTCTTCAAGCAGTGGTACAGGAAGAAGTCTGCATCCTTCAAGAAAAACATGATTTTCATGCAGGACAATGCTCCATCACACGCGTCCAAGTACTCCACAGCGTGGCTGGCAAGAAAGGGTATAAAAGAAGAAAATCTAATGACATGGCCTCCTTGTTCACCTGATCTGAACCCCATTGAGAACCTGTGGTCCATCATCAAATCTGAGATTTACAAGGAGGGAAAACAGAACACCTCTCTGAACAGTGTCTGGGAGGCTGTGGTTGCTGCTGCACGCAATGTTGATGGTGAACAGATCAAAACACTGACAGAATCCATGGATGGCAGGCTTTTGAGTGTCCTTGCAAAGAAAGGTGGCTATATTGGTCACTGATTTGTTTTTGTTTTGTTTTTGAATGTCAGAAATGTATATTTGTGAATGTTGAGATGTTATATTGGTTTCACTGGTAAAAATAAATAATTGAAATGGGTATATATTTGTTTTTTGTTAAGTTGCCTAATAATTATGCACAGTAATAGTCACCTGCACACACAGATATCCCCCTAAAATATCTAAAATTAAAAACAAACTAAAAACTACTTCCAAAAATATTCAGCTTTGATATTAATGAGTTTTTTGGGTTCATTGAGAACATGGTTGTTGTTCAATAATAAAATTAATCCTCAAAAATACAACTTGCCTAATAATTCTGCACTCCCTGTATATATACTACAGAGGACAGTATACTGCATATATACTACAAAGGACAGTATACTGTATATATATACTACAGAGGACAGTATACTGTATATATACTACAGAGGGCAGTATACTGTATATATACTACAGAGGACAGTATACTGTATATATACTACAGAGGACAGTATACTGTATATATACTACAGAGGACAGTATACTGTATATATACTACAGAGGACAGTATACTGTATATACACTACAGAGGACAGTATACTGTATATATACTACAGAGGACAGTGTACTGTATATATACTACAGAGGACAGTATACTGTATATATTCTACAGAGGACAGTATACTGTATATATACTACAGAGGACAGTATACTGTATATACACTACAGAGGACGGTATAATGTATATATACTACAGAGGACAGTATACTGTATATACACTACAGAGGACGGTATACTGTATACATACTACAGAGGACAGTATACATACTACAGAGGACAGTATACTGTATATACACTACAGAGGACAGTATACTGTATATACACTACAGAGGACAGTATACTGTATATATACTACAGAGGACAGTATACTGTATATATATACTACAGAGGACAGTATACTGTATATACACTACAGAGGGATCTGGATAGATTGGAGGCTTGGGCAGATAAGTGGCAGATGAGATTTAACACTGACAAATCGTTAACTTCTAACGATAATTTGTTTTCCCTTAGTCCTAACAGCAGCACAGATGGGGTTAACTACCCCCCCGTGGACTGGTAGGACCGGCGGAATTTTAATAAGCACAAGAACCAATAACAAAGCTTTACACCCCTACAAAGGGAGGGAACACCCCCAGCCCACTGTGTCTATAGCAAGAATAACTTACTAGGGTGGGAAATTTGTATGCTGCTGTTAGAACTAAGGGAAAAAAATTATCGTTAGAAATTAACGATTCCCTTACGTCCTACCAGCAGCACAGATGGGGAGATAGCAAGAAGAACCCCTAGGGAGGGCCCTCATGCCTGGCAGAGCTAAGAATAGCCTGCCCAAAGGCCGAAAACTCCGCTACCCTGGCGTCTAGTCTGTAGTGGGAGATGAACGTGGATTCAGAGCTCCAGGAGGCAGCTTTACAAATCATCTCCAGAGGAAGGAGACTTCTTTCAGCAAAGGAAGTAGAGATGGCCCTTCACAAACTCTGGAGGATCCAAAGCCTGAGAAACAAAAGATTCTCTAATGGCCTCCTTAATCCAGCGACTAATCGACGCCTTGCGGCCTTTGGACTTACCGGCAAACATGATGAAGAGATTGTCATCTATCCTGAACTCCCTGGATCTGTCCACATAGATCTGGAGGCATCTCGAGATATCCAATGGATGCTTGACAGGATCCCTGGAGGAGGTAGAAGGAGAAAATAAAACTGGCAAAGAAATCACCTGATTTATGTTCTGAAATGAAGGGACCTTAGGCCTGAAATATGGAAGGAATCTCAGGAGAACCCGGTCTTGAAGAAAGATGGTATAGGTTTCTGAGGCCGAGAAGGCTTGAAGCTCTGAGATTCTCTTGGCCGAGGTTACCGCCAGTAAGAAGACCGACTTCAGAGTCACGAACTTTAAATCCACCTCCTCCAGAGGCTCAAAGGGGGAGATGCTAAACCCATGAGCACGACTGATAAGTCCCACTGAGGGATGGGCCTCAGTACTGTAGGCTTCAATCTTTCAGCTCCTTTAAGGAAGCGTTTGATGAGCGGGTCCTGAGAATAGGGTCTGTTGAGACAGGCCGAGATGGCAGAAATCTGGACCCTCAGAGTAGATGGAGCAAGGCCTCTGTCTAGGCCGTCCTGTAGGAATTGAAGTATCGTAGAGAGGGGTGGATCTGCAGATGCCACCTGGTTTGAAGCACACCATGACGAGAAGATTCTCATGATTCTGGAGTAAGCCTTCTTAGTAGATTCTGCTCTTGAATGTGACAACGTTCTCAGGACCGACTCTGAAAGCCCTTCTATTCTGGGAAGGGACTGATCAACCTCCAGGCTGTCAGGTTGAACCTGTGCAGATCTGGGCAAAGGTGAGTGTCCCATGACACCAGGGTCTGCCGTGGGGGGAGCCTCCAATAATGTCCCCGACTCATCTGAATGAGCTGGGTAAACCAGGATCTCTTGGGCCAAAATGGTATGATGGCTATTACCGAGGCCTGATCCTGACGAATTTTCATCAATACCCTCGGTATCATGGAAAAGGGAGGGAAGATGTAAGCCAGCCTGAACCTCCACGGTATCGACAGAGCATCTATCGCAGGGGGTTGTTCTCCCTGTAAAAGGAAGCAGAACTTCTCCACCTTGGCATTGAACCTTGGCATTGAACCTCATTGCCATGAGATCTACCTCTGGCAAACCCCACATGAGGATTAACTGCCTGAATATCTCCGGATGCAGGGACCATTCCATTGTCGGCAGACCGCGACGATCTGTGATTATATTGCAGGAACCACAGATGTGGATGGCAGACAGGTGGGAAAGGTTCAACTCTGCCCACCGAAGAATTACCCCGATCTCTGAAAAGAGGGGTAGAGATCTTGTGCCTCCCTGCTTGTTGATGTACAGGACTGCAGTCATGTTGTCTGACTGTACTCTTACTGCTAAGCCCCGTATTCAAGGGGCAAAGTGAAGGAGGGCTAGCCGGATGGCTCGAATCTCGCGGAGATTGGAGGAAAGTAGCCGCTCCTGAGGAGACCAAGTCCCTTGGACAGGGGAACCGTCTAGGTGAGCGCCCCAGCCTACTTGGGACGCATCCGTAGTCAATATGACCCAGGATGGCTGGGTTATAGACTTCTCCCCCGGGAGATGGAGCCACCATCCCAGGGAGGTTTGAGTCTGACAAGACAGGGAACACAGGGAATTTAGCCCGGCGGGGCTGCCATCCCATTTGGCAAAGACCTCTGATTGTAAAGGGCGGAGGTGCCACAAAGCCCAAGGGACTGCCTCCGCAGCCGCTGACATGAGCCCCAACATCTTCATGAGAGTCCTGATGGAAACTCGACGAGGAACAGATAGGAACCTTGCCAGGTCCAGAATCAGAGTTCTTCTTTTTGGAGTCAACTGGAGGGACATCCCAACGGAGTCTACTATGAAGCCAAGATAAGTTACTGAAGTCGACGAGCTCACGTTCGACTTCTGCCAGTTGATGATCCACCTTAGGCGGAGCAGAAAAGAGATAGCCACATGAAGATGGTGGGTAAGAACTGGAACCGAGGAGGCTTTTAGGAGCCAATCGTCCAGGTAAAGAATTATGGTCAGCCCTTGAAGCCTCAGAGCTGCCACCACCGAAACCACCACCTTGATGAAGGTGATAGGAGCAGAGGAAATCCCGAAGGGTAAGTCAACAAATTGAAGGTGCCTGAGGACCCCCGAGACCTGGACCACGATACTGAGATACCTCTGGGAAGCAGGATGGATGGGGATGTGAAGATAGGCATCCTTGAGGTCCAGGGTAGCCATCACGTCTCCAGGATTGAGAACATGGATCACTGACCTGATAGTTTCCATGCAAAACTTTGCCTTCCTTATAGATTGAAAAATCTCAAATCGATAATCATCCGGAGGTCTCCGGATTTCTTGGGAACTAGAAAAATCGGAGAATAGATCCCTAAGCCCCGCTCTCCTCCCGGAACCTCCTTCAGAGCGCCCTTGAGGATATAGTCCTGGATATAGGCCTCCAGAATTGCCTGCCTGGCGGGCGGTAGGCGCTGGTTGATGACAAATCTGTCCGGAGGAGGCGACTTGAGGTTTATTAAGTAGCCCTCGGAAATGACCTCTAGGACCCAAGGTTCCGGAATCTCCTGAGCCCAGACATCCTTGAACTGGGCGAGACGCCCCCCGACGGGCACAAGGGGATAAGGAATAGGAAAATCTTCCGGAAGGATGGCAGGAGTAGCGGGGGTTAACCAAGAGCCTGCGAGAGGCCCATAGTCAGGAGGGCTTAGCCTCCTTAGCTCCTCTGCGAGGGCGCTTCGAAAATTTTCGTTGCGCCCCCCAGTCTCTACGCGATCTATTTTGCGCTTGTTGGCCGGATCTACCGCCGCGCTCTTGTCTGCCCCGTCCCCAAAAGGGCTGCTGGGGAAGACTTTTCCCCTTCTTATCGGAAAGATCCTCCATAATCAGAGACCAAGGCCATGGACTTAGCTGCCAATTTTAGCTGTAACTGTGCCGTGTCGCACATAAAGTCCGTCGCCAGATTGATGGTCTTAAATGCGGCCAGGATGTCGTCCCGGGACACCCTCTGGTCCACATCCGTCTGGATTTGATTTAGGCGGGACCGGAGGAAGGAAGAAACTTCCGTAGCTGCGATAGCGGTCGAAGCAGAGGCTGCAGCGGCCGAGTAGCCTCTTCTTAACGTGCACTCTGCCCTCCTATCAAGGGGGTCTTGCAGACTAGACCCATCGTCTGCTGGCACCACAGTGCGTCTGGACAGTTTGGCGATGGCCATGTCCACCTTGGGAATGGAACCCCACGATTCCACCAAGGAGTTTGCCATGGGAAACATGGTCCTGAATTTCTTAGTCAGGACCGGACCTTTCTCAGGTTTTTTCCATTCCATCCGCATAACGGAAAGAAGGGTCTCATCCGCCTTGAAAACACGCTGTGCCCGACTGGCGGGATCGGAGGACTCCCCGGTGTCAACATCATGGTCCCCCGACCTGATGGACTTTAGCAATTTCTGAGTTTTCTCTGGTGGAAAAAAGCATGATGTTAACTCCTCTTCGTCAGAAGAGGAGGAGACCAAAGAAATTGCGGCGGGTTTTTCCACAGGCGCGGAGGTATCCATGGGAGCTTGAGTAGCGGCAGGAAGCCTCTCGTCCAGCAGGTTAACCACGCCCTTAATGGAATCATCCACATATCCCTTGACCCACTGGTGGGTTCCGTGGCCGACTGGGATCTACGGCAAGCCTCGCACCTCGAAAAGGGGCAATTGTCATCCAGCAGCATACTGCAGTCAAAGCAGGCCAGATGCTTCCTCTTTGAGACCGATTACAGTGGGGGGAGGACAGTAGGTGGATTACATCAGGTACAGGGGGGACGGTAGGTGGATTACACCGGGTACAGTGGGGGGAGGACAGTAGGTGGATTACACCGGGTACAGTGGGGGGAGGACGGTAGGTGGATTACACCGGGTACAGTGGGGGGAGGACGATAGGTGGATTACACCAGGTACAGTGGGGGGAGGACGGTAGGTAGATTACACCGGGTACGGTGGGGGGAGGACGGTAGGTAGATTACACCGGGTACGGTGGGGGGAGGGCGGTAGGTGGATTACACCGGGTACGGTGGGGGGAGGACGGTAGGTGGATTACACAGGGTACAGTGGGGGGGAGGACGGTAGGTAGATTACACCGGTTACATTGGGGGGAGGACGGTAGGTAGATTAAACCGGGTACAATGGGGGAAGACGGTAGGTGGATTACACCGGGTACAGTGGAGGGAGGACGGTAGGTGGATTACACCGGGTACAGTGGGGGGAGGACGGTAGGTGGATTACACCGGGTACAGTGGGGGGAGGACGGTAGGTGGATTACACCGGTTACGTTGGGGGGAGGACGGTAGGTAGATTAAACCGGGTACAATGGGGGGAGGACGGAAGGTAGATTACACCGGGTACAGTGGGGGGGGGGACGGTAGGTAGATTACACCGGGTACAGTAGGGGAAGGACGGTAGGTAGATTACAGCGGGTACATGTAATGACCGGTGTCACGCAAAGGGAGGGAAATGGGAAGGCCCTGTCCAAGGGAGAGGGAAAGGTGTTGACCCCTGACTCACCTTGCGGCTGGCATCTGACTGCCCTGACGTTCCTAGACGGGTTCCTCACCCGTGCGGCGATCACGTGCCTAAACCCTGGCTTTCCCTAAGATGAGCCCTATGTAGTGAACGGGGCGGTGGGATCACTAGTCCGCACCACTGACACTAAAAGGAAAACACCAGGGAGAGGACAGAAAATACAGACAAACATATAATCCCAGGTGGGCGACCACAGCAGACCACAAAGGTCCAACAGGGATCCGGAGGGTAACGTTCTGGAACAACAACCAGGGATCTCAGCTACTCAGCTCCAGTGGGTCAGTATAGAAGTCCAGGCAGGAAGCTGGGAGATGGGAATATAAGGAGGTTGGGAGTGCTGGACAAGGAACAGCTGAGGAGAAGAAGCTACGGATCCCTGAGTGAGCCAAAAAGGATTGCAAGGCAAACCCAGAAAGCTACCATTACAAAACAGCACTGTCTTTGTACATCGAACGCGCAGCCACCCGCTGCGACTTCCTGACCCCGGGTATAACGGAGTCAGACGTGGCTCTTGACACCCTCGTGACAGTACAATGGTGGGAAGACGGTAGGTAGATTACACCGGGTACAGTAGGGGAAGGACGGTAGGTAGATTACAGCGGGTACAATGGGGGGAGGACGGTAGGTAGATTACAGCGGGTACAATGGGGGGAGGACGGTGTGACTCCTAAACCGCATGCTGTTGCCTGCGGTCTCGTGTGGTTGTTTCAACCATAGGTGAGGGCCGCTTGTATGTTGCCTCACTTGTGGTTGCCGTTGGCAACATGTTATTATGATGTGCTTGGCAGCTTGCTGCAATCTGTGTGCGGGTGCACCTGGCAACCTGTCTTTGTAGGTGTGCCTTTTTATAGGTTTGGTGTGCACTGACATTTTCCCTTCACTCGTGGCTGTTCGAGGCAACGTGTTATTGTGTACATGTGGTGGCAGTGTCTCGGCCTTCTGGCTGACTCCCAGGACACGGTTGCCACGCATGTCGTTGCCTGCGGTAACAGCTGCAGTGTAATTGTGTGCGTATTTCCCTTCAAGTCACTAGTTTTCCCTTCCCTGGTGTGAGAAGGGTTAATTCCCTTCCTAGACTGTGAGCACTGGGTGTGGCTGCTTGGGCCTATATAGCCTCTGCTGAGAGCAGTAGTCAGAGGGGTACTTCAGCCATGGTCTGCTGGAGCCATCCTCCTACCTCAGGGGTGGCCAACCTTACAGACACACAGAGCCAAAATAAAAAAAAAACTTGACTACCAGGAGCCACAAGCTATACATTAACACACCAGTCACCGTAATTTTTGCCCTTCAAGATGCACCTAGGTTTTAACAAGGAAAAAGAAGAGAATTTTTTTTTTTTTCTCATCTGAGGTCTGATAAAAATAATTTTTTCTTATTTTTCATTCGCAGAGAAAAAAGGAAAAAATATAATTTTCGTCAGACCTCAGATCAGACTCCTAAATCAGATCCCCAATCCTCATCTGACCTAAAATAAGATCCCCAAACCTCATCAGACCCCCAAAATAAGACCCCAATGCTCGGATCAGACAACACAAATCAGACTCTCAGTGTCAGACCCTCAGTGCTCAGATCTCTCCCCTTCTCAGGTCTGATCCCCCATGCTCAGACCTGACCAACCCATGCTCAAACAAGACCCCCAATTGCTCGGATCAATACCCTCATTGCTCGGATCAAGACCCCCATTGCTCGGATCAAGACCCCCCCATTGCTCGGATCAAGACCCCCCCCATTGCTCGGATCAAGACCCCCCCCATTGCTCGGATCAAGACCCCCCCATTGCTCGGATCAAGACCCCCCCATTGCTCGGATCAAGACCCCCCCATTGCTCGGATCAGGACCCCCCCATTGCTCGGATCAAGACCCTCCCCCCCATTGCTCGGATCAAGACCCTCCCCCCCATTGCTCGGATCAAGACCCCCCGCCCCCCATTGCTCGGATCAAGACCCTCCCCCCCCATTGCTCGGATCAAGACCCTCCCCCCCCATTGCTCGGATCAAGACCCTCCCCCCCATTGCTCGGATCAAGACCCCCCCATTACTCGGATCAGGACCCCCCCCATTGCTCGGATCAAGACCCTCCCCCCCATTGCTCGGATCAAGACCCTCCCCCCCATTGCTCGGATCAAGACCCTCCCCCCCATTGCTCGGATCAAGACCCCCCCATTGCTCGGATCAAGACCCCCCCATTGCTCAGATCAGACCCCCATTGCCCAGATCAGGACACTCCCCCCCCTTCCCCCATGCTCAGATCAGAACCTCCCATGCTTAGATCAGACCCCCATGCTCAGTTGTATAATTTAAAAAAATCTCTTCCCTCTCCTGATCAGGCACTGGGCTCCTGCTCGGGCACCTGCTACTCTGCAGGTCTGACACGCTCTCCACTGTGACCTGATGAGCACTACGTCAGGTCATAGTGCGTATCTCCACGTACTACGTTCTCGCACTGTGTGCATCAGAATGCAGTGTAGAGTGAGCTGGAGCTGCAAAGTAACAACAGTGCCCGATCAGGAGAAGAGATCTGAGCACGGGGTGGAGAGTGAGCCGCCTGACTGCTTCCCGGCTCCACAGCTAGAGCCTCACTTGAAGAAGCAAAGAGCCGCATGCGGCTCAAGAGCCACAGGTTGGCCACCCCTGTCCTACCTGATACCATCTGCCAGTGAGGGCCACCCTTGTGGTCACAGCAAATGTTATGTGATGTTAAGTTGATGTTGTTTTCCTTTCATGTTAAATGCAGCTATGGATCTGGGTTCCTGTGTGTGTATATGGGTGTTGGCTGTGTCCTTTTAAGTATGGTGTGGACGTCAGCGTGTCAGCACAGGGATCCAGTCAGCAAGGCTGTGGCAGGTAGGTGGAACTAGTGCAGTTCACCTGCCATATCCATAGGTCTGTTTTTGTACCCCTTTTCCTTGTAGCTTGGCCAGTGAGACTCCTGTTCCTCAGTGTCCAGGAGGAACGGGCTGTCTACCCAGCTCCTAGCTCAGGGATCGGCGGAGGGTCAGTAGGGATCCGAGGTTCCTGAGAATGAGCCCTCCTACCTTCAAGGTCGGCTCATGCAGTTAGGAGTCAGGGTCAGATTAGGGAAGCTCTAGGAGGTGACCTGCTCCCTATTTCTGTCGTCCTGGCCGAGCAGCCACTAACATCTTCTGGCATCGCACGGCTGAGGGTTTTCCCCATCCTCAGCCGTGACAGACGGTAGGTAGAGTACACCGGGTACGATGGGGGGAGGACGGTAGGTAGAGTACACCGGGTACGATGGGGGGAGGACGGTAGGTAGATTACACCGCTTATGGTAGGGGGAGGACGGTAGGTAGATTACACCGGGTACAGTAGGGGGGGGGGGGGGGGGGAGACGGTAGGTAGATTACACCGGGTACAGTAGGGGGAGGATGGTAGGTAGATTACATCGGTTACAGTGGGGGGAGGACGGTAGATAGATTACACCGGGTATGATGGGGGGAGGACAGTAGGTAGATTACACCGGTTACAGTGGGGGAAGGACGGTAGGTAGATTACACCGGGTACGATGGAAGGAGGACGTTAGGTGGATTACACCGGGGACGGGGGGGGGACGGTAGGTAGATTACACCGGGTACGATGGGGGGAGGACGGTAGGTAGATTACACCGGGGGAAGGACGGTAGGTAGATTACACCGGGTATGATGGGGGGAGGACGGTAGGTAGATTACACCGGTTACAGTGGGGGAAGGACGGTAGGTAGATTACACCGGGTACGATGGGGGGAGGACGGTAGTGTAACGGAACGCCTAGCACCCCGACCGGGTACCTCCGTTGATGGTCAGGCAGCAGGGGTGCTGTCTGGCCACTGGGTCCCTCCGCCGGCCGGGACCGCGCTACAGCGCTGGCGGTCGCCGTGTAGCGCCGCGCCAATTTTTAGGTTAGGACCCACTCATAGAGGCAACCTTGGCGTGGTGAGTGGGCTTATTGCCTTTTGATCAAAATGTACACAAATGCCTCATTTAGCATTTAGCATGGAGGTAGTACACATGCGCTATTCAGTGCTGTCTCCTGCAGGAATGCAGGGATGAGATCATAGCATTAGCAGTGGATGTGCGATTCATTTCTTTTTTCTCTCTCATTATTTAATACCTCCATCGATGGATGCTCCTAGTGCTTCCAGAGGACTCCAAGCACGCAACTTGACACCGTCAGCGCTGCAGACCTCACGAACCGCCGAAGCTTGGTGGAGGTCTCGCCGTCTCCTACCCACCCTGGACCTACGACAAGGCTCCAGGCTCCAGTGGGTGAACCTCTCCTAAATCCAGAGACCGGAACCAGGCACAAGCTCTTACAAGAGCTTCTACTCAGGGGAGTATTGGGATATAGCAATCCCCAAGAGTGTAGTTATCCCATTCCCCAAACATGAGCCAAGACTTCATGAAGGTATAAAGCAGCACCTTTTATTGAGGGCTACCTGCCCGTATTTATGCAGGTCCCCATCTGGTGTACACGCCCCTAGGGGACCAGAAGGAAGACTGTGACACAGGATAGATACGTAGCACTCAGGATACACAGACACAACACATCCCCACAATGCATCATGGTTTCCTCCTCTCTGCCCTGGAGACACCCGAGGAGTAATTCAATTATCTCTCAGGACAAAGGGAAATCACCAATACACATGTGGGGACAACAGGACAGAAATCACCACCCAAACACACAATGTCACACCCCCACAGCAAACACAGACATTTAACATATCCCCAGATAGCTCAAGTCTGAGTGCATATCATTAGGTGAATGGCACTCAGAATACACGAATACAATAAAATTAGCTATCTGGGTACCCTCACATAACAACATACAATTCCATAGACAGATTTAAGCTGTGCGGCCGGTCTGTCTTCTCCTTTAAAGTTAGTATGGGCCATAATCCTGAGGCAAGAGGCTGGTAGCCAGGCCTCTCCAAAACCCAGTGGCGAGGTTGGTTTTGCCACACATCTCCCCCTCCCAGGGAAGACTAACCAGATACCTGACCTCACGGTCAGTACCTGAGTTAGTCTGTGTCACGGCGGACGTACACTTAGCACAAAAGATAACACACCAACCAGGCTCTGGACGAGAGACAGGGGAAGGGTCACCTCCTAGCTTATCCCTGACCTCTTTCCCTGCACTGCTCAGCCCACAGCAGACCTAGATGGTAGGTGTGCTAGTGTCCTCCAGCCTGGGCTAACAAAACCCTGAACTCCCTAAGATGGTGAAGTGGGGAGATAGGAGCAGTCTGCTCGCACAGAACCTGGATGGAATAGAAGACACAAACAACCGAACAAGAAATGACACTTATCTCAGAGAGCAGGAACTGACAGCCAACCTTCCCTCTAAGCTTCCCAGACCAGAATGAACTGTATAATCCGCTCAGGACACTGGGCAGTGTGCTATTTAAACTAAAGACCCCACCCAGTGCACCTGATGAGAGGCGGATCCAGCACGGCTCCAAAACAACATTAAACTCGTGCTGCTATCCTGGCTGACCTCCGCACATCGTCAAAGTGGGGCATGACAGTCTGGCAGTCCAACCACAACCCAATACTGGACCTGTTGAATTTTGGGGCCTGGCTCTGTTTTGTATGTCCCCAGCTGTTGAGTGGGCATTTGCGACTCCTTGCTTCCTTGTGGTTCTCTAGCTTTGAGCTGGAGGTACTTGGTGGGCAGAGGCCGACTGCGCTCTGCCCAGATGCCAGCTCTTCCGCTGGGGTAGCCTGTGGGAAGTCCGGCTCTGGAGAAGAGGATAGGGGAGGGCAGAGGCCGACTGTGCTCTGCCCAGATGCCAGCTCTTCCGCTGGGGTAGCCTGTGGGAAGTCCGGCTCTGGAGAAGAGGATAGGGGAGGGCAGAGGCCAGCGGCACTCTGCCCTGATGCCAGAGCTTCCGCTGGGGTGCATGGTGCCAACTCCTGCTGGGTAGTAACTGAATGGTTAGGGCAGAGGCCAGCGGCGCTCTGCTCTGATGCCAGCTCCTCTGCTGGAGAGGGGTCAGTGGGGTTTAAAGCCTTACCCACTACCCTCAGTATTGGGCTGGGAGAGAGCTGTGGAGGGGGGCTATCACTTACCCCCTCCTCTGGATACCCCATCTGCCGCTGGGGAGAGAGACCAACTGTCTCCTCTCCCTGTAGAGTATACTGCCGCTGGGTAGTGAGACCGGCTGTCTCCACTACCAGTGATTCTGGTTGTTGCAGAGATGTACTCCCAGTGGCAGTTGGGGATCTGGGCCGCCTGCCCAGCCACCCTGTTAGGCCGGTGGAGTGACTACGGTCCCATCTCCACCTGCCGACTGGGGTTCCTCCCAGTACCAGTCTATGAAGTCCCCTACCTCCACAGTTGGTGAGGAAGTAGGGGATACCTCAGCTGTGACTTGCCCGGGGTAGGGCTGCAGGTCTGGGCCTGGTATTCAACTGTCTTGTATCTTGCGCTGGGCTTGAATGGAGCGAAACAACTGTTGATAATCTTGCTCCAGTTCCCACTCCCTTTGGACCAGAAAGGTCAGATCTGCCCTCACCCCACTAGTTGTAGGCCAATTGTGCAAGTCCCACCTGTAGTCAGTAATGTCCCAAAATCTAGATTCTTCTGTGCTCCCAAAGTCAATGTCTTCAAAAGACTCCCACAATAACCCAGGGCAATTATATTCATCACCTTCGGGCTTGGCGTACTCCTCCATCCATGTAGACTGTCGTACTGTGTCCCACCATAGTGCTTGGTAAGCGTCATCCAGCCAGGTTTCCTGCCATACCAGTGTCTCAAGCTCTGACACCCACTCCGTCAATGGTTGCTCTCCCAGTAGAGGTAGTCGCAGCGCCAATCGCATTCGCAATCTCTGCTCCTCACTGGGAAGACTCTCACCCCTCCGACACTGCACGTCCTCCAGGGCCTGGTGCCATACGCCTTTCCGCTCGGCATCCCTGTAATCCGGGTGATCTTCCTCATATTGCTGTAGCCAGGGGCGCTGTACGGATACTAGCGTTGCCCTCAATATACTCCACGAACGGTTTCTCCGAGCTGCTTCTCCTCACACTAGGACGCCATCCCACTGCTTGCCACCAATGTAACGGAACGCCTAGCACCCCGACCGGGTACCTCCGTTGATAGATGCTCCTAGTGCTTCCAGAGGACTCCAAGCACTCCACTTGACACCGTCAGCGCTGCAGACCCCACGAACCGCCGAAGCTTGGTGGAGGTCTCGCCGTCTCCTACCCACCCTGGACCTACGACAAGGCTCCAGGCTCCAGTGGGTGAACCTCTCCTAAATCCAGAGACCAGAACCAGGCACAAGCTCTTACAAGAGCTTCTACTCAGGGGAGTATTGGAATATAGCAATCCCCAAGAGTGTAGTTATCGCATTCCCCAAACATGAGCCTGAACTTCATGAAGGTATAAAGCAGCACTCTTTATTGAGGGCTACCCGCCCGTATTTATGCAGGTCCCATCTGGTGGACACGCCCCTAGGGGACCAGATGGAAGACTGCGACACAGAACAGATATGCAGCAACTCAGGATACACAGACACAACACATCCCCACAATGCATCATGGTTTCCTCCTCTCTGCCCTGGGGACACCCGAGGAGCAATTCAATTATCTCTCAGGACAAAGGGAAATCGCCAATACACATGTGGGGACAACAGGACAGAAACACCACCCAAACACACAATGTCACACCCCCACAGCAAACACAGACATTTAACATATTCCCAGATAGCTCAAGTCTGAGTGCATATCATTAGGTGAATGGCACTCAGAATACACGAATACAATAAAATTAGCTATCTGGGTACCCTCACATAACAAAATACAATTCCAAAGACAGATGGTTCTGTCACACACGTCAAAACCCCACATATCCCTATAATGTATACATCCATGGATAGCTCTGATCTGGGTGAACAACATATCCAAAAATCACCCAGATCCGAGCAGGGGTTCCCGAATTCCATGGAAGTCACATTTGGCCGACCGCAAGCATGGCTTTCCTGCCCAAAACAGTTCCACAGATTTAAGCTGTGCGGCCGGTCTGTCTTCTCCTTTAAAGTTAGTATGGGCCATAATCCTGAGGCAAGAGGCTGGTAAACAGGCCCCTCCAAAACCCAGTGGCGAGGTTATTTTCGCCACAGTAGATTATACTGGGTACAGGGGAAGGACGGTAGGTAGATTACACCGGGTACGAAGGGGAGGACGGTAGGTAGATTACACTGGTTACAGTTGCGGGAGGACGGTAGGTAGATTACACCGGGTACAGTGGGGGGAGGACGGTAGGTAGATTACACCGGGTAAGGGGGAGGGAGGACGGTAGGTAGATTACACCGGGTAAGGGGGGGGGGAGGACGGTAGGTAGATTACACCGGGTACAGTGGGGGAAAGACGGTAGGTAGATTATACCGGGTACAGGGGGAGGACGGTAGGTAGATTACTCTGGGTACAGTGGGGGGAGGACGGTAGGTAGATTAAACCGGGTACAGGGAAAGGACAGTAGGTAGATCACTCTGGGTACAGTGGGGTGAGGACGGTAGGTAGATTACACCGGGTACGATGGGGGGAGGACGGTAGGTAGATTACACCGGGTACAGTGGGGGGAGGACGGTAGGTAGATTACACCGGGTAAGGGGGAGGGAGGACGGTAGGTAGATTACACCGGGTACGATGGGGGGAGGACGGTAGGCGGATTACACCGGGTACAGTGGGGGGAGGACAGTAGGTAGATTACACCGGGTGGGGGGGGGAACGGTAGGTAGATTATACCGGGTACAGGGGGAGGACGGTAGGTGGATTACACCGGGTACAGTGGGGGGAGGACGGTAGGTAGATTACACCGGGTACAGTGGGGGGAGGACGGTAGGTAGATTACACCGGGTAAGGGGGAGGGAGGACGGTAGGTAGATTACATCGGGTACGATGGGGGGAGGACGGTAGGTGGATTACACCGGGTAAAGTGGGGGAAGGACGGTAGGTAGATTACACCGGGTACAGTGGGGGAAAGACGGTAGGTAGATTATACCGGGTACAGGGGGAGGACGGTAAGTAGATTACTCTGGGTACAGTGGGGGGAGGACGGTAGGTAGATTATACCGGGTACAGGGAAAGAACGGTAGGTAGATCACTCTGGGTACAGTGGGGTGAGGACGGTAGGTAGATTACACCGGGTAAGGGGGGGAGGACGGTAGGTAGATTACACCGGGTACGATGGGGGGAGGACGGTAGGTAGATTACACTGGTTACAGTTGCGGGAGGACGGTAGGTAGATTACACCGGGTACAGTGGGGGGAGGATGGTAGGTAGATTACACCGGGTAAGGGGGAGGGAGGACGGTAGGTAGATTACACCAGGTAAGGGGGGGGGGGGGAGGACGGTAGGTAGATTACACCGGGTACAGTGGGGGAAAGACGGTAGGTAGATTATACCGGGTACAGGGGGAGGACGGTAGGTAGATTACTCTGGGTACAGTGGGGGGAGGACGGTAGGTAGATTAAACCGGGTACAGGGAAAGGACGGTAGGTAGATCACTCTGGGTACAGTGGGGTGAGGACGGTAGGTAGATTACACCGGGTACGATGGGGGGAGGACGGTAGGTAGATTACACCGGGTACAGTGGGGGGAGGACGGTAGGTAGATTACACTGGGTAAGGGGGAGGGAGGACGGTAGGTAGATTACACCGGGTACGATGGGGGGAGGACGGTAGGTGGATTACACCGAGTACAGTGGGGGGAGGACAGTAGGTAGATTACCTACCGTTCCCCCCCCCCCACCCGGTGTAATCTACCTACCGTCCTCCCCCCACTGTACCCGGTGTAATCCACCTTCCGTCCTCCCCCCATCGTACCCGGTGTAATCCACCTACCGTCCTCCCCCCATCGTACCCGGTGTAATCTACCTACCGTCCTCCCCCCACTGTACCCGGTGTAATCTACCTACCGTCCTCCCCCCTGTACCCGGTGTAATCTACCTACCGTCCTCACCCCACTGTACCCAGAGTGATCTACCTACCGTCCTTTCCCTGTACCCGGTATAATCTACCTACCGTTCCCCCACCCGGTGTAGATTATACCGGGTACAGGGGGAGGACGGTAGGTGGATTACACCAGGAACAGGGGGAGGACGGTAGGTGGATTACACCGGGTACGATGGGGGGAGGACAGTAGGTAGATTACACCGGGAACAGGGGGAGGATGGTAGGTGGATTACACCGGGTACAGTGGGGAGGACGGTAGAAAGATTACTCTGGGTACAGTGGGGGGAGGATGGTAGGTAGATTACACCGGGTACAGGGGGGAGGACGGTAGGTAGATTACACTGGTTACAGTGGGGGGAGGACGGTAGGTAGATTACACCGGGTAAGGGGGAGGGAGGACGGTAGGTAGATTACACCGGGTAAGGGGGGGGGGGGACGGTAGGTAGATTATAACGGGTACAGGGGGAGGACGGTAGGTAGATTACTCTGGGTACAGTGGGGGGAGGACGGTAGGTAGATTAAACCGGGTACAGGGAAAGGACGGTAGGTAGATCACTCTGGGTACAGTGGGGTGAGGACGGTAGGTAGATTACACCGGGTACGATGGGGGGAGGATGGTAGGTAGATTACACCGGGTACAGTGGGGGGAGGACGGTAGGTAGATTACATCGGGTAAGGGGGAGGGAGGACGGTAGGTAGATTACACCGGGTACGATGGGGGGAGGACGGTAGGTGGATTACACCGAGTACAGTGGGGGGAGGACAGTAGGTAGATTACACCGGGTGGGGGGGGGGAACGGTAGGTAGATTATACCGGGTACAGGGGGAGGACGGTAGGTGGATTACACCGGGTACAGTGGGGGGAGGACGGTAGGTAGATTACACCGGGTAAGGGAGGACGGTAGGTAGATTACATCGGGTACGATGGGGGGAGGACGGTAGGTGGATTACACCGGGTAAAGTGGGGGAAGGACGGTAGGTAGATTACACCGGGTACAGTGGGGAGGACGGTAGGTAGATTACACCGGGACCGGGACCGGGTACGGGGGGGGGGGGGGGGGCGGTAGGTAGATTATACCGGGTACAGGGGGGAGGACGGTAGGTGGATTACATCGGGTACAGTGGGGGGAGGACGGTAGATAGATGTGGCGAAACCAACCTCGCCACTGGGTTTTGGAGAGGCCTGTTTACCAGCCTCTTGCCTCAGGATTATGGCCCATACTAACTTTAAAGGAGAAGACAGACCGGCCGCACAGCTTAAATCTGTCTTTGGAATGGTATGTTGTTATGTGAGGGTACCCAGATAGCTAATTTTATTGTATTCGTGTATTCTGAGTGCCATTCCCCTAATGATATGCCCTCAGACTTGAGCTATCTGGGAATATGTTAAATGTCTGTGTTTGCTGTGGGGGTGTGACATTGTGTGTTTGGGTGGTGATTTCTGTCCTGTTGTCCCCACATGTATATTGGCGATTTCCCTTTGTCCTGAGAGATAATTGAATTGCTCCTCGGGTGTCTCCAGGGCAGAGAGGAGGAAACCATGATGCATTGTGGGGATGTATTGTCTCTGTGTATCCTACAGTGCTGCATATCTGTCCTGTGTCACAGTCCTCCTTCTGGTCCCCTAGGGGCGTGTCCACCAGATGGGGACCTGCATAAATACGGGCGGGTAGCCCTCAATAAAGTGTTCCTGTTTTATCCTTCATCATGTTGAGGCTGGTGTTTGGGTAACTGATCAACACTGGGGGATTGCTATACGCTGAAGATTTGCTATACTCCCCTGGCTTTACTACTAGCTCTTGTAAGAGCTGTTCCTGCTCTCTGGTTTTAGGAGAGGTTCACCCACTGGAGCCTGGAGCCTTGTCGTAGGTCCAGGGTGGGTAGGAGACGGTGAGACCTCAACCAAGCTTCGGTGGTTCGTGGGGTCTGCAGTGCGTACGATGTCAAGTGGAGTGCTTGGAGTCCTTGGAAAGCACTAGGAGCATCCATCAACGGAGGTACCCGGTCGGGTGCTAGGCGTTCCGTTACATTTGGTGGCAAGCAGTGGGATGGCGTCCTAGTGTGAGGAGAAGCAGCTCGGAAACACCGTTCGTGGAGTATATTGAGGGCAACGCTAGTATCCGTACAGCTCCCCTGGCTACAGCAGGATTGAATCGGCTAGTCTTCGGACAGTGTTCCATGGCGAGGAGGAGGAGGCAGCCGCAGACTACAGGGATGCAGACAGAAAGGAAGTCTGGTATGATGCCCTGGAAAATGCCCAGCGGCGGTGAGGTGAGAGTCTCCCCAGTTATGAGCAACAGCTACAGAAGCGTGTGGCGATGCAGATGGGTCTCTTAGGAGAGCAGCCCCTGGATGAGTGGGTAACAGAGCTCCAGAACCTGGTATGTAAAGAGCTTTGGCTAGAGGACGCTTACTAGGCCCTAAGGTGGCATGTCATTCAACATTCCCCCTGGGCAGCTGAGCATGACAGACCCGAGGGTGAGGAGTTTTATGGTCCGGGCTTGTTATGGGAGTCCTTTGCAGAGCCTGATTTCGGGAGCCCTGCAAGGTCCAGACTTCAGAACATCTTCTACGAGAGGGAGGCTAGGCTGGATTGGGATGACCCCCACGAGGTAGAGAAAGACCTGGCTCACCTAGCAACCCTGGAGTGGGAACTGGAGCAGGACTACCAAGATCTCTTCCACTCCATTGAGAGGGCTCAGCGAGAGAGCAGAGTGTCAGACCCAGGTCCAGAGCCCTTCAGCTGGGAAGATATTGTGGAGGTGTTCTGGGAGGACCCGACTGAAGTATCCCCTGCTTCAGTACCAGCTACAGAGGTAGGGGACCTCATAGACTGGTCCTGGGGGGAAACCCATATGGCAGGTGGAGATGGGACCGAGATCTCTCCACCGGCCCTACAGGGATGCTGGGCAGTCGGCCCAGATCCCCAACGGCAGCCGGAGTTTCAGGGAGTAGGGACAGTCGGTCCTGCTCCCCAGCGGCAGTATGTTTTGCAGGGAGAGGAGAGCATCGTCTCCATTCCCCAGCGGCAGTGTGTTGTAAAGAGAGAAGAGACAACCTATCTCTCTCCCAAACCACAGGGGGACAGCACCCCTAACTCCGATGGTGCAGATGGGACCGCGGTCTCTGCACCAGGCCTACCGGGATGCTGGACGGCCGGTTCAGATCCCCACCAACCCCGCAGGAATGCCAGGAGGAGGAGGTAAACTACTACTACAAAGATTATACCGGGTACAGTAGGGGGGGGCGGTAGGTAGATTACACCGGTTATGGTAGGGGGGGAGGACAGTAGATTATACCGGGTACAGGGGGAGGACGGTAGGTAGATTATACCAGGTACAGTAGGGGGGGGGGTGGTAGGTAGATTACACCGGGTACAGGGGGAGGACGGTAGGTAGATTATACCGGTTACAGGGGGGGAGGAAGGTAAGTGGATTACTCTGGGTACAGGGGGGGAGGACGGTAGTAGATTACACCAGTTATGGTGGGGGTGGGGGGGGGGGGAACGGGGGGTAGATTACACCGGGTACAGCGGGAGGACGGTAGGTGGGTTACACCGGGTACGGTGGGGGGAGGACAGTAGATTATACCGGGTACAGGGGGAGGACGGTAGGTGGATTACACCGGGTACAGGGGGAGGACGGTAGGTAGATTACACCGGGTACAGGGGGGGAGGACGGTAGATTATACCGGTTACAGGGGGAGGACGGTAAGTGGATTACTCTGGGTACAGGGGGGGGGAACGGTAGGTAGATTACACCGGGTACAGGGGGGGGGGAGGACGGTAGGTAGCCGGCAGATCAGGCCATCTCTCCCGGGGCTGCAGTGGCTCCTCCCCGCCTCCAGGTGGCGCTGTGCTGCAGGCGGGCACTCGGGGTTGGCGGCTGGAGCAGCGGTTGTAGCCGGCGGAGCTGAGTCCTATCCTGGCCCCGGTACCGGAGAGATGAGGAGCGCAGTCCCGAGCAGGTAAGTGTCCCTTATGATATAGCGGTGCAGCTGTGACGTCACATCGGGAGAGCTCATCACCTCAGGGAGAGGGGAGAACCGCAGAGCTGATAGTCTACCTGTAGACTGGACTGACGGCCGGACCCCCCGTGTACCCCCCTATAGTGTGCCACCCCCTCTATATACCCCCTATAGTGTGCCACCCCCCCGTGTACCTCCTATAGTGTGCCACCCCCTCTATATACCTCCTATAGTGTGCCACCCCCCCCGTGTACCTCCTATAGTGTGCCACCCCCTCTATATACCCCCTATAGTGTGCCACCCCTCTATATACCCCCTATAGTGTGCCACCCCCTCTATATACCCCCTATAGTGTGCCACCCCCCCGTGTACCTCCTATAGTGTGCCACCCCCTCTATATACCTCCTATAGTGTGCCACCCCCCCGTGTACCTCCTATAGTGTGCCACCCCCTCTATATACCTCCTATAGTGTGCCACCCCCCCGTGTACCTCCTATAGTGTGCCACCCCCTCTATATACCCCCTGTAGTGTGCCACCCCCCCGTGTACCTCCTATAGTGTGCCACCCCCTCTATATACCCCCTATAGTGTGCCACCCCCTCTATATACCCCCTATAGTGTGCCACCCCCTCTATATACCCCCTATAGTGTGCCACCCCCCCCGTGTACCTCCTATAGTGTGCCACCCCCTCTATATACCCCCTATAGTGTGCCACCCCTCTATATACCCCCCTATAGTGTGCCACCCCCTCTATATACCCCCTGTAGTGTGCCACCCCCTCTATATACCCCCCTATAGTGTGCCACCCCCTCTATATACCCCCCTATAGTGTGCCACCCCCTCTATATACCCCATATAGTGTGCCACCCCCTCTATATACCCCCCTATAGTGTGCCACCCCCTCTATATACCCCCTATAGTGTGCCACCCCCTCTATATACCCCCCTATAGTGTGCCACCCCCTCTATATACCCCCCTATAGTGTGCCACCCCCTCTATATACCCCCTGTAGTGTGCCACCCCCTCTATATACCCCCTATAGTGTGCCACCCCCTCTATATACCCCCCTATAGTGTGCCTCCCCCTCTATATACCCCCTATAGTGTGCCACCCCCCTCTATATACCCCTTATAGTGTGCCACCCCCTCTATATACCCCCTATAGTGTGCCACCCCCTCTATATACCCCCTATAGTGTGCCACCCCCTCTATATACCCTCCTATAGTGTGCCACCCCCTCTATATACCCCCTATAGTGTGCCACCCCCTCTATATACCCCTTATAGTGTGCCACCCCCTCTATATACCCCCTATAGTGTGCCACCCCCTCTATATACCCCCTATAGTGTGCCACCCCTCTATATACCCCCCTATAGTGTGCCACCCCCTCTATATACCCCCTGTAGTGTGCCACCCCCTCTATATACCCCCCTATAGTGTGCCACCCCCTCTATATACCCCCCTATAGTGTGCCACCCCCTCTATATACCCCCCTATAGTGTGCCACCCCCTCTATATACCCCCCTATAGTGTGCCACCCCCTCTATATACCCCCCTATAGTGTGCCACCCCCTCTATATACCCCCCTATAGTGTGCCACCCCCTCTATATACCCCCTGTAGTGTGCCACCCCCTCTATATACCCCCTATAGTGTGCCACCCCCTCTATATACCCCCCTATAGTGTGCCACCCCCTCTATATACCCCCTATAGTGTGCCACCCCCTCTATATACCCTCCTATAGTGTGCCACCCCCTCTATATACCCCCTATAGTGTGCCACCTCCTCTATATACCCCTTATAGTGTGCCACCCCCTCTATATACCCCCCTATAGTGTTCCACCCCCTCTATATACCCCCTATAGTGTGCCACCCCTCTATATACCCCTTATAGTGTGCCACCCCCTCTATATACCCCCCTATAGTGTGCCACCCCCTCTATATATCCCCCTATAGTGTGCCACCCCTCTATATACCCCCCTATAGTGTGCCACCCCCTCTATATACCCCCTATAGTGTGCCACCCCCTCTATATACCCCCTATAGTGTTCCACCCCCTCTATATACCCCCCTATAGTGTGCCACCCCCTCTATATACCCCCTATAGTGTGCCACCCCCTCTATATACCCCCTATAGTGTGCCACCCCCTCTATATATCCCCCTATAGTGTGCCACCCCTCTATATACCCCCCTATAGTGTGCCACCCCCTCTATATACCCTCCTATAGTGTGCCACCCCCTCTATATACCCCCCTATAGTGTGCCACCCCCTCTATATACCCCCCTATAGTTTGCCACCCCCTCTTTATACTCCCCTATAGTGTGCCACCCCCTCTATATACCCCCTATAGTGTGCCACCCCCTCTATATACCCCCTATAGTGTGCCACCCCCTCTATATACCCCCCTATAGTGTGCCACCCCCTCTATATACCCCCCTATAGTGTGCCACCCCCTCTATATACCCCCTATAGTGTGCCACCCCCTCTATATACCCCCTATAGTGTGCCACCCCCTCTATATACCCCCTATAGTGTGCCACCCCCTCTATATACCCCCTATAGTGTGCCACCCCCTCTATATACCCCCTATAGTGTGCCACCCCCCTCTATATACCCCCCTATAGTGTGCCACCCCCTCTATATACCCCATATAGTGTGCCACCCCCCGTGTACCTCCTATAGTGTGCCACCCCCCTATAGTGTGCCACCCCCTCTATATACCCCCCTATAGTGTGCCACCCCCTCTATATACCCCCCTATAGTGTGCCACCCCCTCTATATACCCCCCTATAGTGTGCCACCCCCTCTATATACCCCCTGTAGTGTGCCACCCCCTCTATATACCCCCTATAGTGTGCCACCCCCTCTATATACCCCCTATAGTGTGCCACCCCCTCTATATACCCACCTATAGTGTGCCACCCCCTCTATATACCCCCCTATAGTGTGCCACCCCCTCTATATACCCCCTATAGTGTGCCACCCCCTCTATATACCCCCTATAGTGTGCCACCCCCTCTATATACCCCCCTATAGTGTGCCACCCCCTCTATATACCCACCTATAGTGTGCCACCCCCTCTATATACCCACCTATAGTGTGCCACCCCCTCTATATACCCACCTATAGTGTGCCACCCCCTCTATATACCCACCTATAGTGTGCCACCCCCTCTATATACCCACCTATAGTGTGCCACCCCCTCTATATACCCACCTATAGTGTGCCACCCACCTATAGTGTGCCACCCCCTCTATATACCCCCTATAGTGTGCCACCCCCCCTCTATATACCCCCTATAGTGTGCCACCCCCTCTATATACCCCCTATAGTGTGCCACCCCCTCTATATACCCCCCTATAGTGTGCCACCCCCTCTATATACCCCCCTATAGTGTCACACCCCCTCTATATACCCCCCTATAGTGTGCCACCCCCTCTATATACCCCCTATAGTGTGCCACCCCCTCTATATACCCCCCTATAGTGTGCCACCCCCTCTATATACCCCCTATAGTGTGCCTCCCCCTCTATATACCCCCCTATAGTGTGCCACCCCTCTATATACCCCCTATAGTGTGCCACCCCTCTATATACCCCCTATAGTGTGCCACCCCCTCTATATACCCCCTATAGTGTGCCACCCCCTCTTTATACCCCCTATAGTGTGCCACCCCCTCTATATACCCCCTATAGTGTGCCTCCCCCTCTATATACCCCCCTATATTGTGCCACCCCTCTATATACCCCCTATAGTGTGCCACCCCCTCTATATACCCCCTATAGTGTGCCACTCCTCTATATACCCCCTATAGTGTGCCACCCCTCTATATACCCCCTATAGTGTGCCACCCCCTCTATATACCCCTATAGTGTGCCACCCCCTCTATATACCCCCCTATAGTGTGCCACCCCCTCTATATACCCCCTATAGTGTGCCACCCCCTCTATATACCCCCTATAGTGTGCCACCCCTCTATATACCCCCTATAGTGTGCCACCCCTCTATATACCCCCTATAGTGTGCCACCCCCTCTATATACCCCCTATAGTGTGCCACCCCCTCTATATACCCCCTATAGTGTGCCACCCCCTCTATATACCCCCTATAGTGTGCCACCCCCTCTATATACCCCCTCTATAGTCTGCCACCCCTCTATATACCCCCTATAGTGTGCCACCCCCTCTATATACCCTCCTATAGTGTGCCACCCCCTCTATATACCCCCCTATAGTGTGCCACCCCCCTCTATATACCCCCCTATAGTGTGCCACCCCCTCTATATACCCCCTATAGTGTTCCACCCCCTCTATATACCCCCTATAGTGTTCCACCCCCCTCTATATACCCCCTATAGTGTGCCACCCCCTCTATATACCCCGCTATAGTGTGCCACCCCCTCTATATACCCCCTATAGTGTGCCACCCCCTCTATATACCCCCTATAGTGTGCCACCCCCCTCTATATACCCCCCTATAGTGTGCCACCCCCTCTATATACCCCCCTATAGTGTGCCACCCCCTCTATATACCCCCCTATAGTGTGCCACCCCCTCTATATACCCCCTATAGTGTGCCTCCCCCTCTATATATCCCCTATAGTGTTCCACCCCCTCTATATACTCCCTATAGTGTTCCACCCCCTCTATATACCCCCTATAGTGTGCCACCCCCTCTATATACCCCCTATAGTGTGCCACCCCCTCTATATACCCCCTATAGTGTGCCACCCCCTCTGTATACCCCCCTATAGTGTGCCACCCCCTCTATATACCCCCTATAGTGTGCCACCCCCTCTATATACCCCCTATAGTGTGCCACCCCCTCTATATACCCCCCTATAGTGTGCCACCCCCTCTATATACCCCCTATAGTGTGCCACCCCCTATAGTGTGCCACCCCCTCTATATACCCCCTATAGTGTTCCACCCCCTCTATATACCCCCTATAGTGTTCCACCCCCTCTATATACCCCCTATAGTGTGCCACCCCCTCTATATACCCCGCTATAGTGTGCCACCCCCTCTATATACCCCCTATAGTGTGCCACCCCCTCTATATACCCCCTATAGTGTGCCACCCCCTCTATATACCCCCTATAGTGTGCCTCCCCCTCTATATACCCCCTATAGTGTTCCACCCCCTCTATATACTCCCTATAGTGTTCCACCCCCTCTATATACCCCCTATAGTGTGCCACCCCCTCTATATACCCCCTATAGTGTGCCACCCCCTCTATATACCCCCTATAGTGTGCCACCCCCTCTGTATACCCCCCCTATAGTGTGCCACCCCCTCTGTATACCCCCTATAGTGTGCCACCCCCTCTGTATACCCCCTATAGTGTGCCACCCCCTCTATATACCCCCCTATAGTGTGCCACCCCCTCTATATACCCCCTATAGTGTGCCACCCCCTCTATATACCCCCCCTATAGTGTGCCACCCCCTCTATATACCCCCTATAGTGTGCCACCCCCTCTATATACCCCCCTATAGTTTGCCACCCCCTCTATATACCCCCTATAGTTTGCCACCCCCTCTATATACCCCCCTATAGTGTCACACCCCCTCTATATACCCCCCTATAGTGTGCCACCCCCTCTATATACCCCCCTATAGTGTGCCACCCCCTCTATATACCCCCTATAGTGTGCCACCCCTCTATATACCCCCCTATAGTGTGCCACCCCCTCTATATACCCCCTATAGTGTGCCACCCCCTCTATATACCCCCCTATAGTGTGCCACCCCCTCTATATACCCCACTATAGTGTGCCACCCCCTCTATATACCCCCTATAGTGTGCCTCCCCCCTCTATATACCCCCTATAGTGTGCCTCCCCCTCTATATACCCCTATAGTGTGCCACCCCTCTATATACCCCCTATAGTGTGCCACCCCCTCTATATACCCCCTATAGTGTGCCACCCCCTCTATATACCCCCTATAGTGTGCCACCCCTCTGTATACCCCCTATAGTGTGCCATCCCCTCTATATACCCCCCTATAGTGTGCCACCCCCTCTATATACCCCCTATAGTGTGCCACCCCCTCTACATACCCCCCTATAGTGTGCCACCCCCTCTATATACCCCCTATAGTGTGCCTCCCCCTCTATATACCCCTTATAGTGTGCCACCCCCTCTATATACCCACCTATAGTGTGCCACCCCCTCTATATACCCCCTATAGTGTGCCATCCCCTCTATATACCCCCCTATAGTGTGCCACCCCCTCTATATACCCCCTATAGTGTGCCACCCCCTCTATATACCCCCCTATAGTGTGCCACCCCCTCTATATACCCCCTATAGTGTGCCTCCCCCTCTATATACCCCTTATAGAGTGCCACCCCCTCTATATACCCACCTATAGTGTGCCACCCCCTCTATATACCCCCTATAGTGTGCCACCCCCTCTATATACCCCTATAGTGTGCCTCCCCCTCTATATACCCCCCTATAGTGTGCCACCCCCTCTATATACCCCCTATAGTGTGCCACCCCCTATATATACCCCCCTATAGTGTGCCACCCCCTCTATATACCCCCTATAGTGTGCCACCCCCTCTATATACCCCCTATAGTGTGCCACCCCCTCTATATACCCCCTATAGTGTGCCACCCCTCCATATCCCATCTCCCCCTGCCCCTTCTCTCCTCCTGCCCCTTCTCTCCTCCTGCCCCTTCTCTCCTCCTGCCCCTTCTCTCCTCCTGCCCCTTCTCTCCTCCTGCCCCTTCTCTCCTCCTGCCCCTTCTCTCCTCCTGCCCCTTCTCTCCCCCTGCCCCTTTTCTCCCCCTGCCCCTTCTCTCCCCCTGCCCCTTCTCTCCTCCTGCCCCTTCTCTCCCCCTGCCCCTTCTCTCCCCCTGCCCCTTCTCTCCCCCTGCCCCTTCTCTCCCCCTGCCCCTTCTCTCCTCCTGCCCCTTCTCTCCCCCTGCCCCTTCTCTCCTCCTGCCCCTTCTCTCCTCCTGCCCCTTCTCTCCTCCTGCCCCTTCTCTCCCCCTGCCCCTTCTCTCCTCCTGCCCCTTCTCTCCTCCTGCCCCTTCTCTCCCCCTGCCCCTTCTCTCCCCCTGCCCCTTCTCTCCTCCTGCCCCTTCTCTCCTCCTGCCCCTTCTCTCCTCCTGCCCCTTCTCTCCTCCTGCCCCTTCTCTCCTCCTGCCCCTTCTCTCCTCCTGCCCCTTCTCTCCTCCTGCCCCTTCTCTCCTCCTGCCCCTTCTCTCCTCCTGCCCCTTCTCTCCTCCTGCCCCTTCTCTCCTCCTGCCCCTTCTCTCCTCCTGCCCCTTCTCTCCTCCTGCCCCTTCTCTCCTCCTGCCCCTTCTCTCCTCCTGCCCCTTCTCTCCTCCTGCCCCTTCTCTCCTCCTGCCCCTTCTCTCCTCCTGCCCCTTCTCTCCTCCTGCCCCTTCTCTCCTCCTGCCCCTTCTCTCCTGACATCCCTCGCCTTGGCGGGTGTAGGGTCTCTCGGGGTGGGCAGAGAGTGGCGGCACACAGTACAGGTCTGTGAGGATCAGAGTGCCCCCTCCTCTGCCAGGAATGACTGGGGGGGGGCACTCAATCCCTCTATTCTTCGTCTGTCTCCTGCCGCGCTCGTTACCTGCACAGAGCGCCCATTATGACCTGTGTGCGCCCCACCGGGGGTTAAACCAACAGTCCCTGGAGCCATCTGTACAGCAGGCCTGTAACCCCAGCTGTACCGCAGATCTGCCACTACTCCCATCATCCTCACTGCCTGCAGAGCTTGAGAAGTAGTACTGTGCGCAGTGTGTACATAGAGAGTATGCAGAGGTACTGCGGGCAGAGCACTCAAGGTGTGAGACACATGGAGCCGGCAGGTATCGACTCCTGGGTGCCGCCACCCCACCCCCACAAACACACCCTGCGGCTCCGCTGTTTACTCAGATGAGGCAGCAACAGGCGGCAGATGACGGTATTTATCCCAGTATGGAAGCCCGGATACTCAAACCGCATGTCGGAAGTGTGACTGTATGTACTGGGACCACAGGAGCAGTATTATAGTATTATAGTAGTTATATTCTTGTACACAGGAGGCAGTATTATAGTAGTTATATTCTTGTACATAGGAGCAGTATTATAATAGTTATATTCTTGTACATAGGAGCAGTATTATAGTAGTTATATTCTTGTACATAGGAGGCAGTATTATAGTAGTTATATTCTTGTACATAGGAGCAGTATTATAGAAGTTATATCCTTGTACATAGGAGCAGTATTATAGTAGTTATATTCTTGTACATAGGAGCAGTACTATAGTAGTTATATTCTTGTACATAGGAGGCAGTATTATAGTAGTTATATTCTTGTATATAGGAGCAGTATTATAGTAGTTATATTCTTGTACATAGGAGCAGTATTATAGCAGTTATATTCTTGTACATAGGAGGCAGTATTATAGTAGTTATATTCTTGTACATAGGAGCAGTATTATAGTAGTTATATTCCTGTACATAGGAGCAGTATTATAGTAGTTATATTCTTGTACATAGGAGGCAGTATTATAGCAGTTATATTCCTGTACATAGGAGGCAGTATTATAGTAGTTATATTCTTGTACATAGGAGCAGTATTATAGTAGTTATATTCCTGTACATAGGAGGCAGTATTATAGTAGTTATATTCTTGTACATAGGAGCAGTATTATAGTAGTTATATTCTTGTACATAGGAGCAGTATTATAGTAGTTATATTCTTGTACATAGGAGCAGTATTATAGTAGTTATATTCTTGTACATAGGAGGCAGTATTATAGCAGTTATATTCTTGTACATAGGAGCAGTATTATAGTAGTTATATTCTTGTACATAGGAGGCAGTATTATAGTAGTTATATTCCTGTACATAGGAGCAGTATTATAGTAGTAATATTCTTGTACATAGGAGGCAGTATTATAGTAGTTATATTCCTGTACATAGGAGGCAGTATTATAGTAGTTATATTCTTGTACATAGGAGCAGTATTATAGTAGTTATATTCTTGTATATAGGAGCAGTATTATAGTAGTTATATTCTTGTATATAGGAGCAGTATTATAGTAGTTATATTCTTGTACATAGGAGCAGTATTATAGTAGTTATATTCTTGTACATAGGAGCAGTATTATAGTAGTTATATTCTTGTATATAGGAGCAGTATTATAGTAGTTATATTCTTGTACATAGGAGCAGTATTATAGTAGTTATATTCTTGTACATAGGAGCAGTATTATAGTAGTTATATACTTGTACATAGGAGCAGTATTATAGTAGTTATATTCTTGTACATAGGAGCAGTATTATAGTAGTTATATACTTGTACATAGGAGCAGTAATATAGTAGTTATATTCTTGTACATAGGAGCAGTATTATAGTAGTTATATTCTTGTACATAGGAGCAGTATTATAGTAGTTATATTCCTGTACATAGGAGCAGTATTATAGTAGTTATATTCTTGTACATAGGAGCAGTATTATAGTAGTTATATTCTTGTACATAGGGGGCAGTATTATAGTAGTTATATTCTTGTACATAGGAGCAGTATTATAGTAGTTATATTCTTGTACATAGGAGGCAGTATTATAGTAGTTATATCCTGTACATAGGAGCAGTATTATAGTAGTTATATTCTTGAACATAGAAGGCAGTATTATGGTAGTTATATTCTTGTACATAGGAGCAGTATTATAGTAGTTATATTCTTGTACATAGGAGCAGTATTATAGTAGTTATATTCTTGTACATAGGAGGCAGTATTATAGTAGTTATATTCTTGTACATAGGAGCAGTATTATAGTAGTTATATTCTTGTACATAGGAGCAGTATTATAGTAGTTATATTCTTGTACATAGGAGGCAGTATTATAGCAGTTATATTCGTGTACATAGGAGCAGTATTATAGTAGTTATATTCTTGTACATAGGAGCAGTATTATAGTAGTTATATTCCTGTACATAGGAGGCAGTATTATAGTAGTTATATTCTTGTACATAGGAGGCAGTATTATAGTAGTTATATTCTTGTACATAGGAGGCAGTATTATAGTAGTTATATTCTTGTACATAGGAGCAGTATTATAGTAGTTATATTCTTGTACATAGGAGCAGTATTATAGTAGTTATATTCTTGTACATAGGAGCAGTATTATAGTAGTTATATTCTTGTACATAGGGGGCAGTATTATAGTAGTTATAGTCTTGTACATAGGAGCAGTATTATAGTAGTTATATTCTTGTACATAGGAGCAGTATTATAGTAGTTATATTCTTGTACATAGGAGGCAGTATTATAGTAGTTATATTCTTGTACATAGGAGCAGTATTATAGTAGTTATATTCTTGTACATAGGAGGCAGTATTATAGTAGTTATATTCTTGTACATAGGAGCAGTATTATAGTAGTTATATTCTTGTACATAGGAGGCAGTATTATAGTAGTTATATTCTTGTACATAGGAGCAGTATTATAGTAGTTATATTCTTGTACATAGGAGGCAGTATTATAGTAGTTATATTCTTGTACATAGGAGCAGTATTATAGTAGTTATATTCTTGTACATAGGAGGCAGTATTATAGTAGTTATATTCTTGTACATAGGAGCAGTATTATAGTAGTTATATTCTTGTACATAGGAGGCAGTATTATAGTAGTTATATTCTTGTACATAGGAGCAGCATTATAGTAGTTATATTCTTGTACATAGGAGCAGTATTATAGTAGTTATATTCCTGTACATAGGAGCAGTATTATAGTAGTTATATTCTTGTACATAGGAGCAGTATTATAGTAGTTATATTCTTGTACATAGGAACAGTATTATAGTAGTTATATTCTTGTATATAGGAGCAGTATTATAGTAGTTATATTCTTGTACATAGGAGGCAGTATTATAGTAGTTATATTCCTGTACATAGGAGGCAGTATTATAGTAGTTATATTCTTGTACATAGGAGCAGTATTATAGTAGTTATATTCTTGTACATAGGAGCAGTATTATAGTAGTTATATTCTTGTACATAGGAGGCAGTATTATAGTAGTTATATTCTTGTACATAGGGGGCAGTATTATAGCAGTTATATTCTTGTACATAGGAGGCAGTATTATAGTAGTTATAGTCTTGTACATAGGAGACAGTATTATAGTAGTTATATTCTTGTACATAGGAGCAGTATTATAGTAGTTATATTCTTGTACATAGGAGGCAGTATTATAGTAGTTATATTCCTGTACATAGGGGGCAGTATTATAGTAGTTATATTCTTGTACATAGGAGCAGTATTATAGTAGTTATATTCTTGTACATAGGAGGCAGTATTATAGCAGTTATATTCTTGTACATATGAGCAGTAATATAGTAGTTATATTCTTATACATAGGAGCAGTATTATAGTAGTTATATTCTTGTACTTAGGAACAGTATTATAGTAGTTATATTCTTGTACATAGGGGCAGTATTATAGTAGTTATATTGTTGTACATAGAGCAGTATTATAGTAGTTATATTCTTGTACATAGGAGCAGTATTATAGTAGTTATATTCTTGTACATAGGGGGCAGTATTATAGTAGTTATATTCTTATACATAGGAGGCAGTATTATAGTAGTTATATTCTTGTACATAGGAGCAGTATTATAGTAGTTATATTCTTGTACATAGGAGCAGTATTATAGTAGTTATATTCTTGTACATAGGAGCAGTATTATAGTAGTTATATTCTTGTACATAGGAGCAGTATTATAGTAGTTATATTCTTGTACATAGGAGCAGTATTATAGTAGTTATATTCTTGTACATAGGAGCAGTATTATAGTAGTTATATTCTTGTACATAGGAGCAGTATTATAGTAGTTATATTCTTGTACATAGGAGCAGTATTATAGTAGTTATATTCTTGTACATAGGAGCAGTATTATAGTAGTTATATTCTTGTACATAGGAGCAGTATTATAGTAGTTATATTCTTGTACATAGGAGGCAGTATTATAGTAGTTATATTCTTGTACATAGGAGGCAGTATTATAGTAGTTATATTCTTGTACATAGGAGCAGTATTATAGTAGTTATATTCTTGTACATAGGAGGCAGTATTATAGCAGTTATATTCTTGTACATAGGAGCAGTAATATAGTAGTTATATTCTTATACATAGGAGCAGTATTATAGTAGTTATATTCTTGTACTTAGGAACAGTATTATAGTAGTTATATTCTTGTACATAGGAGCAGTATTATAGTAGTTATATTCTTGTACTTAGGAACAGTATTATAGTAGTTATATTCTTGTACATAGGGGCAGTATTATAGTAGTTATATTCTTGTACATAGAGGCAGTATTTTAGTAGTTATATTCTTGTACATAGGGGGCAGTATTATAGTAGTTATATTCTTGTACATAGGAGCAGTATTATAGTAGTTATATTCTTGTACATAGGAGCAGTATTATAGTAGTTATATTCTTGTACATAGGAGCAGTATTATAGTAGTTATATTCTTGTACATAGGAGCAGTATTATAGTAGTTATATTCTTGTACATAGGAGCAGTATTATAGTAGTTATATTCTTGTACTTAGGAACAGTATTATAGTAGTTATATTCTTGTACACAGGAGGCAGTATTATAGTAGTTATATTCTTGTACTTAGGAACAGTATTATAGTAGTTATATTCTTGTACATAGGGGCAGTATTATAGTAGTTATATTCTTGTACATAGAGGCAGTATTTTAGTAGTTATATTCTTGTACATAGGGGGCAGTATTATAGTAGTTATATTCTTGTACATAGGAGCAGTATTATAGTAGTTATATTCTTGTACATAGGAGCAGTATTATAGTAGTTATATTCTTGTACATAGGAGCAGTATTATAGTAGTTATATTCTTGTACATAGGAGCAGTATTATAGTAGTTATATTCTTGTACATAGGAGCAGTATTATAGTAGTTATATTCTTGTACATAGGAGCAGTATTATAGTAGTTATATTCTTGTACATAGGAGCAGTATTATAGTAGTTATATTCTTGCATATAGGAGGCAGTATTATAGTAGTTATATTCTTGTACATAGGAGGCAGTATTATAGTAGTTATATTCTTGTACATAGGAGCAGTATTATAGTAGTTATATTCCTGTACATAGGAGCAGTATTATAGTAGTTATATTCTTGTACATAGGAGGCAGTATTATAGTAGTTATATTCTTGTATATAGGAGGCAGTATTATAGTAGTTATATTCTTGTATATAGGAGGCAGTATTATAGTAGTTATATTCTTGTACATATGAGGCAGTATTATAGTAGTTATATTCTTGTACATAGGAGCAGTATTATAGTAGTTATATTCCTGTACATAGGAGGCAGTATTATAGTAGTTATATTCTTGTACATAGGAGCTGTATTATAGTAGTTATATTCTTGTACATAGGAGCAGTATTATAGTAGTTATATCCTTGTACAGAGGAGCAGTATTATAGTAGTTATATCCTTGTACAGAGGAGCAGTATTATAGTAGTTATATTCTTGTACATAGGAGCAGTATTATAGTAGTTATATTCTTGTACATAGGAGCAGTATTATAGTAGTTATATTCTTGTACATAGGAGCAGTATTATAGTAGTTATATTCTTGTACATAGGAGGCAGTATTATAGTAGTTATATTCTTGTACATAGGAGGAGTATTATAGTAGTTATATTCTTGTACATAGGAGCAGTATTATAGTAGTTATATTCTTGTACATAGGAGCAGTATTATAGTAGTTATATTCTTGTACATAGGAGCAGTATTATAGTAGTTATATTCTTGTACATATGAGGCAGTATTATAGTAGTTGTATTCTTGTACATAGGAGCAGTATTATAATAGTTGTATTCTTGTACATAGGAGCAGTATTATAGTAGTTATATTCTTGTACATAGGAGCAGTATTATAGTAGTTATATTCTTGCATATAGGAGGCAGTATTATAGTAGTTATATTCTTGTACATAGGAGCAGTATTATAGTAGTTATATTCTTGTACATAGGAGGCAGTATTATAGTAGTTATATTCTTGTACATAGGAGGCAGTATTATAGTAGTTATATTCTTGTACATAGGAGCAGTATTATAGTAGTTATATTCTTGTACATAGGAGCAGTATTATAGTAGTTATATTCTTGTACATAGGAGGCAGTATTATAGTAGTTATATTCTTGTACATAGGAGGCAGTATTATAGTAGTTATATTCTTGTACATAGGGGCAGTATTATAGTAGTTATATTCTTGTACATAGGAGGCAGTATTATAGTAGTTATATTCTTGTACATAGGAGCAGTATTATAGTAGTTATATTCTTGTACATAGGAGCAGTATTCTAGTAGTTATATTCTTGTACATAGGAGCAGTATTATAGTAGTTATATTCTTGTACATAGGAGCAGTATTATAGTAGTTATATTCTTGTACATAGGAGCAGTATTATAGTAGTTATATTCTTGTACATAGGAGCAGTATTATAGTAGTTATATTCTTGTACATAGGAGGCAGTATAATAGTAGTTATATTCTTGTACATAGGAGCAGTATTATAGTAGTTATATTCTTGTACATAGGAGGCAGTATTATAGCAGTTATATTCTTGTACATAGGAGGCAGTATTATAGTAGTTATATTCTTGTACATAGGAGGCAGTATTATAGTAGTTATATTCTTGTACATAGGAGGCAGTATTATAGTAGTTATATTCTTGTACATAGGAGCAGTATTATAGTAGTTATATTCCTGTATATAGGAGCAGTATTATAGTAGTTATATTCTTGTACATAGGAGCAGTATTATAGTAGTTATATTCTTGTACATAGGAGCAGTATTATAGTAGTTATATTCTTGTACATAGGAGCAGTATTATAGTAGTTATATTCTTGCATATAGGAGGCAGTATTATAGTAGTTATATTCTTGTACATAGGAGCAGTATTATAGTAGTTATATTCTTGTATATAGGAGGCAGTATTATAGATGTCAGATGTGTTTTGTGGTTAGATAACCCGTCAGTCACATGTTCTTATATCGTTACGACCTTCCCCTTGTGAATGGTTTCTTGGTGGAGTTGCGATGGGTTTGTTCCGGTGTCTCTCCTCCTTCATTGTTCCAGGTCTCTCTCTCTGGGTCGCACACATGGGGAGGTGAGTCGGTGGCTTGTTGTGGTGTAGTCAGTCAGCAGAGCTGTGTTTGTTACGTGCGGCTCTCGGAGTAACTTCCTCTTCACGGTTTCACTGGAACGTACAGTTTATAGATTGAGAGTTTCTGCCAAGATGTACAGAAGCCAAAACTCTAAAGGACATGACTGCAGCTGTGGTAATAATGGGATGGACTACCACTCCTATTATACTGTCTGCCTGTGCCCCGCCATCTCTGTTATGGAAGTGATGTCACATGTCTGCCCACATCTCCATTTGTAGTGTATTGGGTATTATATTGGGTCAGTCCCAGGAGTCTGTCAGCAGTTTTATGGATGCACAACTGCTGACAGACATCATCATCATGACCTAGGAGCAGCTCTGGTGTCCCCTCACTGGAGCTCTGGTGTCCCCTCACTGGAGCTCTGGTGTCCCCTCACTGGAGCTCTGGTGTCCCCTCACTGGAGCTCTGGTGTCCCCTCACAGGAGCTCTGGTGTCCCCTCACAGGAGCTCTGGTGTCCCCTCACTGGAGCTCTGGTGTCCCCTCACTGGAGCTCTGGTGTCCCCTCACAGGAGCTCTGGTGTCCCCTCACAGGAGCTCTGGTGTCCCCTCACTGGAGCTCTGGTGTCCCCTCACTGGAGCTCTGGTGTCCCCTCACTGGAGCTCTGGTGTCCCCTCACTGGAGCTCTGGTGTCCCCTCACTGGAGCTCTGGTGTCCCCTCACAGGAGCTCTGGTGTCCCCTCACAGGAGCTCTGGTGTCCCCTCACAGGAGCTCTGGTGTCCCCTCACAGGAGCTCTGGTGTCCCCTCACAGGAGCTCTGGTGTCCCCTCACAGGAGCTCTGGTGTCCCCTCACAGGAGCTCTGGTGTCCCCTCACTGGAGCTCTGGTGTCCCCTCACTGGAGCTCTGGTGTCCCCTCACTGGAGCTCTGGTGTCCCCTCACTGGAGCTCTGGTGTCCCCTCACAGGAGCTCTGGTGTCCCCTCACAGGAGCTCTGGTGTCCCCTCACTGGAGCTCTGGTGTCCCCTCACTGGAGCTCTGGTGTCCCCTCACTGGAGCTCTGGTGTCCCCTCACTGGAGCTCTGGTGTCCCCTCACTGGAGCTCTGGTGTCCCCTCACAGGAGCTCTGGTGTCCCCTCACAGGGGCTCTGGTGTCCCCTCACTGGGGCTCTGGTGTCCCCTCACTGGAGCTCTGGTGTCCCCTCACTGGAGCTCTGGTGTCCCCTCACTGGAGCTCTGGTGTCCCCTCACAGGGGCTCTGGTGTCCCCTCACTGGAGCTCTGGTGTCCCCTCACTGGAGCTCTGGTGTCCCCTCACTGGAGCTCTGGTGTCCCCTCACTGGAGCTCTGGTGTCCCCTCACAGGAGCTCTGGTGTCCCCTCACAGGGGCTCTGGTGTCCCCTCACAGGAGCTCTGGTGTCCCCTCACTGGAGCTCTGGTGTCCCCTCACAGGAGCTCTGGTGTCCCCTCACAGGAGCTCTGGTGTCCCCTCACTGGAGCTCTGGTGTCCCCTCACTGGAGCTCTGGTGTCCCCTCACAGGAGCTCTGGTGTCCCCTCACTGGAGCTCTGGTGTCCCCTCACAGGAGCTCTGGTGTCCCCTCACAGGAGCTCTGGTGTCCCCTCACAGGAGCTCTGGTGTCCCCTCACTGGAGCTCTGGTGTCCCCTCACTGGAGCTCTGGTGTCCCCTCACTGGAGCTCTGGTGTCCCCTCACAGGAGCTCTGGTGTCCCCTCACAGGGGCTCTGGTGTCCCCTCACTGGAGCTCTGGTGTCCCCTCACTGGAGCTCTGGTGTCCCCTCACTGGAGCTCTGGTGTCCCCTCACAGGAGCTCTGGTGTCCCCTCACACTGCTGATCTGCACTCCTATCCTTTTACTATATGCGGTTTTTGCCCGCTGTGTACGTAGAACATGGGACACAATCGTGACGTGGGGACGTCCTCAGATTTGCTTACCTGACATTTCCATCATCCGTATAGGCTCCCCATGGCTGGATTACAGATGTAGCTGTCCGTTTTCTGCTGGACAGAAGAGGGAGGTAGACTCCACCTCTGTGTCAGCTAAATAAAACGGACAGCCACATCTGTAATACGGCCATGTGGAGCCGCGGCCTTGGCGTGCATGTGCATCCGGTTAGTTGGTGTCAAAAAGATCGGCAAATGGAAACGTCAGGTCAACCCAGTCGTACTGAGAAAGCTGCTGCTCGACACCTCTGTCCCCGGACTCCTCTGTGTGCCCCCCTCTTCCTCCTCCATGTGCCCCTCTCTTCCTCCTCCGGACACCTCCGTGTGCCCGTCCTCTTCCTCCTCCATGTGCCCCCCTCTTCCTCCTCCGGACACCTCCGTGTGCCCCCCCTCTTCCTCCTCCATGTGCCCCCCTCTTCCTCCTCCGGACTCCTCCGTGTGCCCCCCTCTTCCTCCTCCATGTGCCCCCCTCTTCCTCCTCCGGACACCTCCGTGTGCACCCCCTCTTCCTCCTCCGGACACCTCCGTGTGCCCCCCCTCTTCCTCCTCCAGACACCTCCGTGTGCCCCCCTCTTCCTCCTCCGGACTCCTCCGTGTGCCCCCCCCTCTTCCTCCTCCGGACACCTCTATATCCCAACTTCCTCCTCCGTGTGCCCCCCCTCTTCCTCCTCCGGACACCTCTATATCCCAACTTCCTCCTCCGTGTTCCCCCCCTCTTCCTCCTCCGGACACCTCCGTGTTCCCCCCCTCTTCCTCCTCCGGACACCTCCGTGTTCCCCCCCTCTTCCTCCTCCGGACACCTCTATATCCCAACTTCCTCCTCTGTGTGCCCCCCCTCTTCCTCCTCCGGACACCTCCGTGTGCCCCCCCTCTTCCTCCTCCGGACACCTCCGGGTGCCCCCCCTCTTCCTCCTCCGGACACCTCCGTGTGCCCCCCCCCTCTTCCTCCTCCGGACACCTCTATATCCCAACTTCCTCCTCCGTGTGCCCCCCCTCTTCCTCCTCCGGACACCTCTATATCCCAACTTCCTCCTCCGTGTGCCCCCCCTCTTCCTCCTCCGGACACCTCTATATCCCAACTTCCTCCTCCGTGTGCCCCCCCCTCTTCCTCCTCCGGACACCTCTATATCCCAACTTCCTCCTCCGTGTGCCCCCCCTCTTCCTCCTCCGGACACCTCTATATCCCAACTTCCTCCTCCGTGTGCCCCCCCTCTTCCTCCTCCGGACACCTCTATATCCCAACTTCCTCCTCCGTGTGCCCCCCCTCTTCCTCCCCTGGACACCTCCGTGTGCCCCCCCTCTTCCTCCTCCGGACACCTCCGGGTGCCCCCCCTCTTCCTCCTCCGGACACCTCCGTGTGCCCCCCCTCTTCCTCCTCCGGACACCTCTATATCCCAACTTCCTCCTCCGTGTGCCCCCCCTCTTCCTCCTCCGGACACCTCTATATCCAAACTTCCTCCTCCGTGTTCCCCCCCCTCTTCCTCCTCCGGACACCTCTGTGTGCCCCCCCTCTTCCTCCTCCGGACACCTCTATATCCCAACTTCCTCCTCCGTGTGCCCCCCCTCTTCCTCCTCCGGACACCTCTATATCCCAACTTCCTCCTCCGTGTGCCCCCCCTCTTCCTCCTCCGGACACCTCCGTGTGCCCCCCCTCTTCCTCCTCCGGACACCTCCGTGTGCCCCCCCCCCTCTTCCTCCTCCGGACACCTCCGTGTGCCCCCCCTCTTCCTCCTCCGGACACCTCCGGGTGCCCCCCCTCTTCCTCCTCCGGACACCTCCGTGTGCCCCCCCCTCTTCCTCCTCCGGACACCTCTATATCCCAACTTCCTCCTCCGTGTGCCCCCCCGCTTCCTGCTCCGGACACCTCTATATCCCAACTTCCTCCTCCGTGTTCCCCCCCTCTTCCTCCTCCGGACACCTCTGTGTGCCCCCCCTCTTCCTCCTCCGGACACCTCTATATCCCAACTTCCTCCTCCGTGTGCCCCCCCTCTTCCTCCTCCGGACACCTCTATATCCCAACTTCCTCCTCCGTGTGCCCCCCCTCTTCCTCCTCCGGACACCTCCGTGTGCTCCCCCTCTTCCTCCTCCGGACACCTCCGTGTGCTCCCCCTCTTCCTCCTCCGGACACCTCCGTGTGCCCCCCCTCTTCCTCCTCCGGACACCTCTATATCCCAACTTCCTCCTCCGTGTGCCCCCCCTCTTCCTCCTCCGTGTCCCCCCCCCTCTTCCTCCTCTGTGTGCTTCCCCTCTTCCTCCTCCGTGTGCCCCCCCCTCTTCCTCCTCCGTGTGCCTCCCCCTCTTCCTCCTCCGGACACCTCCGTGTGGCCCCCCTCTTCCTCCTCCGGACACCTCCGTGTGCCCCCCCCCTCTTCCTCCTCCGGACACCTCTATATCCCAACTTCCTCCTCCGTGTGCCCCCCCCCCTCTTCCTCCTCCGTGTGCCCCCCCTCTTCCTCCTCCGGACACCTCTATATCCCAACTTCCTCCTCCGTGTGCCCCCCCTCTTCCTCCTCCGTGTGCCCCCCCTCTTCCTCCTCCGGACACCTCTATATCCCAACTTCCTCCTCCGTGTGCCCCCCCTCTTCCTCCTCCGGACACCTCCGTGTGCCCCCCCTCTTCCTCCTCCGGACACCTCCGTGTGCCCCCCCTCTTCCTCCTCCGGACACCTCTATATCCCAACTTCCTCCTCCGTGTGCCCCCCCTCTTCCTCCTCCGTGTTCCCCCCCCTCTTCCTCCTCTGTGTGCCCCCCCTCTTCCTCCTCCGTGTGCCCCCCCCCCTCTTCCTCCTCCGTGTGCCCCCCCCTCTTCCTCCTCCGTGTGCCTCCCCCTCTTCCTCCTCCGTGTTCCCCCCCTCTTCCTCCTCTGTGTGCCCCCCTCTTCCTCCTCCGTGTGCCCCCCCTCTTCCTCCTCCGTGTGCCCCCCCTCTTCCTCCTCCGTGTGCCCCCCCTCTTCCTCCTCCGTGTGCCCCCCCCTCTTCCTCCTCCGTGTGCCCCCCCCTCTTCCTCCTCCGTGTGCCCCCCCCCTCTTCCTCCTCCGTGTCCCCCCCCCTCTTCCTCCTCCGTGTGCCTCCCCCTCTTCCTCCTCCGTGTTCCCCCCCCTCTTCCTCCTCCGTGTGCCCCCCCTCTTCCTCCTCCGTGTGCCCCCCCTCTTCCTCCTCCGTGTGCCCCCCCCTCTTCCTCCTCCGTGTGCCCCCCCCTCTTCCTCCTCCGTGTGCCCCCCCCTCTTCCTCCTCCGTGTGCCCCCCCCTCTTCCTCCTCCGTGTGCCCCCCCCCTCTTCCTCCTCCGTGTGCCCCCTCTCTTCCTCCTCCGTGTGCCCCCCCTCTTCCTCCTCCGGTTGTGAGAAGTGACTGGGCCTCGTGATGTTATCTCCCCCGGGGGTCTCGGATCTCGTTCCCCATGTATCTCCGCTTCTCTTCCTATGTCTCTCTGTTTTGCTGTTCTCCTATTATTCCTCCTAGAAGATTATGCAATGTGTCAGGAGAGAACACGTGTCTGATGGGAGTTGTAGTACATTGTCCCCCTCTGTCATTTCCCCAGGTCTCTGCTGCTCCTGCTGATCCTCCTGGGGGTCTCCGCTGAAGAGCCGCCCCCCGCAGCCCCGGCTCAGGACACATGGAGGGAGTTCTGGCTGCTGCGCTTCATGGTGAACATCGCCGGTTACGGGACCGTTCTGATACCGGGCGTCCTGCTCATCCAGTACTTCAAGCGGGGCAACTACCTGGAGACGGGTGGGTAGACGTGTATACCGCATGTGTGATCCATGTACACACCCTGTCATCATACATGTACACAGCCGGGGGCTCTGTCATCATACATGTACACAGCCGGGGGCTCTGTCATCATACATGTACACAGCCGTGTGCTCTGTCATCGCACATGTACACAGCCGTGTGCTCTGTCATCGCACGTGTACACAGCCGTGTGCTCTGTCATCGCACATGTACACAGCCGTGTGCTCTGTCATCGCACATGTACACAGCCGTGTGCTCTGTCATCATACATGTACACAGCCGGGGGCTCTGTCATCATACATGTACACAGCCGTGTGCTCTGTCATCATACATGTACACAGCCGGGGGCTCTGTCATCGCACATGTACACAGCCGTGTGCTCTGTCATCGCACATGTACACAGCCGTGTGCTCTGTCATCGCACATGTACACAGCCGTGTGCTCTGTCATCGCACATGTACACAGCCGGGGGCTCTGTCATCGCACATGTACACAGCCATGTGCTCTGTCATCATACATGTACACAGCCGGGGGCTCTGTCATCGCACATGTACACAGCCGTGTGCTCTGTCATCGCACATGTACACTGCCGTGTGCTCTGTCATCGCACATGTACACAGCCGTGTGCTCTGTCATCATACATGTACACAGCCGTGTGCTCTGTCATCGCACATGTACACAGCCGTGTGCTCTGTCATCGCACATGTACACAGCCGTGTGCTCTGTCATCGCACATGTACACAGCCGTGTGCTCTGTCATCATACATGTACACAGCCGGGGGCTCTGTCATCATACATGTACACAGCCGTGTGCTCTGTCATCATACATGTACACAGCCGGGGGCTCTGTCATCATACATGTACACAGCCGTGTGCTCTGTCATCGCACATGTACACAGCCGTGTGCTCTGTCATCGCACATGTACACAGCCGTGTGCTCTGTCATCGCACATGTACACAGCCGGGGGCTCTGTCATCGCACATGTACACAGCCATGTGCTCTGTCATCATACATGTACACAGCCGGGGGCTCTGTCATCGCACATGTACACAGCCGTGTGCTCTGTCATCGCACATGTACACTGCCGTGTGCTCTGTCATCGCACATGTACACAGCCGTGTGCTCTGTCATCATACATGTACACAGCCGTGTGCTCTGTCATCGCACATGTACACAGCCGTGTGCTCTGTCATCATACATGTACACAGCCGGGGGCTCTGTCATCATACATGTACACAGCCGTGTACTCTGTCATCGCACATGTACACAGCCGCCCTCTGTCTAAACTGGATTTTTAAAGGTTTCTTCCAAGTTTTGAAGTCATTTCATAACTAACTGACTGTGGGGTCCGACCGCTGCCCCCGCTCTTGTACCCCCGATGTGATGAAGCTGCTGCCCCCGCTCTTGTACCCCCGATGTGATGAAGCCGCTGCCCCCGCTCTTGTACCCCCGATGTGATGAAGCTGCTGCCCCTGCTCTTGTACCCCCGATGTGATGAAGCCGCTGCCCCCGCTCTTGTACCCCCGATGTGATGAAGCCGCTGCCCCCGCTCTTGTACCCCCGATGTGATGAAGCAGCTGCCCCCGCTCTTGTACCCCCGATGTGATGAAGCCGCTGCCCCCGCTCTTGTACCCCCGATGTGATGAAGCTGCTGCCCCTGCTCTTGTACCCCCGATGTGATGAAGCTGCTGCCCCCGCTCTTGTACCCCCGATGTGATGAAGCCGCTGCCCCCGCTCTTGTACCCCCGATGTGATGAAGCTGCTGCCCCCGCTCTTGTACCCCCGATGTGATGAAGCTGCTGCCCCTGCTCTTGTACCCCCGATGTGATGAAGCCGCTGCCCCCGCTCTTGTACCCCCGATGTGATGAAGCCGCTGCCCCCGCTCTTGTACCCCCGATGTGATGAAGCAGCTGCCCCCGCTCTTGTACCCCCGATGTGATGAAGCTGCTGCCCCCGCTCTTGTACCCCCGATGTGATGAAGCCGCTGCCCCCGCTCTTGTACCCCCGATGTGATGAAGCCGCTGCCCCCGCTCTTGTACCCCCGATGTGATGAAGCAGCTGCCCCCGCTCTTGTACCCCCGATGTGATGAAGCCGCTGCCCCCGCTCTTGTACCCCCAATGTGATGAAGCTGCTGCCCCTGCTCTTGTACCCCCGATGTGATGAAGCCGCTGCCCCCGCTCTTGTACCCCCGATGTGATGAAGCTGCTGCCCCCGCTCTTGTACCCCCGATGTGATGAAGCTGCTGCCCCTGCTCTTGTACCCCCGATGTGATGAAGCCGCTGCCCCCGCTCTTGTACCCCCGATGTGATGAAGCCGCTGCCCCCGCTCTTGTACCCCCGATGTGATGAAGCCGCTGCCCCCGCTCTTGTACCCCCGATGTGATGAAGCCGCTGCCCCCGCTCTTGTACCCCCGATGTGATGAAGCTGCTGCCCCCGCTCTTGTACCCCGATGTGATGAAGCCGCTCCCCCCGCTCTTGTACCCCCGATGTGATGAAGCTGCTCCCCCCGCTCTTGTACCCCCGATGTGATGAAGCCGCTGCCCCCGCTCTTGTACCCCCGATGTGATGAAGCCGCTTCCCCCGCTCTTGTACCCCCGATGTGATGAAGCTGCTGCCCCCGCTCTTGTACCCCCGATGTGATGAAGCTGCTGCCCCCGCTCTTGTACCCCGATGTGATGAAGCAGCTGCCCACGCTCTTGTACCCCGATGTGATGAAGCTGCTGCCCCTGCTCTTGTACCCCCGATGTGATGAAGCTGCTTCCCCCGCTCTTGTACCCCCGATGTGATGAAGCCGCTCCCCCCGCTCTTGTACCCCCGATGTGATGAAGCTGCTGCCCCCGCTCTTGTACCCCGATGTGATGAAGCAGCTGCCCACGCTCTTGTACCCCCGATGTGATGAAGCTGCTGCCCCCGCTCTTGTACCCCCGATGTGATGAAGCTGCTGCCCCCGCTCTTGTACCCCGATGTGATGAAGCAGCTGCCCACGCTCTTGTACCCCCGATGTGATGAAGCCGCTTCCCCCGCTCTTGTACCCCCGATGTGATGAAGCCGCTCCCCCCGCTCTTGTACCCCGGATGTGATGAAGCTGCTTCCCCCGCTCTTGTACCCCCGATGTGATGAAGCCGCTGCCCCCGCTCTTGTACCCCCGATGTGATGAAGCTGCTGCCCCTGCTCTTGTACCCCGATGTGATGAAGCTGCTTCCCCCGCTTTTGTACCCCCGATGTGATGAATCTGCTGCCCCCGCTCTTGTAGCCCCGATGTGATGAAGCCGCTGCCCCCCCTCTTGTACCCCCGATGTGATGAAGCCGCTGCCCCCGCTCTTGTACCCCGATGTGATGAAGCCGCTGCCCCTGCTCTTGTACCCCCGATGTGATGAAGCCGCTGCCCCCGCTCTTGTACCCCCGATGTGATGAAGCAGCTTCCCCCGCTCTTGTACCCCCGATGTGATGAAGCCGCTGCCCCTGCTCTTGTACCCCCGATGTGATGAAGCCGCTGCCCCCGCTCTTGTACCCCCGATGTGATGAAGCTGCTGCCCCCGCTCTTGTACCCCGATGTGATGAAGCTGCTGCCCCCGCTCTTGTACCCCGATGTGATGAAGCTGCTGCCCCCGCTCTTGTACCCCCGATGTGATGAAGCTGCTGCCCCCGCTCTTGTACCCCGATGTGATGAAGCTGCTGCCCCCGCTCTTGTACCCCGATGTGATGAAGCTGCTGCCCCCGCTCTTGTACCCCCGATGTGATGAAGCAGCTGCCCCCGCTCTTGTACCCCCGATGTGATGAAACCGCTGCCTCCGCTCTTGTACCCCCGATGTGATGAAGCTGCTTCCCCCGCTCTTGTACCCCCGATGTGATGAAACCGCTGCCTCCGCTCTTGTACCCCCGATGTGATGAAGCTGCTTCCCCCGCTCTTGTACCCCCGATGTGATGAAACCGCTGCCTCCGCTCTTGTACCCCCGATGTGATGAAGCCGCTGCCCCCGCTCTTGTACCCCCGATGTGATGAAGCCGCTGCCCCCGCTCTTGTACCCCCGATGTGATGAAGCCGCTGCCTCCGCTCTTGTACCCCCGATGTGATGAAGCCGCTCCCCCCGCTCTTGTACCCCCGATGTGATGAAGCTGCTGCCCCTGCTCTTGTACCCCCGATGTGATGAAGCCGCTGCCCCCGCTCTTGTACCCCCGATGTGATGAAGCCGCTGCGCCCGCTCTTGTACCCCGATGTGATGAAGCAGCTGCCCACGCTCTTGTACCCTGATGTGATGAAGCTGCTGCCCCTGCTCTTGTACCCCCGATGTGATGAAGCTGCTTCCCCCGCTCTTGTACCCCCGATGTGATGAAGCCGCTCCCCCCGCTCTTGTACCCCCGATGTGATGAAGCTGCTGCCCCCGCTCTTGTACCCCGATGTGATGAAGCAGCTGCCCACGCTCTTGTACCCCCGATGTGATGAAGCTGCTGCCCCCGCTCTTGTACCCCCGATGTGATGAAGCTGCTGCCCCCGCTCTTGTACCCCGATGTGATGAAGCAGCTGCCCACGCTCTTGTACCCCCGATGTGATGAAGCTGCTTCCCCCGCTCTTGTACCCCCGATGTGATGAAGCTGCTGCCCCTGCTCTTGTACCCCGATGTGATGAAGCAGCTGCCCCCGCTCTTGTACCCCCGATGTGATGAAGCCGCTTCCCCCGCTCTTGTACCCCCGATGTGATGAAGCCGCTTCCCCCGCTCTTGTACCCCCGATGTGATGAAGCCGCTCCCCCCGCTCTTGTACCCCGGATGTGATGAAGCTGCTTCCCCCGCTCTTGTACCCCCGATGTGATGAAGCCGCTGCCCCCGCTCTTGTACCCCCGATGTGATGAAGCTGCTGCCCCTGCTCTTGTACCCCGATGTGATGAAGCTGCTTCCCCCGCTTTTGTACCCCCGATGTGATGAATCTGCTGCCCCCGCTCTTGTAGCCCCGATGTGATGAAGCCGCTGCCCCCCCTCTTGTACCCCCGATGTGATGAAGCCGCTGCCCCCGCTCTTGTACCCCGATGTGATGAAGCCGCTGCCCCTGCTCTTGTACCCCCGATGTGATGAAGCAGCTTCCCCCCCTCTTGTACCCCCGATGTGATGAAGCCGCTGCCCCCGCTCTTGTACCCCGATGTGATGAAGCCGCTGCCCCTGCTCTTGTACCCCCGATGTGATGAAGCCGCTGCCCCCGCTCTTGTACCCCCGATGTGATGAAGCAGCTTCCCCCGCTCTTGTACCCCCGATGTGATGAAGCCGCTGCCCCTGCTCTTGTACCCCCGATGTGATGAAGCTGCTGCCCCCGCTCTTGTACCCCCGATGTGATGAAGCTGCTGCCCCCGCTCTTGTACCCCGATGTGATGAAGCTGCTGCCCCCGCTCTTGTACCCCGATGTGATGAAGCTGCTGCCCCCGCTCTTGTACCCCCGATGTGATGAAGCTGCTGCCCCCGCTCTTGTACCCCGATGTGATGAAGCTGCTGCCCCCGCTCTTGTACCCCGATGTGATGAAGCTGCTTCCCCCGCTCTTGTACCCCCGATGTGATGAAGCAGCTGCCCCCGCTCTTGTACCCCCGATGTGATGAAACCGCTGCCTCCGCTCTTGTACCCCCGATGTGATGAAGCTGCTTCCCCCGCTCTTGTACCCCCGATGTGATGAAACCGCTGCCTCCGCTCTTGTACCCCCGATGTGATGAAGCTGCTTCCCCCGCTCTTGTACCCCCGATGTGATGAAACCGCTGCCTCCGCTCTTGTACCCCCGATGTGATGAAGCTGCTGCCCCTGCTCTTGTACCCCCGATGTGATGAAGCCGCTGCCCCCGCTCTTGTACCCCCGATGTGATGAAGCCGCTGCGCCCGCTCTTGTACCCCCGATGTGATGAAGCCGCTGCGCCCGCTCTTGTACCCCCGATGTGATGAAGCCGCTGCCCCCGCTCTTGTACCCCCGATGTGATGAAGCCGCTGCCCCCGCTCTTGTACCCCCGATGTGATGAAGCCGCTGCCCCCGCTCTTGTACCCCCGATGTGATGAAGCTGCTGGCGGAGATGGAGTACAAGACCCCAGTTCTCTGAATCGGTGGGGGTCCCCGCGGTCGGACCCGCACAATCAATTATCTCCTATGGGAAAACTTGGACCTTTTCATGTAGATTTTATGTGATGGATCAGAGGAGAGAGAACCTGACACGAGGGTGCATATGTATTCACGCCCTGCGCTGTGGAACCTCGACGTAAGGTCCGGTCCCGCGGTCTGACGAGGTCCCCTGTGTGCAATCACGGTGTCAAGTGACCTGTCACATGACAGTGTACATACACCTGATCCGAAATGGCGCAACTCTGCCGAGCACCACGGAGCCGCCAAGATAGAGGCGGTGCATACAGGGCAGCAGTGGGTGGCGGAGGGCCACCCCCCAGCAGACCTCAGTCCAGAGGCGCTGTGCATGCCGGTGAGGTGACTGATGGAGGCGCTTCAGCCCTTTTATGACATACGCAGTAGGAGGGGGGCTTCATGTAAACGCCATTTCTTTTTGACTCTTTTCTCTGGTGGTCCCGCAGGTCGGGGGATCTGTTTCCCGGTGGTGAAGTCGTGTGTATTCGGACATGAGTCGAAGTCTGTGGCCGCTGATGAGCCGCCATCCAGCCCCCGGGGCGATGGAGACCCCTCCACCACGCAGCAAGCCTTCAAACTGCTCTTCTGCGCCTCCGGCCTCCAGGTAAGAGGGGGCGCCGCTGCTCTATCCCGTGAGAAGGGGTGTCAGCTTCGGTGACCCACACTGAGACCTGCAGGGCCAGGTGATGTAATGGCGGCTCCTGCGCCATTGTTCAGACGGGCTGCGGTCTCGTGGGGCGGGTTGTCCGGTCCCACGGGCTGCGTTTCCGTGTGTGGGCGCTCCTATCACCCGATTGTGCTCACTGTCTCCACAGATCTCGTACCTGACCTGGGGCGTGTTGCAGGAGCGCGTGATGACCCGCACCTACTCCTCTGCCGAGCCCGGGAGTCCCGGGGAGAAGTTCAGAGACTCCCAGTTCTTGGTGTTCATGAACCGTATCCTGGCGCTGGTTGTGGCGGGCACTTACTGCGCTCTCACCAAGCAGCCGCGCCACGGGGCGCCCATGTACAAGTACTCGTTTGCCTCCCTCTCCAACATCCTGAGCAGCTGGTGCCAGTACGAGGCGCTGAAGTTCATCAGCTTTCCCACCCAGGTCTTGGCCAAAGCCTCCAAGGTGATCCCGGTGATGCTGATGGGGAAGCTGGTGTCGCACAAGAGCTACGAGTACTGGGAGTACTTCACGGCCGTCCTCATCTCTCTGGGGGTCAGCATGTTCTTACTGTCCAACGGGGAAGGCCACCGCGCCCCTGGCGTCACCACCTTCTCCGGAGTGGTCATCTTGGCGGGGTACATCGTCTTCGACAGCTTCACCTCCAACTGGCAGGACTCGCTCTTCAAGTACAAGATGTCGTCGGTGCAGATGATGTTCGGGGTGAACCTCTTCTCCTGCCTCTTCACCGTCTTCTCTCTGCTGGAACAGGGGGCGCTGCTGGACGCCGTCCGCTTCATGTCCCGACACCCGGACTTCGCCTTCCATGCGGCGCTGCTGTCGGTGTGCTCGGGCTTCGGCCAGCTCTTCATATTTTATACCATAAACAAGTTTGGGGCGGCCATTTTTACCATCATTATGACTCTGCGCCAGGCCTTGGCCATCCTCTTGTCTTGTCTGCTCTACGGGCACCCGGTCACCGCAGTGGGCGCGGTGGGCGTGGCGGTGGTCTTTCTTGCCTTATTCCTCCGTGTCTATGCCAGGGGCAGGATGAAGAAGAAGGGCAGGAAGGCGGCAGATGCCCCGGTGGTTCAGAAGGTCTGAGCAGGACGCGGTAATTGACCATTCATGTGGGGACTTGTGTGGGGACTGATGGACGGCGGAGAGCCGCTTATCTCTGACGGAGGAGGGATCTGGGATCCTTTATTTGTATTTGGGACGTTAATATCGTTATTAAACATTTACATTTTCTTTGATTTGTATTATTATTTTGTCCAAAAATAAAAAAAAATACAAAACTTGACAATCACCCGTAACTCACAGCAGCACAGAGGATGGGGGAGGGGGAAGGGCGGCCTGAACACCCCAGAAATGCTCAGACAGGAGAAATTACTGCATGATACAGTGACATCACTGAGACCAGCGGTGACCTCACTGAGACCAGCGGTGACCTCACTGAGACCAGCGGTGACCTCACTGAGACCAGCGGTGACATCACAGAGAATGTTGCCTATCCATTCACTAGAGATCAGCGTTGCCATCACTGAGAATGACGCCTATCACTAGAGATCAGCGGTGCCATCACTGGGAATGCCGCATATCCATCACTAGAGATCAGCGGTGCCATCACTGGGAATGCCGCCTATCACTAGAGATCAGCGGTGACATCACTGAGAATGCAGGCTATCCATTCACTAGAGATCAGCGGTGACATCACTGAGAATGCAGGCTATCCATTCACTAGAGATCAGCGGTGACATCACTGAGAATGCCGCCTATCCATCACTAGAGATCAGCGGTGCCATCACTGGGAATGCCGCCTATCACTAGAGATCAGCGGTGACATCACTGAGAATGCAGGCTATCCATTCACTAGAGATCAGCGGTGACATCACTGAGAATGCAGCCTATCCATCACTAGAGATCAGCGGTGACATCACTGAGAATGCAGGCTATCCATTCACTAGAGATCAGCGGTGACATCACTGAGAATGCAGGCTATCCATTCACTAGAGATCAGCGGTGACATCACTGAGAATGCAGCCTATCCATCACTAGAGATCAGCGGTGACATCACTGAGAATGCAGGCTATCCATTCACTAGAGATCAGCGGTGACATCACTGAGAATGCAGCCTATCCATCACTAGAGATCAGCGGTGACATCACTGAGAATGCAGGCTATCCATTCACTAGAGATCAGCGGAGATATCACTGAGAATGCAGCCTATCCATCACTAGAGATCAGCGGTGACATCACTGAGAATGCCGCCTATCACTAGAGATCAGCGGTGACATCACTGAGAATGCAGGCTATCCATTCACTAGAGATCAGCGGAGATATCACTGAGAATGCAGCCTATCCATCACTAGAGATCAGCGGTGACATCACTGAGAATGCCGCCTATCCATTCACTAGAGATCAGCGGTGACATCACTGAGAATGCAGGCTATCCATTCACTAGAGATCAGCGGAGATATCACTGAGAATGCAGCCTATCCATCACTAGAGATCAGCGGTGACATCACTGAGAATGCCGCCTATCCATTCACTAGAGATCAGCGGTGACATCACTGAGAATGCAGGCTATCCATTCACTAGAGATCAGCGGTGACATCACTGAGAATGCAGGCTATCCATTCACTAGAGATCAGCGGTGACATCACTGAGAATGCCGCCTATCCATTCACTAGAGATCAGCGGTGACATCACTGAGAATGCAGGCTATCCATTCACTAGAGATCAGCGGTGACATCACTGAGAATGCCGCCTATCCATCACTAGAGATCAGTGGTGCCATCACTGGGAATGCCGCCTATCACTAGAGATCAGCGGTGACATCACTGAGAATGCAGGCTATCCATTCACTAGAGATCAGCGGTGACATCACTGAGAATGCCGCCTATCCATCACTAGAGATCAGCGGTGACATCACTGAGAATGCAGGCTATCCATTCACTAGAGATCAGCGGTGACATCACTGAGAATGCAGGCTATCCATTCACTAGAGATCAGCGGTGACATCACTGAGAATGCAGCCTATCCATTCACTAGAGATCAGCGGTGACATCACTGAGAATGCAGGCTATCCATTCAATAGAGATCAGCGGTGACATCACTGAGAATGCAGGCTATCCATTCAATAGAGATCAGCGGTGACATCACTGAGAATGCCGCCTATCACTAGAGATCAGCGGTGACATCACTGAGAATGCCGCCTATCCATTCACCCGAGATCAGCGGTGACATCACTGAGAATGCCGCCTATCCATTCACTAGAGATCAGCGTTGCCATCACTGAGAATGACGCCTATCACTAGAGATCAGCGGTGCCATCACTGGGAATGCCGCATATCCATCACTAGAGATCAGCGGTGCCATCACTGGGAATGCCGCCTATCACTAGAGATCAGCGGTGACATCACTGAGAATGCAGGCTATCCATTCACTAGAGATCAGCGGTGACATCACTGAGAATGCAGGCTATCCATTCACTAGAGATCAGCGGTGACATCACTGAGAATGCCGCCTATCCATCACTAGAGATCAGCGGTGACATCACTGAGAATGCAGGCTATCCATTCACTAGAGATCAGCGGTGACATCACTGAGAATGCAGGCTATCCATTCAATAGAGATCAGCGGTGACATCACTGAGAATGCCGCCTATCACTAGAGATCAGCGGTGACATCACTGAGAATGCCGCCTATCCATTCACTAGAGATCAGCGGTGACATCACTGAGAATGCCGCCTATCCATTCACTAGAGATCAGCGGTGACATCACTGAGAATGCCGCCTATCCATTCACTAGAGATCAGCGGTGACATCACTGAGAATGCAGGCTATCCATTCACTAGAGATCAGCGGTGACATCACTGAGAATGCAGGCTATCCATTCAATAGAGATCAGCGGTGACATCACTGAGAATGCCGCCTATCACTAGAGATCAGCGGTGACATCACTGAGAATGCCGCCTATCCATTCACCCGAGATCAGCGGTGACATCACTGAGAATGCCGCCTATCCATTCACTAGAGATCAGCGTTGCCATCACTGAGAATGACGCCTATCACTAGAGATCAGCGGTGCCATCACTGGGAATGCCGCATATCCATCACTAGAGATCAGCGGTGCCATCACTGGGAATGCCGCCTATCACTAGAGATCAGCGGTGACATCACTGAGAATGCAGGCTATCCATTCACTAGAGATCAGCGGTGACATCACTGAGAATGCAGGCTATCCATTCACTAGAGATCAGCGGTGACATCACTGAGAATGCAGCCTATCCATCACTAGAGATCAGCGGTGGCATCACTGAGAATGCAGGCTATCCATTCACTAGAGATCAGCGGTGACATCACTGAGAATGCAGGCTATCCATTCACTAGAGATCAGCGGAGATATCACTGAGAATGCAGGCTATCCATTCACTAGAGATCAGCGGTGACATCACTGAGAATGCCGCCTATCCATTCACTAGAGATCAGCGGTGACATCACTGAGAATGCAGGCTATCCATTCACTAGAGATCAGCGGTGACATCACTGAGAATGCCGCCTATCCATCACTAGAGATCAGCGGTGCCATCACTGGGAATGCCGCCTATCACTAGAGATCAGCGGTGACATCACTGAGAATGCAGTCTTTCTATCACTAGAGATCAGCGGTGACATCACTGAGAATGCCGCCTATCCATTCACTAGAGATCAGCGGTGACATCACTGAGAATGCCGCCTATCTATCACTAGAGATCAGCGGTGACATCACTGAGAATGCCGCCTGTCCATCACTAGAGATCAGCGGTGACATCACTGAGAATGCGGAGACAATGCGGCGGCACTCTGCAAATCAGACAAAGTACAACAATGCTTACTCCCTGAATTTTATGGCGGTCATTATGGCGCATAACAGGTAGTATTTAGTGTTAGGACCCGTCTAACAGAGATCGCCTTGACGTTTGGCAGACGGGCTCAGATGGTTTTGTACAAAATGCATTGACCAAGCATCTCGCTTTTATAAATAAGCGTAGTATTAGCACCATAATTTTTGTAAGCATTGTTGTACTTTGTCTGATTTGCAGAGTGCTGCCGCATTGTCTTCTTTTTTTCCTCTAGGTCTTTGCCATGGCGGCGTGCACCTGCGCACTGGGAGGTGCTGACTAACCCTCTTTTTTTGCAAATCACTGAGAATGCAGCATATCTATCACTAAAGATCAGCGGTGACATCACTGAGAATGCCGCCTATCCATCACTAGAGATCAGCGGTGACATCACTGAGAATGCAGTCTTTCTATCACTAGAGATCAGCGGTGACATCACTGAGAATGCAGCATATATGTCAGTAGAGATCAGCGGTGCCCTCTCTATGAACATTCTTTTCCACTCTGGGTGCGGTCATGTGATGCGGTGTGTTCAGGGCGGTGAAGGACATTTATATGACGAGCTGTAATAAAACCTGCTGATATGAAGGAGGCCGGCGTCCTCCGCTCTTCTGAATCCACAGTCCAATGTCCCCGGGCGGAGGGTGGGGGGTTCGTATGGTGGGGGTGCATCTACCGTCACATGGGAGGGATGAGTCCTTATCACCTACAAGAAGTAAATAGACAATAGTTTAGGAAATGGCGCTCATAAACACTGCGATGAAAACTGCGCAGCACGACATGAACAGCAATGTTCTACGTCAGAAGTCAAGCGGCAATCACAACGTACACCTTTCTGCTGGATGCTCTGCATGGAACAGTGCAGCAGATTACACTCAAATCCACATGACAAAGGCAAAAACACTCATAATGAAGGCCTGTCCGCTTAACATAATGCCGCCAAACTGTGAAAGGAACCTAATGGACTGAGTCCAAAGGACTGCTGCAGGTCTGGAGACTTTTATAAGTACCATAATAAAAAATACTGACAATGGTAACCTGTACTACACTCCTGTAATGCCTGTCAGTCATCAGTGTCAGACTGTACTGCACTTCTGTAATGAGCCGTAATGCCTGTCAGTCATCAGTGTCACACTGTACTGCACTTCTGTAATGAGCCGTAATGCCTGTCAGTCATCAGTGTCAGTCAATGTACTGCACTCCTGTAATGCCTGTCAGTCATCAGTGTCACACTGTACTGCACTCCTGTAATGCCTGTCAGTCATCAGTGTCACACTGTACTGCACTCCTGTAATGCCTATCAGTCATCAGTGTCACACTGTACTACACTCCTGTAATGCCTGTCAGTCATCAGTGTCACACTGTACTGTACTCCTGTAATGCCTGTCAGTCATCAGTGTCAGTCAATGTACTGCACTACTGTAATGCCTGTCAGTCATCAGTGTCACACTGTACTGCACTCCTGTATGCCTGTCAGTCATCAGTGTCACACTGTACTGTACTCCTGTAATGCCTGTCAGTCATCAGTGTCAGACTGTTCTGCACTCCTGTAATGCCTGTCAGTCATCAGTGTCACACTGTACTACACTCTTATAATGCCTGTCAGTCATCAGTGTCAGACTGTACTGCACTCCTGTAATACCGGTCAGTCATCAGTGTCAGACTGTACTACACTCCTGTAATGCCTATCAGTCATCAGTGTCACACTGTACTACACTCCTGTAATGCCTGTCAGTCATCAGTGTCACACTGTACTGTACTCCTGTAATGCCTGTCAGTCATCAGTGTCAGTCAATGTACTACACTCCTGTAATGCCTGTCAGTCATCAGTGTCACACTGTACTGCACTCCTGTAATGCCTGTCAGTCATCAGTGTCACACTGTACTGTACTCCTGTAATGCCTGTCAGTCATCAGTGTCAGTCACTGTACTACACTCCTGTAATGCCTGTCAATCATCAGTGTCACACTGTACTGCACTCCTGTATGCCTGTCAGTCATCAGTGTGAGACAATTTACTGCACTCCTGTAATGCCTGTCAGTGATCAGTGTCAGACTGTACTGCACTCCTGTAATGCCTGTCAGTCATCAGTGTCAGACTGTACTGCACTCCTGTAATGCCTGTCAGTCATCAGTGTCACACTATACTGTACTCCTGTAATGCCTGTCAGTCATCAGTGTCACACTGTACTCTACTCCTGTAATGCCTGTCAGTCATCAGTGTCACACTGTACTGTACTCCTGTAATGCCTGTCAGTCATCAGTGTCAGTCAATGTACTACACTCCTGTAATGCCTGTCAGTCATCAGTGTCACACTGTACTGCACTCCTGTAATGCCTGTCAGTCATCAGTGTCACACTGTACTGTACTCCTGTAATGCCTGTCAGTCATCAGTGTCAGTCACTGTACTACACTCCTGTAATGCCTGTCAATCATCAGTGTCACACTGTACTGCACTCCTGTATGCCTGTCAGTCATCAGTGTGAGACAATTTACTGCACTCCTGTAATGCCTGTCAGTCATCAGTGTCAGACTGTACTGCACTCCTGTAATGCCTGTCAGTCATCAGTGTCAGACTGTACTGCACTCCTGTAATGCCTGTCAGTCATCAGTGTCACACTGTACTGTACTCCGGTAATGCCTGTCAGTCATCAGTGTCACACTGTACTGTACTCCTGTAATGCCTGTCAGTCATCAGTGTCAGTCACTGTACTACACTCCTGTAATGCCTGTCAATCATCAGTGTTACACTGTACTGCACTCCTGTAATGCCTGTCAGTCATCAGTGTCACACTGTACTGCACTCCTGTATGCCTGTCAGTCATCAGTGTGAGACAATTTACTGCACTCCTGTAATGCCTGTCAGTCATCAGTGTCACACTGTACTACACTCCTGTAATGCCTGTCAGTCATCAGTGTCACACTGTACTGTACTCCTGTAATGCCTGTCAGTCATCAGTGTCACACTGTACTGTACTCCTGTAATGCCTGTCAGTCATCAGTGTCAGTCAATGTACTACACTCCTGTAATGCCTGTCAGTCATCAGTGTCACACTGTACTGCACTCCTGTAATGCATGTCAGTCATCAGTGTCACACTGTACTGCACTCCTGTAGTGCCTGTCAGTCATCAGTGTCAGACAATTTACTTCACTCCTGTAATGCCTGTCAGTCATCAGTGTCAGACTGTACTGCACTCCTGTAATGCCTGTCAGTCATCAGTGTCACACTGTACTACAATCCTGTAATGCCTGTCAGTCATCAGTGTCAAACACTGTACTGCACTCCTGTAATGCCTGTCAGTCATCAGTGTCACACTGTACTACACTCCTGTAATTCCTGTCAGTCATCAGTGTCAGACACTGTACTGCACTCCTGTAATGCCTGTCAGTCATCAGTGTCACACTGTACTACACTACTGTAATGCCTGTCAGTCATCAGTGTGAGACAATTTACTGCACTCCTGTAATGCCTGTCAGTCATCAGTGTCAGTCAATGTACTACACTGCTGTAATGCCTGTCAGTCATCAGTGTCACACTGTACTGCACTCCTGTAATGCCTGTCAGTCATCAGTGTCAGTCACTGTACTACATTCCTGTAATGCCTGTCAATCATCAGTGTCACACTGTACTGCACTCCTGTATGCCTGTCAGTCATCAGTGTGAGACAATTTACTGCACTCCTGTAATGCCTGTCAGTCATCAGTGTCAGACTGTACTGCACTCCTGTAATGCCTGTCAGTCATCAGTGTCAGACTGTACTGCACTCCTGTAATGCCTGTCAGTCATCAGTGTCACACTGTACTGTACTCCTGTAATGCCTGTCAGTCATCAGTGTCACACTGTACTGTACTCCTGTAATGCCTGTCAGTCTTCAGTGTCAGTCACTGTACTACACTCCTGTAATGCCTGTCAATCATCAGTGTTACACTGTACTGCACTCCTGTAATGCCTGTCAGTCATCAGTGTCACACTGTACTGCACTCCTGTATGCCTGTCAGTCATCAGTGTGAGACAATTTACTGCACTCCTGTAATGCCTGTCAGTCATCAGTGTCACACTGTACTACACTCCTGTAATGCCTGTCAATCATCAGTGTCACACTGTACTGCACTCCTGTAATGCCTGTCAGTCATCAGTGTCAGACTGTACTGCACTCCTGTAATGCCTGTCAGTCATCAGTGTCACACTGTACTGTACTCCTGTAATGCCTGTCAGTCATCAGTGTCACACTGTACTGCACTCCTGTATGCCTGTCAGTCATCAGTGTGAGACAATTTACTGCACTCCTGTAATGCCTGTCAGTCATCAGTGTCACACTGTACTGTACTCCTGTAATGCCTGTCAGTCATCAGTGTCACACTGTACTGTACTCCTGTAATGCCTGTCAGTCATCAGTGTCAGTCAATGTACTACACTCCTGTAATGCCTGTCAGTCATCAGTGTCACACTGTACTGCACTCCTGTAATGCCTGTCAGTCATCAGTGTCACACTGTACTGCACTCCTGTAGTGCCTGTCAGTCATCAGTGTCAGACAATTTACTTCACTCCTGTAATGCCTGTCAGTCATCAGTGTCAGACTGTACTGCACTCCTGTAATGCCTGTCAGTCATCAGTGTCACACTGTACTACACTCCTGTAATGCCTGTCAGTCATCAGTGTCAAACACTGTACTGCACTCCTGTAATGCCTGTCAGTCATCAGTGTCACACTGTACTACACTCCTGTAATTCCTGTCAGTCATCAGTGTCAGACACTGTACTGCACTCCTGTAATGCCTGTCAGTCATCAGTGTCACACTGTACTACACTACTGTAATGCCTGTCAGTCATCAGTGTCACACTGTACTACACTCCTGTTAGCCTGTCAGTCATCAGTGTCACACTGTACTGCACTCCTGTAATGCCTGTCAGTCATCAGTGTCAAACACTACTGCACTCCTGTAATGCCTATCAGTCATCAGTGTCACACTGTACTACACTGCTGTAATGCCTGCCAGTCATCAGTGTCACACTGTACTGCACTCCTGTAATGCCTGTCAGTTATCAGTGTCACACTGTACTACACTCCTATAATGCCTGTCTGTCATCAGTGTCACACTGTACTGCACTCCAGTAATGAGCCGTAATGCCTGTCAGTCATCAGTGTCAGTCAATGTACTGCACTCCTGTAATACCTGTCAATCATCAGTGTCAGACTGTACTGCATTCCTGTAATGAGCTGTAATGCCTCAGTCATCAGTGTCAGACATTGTAATGCACTCCTGTAATGCCTGTCAGTCATCAATGTCACTTAACTCCTGTAATGCCTGTCAGTCATCAGTGTCAGACAATGACAGGCATTACAGGAGTGCAGTACAGTCATCAGTGTCAGACAATGTAATGCACTCCTGTAATGCCTGTCAGTCATCAGTGTCACACTGTACTACACTCCTGTAATGCCTGTCAGTCATCAGTGTCACACTGTACTACACTCCTATAATGCCTGTCGGTCATCAGTGTCACACTGTACTGCACTCCTGTAATGAGCCGTAATGCCTGTCAGTCATCAGTGTCAGACAATATACTGCACTCCTGTAATGTCTGTCAATCATCAGTGTCAGACAATGTACTGCACTCCTGTAATGCCTGTCAGTCATCAGTGTCACACTGTACTACACTCCTGTAATTCCTGTCAGTCATCAGTGTCAGACACTGTACTGCACTCCTGTAATGCCTGTCAGTCATCAGTGTCACACTGTACTACACTACTGTAATGCCTGTCAGTCATCAGTGTCACACTGTACTACACTCCTGTTAGCCTGTCAGTCATCAGTGTCACACTGTACTGCACTCCTGTAATGCCTGTCAGTTATCAGTGTCACACTGTACTACACTCCTATAATGCCTGTCTGTCATCAGTGTCACACTGTACTGCACTCCAGTAATGAGCCGTAATGCCTGTCAGTCATCAGTGTCAGTCAATGTACTGCACTCCTGTAATACCTGTCAATCATCAGTGTCAGACTGTACTGCATTCCTGTAATGAGCTGTAATGCCTCAGTCATCAGTGTCAGACATTGTAATGCACTCCTGTAATGCCTGTCAGTCATCAATGTCACTTAACTCCTGTAATGCCTGTCAGTCATCAGTGTCAGACAATGACAGGCATTACAGGAGTGCAGTACAGTCATCAGTGTCAGACAATGTAATGCACTCCTGTAATGCCTGTCAGTCATCAGTGTCACACTGTACTACACTCCTGTAATGCCTGTCAGTCATCAGTGTCACACTGTACTACACTCCTATAATGCCTGTCGGTCATCAGTGTCACACTGTACTGCACTCCTGTAATGAGCCGTAATGCCTGTCAGTCATCAGTGTCAGACAATATACTGCACTCCTGTAATGTCTGTCAATCATCAGTGTCAGACAATGTACTGCACTCCTGTAATGCCTGTCAGTCATCAGTGTCAGACAATTTACTGCACTCCTGTAATGCCTGTCAGTTATCAGTGTCAGACTGTACTGCACTCCTGTAATGCCTGTCAGTCATCAGTGTCACACTGTACTACACTCCTGTAAAGCCTGTCAGTCATCAGTGTCACACTGTACTACACTCCTGTAATGCCTGTCAGTCATTAGTGTCACACTGTACTGCACTCCTGTAATGCCTGTCAGTCATCAGTGTCAAACACTACTGCACTTCTGTAATGCCTGTCAGTCATCAGTGTCACACTGTACTACACTCCTGTAATCCCTGTCAGTCATCAGTGTCACACTGTACTACACTCCTGTAATGCCTGTCAGTCATAAGTGTCACACTGTACTGCACTCCTGTAATGCCTGTCAGTTATCAGTGTCACACTGTACTACACTCCTATAATGCCTGTCAGTCATCAGTGTCACACTGTACTGCACTCCAGTAATGAGCCGTAATGCCTGTCAGTCATCAGTGTCAGTCAATGTACTGCACTCCTGTAATACCTGTCAATCATCAGTGTCAGACTGTACTGCATTCCTGTAATGAGCTGTAATGCCTCAGTCATCAGTGTCAGACATTGTAATGCACTCCTGTAATGCCTGTCAGTCATCAGTGTCACTTAACTCCTATAATGCCTGTCAGTCATCAGTGTCAGACAATGACAGGAATTACAGGAGTGCAGTACAGTCATCAGTGTCAGACAATGTAATGCACTCCTGTAATGCCTGTCAGTCATCAGTGTCACACTGTACTACACTCCTGTAATGCCTGTCAGTCATCAGTGTCACAATGTACTACACTCCTATAATGCCTGTCAGTCATCAGTGTCACACTGTACTGCACTCCTGTAATGAGCCGTAATGCCTGTCAGTCATCAGTGTCAGACAATGTACTGCACTCCTGTAATGCCTGTCAGTCATCAGTGTCTGACAATGTACTGCACTCCTGTAATGCCTGTCAGTCATCAGTGTCAGACTGTACTGCACTCCTATAATGAGCTGTAATGGCTATCAGTCATCAGTGTCACACTGTACTACACTCCTGTAATGCCTGTCAGTCATCAGTGTCAGACTGTTCTGCACTCCTGTAATGCCTGTCAGTCATCAGTGTCACACTTTACTACACTCCTGTAATGCCTGTCAGTCATCAGAGTCACACTGTACTACACTCCTGTAATGCCTGTCAGTCATCAGTGTCACACTGTACTGCACTCCTGTAATGCCTGTCAGTCATCGGTGTCAGACAATTTACTGCACTCCTGTAATGCCTGTCAGTCATCAGTGTCAGACTGTACTGCACTCCTGCAATGCCTGTCAGTCATTAGTGTCACACTGTACTGCACTCCTGTAATGAGCTGTAATGCCTGTCAGTCATCAGTGTCAGAAAATGTACTGCACTCCTTTAATGCCTGACAGTCATTAGTATCACACAATGTACTGCACTCCTGTAATGAGCTGTAATGCCTGTCAGTCATCAGTGTCAGTCAATGTACTGCACTCCTGTAATGCCTATCAGTCATCAGTGTCACACTGTACTACACTCCTGTAATGCCTGTCAGTAATCAGTGTCAGTCAATGTACTACACTCCTGTAATACCTGTCAATCATCAGTGTCACACTGTACTGCACTTCTGTATGCCTGTCAGTCATCAGTGTGAGACAATTTACTGCACTTCTGTAATGCCTGTCAGTCATCAGTGTCAGACTGTTCTGCACTCCTGTAATGCCTGTCAGTCATCAGTGTCACACTGTACTACACTCCTGTAATGCCTGTCAGTCATCAGTGTCAGACTGTACTGCACTCCTGTAATGAGCTGTAATGCCTGTCAGTCATCAGTGTCAGTCAATGTACTGCACTCCTGTAATGCCTATCAGTCATCAGTGTCACACTGTACTACACTCCTGTAATGCCTGTCAGTCATCAGTGTCACACTGTACTGCACTCCTGTAATGCCTGTCAGTCATCAGTGTCACACTGTACTACACTCCTGTAATGCCTGTCAGTCATCAGTGTCAGACTGTTCTGCACTCCTGTAATGCCTGTCAGTCATCAGTGTCACACTGTAGTACACTCCTGTAATGCCTGTCAGTCATCAGTGTTACACTGTACTACACTACTGTAATGCCTGTCAGTCATCACTGTCAGACTGTACTACACTACTGTAATGCCTGTCAGTCATCAGTGTCACACTGTAGTACACTACTGTAATGCCTGTCAGTCATCAGTGTCACACTGTACTGCACTCCTGTAATGCCTGTCAGTCATCAGTGTCAGACTGTACTACACTACTGTAATGCCTGTCAGTCATCAGTGTCACACTGTACTGCACTCCTGTAATGCCTGTCAGTCATCAGTGTCACACTGTACTTCTCTACTGTAATGCCTGTCAGTCATCAGTGTCACACTGTACTGCACTCCTGTAAAGCCTGTCAGTCATCAGTGTCAGACTGTAATACACTCCTGTAATGCCTGTCAGTCATCAGTGTCACACTGTACTACACTCCTGTAATGCCTATCAGTCATCAGTGTCACACTGTACTACACTCCTGTAATGCCTATCAGTCATCAGTGTCACACTGTACTGCACTCCTGTAGTGCCTGTCAGTCATCAGTGTCAGACAATTTACTTCACTCCTGTAATGCCTGTCAGTCATCAGTGTCAGACTGTACTGCACTCCTGTAATGCCTGTCAGTCATCAGTGTCACACTGTACTACACTCCTGTAATGCCTGTCAGTCATCAGTGTCAAACACTGTACTGCACTCCTGTAATGCCTGTCAGTCATCAGTGTCACACTGTACTACACTCCTGTAATTCCTGTCAGTCATCAGTGTCAGACACTGTACTGCACTCCTGTAATGCCTGTCAGTCATCAGTGTCACACTGTACTACACTACTGTAATGCCTGTCAGTCATCAGTGTCACACTGTACTACACTCCTGTTAGCCTGTCAGTCATCAGTGTCACACTGTACTGCACTCCTGTAATGCCTGTCAGTCATCAGTGTCAAACACTACTGCACTCCTGTAATGCCTATCAGTCATCAGTGTCACACTGTACTACACTGATGTAATGCCTGCCAGTCATCAGTGTCACACTGTACTGCACTCCTGTAATGCCTGTCAGTTATCAGTGTCACACTGTACTACACTCCTATAATGCCTGTCTGTCATCAGTGTCACACTGTACTGCACTCCAGTAATGAGCCGTAATGCCTGTCAGTCATCAGTGTCAGTCAATGTACTGCACTCCTGTAATACCTGTCAATCATCAGTGTCAGACTGTACTGCATTCCTGTAATGAGCTGTAATGCCTCAGTCATCAGTGTCAGACATTGTAATGCACTCCTGTAATGCCTGTCAGTCATCAATGTCACTTAACTCCTGTAATGCCTGTCAGTCATCAGTGTCAGACAATGACAGGCATTACAGGAGTGCAGTACAGTCATCAGTGTCAGACAATGTAATGCACTCCTGTAATGCCTGTCAGTCATCAGTGTCACACTGTACTACACTCCTGTAATGCCTGTCAGTCATCAGTGTCACACTGTACTACACTCCTATAATGCCTGTCGGTCATCAGTGTCACACTGTACTGCACTCCTGTAATGAGCCGTAATGCCTGTCAGTCATCAGTGTCAGACAATATACTGCACTCCTGTAATGTCTGTCAATCATCAGTGTCAGACAATGTACTGCACTCCTGTAATGCCTGTCAGTCATCAGTGTCACACTGTACTACACTCCTGTAATTCCTGTCAGTCATCAGTGTCAGACACTGTACTGCACTCCTGTAATGCCTGTCAGTCATCAGTGTCACACTGTACTACACTACTGTAATGCCTGTCAGTCATCAGTGTCACACTGTACTACACTCCTGTTAGCCTGTCAGTCATCAGTGTCACACTGTACTGCACTCCTGTAATGCCTGTCAGTTATCAGTGTCACACTGTACTACACTCCTATAATGCCTGTCTGTCATCAGTGTCACACTGTACTGCACTCCAGTAATGAGCCGTAATGCCTGTCAGTCATCAGTGTCAGTCAATGTACTGCACTCCTGTAATACCTGTCAATCATCAGTGTCAGACTGTACTGCATTCCTGTAATGAGCTGTAATGCCTCAGTCATCAGTGTCAGACATTGTAATGCACTCCTGTAATGCCTGTCAGTCATCAATGTCACTTAACTCCTGTAATGCCTGTCAGTCATCAGTGTCAGACAATGACAGGCATTACAGGAGTGCAGTACAGTCATCAGTGTCAGACAATGTAATGCACTCCTGTAATGCCTGTCAGTCATCAGTGTCACACTGTACTACACTCCTGTAATGCCTGTCAGTCATCAGTGTCACACTGTACTGCACTCCTATAATGCCTGTCAGTCATCAGTGTCACACTGTACTGCACTCCTGTAATGAGCCGTAATGCCTGTCAGTCATCAGTGTCAGACAATATACTGCACTCCTGTAATGTCTGTCAATCATCAGTGTCAGACAATGTACTGCACTCCTGTAATGCCTGTCAGTCATCAGTGTCAGACAATTTACTGCACTCCTGTAATGCCTGTCAGTTATCAGTGTCAGACTGTACTGCACTCCTGTAATGCCTGTCAGTCATCAGTGTCACACTGTACTACACTCCTGTAAAGCCTGTCAGTCATCAGTGTCACACTGTACTACACTCCTGTAATGCCTGTCAGTCATTAGTGTCACACTGTACTGCACTCCTGTAATGCCTGTCAGTCATCAGTGTCAAACACTACTGCACTTCTGTAATGCCTGTCAGTCATCAGTGTCACACTGTACTACACTCCTGTAATCCCTGTCAGTCATCAGTGTCACACTGTACTACACTCCTGTAATGCCTGTCAGTCATAAGTGTCACACTGTACTGCACTCCTGTAATGCCTGTCAGTTATCAGTGTCACACTGTACTACACTCCTATAATGCCTGTCAGTCATCAGTGTCACACTGTACTGCACTCCAGTAATGAGCCGTAATGCCTGTCAGTCATCAGTGTCAGTCAATGTACTGCACTCCTGTAATACCTGTCAATCATCAGTGTCAGACTGTACTGCATTCCTGTAATGAGCTGTAATGCCTCAGTCATCAGTGTCAGACATTGTAATGCACTCCTGTAATGCCTGTCAGTCATCAGTGTCACTTAACTCCTATAATGCCTGTCAGTCATCAGTGTCAGACAATGACAGGAATTACAGGAGTGCAGTACAGTCATCAGTGTCAGACAATGTAATGCACTCCTGTAATGCCTGTCAGTCATCAGTGTCACACTGTACTACACTCCTGTAATGCCTGTCAGTCATCAGTGTCACACTGTACTACACTCCTATAATGCCTGTCAGTCATCAGTGTCACACTGTACTGCACTCCTGTAATGAGCCGTAATGCCTGTCAGACATCAGTGTCAGACAATGTACTGCACTCCTGTAATGCCTGTCAGTCATCAGTGTCTGACAATGTACTGCACTCCTGTAATGCCTGTCAGTCATCAGTGTCAGACTGTACTGCACTCCTATAATGAGCTGTAATGGCTATCAGTCATCAGTGTCACACTGTACTACACTCCTGTAATGCCTGTCAGTCATCAGTGTCAGACTGTTCTGCACTCCTGTAATGCCTGTCAGTCATCAGTGTCACACTGTACTACACTCCTGTAATGCCTGTCAGTCATCAGAGTCACACTGTACTACACTCCTGTAATGCCTGTCAGTCATCAGTGTCACACTGTACTGCACTCCTGTAATGCCTGTCAGTCATCGGTGTCAGACAATTTACTGCACTCCTGTAATGCCTGTCAGTCATCAGTGTCAGACTGTACTGCACTCCTGCAATGCCTGTCAGTCATTAGTGTCACACTGTACTGCACTCCTGTAATGAGCTGTAATGCCTGTCAGTCATCAGTGTCAGAAAATGTACTGCACTCCTTTAATGCCTGACAGTCATTAGTATCACACAATGTACTGCACTCCTGTAATGAGCTGTAATGCCTGTCAGTCATCAGTGTCAGTCAATGTACTGCACTCCTGTAATGCCTATCAGTCATCAGTGTCACACTGTACTACACTCCTGTAATGCCTGTCAGTAATCAGTGTCAGTCAATGTACTACACTCCTGTAATACCTGTCAATCATCAGTGTCACACTGTACTGCACTTCTGTATGCCTGTCAGTCATCAGTGTGAGACAATTTACTGCACTTCTGTAATGCCTGTCAGTCATCAGTGTCAGACTGTTCTGCACTCCTGTAATGCCTGTCAGTCATCAGTGTCACACTGTACTACACTCCTGTAATGCCTGTCAGTCATCAGTGTCAGACTGTACTGCACTCCTGTAATGAGCTGTAATGCCTGTCAGTCATCAGTGTCAGTCAATGTACTGCACTCCTGTAATGCCTATCAGTCATCAGTGTCACACTGTACTACACTCCTGTAATGCCTGTCAGTCATCAGTGTCACACTGTACTGCACTCCTGTAATGCCTGTCAGTCATCAGTGTCACACTGTACTACACTCCTGTAATGCCTGTCAGTCATCAGTGTCAGACTGTACTACACTCCTGTAATGCCTGTCAGTCATCAGTGTCACACTGTAGTACACTCCTGTAATGCCTGTCAGTCATCAGTGTTACACTGTACTACACTACTGTAATGCCTGTCAGTCATCACTGTCAGACTGTACTACACTACTGTAATGCCTGTCAGTCATCAGTGTCACACTGTAGTACACTACTGTAATGCCTGTCAGTCATCAGTGTCACACTGTACTGCACTCCTGTAATGCCTGTCAGTCATCAGTGTCAGACTGTACTACACTACTGTAATGCCTGTCAGTCATCAGTGTCACACTGTACTGCACTCCTGTAATGCCTGTCAGTCATCAGTGTCACACTGTACTTCTCTACTGTAATGCCTGTCAGTCATCAGTGTCACACTGTACTGCACTCCTGTAAAGCCTGTCAGTCATCAGTGTCAGACTGTAATACACTCCTGTAATGCCTGTCAGTCATCAGTGTCACACTGTACTACACTCCTGTAATGCCTATCAGTCATCAGTGTCACACTGTACTACACTCCTGTAATGCCTATCAGTCATCAGTGTCACACTGTACTACACTCCTGTAATGCCTGTCAGTCATCAGTGTCAGACTGTTCTGCACTCCTGTAATGCCTGTCAGTCATCAGTGTCACACTGTACTACACTCCTGTAATTCCTGTCAGTCATCAGTGTCACACTGTACTGCACTCCTGTAATGCCTGTCAGTCATCAGTGTCACACTGTACTGCACTTCTGTAATGCCTGTCAGTCATCAGTGTCAGACTGTTCTGCACTCCTGTAATGCCTATCAGTCATCAGTGTCACACTGTACTACACTCCTGTAATGCCTATCAGTCATCAGTGTCACACTGTACTACACTCCTGTAATGCCTGTCAGTCATCAGTGTCAGACTGTTCTGCACTCCTGTAATGCCTGTCAGTCATCAGTGTCACACTGTACTACACTCCTGTAATTCCTGTCAGTCATCAGTGTCACACTGTACTGCACTCCTGTAATGCCTGTCAGTCATCAGTGTCACACTGTACTGCACTTCTGTAATGCCTGTCAGTCATCAGTGTCAGACTGTTCTGCACTCCTGTAATGCCTGTCAGTCATCAGTGTCACACTGTACTACACTCCTGTAATGCCTGTCAGTCATCAGTGTCACACTGTACTGCACTCCTGTAATGCCTGTCAGTCATCAGTGTCACACTGTACTGCACTCCTGTAATGCCTGTCAGTCATCAGTGTCAGACTGTACTGCACTCCTGTAATGCCTGTCAGTCATCAGTGTCACACTGTACTACACTCCTGTAATGCCTGTCAGTCATCAGTGTTAAACACTGTAATGCACTCCTGTAATGCCTATCAGTCATCAGTGTCACACTGTACTACACTTATTTAATGCCTGTCAGTCATCAGTGTCACACTGTACTGCACTCCTGTAATGCCTGTCAGTCATCAGTGTCAAACACTGTACTGCACTCCTGTAATGCCTGTCAGTCATCAGTGTCACACTGTACTACACTACTGTAATGCCTGTCAGTCATCAGTGTCAGACTGTACTACACTTCTGTAATGCCTGTCAGTCATCAGTGTCACACTGTACTGCACTCCTGTAATGCCTATCAGTCATCAGTGTCAAACTGTACTGCACTCCTGTAATGCCTGTCAGTCATCAGTGGCAGACTGTACTGCACTCCTGTAATGCCTGTCAGTTATCAGTGTCACACTGTACTACACTACTGTAATGCCTGTCAGTCATCAGTGTTATACTGTACTGCACTACTGTAATGCCTGTCAGTCATCAGTGTCACACTTTACTACACTCCTGTAATGCCTGTCAATCATCAGTGTCAGACTGTACTGCACTCCTGTAATGCCTGTCAGTCATCAGTGGCAGACTGTACTGCACTCCTGTAATGCCTGTCAGTCATCAGTGTCACACTGTATTACACTATTGTAATGCCTGTCAGTCATCAGTGTTATACTGTACTGCACTACTGTAATGCCTGTCAGTCATCAGTGTCAGACTGTACTACACTACTGTAATGCCTGTCAGTCATCAGTGTCAGACTGTACTACACTCCTGTAATGCCTGTCAGTCATCAGTGTCAGACTGTACTGCACTCCTGTAATGCCTGTCAGTCATCAGTGTCACACTGTACTGCACTCCTATAATGCCTGTCAGCCATCAGTGTCACACTGTACTGCATTCCTGTAATGAGCTGTAATGCCTCAGTCATCATTGTCAGACATTGTAATGCACTCCTGTAATGCCTGTCAGTCATCAGTGTCACATAACTCCTGTAATGCCTGTCACTCATCAGTGTCACACTGTACTACACTCCTGTAATGCCTGTCAGTCATCAGTGTCACACTGTACTACACTCCTATAATGCCTGTCAGTCATCAATGTCACACTGTACTGCACTCCTGTAATGAGCCGTAATGCCTGTCAGTCATCAGTGTCAGACTGTATTGCACTCCTGTAATGCCTGTCAGTCATCAGTGTCAGACAATGTACTGCACTCCTGTAATGCCTGTCAGTCATCAGTGTCAGACAATTTACTGCACTCCTGTAATGCCTGTCAGTCATCAGTGTCACACTGTACTACACTCCTGTAATGCCTGTCAGTCATCAGTGTCACACTGTACTGCACTCCTGTAAAGCCTGTCAGTCATCAGTGTCACACTGTACTGCACTCCTGTAATGCCTGTCAGTCATCAGTGTCACACTGTACTGCACTCCTGTAATGCCTGTCAGTCATCAGTGTCACACTGTACTACACTCCTGTAATGCCTGTCAGTCATCAGTGTCAGACTGTTCTGCAGTCCTGTAATGCCTGTCAGTCATCAGTGTCACACTGTACTACACTCCTGTAATGCCTGTCAGTCATCAGTGTCACACTGTACTACATTCCTGTAATGCCTGTCAGTCATAAGTGTCAGACTGTTCTGAACTCCTGTAATGCCTGTCAGTCATTAGTGTCACACTGTACTACACTCCTGTAATGCCTGTCAGTCATCAGTGTCACACTGTAATGCACTCCTGTAATGCCTGTCAGTCATCAGTGTCAGATAATTTACTGCACTCCTGTAATGCCTGTCAGTCATCAGTGTCAGACTGTACTGCACTCCTGTAATGCCTGCCAGTCATCAGTGTCACACTGTACTGCACTCCTGTAATGCCTGTCAGTCATCAGTGTCAGATTGTACTGCACTCCTGTAATACCTGTCAGTCATCAGTGTCAGACTATACTACACTACTGTAATGCCTGTCAGTCATTAGTGTCACACTGTACTACACTCCTTTAAAGCCTGTCAGTCATCAGTGTCACACTGTACTGCACTCCTGTAATGCCTGTCAGTCATCAGTGTCAGACTGTACTGCACTCCTGTAATGAACCGTAATGCCTGTCAGTCATCAGTGTCACATTGTACTACACTCCTGTAATGCCTGTCAGTCATCAGTGTCAGACTGTACTGCGCTCCTGTAATGCCTGTCAGTCATCAGTGTCAGTCACTGTACTACACTCCTGTAATGCCTGTCAGTCATCAGTGTCACACTGTACTGCACTCCTGTAAAGCCTGTCAGTCATCAGTGTCACACTGTACTGCACTCCTGTAATGCCTGTCAGTCATCAGTGTCAGACTGTACTGCACTCCAGTAATACCTTTCAGTCATCAGTGTCAGACTGTACTGCACTCCTGTAATACCTGTCAGTCATCAGTGTCAGACTGTACTGCACTCCTATAATACCTGTCAGTCATCAGTGTCACACTGTACTACACTCCTGTAATGCCTGTCAGTTATCAGTGTCAGTCACTGTACTGCACTCCTGTAATGCCTGTCAGTCATCAGTGTCAGACTGTACTGCACTCCTGTAATACCTGTCAGTCATCAGTGTCAGACTGTACTGCACTCCTGTAATACCTGTCAGTCATCAGTGTCAGACTGTACTGCACTCCTGTAATACCTGTCAGTCATCAGTGTCAGACTGTACTGCACTCCTGTAATACCTGTCAGTCATCAGTGTCAGACTGTACTGCACTCCTGTAATACCTGTCAGTCATCAGTGTCAGACTGTACTGCACTCCTGTAATACCTGTCAGTCATCAGTGTCAGACTGTACTACACTCCTGTAATACCTGTCAGTCATCAGTGTCAGACTGTACTGCACTCCTGTAATGCCTGTCAGTCATCAGTGTCAGTCACTGTAATGTACTCCTGTAATGCCTGTCAGTCATCAGTGTCAGACAATGTAATGCACTCCTGTAATGCCTGTCAGTCATCAGTGTCAGACAATTTACTGTACTACACTCCTGTAATGCCTGTTATTCATCAGTGTCATACTGTACTGCACTCCTGTAATGCCTGTCAGTCATCAGTGTCAGACTGTACTGCACTCCTGTAATGCCTGTCAGTCATCAGTGTCAGACTGTACTGCACTCCTGTAATACCTGTCAGTCATCAGTGTCAGACTGTACTACACTCCTATAATGCCTGTCAGTCATCAGTGTCAGACTGTACTGCACTCCTGTAATGAGCTGTAATGACTGTCAGTCATCAGCATCAATGTTTTGTACTTAGCTGTCAGGCATCAGTGACAGGCATGCTTGGAGTTGTGGTTTTGCAGTAGATAAGTCACACGTGTATAGGGTTGTTTTGGTTGTTTTCACCCTGAATTTAAGGAATGTTGCTGTCCCTGTTGTGTCTCTTGGGCTGGCACGATCTGGAGGCTTCTCCTGGTGAATGAGCTGAAGTAAATGTAATTAACGCATTGTTATTGGGTCACTGAGGCCTCGCCCTGTACAATTATACAGCCGTGAGAACAATAATTATTAACTGAAAAAATTCTTAGTATGGGTCCCTCACGTGGGGACTGGTACACATACAAAACAGACAGTAAGAACCAATTCGGGGGCCAGGCAGGAGAGGATGTTAATGGTGGTGCACCAGGGCCAGAACCATATGGGTCCCTAATGTATCCCTAGGGTGTCCCTACCCTTGTCTCAGCCCAGAGATGCACCCAGATGGTAGGAGCGCTCCGTCCCCGTACCTAGCCTACCTGTCCTTGAAATCCCCTTACAACACAATGACCCATATGGATGTCTGGGTCCTGCAACAATAATTAACAATGGTTGTATTTTTAAAAAAATTGGGGTCTTCATTTCTTGATCCAAATAGATGCCTGGATCAATCAATAGAGAACAACAATTAACATAAGTTGTTATAAATTAATAATCCAAATCTCGAGGCGTTTCCCCTTTACACGGTTCATCAGGAGACCATAAGAGTGGACAGGCCAGTACGTCGCTGCCAAAGTCCAGCGGCTACATAACAACGGTTTAACAGACTCCAAAAATACTGGAGCACCTCCAGGTGGTCCTCAACTGTCAGAGGTGGAACATCCACCAATAATAAAAGATACCATTAGTAACGGATGCTAAGGTACTTATCCGTTCCTGTGGATCCTCTCCGTACAGTGGACTGCAATCTGGGCTGCTCCAGGGGCCACACAAGATAAGGCTCCAATTTGTAAACTGACGATACGATTATTTATACCCTAAACAGGGCGGACCTCCATTATTGCGCTCCAATCACCACGTCTCTCTCAGTCATGTGACCCAATGATCTTAATGATCCTGGGCAAAGTTATAGGGCATGGTTAAGAATGTGGCTAGAAAACCGCTGGGGTACATTAGTTGATGTCTATAGTGTCCCCTTATTCTTTATGCCGAGGGGTAAATGCTAAATCCGACATGTATTATCCCGGATCGTCGGTGGAACGCACGCCGAGGCCTAAAGATGGCAGAGAAGCCAGTCCAGGCCTTCCGCGTCATCAAGGCGCTGCGGACATTAGGTCACATGAGCGCTTGCGTTCCACAGCGGTATCCTGGGGGCGTGGTTATGCGTTCCATCCGCGGTGAAGTATGGATCATGCATTCCTTCCTGGGCTAACTTGTAGGATATGAGCAGTAGCGTCTCACAATGCTATTGGGGGAGGCTAATTAGCCAACTTATATATATAAATATAGATATAGATAGAGACCTCCGTAAGATCTATATAAGCCACTGGAGGTAAACATTAATGATATATTTACTACCGTTACGGTGGCAGGTATGCTAAACCGGTTATCAATATGTCACCCCAATAGAGTGCTGATGGCGCTACTGGACGGTGGTAATCCTCTTATAATAGGTGCATGAGGCGCATCCCTAAATCCGGATACTACAAATATGTAGAGCGGATAGAGTGCCAATCACAATAACCTGAGGCGTGGTGGACGGGTGTACAGAGTGTCCTGATAAGATGATATAACGTCAGCCCGCTAACTGATGATACCTGCGGGGTTGGGGTACATCGTATGTCAGTGTATAATCCTGTCTGAAAGTAATAGTAGATACATATAAAGATAAGCAATCAGCGGACCTTGCTAATGAAGATAGGTCCTAAATTCTATCTACTGACACTTCGCGTGTCGATAATCAGTTCTGTCATGCGAGGAAGAAGTTTTGGGTAAAGACAAGGAGGCCAGGTACATTAAAGGAAGCATGAAAACGTAAGTTGTTCGTTCAGGTCTCCCGGAGATTGCGACCGGAACCGGAAGATCCACTCGGACTCTTTCTGGAGGATCCTGCGGTCCCAGCCGCCCCTCCTTGGTCTTTCCTGACACACACACTTGGTGGGGTGACAAGATCGTCTTCTGGACCAGGTATATAGATGATGTCTTTATTATCTGGAATGGAAACTCGGACGAATTTGATTTGTTCATTAGGGCCCTAAATATCAACGCATTGGGGCTCTCCTTCACTTCTGAATTTCACCCTGAATCATTAACGTTCATTGATGTCAGGGTCACTAAAACCAGAGGCGGTCTTGTCATCTCCACCTCCACGAAGACCACTGCCACAAATAGTTTATTACACTGGGATAGCCATCACCCAATGAGATTAAAGAAGGGTATACCCCGTGGACAATATTTACGCATGAGAAGAAATTGTTGTGGGGGATACCTGTGGATGACGCACTTATGGGGGATATCTGTGGATGACGCACTTATGGGGGATATCTGTGGATGACGCACTTATGGGGGATATCTGTGGATGACACATATATAGCATAAGATGCTATATATGTGTCATCCACAGATATCCCCCATAAGTGCCCTCCACAGATATCCCCCATAAGTGCCCTCCACAGATATCCCCCATAAGTGCCTTCCAGTAAGTAATGTATTAGTGGGGGGAAGGAAGGGTGCAGGGACACTTGCGGCGGGGCCGGTGCAGTGCACACACCGGGGGCAGCTCCTACCTTTCTGCTACCAGAACATTTCGTTCCTCCTGGGCGGCGGCCTCTTCACCACTCCACCCCTCCTCACAGTGGGCAGCCGAACTCGAGCCGCGCTGCCCGCCCTTCTGCTGCTGTGCGCAGCGTGACATCTCTCCCTCCGTCATGCGCCTCCTGCCCCGCCTGCCTGCTTCATTCATAAAGTGGAAGGAGCAGACAGACGGGGCAGCAGGCGCATGACGGACAATTTACAAGCAGCTTGAGCGGCGCGATATGGCTGCGCGGCCGCCCACCCGAACCAAAGAGCCGCAGTGAAGGATCAAAAGAGCCGCATGTGGCTCGCGAGCCGCGGCTTGCCGACCACTGCTCTAGATCAATACGATTACAGTGATACCACATTTATATAGTTTTATGGGTTTTGTTTTTACGATGTTCCCTATGAGATAAAACTGTCCTGTTCTCTTCATTCTCCGGGTCAGTACGATTACAGTGATACCACATTTATATAGTTTTATGGGTTTTGTGTTTACAGCGTTCCCTATGAGATAAAACTGACCTGTTCTCTTCATTCTCCGGTCAGTACGATTACAGCGATACCACATTTATATAGTTTTATGGGTTTTGTTTTTACAGCGTTCCCTATGAGATAAAACTGACCTGTTCTCTTCATTCTCCGGTCAGTATGATTACAGTGACACCACATTTATATAGTTTTATGGGTTTTTGTTTTTACAGCGTTCCCTATGAGATAAAACTGTCCTGTTCTCTTCATTCTTGGGTCAGTACGATTACAGCGATACCACATTTATATAGTTTTATGGGCTTTGTTTTTACAGAGTTCTCTATGAGATAAAACTGACCTGTTCTCTTCATTCTCCGGATCAGTAGGATTACAGCGATACCACATTTATATAGTTTTATGGGTTTTGTTTTTACGACGTTCCCTATGAGATAAAACTGACCTGTTCTCTTCATTCTCCGGGTCAGTACGATTACAGCGATACAATATTTATATAGTTTTATGAGTTTTGTTTTTACAGTGTTCCCTATGAGATAAAACTGACCTGTTCTCTTCATTCTCCGGTCAGTATGATTACAGTGATACCACATTTATATAGTTTTTTATTGGCTTTGTTTTTACAGCGTTCCCTATGACATAAAACTGACCTGTTCTCTTCATTCTCCGGTCAGTACGATTACAGCGATACAATATTTATATAGTTTTATGAGTTTTGTTTTTACGACGTTCCCTATGAGATAAAACTGACCTGTTCCCTTCATTCTCCGGTCAGTACGATTACAGCGATACCACATTTATATAGTTTTATGGGTTTTATTTTTATGACATTTCCTCTGAGATAAAACTGACCTGTTCTCTTCATTCTCCGGGTCAGTACGATTACAGCGATACCACATTTATATAGTTTTATGGGCTTTGTTTTTACAGCGTTCCCTATGAGATAAAACTGACCTGTTCTCCTCATTCTCCGGGTCAGTACGATTACAGCGATACAATATTTATATAGTTTTATGAGTTTTGTTTTTACAGCGTTCCCTATGAGATAAAACTGACCTGTTCTCTTCATTCTCCGGTCAGTATGATTACAGTGATACCACATTTATATAGTTTTATGGGTTTTGTTTTTACAGCGTTCCCTATGAGATAAACTGTCCTGTTCCCTTCATTCTCGGGGTCAGTATGATTACAGTGATTCCACATTTATATAGTTTTATGGGTTTTGTTTTTACAGCGTTCCCTATGAGATAAACTGTCCTGTTCCCTTCATTCTCGGGGTCAGTATGATTACAGTGATTCCACATTTATATAGTTTTATGGGTTTTGTTTTTACAGCGTTCCCTATGAGATAAACTGTCCTGTTCCCTTCATTCTCGGGGTCAGTAGGATTACAGTGATACCACATTTATATAGTTTTATGGGTTTTGTTTTTACAGCGTTCCCTATGAGATAAACTGTCCTGTTCCCTTCATTCTCCGGGTCAGTACGATTACAGTGATACCACATTTATATAGTTTTATGGGTTTTGTATTTACAGTGTTCCCTATGAGATAAAACTGACCTGTTCTCTTCATTCTCTGGGTCAGTACGATTACAGTGATACCACATTTATATAGTTTTTTATTGGCTTTGTTTTTACAGCGTTCCCTATGAGATAAAACTGACCTGTTCTCTTCATTCTCCGGTCAGTACGATTACAGCGATACAATATTTATATAGTTTTATGAGTTTTGTTTTTACAGCGTTCCCTATGAGATAAAACTGACCTGTTCTCTTCATTCTCCGGTCAGTACGATTACAGTGATACCACATTTATATAGTTTTATGGGTTTTGTTTTTACAGCGTTCCCTATGAGATAAAACTGACCTGTTCTCTTCATTCTCCGGTCAGTACGATTACAGTGATACCACATTTATATAGTTTTATGGGTTTTGTATTTACAGCGTTCCCTATGAGATAAAACTGATCTGTTCCCTTCATTCTCCGGGTCAGTACGATTACAGTGATTCCACATTTATATAGTTTTATTGGTTTTGTTTTTACAGCGTTCCCTATGAGATAAAACTGACCTGTTCCCTTCATTCTCGGGGTCAGTATGATTACAGTGATTCCACATTTATATAGTTTTATGGGTTTTGTTTTTACAGCGTTTCCTATGAGATAAAACTGACCTGTTCCCTTCATTCTCCGGTCAGTACGATTACAGTGATACCACATTTATATAGTTTTATGGGTTTTGTTTTTACAGCGTTCCCTATGAGATAAAACTGACCTGTTCTCTTCATTCTCCGGGTCAGTACGATTACAGTGATACCACATTTATATAGTTTTATGGGTTTTGTTTTTACAGCGTTCCCTATGAGATAAAACTGACCTGTTCCCTTCATTCTCCGGTCAGTACGATTACAGTGATACCACATTTATATAGTTTTTTATTGGCTTTGTTTTTACAGCGTTCCCTATGAGATAAAACTGACCTGTTCTCTTCATTCTCCGGGTCAGTACGATTACAGCGATACCATATTTATATAGTTTTATGGGGTTTGTTTTTACAGCGTTCCCTATGAGATAAAACTGACCTGTTCCCTTCATTCTCCGGGTCAGTACGATTACAGTGATACCACATTTATATAGTTTTATGGGTTTTGTTTTTACAGCGTTCTCTATGAGATAAAACTGTTCTGTTCTCTTCATTCTCGGGTCAGTACGATTACAGCGATACCACATTTATATAGTTTTATGGGCTTTGTTTTTACAGAGTTCTCTATGAGATAAAACTGACCTGTTCTCTTCATTCTCCGGGTCAGTAGGATTACAGTGATACCACATTTATATAGTTTTATGGGTTTTGTTTTTACGACGTTCCCTATGAGATAAAACTGACCTGTTCTCTTCATTCTCCGGGTCAGTACGATTACAGCGATACCACATTTATATAGTTTTATGGGTTTGGTATTTACAGCGTTCCCTATGAGATAAAACTGTCCTGTTCCCCTCATTGTCCGGGTCAGTACGATTACAGTGATACCACATTTATATAGTATTATGGGTTTTGTTTACAGCGTTCCCTATGAGATAAAACTGACCTGTTCTCTTCATTCTCCGGTCAGTACGATTACAGTGATACCACATTTATATAGGTTTATGAGTTTTGTTTTTACAGCGTTCCCTATGAGATAAAACTGACCTGTTCCCTTCATTCTCCGGTCAGTACGATTACAGCGATACAATATTTATATAGTTTTATGAGTTTTGTTTTTACAGCGTTCCCTATGAGATAAAACTGACCTGTTCTCTTCATTCTCCGGTCAGTACGATTACAGAGATACCACATTTATATAGTTTTATGGGTTTTGTTTTTACAGCGTTCCCTATGAGATAAACTGTCCTGTTCCCTTCATTCTCCGGGTCAGTACGATTACAGTGATTCCACATTTATATAGTTTTATGGGTTTTGTTTTTACAGCGTTCCCTATGAGATAAAACTGACCTGTTCCCTTCATTCTCCGGGTCAGTACGATTACAGTGATTCCACATTTATATAGTTTTATGGGTTTTGTTTTTACAGCGTTCCCTATGAGATAAACTGTCCTGTTCCCTTCATTCTCGGGGTCAGTACGATTACAGTGATACCACATTTATATAGTTTTATGGGTTTTGTTTTTACAGCGTTCTCTATGAGATAAACTGTCCTGTTCCCTTCATTCCCGGGGTCAGTACGATTACAGTGATATCACATTTATATAGTTTTATGGGTTTTGTATTTACAGTGTTCTCTATGAGATAAAACTGACCTGTTCTCTTCATTCTCCGGGTCAGTACGATTACAGCGATACCACATTTATATCGTTTTATGGGCTTTGTTTTTACAGAGTTCTCTATGAGATAAAACTGACCTGTTCTCTTCATTCTCCGGGTCAGTAGGATTACAGTGATACCACATTTATATAGTTTTATGGGTTTTGTTTTTACGACGTTCCCTATGAGATAAAACTGACCTGTTCTCTTCATTCTCCGGTCAGTATGATTACAGTGATACCACATTTATATAGTTTTTTATTGGCTTTGTTTTTACAGCGTTCCCTATGAGATAAAACTGACCTGTTCTCTTCATTCTCCAGTCAGTACGATTACAGAGATACCACATTTATATAGTTTTATGGGTTTTGTTTTTACAGCGTTCCCTATGAGATAAACTGACCTGTTCCCTTCATTCTCCGGGTCAGTACGATTACAGTGATTCCACATTTATATAGTTTTATGGGTTTTGTTTTTACAGCGTTCCCTATGAGATAAAACTGACCTGTTCCCTTCATTCTCCGGTCAGTACGATTACAGTGATTCCACATTTATATAGTTTTATGGGTTTTGTTTTTACAGCGTTCCCTATGAGATAAAACTGACCTGTTCTCTTCATTCTCCGGGTCAGTACGATTACAGTGATACCACATTTATATAGTTTTATGGGTTTTGTTTTTACAGCGTTCCCTATGAGATAAAACTGACCTGTTCCCTTCATTCTCCGGTCAGTACGATTACAGTGATACCACATTTATATAGTTTTTTATTGGCTTTGTTTTTACAGCGTTCCCTATGAGATAAAACTGACCTGTTCTCTTCATTCTCCGGGTCAGTACGATTACAGCGATACCATATTTATATAGTTTTATGGGGTTTGTTTTTACAGCGTTCCCTATGAGATAAAACTGACCTGTTCCCTTCATTCTCCGGGTCAGTACGATTACAGTGATACCACATTTATATAGTTTTATGGGTTTTGTTTTTACAGCGTTCTCTATGAGATAAAACTGTTCTGTTCTCTTCATTCTCGGGTCAGTACGATTACAGCGATACCACATTTATATAGTTTTATGGGCTTTGTTTTTACAGAGTTCTCTATGAGATAAAACTGACCTGTTCTCTTCATTCTCCGGGTCAGTAGGATTACAGTGATACCACATTTATATAGTTTTATGGGTTTTGTTTTTACGACGTTCCCTATGAGATAAAACTGACCTGTTCTCTTCATTCTCCGGGTCAGTACGATTACAGCGATACCACATTTATATAGTTTTATGGGTTTGGTATTTACAGCGTTCCCTATGAGATAAAACTGTCCTGTTCCCCTCATTGTCCGGGTCAGTACGATTACAGTGATACCACATTTATATAGTATTATGGGTTTTGTTTACAGCGTTCCCTATGAGATAAAACTGACCTGTTCTCTTCATTCTCCGGTCAGTACGATTACAGCGATACAATATTTATATAGTTTTATGAGTTTTGTTTTTACAGCGTTCCCTATGAGATAAAACTGACCTGTTCTCTTCATTCTCCGGTCAGTACGATTACAGAGATACCACATTTATATAGTTTTATGGGTTTTGTTTTTACAGCGTTCCCTATGAGATAAACTGTCCTGTTCCCTTCATTCTCCGGGTCAGTACGATTACAGTGATTCCACATTTATATAGTTTTATGGGTTTTGTTTTTACAGCGTTCCCTATGAGATAAAACTGACCTGTTCCCTTCATTCTCCGGGTCAGTACGATTACAGTGATTCCACATTTATATAGTTTTATGGGTTTTGTTTTTACAGCGTTCCCTATGAGATAAACTGTCCTGTTCCCTTCATTCTCGGGGTCAGTACGATTACAGTGATACCACATTTATATAGTTTTATGGGTTTTGTATTTACAGTGTTCTCTATGAGATAAAACTGACCTGTTCTCTTCATTCTCCGGGTCAGTACGATTACAGCGATACCACATTTATATCGTTTTATGGGCTTTGTTTTTACAGAGTTCTCTATGAGATAAAACTGACCTGTTCTCTTCATTCTCCGGGTCAGTAGGATTACAGTGATACCACATTTATATAGTTTTATGGGTTTTGTTTTTACGACGTTCCCTATGAGATAAAACTGACCTGTTCTCTTCATTCTCCGGTCAGTATGATTACAGTGATACCACATTTATATAGTTTTTTATTGGCTTTGTTTTTACAGCGTTCCCTATGAGATAAAACTGACCTGTTCTCTTCATTCTCCAGTCAGTACGATTACAGAGATACCACATTTATATAGTTTTATGGGTTTTGTTTTTACAGCGTTCCCTATGAGATAAACTGACCTGTTCCCTTCATTCTCCGGGTCAGTACGATTACAGTGATTCCACATTTATATAGTTTTATGGGTTTTGTTTTTACAGCGTTCCCTATGAGATAAAACTGACCTGTTCCCTTCATTCTCCGGTCAGTACGATTACAGTGATTCCACATTTATATAGTTTTATGGGTTTTGTTTTTACAGCGTTCCCTATGAGATAAACTGTCCTGTTCCCTTCATTCTCGGGGTCAGTAGGATTACAGTGATACCACATTTATATAGTTTTATGGGTTTTGTTTTTACAGCGTTCTCTATGAGATAAACTGACCTGTTCTCTTCATTCTCGGGGTCAGTAGGATTACAGTGATACCACATTTATATAGTTTTATGGGTTTTGTTTTTACAGCGTTCCCTATGAGATAAACTGACCTGTTCCCTTCATTCTCGGGGTCAGTAGGATTACAGTGATACCACATTTATATAGTTTTATGGGTTTTGTTTTTACAGCGTTCCCTATGAGATAAACTGTCCTGTTCCCTTCATTCTCCGGGTCAGTACGATTACAGAGATACCACATTTATATAGTTTTATGGGTTTTGTTTTTACAGCGTTCCCTATGAGATAAAACTGACCTGTTCCCTTCATTCTCCGGGTCAGTACGATTACAGTGATTCCACATTTATATAGTTTTATGGGTTTTGTTTTTACAGCGTTCCCTATGAGATAAACTGTCCTGTTCCCTTCATTCTCGGGGTCAGTAGGATTACAGTGATACCACATTTATATAGTTTTATGGGTTTTGTTTTTACAGCGTTCTCTATGAGATAAACTGACCTGTTCTCTTCATTCTCGGGGTCAGTAGGATTACAGTGATACCACATTTATATAGTTTTATGGGTTTTGTTTTTACAGCGTTCCCTATGAGATAAACTGACCTGTTCCCTTCATTCTCGGGGTCAGTAGGATTACAGTGATACCACATTTATATAGTTTTATGGGTTTTGTTTTTACAGCGTTCCCTATGAGATAAACTGTCCTGTTCCCTTCATTCTCCGGGTCAGTACGATTACAGTGATACCACATTTATATAGTTTTATGGGTTTTGTATTTACAGTGTTCCCTATGAGATAAAACTGACCTGTTCTCTTCATTCTCCGGGTCAGTAGGATTACAGTGATACCACATTTATATAGTTTTATGGGTTTTGTTTTTACAGCGTTCCCTATGAGATAAACTGACCTGTTCCCTTCATTCTCCGGGTCAGTACGATTACAGTGATATCACATTTATATAGTTTTATGGGTTTTGTTTTTACAGCGTTCCCTATGAGATAAAACTGACCTGTTCTCTTCATTCTCCGGGTCAGTACGATTACAGAGATACCACATTTATATAGTTTTATGGGTTTTGTTTTTACAGCGTTCCCTATGAGATAAAACTGACCTGTTCTCTTCATTCTCCGGGTCAGTACGATTACAGTGATATCACATTTATATAGTTTTATAGGTTTTGTATTTACAGTGTTCCCTATGAGATAAAACTGACCTGTTCTCTTCATTCTCCAGTCAGTACGATTACAGTGATACCACATTTATATAGTTTTATAGGTTTTGTATTTACAGTGTTCCCTATGAGATAAAACTGACCTGTTCCCTTCATTCTCCGGTCAGTACGATTACAGCGATACCACATTTATATAGTTTTATGGGCTTTGTTTTTACAGCGTTCCCTTTCGTCCTAACCAGCAGCACAAGTGGGGTATTTGCCCCTGTGAAGCTGGTCAGGACAGGCGGAATTTTTAATGAACACAAAAAATTTCTGCCTAAGTATCCTAATTAATTAATTAAGCCCCTACCCCATATAACCCGGCCCCTAACTGGACGGGGTTGCTTTTTTATTGTCCTGTGGACTCCAGGACAGGCTAGACTCCTTACTGTAGTCTCCCATAGTTATCTGTAGCGTTATAATAATGATTATTATAATGTCTAATTCTGCCTTCTTGTTTTTCAGATATCCTGAGAATATCCTGCCCTCTCATGCCTCCGCTGGATTACATTCGGGGCCATCTATCTATATTTATATTGATGCTTTTTACCTTGTGTGCCGCATAAGCTGTTGCTTCAGCGCTCCTCCTGCGTCTCGCGAGTACCGGAAGTGCGTCATTGTCGTCACTTCCGGTCCGCGGCTCCGTCCTCCAGCGCTGTGTTCAGCGCTTTCCCTGTATTAAAATCCTCTCAAATTCGTGCCCTCAGGTTTGCTGGGGCACCCAACGGGGGGAGGTAGAGGAATTAGTGTATTTCTATTTAAATTGTAGTTTTAACTTCGGGATCCACCCCCTGGGTGGGGGAGTGACTATAAACTCCTCCCCCTTGTGCTATTTAAGGCACCTGTGTGAGGCAGGTCAGTGTTGCTCTCAGTTTTCTGAGCTCAACTGACTTCTGCTGTTGGTTACTCCTGCGCTCAGGAAGTTTTCCTTGAAGTCACCTTGCTTTCTTCTAAGATGGCATCGCCACCTCACGGTAAGGTACTGCTCTCCCTTTTTTGTACCGTTTTGGGTCCAAATTCTTATTCTGTTGTCTGTGTCTTAGGCAAATCTACCCAGAAGCAGAAGCATCTCGCCTGCTCCAGCTGCAGCACCCCATTGCCGGATTCATCCGAATTCCATCGATGCCCAGGCTGCCGTCCCAGACCAACGGACCCAGAACCAACCGTGGTGGATATGTTTTCATGGATGAAACAGTTCATGGATACGTCCATTGTCGAGATTAAGGCAGCAGTCTCTAACAAGAGGCCCAGACAGGCTTCTCCTGGTCCTGTACCCATGTCTGAAGACGTCGTCTCCATTGAGGATAATTCTTCCTCTGAGGAAGAGGGTTCGGCCTTCCTTTTTCCGGCCGAAAAAACTCAAAGACTGTTACGCTCCATCAGGTCGAGGGACCATGCTGTTGAGCAAGGGGAAGCTCCACAGTCCACCTCTAGGGGGCCAAGGGCCTTTAAAGTGGACGAGTCTTTAAAGAAATTAATAACGACCGAGTGGAAACACCCGGAGAAGGTGCCAGTATTAACAAAAAGATTTAAACTAATGTTCCCTCTACAGGATGCGGATTCCTTAGTTTGGGTTCCACCTCCAAAGGTGGACATGGCCATATCAAAGCTCTCTAAAAGGACTCTAGTCCCCTCTGACGATGGCAGCAACCTAAAGGACCCCCTAGACAGACGAGCAGAGTGCACGCTTAGACGCAACTACTCGGCTGCCTCCGCCTCTGCCTCGGTTGCTATAGCATGCTCTGAGGTATCAGAGTTCATCCGTGCACGCACTCTCAGAATCCAATCAGACTTGGATTCTGGGGTTGGCCGGGACGACATCCTGGACCAATTTAAAACTCTCTTACTGGGGATTGATTTCCTATCAGATTCCTCCCAACAGCAATTAAAGTTAGCGGCCAAGTCTATGGCGCTCTCCTCTGCCAGCAGGCGCCCACTCTGGTTAAAACCATGGGCGGCGGACAACACGTCCAAATTTAACCTTTGCTCCCTTCCTTACGAGCCGGGTAGATTGTTCGGTTCTGAATTAGATTCTCTCATGGAGAACTTAGCGGACAAAAAAGGTAAATCCCTCCCCCAGCAGTCCTTTCGGGGTCGAGGAAGAGGTAGAGGAGGAGGAGGAGGAAGATTTCAAGGGGGAGATAGAACCCAGAGGCGTTCTGAAGGTAGTAAGAGAGGTAGGGGTCGCGGTCGTGGGAACCGCAGGGCTGACCTATGACTCTCTACAGCCCGTCAATTCCCCTTCCCCACCCCCCGGGGTCCCAGAGGAAGGACCAGTTATCAGTCCCCCAGTCGGTGGACGTTTGAGGCTATTCAAAAGATTTTGGATGCAAAAAATTCCAGACCCTTGGGTGCTACAAGTGATAGCATCAGGGTACACAATAGATTTAATTTCTCTTCCTCGGGACAAGTTCGTCCTAACAAGGACGTTAGCACCCGACAAACAATTAATCCTGGAAGACTCGGTTCTCCAGTATATACAGAAAGGAGCATTAGAGGAGGTTCCTCCTCGCGAGTGGCGGCAGGGGGTTTATTCCCCCATCTTTCTGGTACCAAAACCATCAGGAGACTGGGGGATGATGATCGATTTACGTTACCTAAATCGTTTCATCAGGAAGAAGCGTTTCCGGATGGAAACCATTCGCTCTGTAATAAACATCCTGAACCCAGGAGATGTGATGGTAACTATAGACCTGAAGGATGCTTACCTTCATGTTCCCATCTGCCCAGCACACAGGAAATATCTCAGAGTTGCTGTGGCCTTGCAAGGGGTAGTGAAGGACTACCAGTTTGCTGTATTGCCCATCGGCATATCCTCAGCTCCGCACACCTTCACAAAGGTAGTGTCTCCTGTGGTCGCCCATTTAAGACTTCTTGGGCTAGAGGTCATACCGTACTTGGACGATTGGCTTTTAAAAGCCGCAAACGCAGACATCCTGCAGAGTCAGCTTCAACAAGCTCTCCAGATTCTCCAGGGTCTGGGTTGGTTGATAAATTGGGACAAGTCGCACTTAGTCCCCTCAACCATAGAAACATAGAAACATAGAAACATAGAATGTGTCGGCAGATAAGAACCATTTGGCCCATCTAGTCTGCCCAATATACTGAATACTATGGATAGCCCCTGGCCCTATCTTATATGAAGGATGGCCTTATGCCTATCCCATGCATGCTTAAACCCCTTCACTGTATTTGCAGCTACCACTTCTGCAGGAAGGCTATTCCATGCATCCACTACTCTCTCAGTAAAGTAATACTTCCTTATATTACTTTTAAACCTTTGCCCCTCTAATTTAAAACTGTGTCCTCTTGTGGTAGTTTTTCTTCTTTTAAATATGCTCTCTTCCTTTACCGAGTTGATTCCCTTTATGTATTTAGCAGTTTCTCTCATCTCCCCTCTGTCTCTTCTTTCTTCCAAGCTATACATATTAAGGTCCTTTAACCTTTCCTGGTAAGTTTTATCCTGCAATCCATGTACTAGTTTAGTAGCTCTTCTCTGAACTCTCTCTAGAGTATCTATATCCTTCTGGAGATATGGCCTCCAGTACTGCGCACAATACTCCAAGTGAGGTCTCACCAGTGTTCTGTACAGCGGCATAAGCACTTCACTCTTTCTACTGCTTATACCTCTCCCTATACATCCAAGCATTCTGCTGGCATTTCGTGCTGCTCTATTACATTGTCTTCCCACCTTTAAGTCTTCTGAAATAATTACTCCTAAATCCCTTTCCTCAGATACTGAGGTCAGGACTGTGTCAAATATTCTATATTCTGCCCTTGGAACCACAAGAACGTTCTTGGGGTTTGTGATCGATTCACAACTGATGACCCTGTACCTGTCCCCACAGAGGAGGGACAGAGTAATAAAAGCCGCACAGTCTCTTATACCGCCCAAACGAGTCTCCATAAGGGTTCTTATGAGGATGTTAGGCCACATGTCAGCATCTGCAGAGGCAGTTCCTTGGGCCTTATGGCACTTACGCCCTCTTCAGAAGGAGGTCTTAGCAGCTTGGAGTCGCAAGCCCAAAGACCTAGACAGAATGCACACCCTGTCGGTAGAAGTCCGTTCTTCGCTCAAGTGGTGGAAGAACCTAAAAGATGGGAGGTCTCTGATCCAACCTCATTGGGTCACGTTGACCACGGACGCTTCACTGCTGGGCTGGGGGGCCCATCTGGAGGACAACCCAGTACGAGGTACTTGGAATCCCCAGGAGAAAATCCTCTCATCCAATTGGAGAGAGCTGAGAGCGGTCAAACTAGCCCTCCTTCATTTTGCTCCTCTCATTCGCAGTCAGGCGGTGAGAGTCCGCACAGACAACACAACTGTGGTCGCTTACCTGAACAGACAGGGAGGGACGAAATCCCAGACCCTCCTGAGGGAGGTGGGTTCTATTCTCTCTTGGGCAGAGGTCAACCTGTCCCACCTAATGGCAGTCCATATCAAAGAGATCTCAATGTGGTCGCAGATCGCCTGAGTCGGGGTCTACCAGTTCCAGGGGAGTGGTCCCTGAACAAGAGTATCTTCTCCACGATTGTCCAGCGGTGGGGCACCCCGGAAATCGACCTGATGGCTACCCGATTGAATGCCAAGGTGAGCAAGTTCTGTTCCCTTTACAGGGAGGACAACCCGGTAGCAATAGACGCTCTGTCCATAACTTGGAGGTTCAGGCTGGCATACATCTTCCCTCCAATTTCCATGATACCAAGGGTATTGATGAAGATCAAGCAAGACCAGACCTCGGTGATCGCCATCATGCCATTGAGTCAGGGCAATTATTGGAGACTTCCCCTAATACAGGACCTTGTGTATCAGGACACAGGTCCCTGTCTAGATCTGAGGAGGCTCAATCTGACAGCCTGGAGATTGACAGGTCCCTTCTAGAAGCTAGAGGGTTATCTGTGGAGGTCCTGAGAACAATTTCTCACTCCAGGGCGGAATCTACAAGCAAGAAGTATTCTAGAATCTACAGAATATTCCTGCAATGGTGTAATGACAGAGAGGTAGTTGCCTCAGACCCTCCTCTCTCCGCTATTCTACAATTCCTCCAGGATGGTCTAGACAAGGGTCTAAGCCCATCTACATTAAGAGCTCACGTCTCTGCCTTATCGGCATGCCTTAGCAGACCGATTTCTCAGGACCCCCCTAATCAAAAGGTTCCTGAAGGGAGCCGAGAGGCTTAAACCCAGAATCCTGAGACCAGTCCCACAGTGGGACTTAACAGTGGTTCTAAAAGGGTTATGTGTTTCCCCCTTTGAGCCTTTGAATGAGGTAGACTTGAGGTTCCTATCCCTAAAGATCACCTTCTTACTAGCTATCACATCAGCTAAGAGAGTTGGGGAACTTCAGGCTCTGGGGGCTTCTGAGCCCTATTTAAAATTCCTTCAGGACAAGGTCCTGTTAAGGTTTTTGCCAACCTTTTTACCAAAGGTTCCTACTTTTTCTAATATCAATCAGACGATATGTCTGCCCACTTTTTCACCGGCTGCGACTTCTCCCGAGGAGGAAAAGCTCCGTACATTGGACATCTCAAGAGGTCTTAGGATATATTTGGACAGAACAAGTGAATTCAGAAGGTCGGAAAACCTCCTTCTGACCTATTCAGGGAAGAACAGGGGTCTGAAGGCCTCCAAACCCACTCTGAGCAGGTGGATTAAAGAAGCAATCCGTCTGGCCTTTCTGTCCCAAGATTTGACACCTCCTTCCTTTGTCTCCGCCCATTTTACCAGGGCTGTATCCACCTCTTATGCAGAGAAGAAACTGATCCCCTTAGATCAGATTTGTGCAGCCGCTTCTTGGAGTTCTCTGAACACCTTCATCTCGCATTATCGTCTAGAGGCTAGACAGGCGGAGGGAATGGCCTTTGGACAATCCGTTTTAAGTGCCGCCCTCTCCTGAGAGGGGAGTAGGGAGCCCTCCCAATTTGGGTGAGGTTTCTTGCTACTTCCCCACTTGTGCTGCTGGTTAGGACGAAAGGGAAGCGTCAATTTTGACGTAAATTTGTTTTCCCTTAGTCCTAACAGCAGCACACAAATTTCCTTCCCCTTGTGTGATTATTATCATTTACTTGTTATAAAGCAACCCCGTCCAGTTAGGGGCCGGGTTATATGGGGTAGGGGCTTAATTAATTAATTAGGATACTTAGGCAGAAATTTTTTGTGTTCATTAAAAATTCCGCCTGTCCTGACCAGCTTCACAGGGGCAAATACCCCACTTGTGCTGCTGTTAGGACTAAGGGAAAACAAATTTACGTCAAAATTGACGCTTCCCTTCATTCTCGGGTCAGTACGATTACAGAGATACCACATTTATATAGTTTTATGGGTTTTGTTTTTACAGCGTTCCCTATGAGATAAAACTGACTTGTTTCCTTCATTCTCCGGTCAGTACGATTACAGTGATACCACATTTATATAGTTTTATTTGTTTTGTATCTACAGTGTTCCCTATGAGATAAAACTGACCTGTTCCCTTCACTCTCCGGGTCAGTACGATTACAGCGATACCACATTTATATAGTTTTATGGGTTTTGTTTTTACAGTGTTCCCTATGAGATAAAACTGACCTGTTCTCTCCATTCTCCGGGTCAGTACGATTACAGTGATACCACATTTATATAGTTTTATGGGTTGTGTTTTTACAGCGTTCCCTATGAGATAAAACTGACCTGTTCTCTTCATTCTCCGGGTCAGTACGATTACAGTGATACCACATTTATATAGTTTTATGGGTTTTGTTTTTACAGCGTTCCCTATGAGATAAAACTGACCTGTTCCCTTCATTCTCCGGTCAGTACGATTACAGTGATACCACATTTATATAGTTTTATGGGTTCTGTTTTTCCCTATGAGATAAAACTGACCTGTTCCCTTCATTCTCCGGGTCAGTACGATTACAGTGATACCACATTTATATAGTTTTATGGGCTTTGTTTTTACAGCGTTCCCTATGAGATAAATCTGACCTGTTCCATTCATTCTCCGGTCAGTACGATTACAGAGATACCACATTTATATAGTTTTATGGGCTTTGTTTTTACGACGTTCCCTATGAGATAAAACTGACTTGTTCTCTTCATTCTCCGGTTAGTACGATTACAGTGATACCACATTTATATAGTTTTATGGGTTCTGTTTTTACGACGTTCCCTCTGAGATAAAACTGACTTGTTCTCTTCATTCTCCGGTCAGTACGATTACAGTGATACCACATTTATATAGTTTTATGGGTTCTGTTTTTACGACGTTCCCTATGAGATAAAACTGACCTGTTCTCTTCATTCTCCGGGTCAGTACGATTACAGTGATACCACATTTATATAGTTTTATGGGTTTTGTGTTTACAGCGTTCCCTATGAGATAAAACTGACCTGTTCTCTTCATTCTCCGGTCAGTATGATTACAGTGACACCACATTTATATAGTTTTATGGGTTTTGTTTTTACAGCGTTCCCTATGAGATAAAACTGATCTGTTCCCTTCATTCTCCGGGTCAGTACGATTACAGTGATACCACATTTATATAGTTTTATGGGTTTTGTTTTTACAGCGTTCCCTATGAGATAAAACTGACCTGTTCTCTTCATTCTCCGGTCAGTACGATTACAGTGATACCACATTTATATAGTTTTATGGGTTTTGTATTTACAGCGTTCCCTATGAGATAAAACTGACCTGTTCTCTTCATCCTCCGGGTCAGTACGATTACAGTGATACCACATTTATATAGTTTTATGGGTTCTGTTTTTACGACGTTCCCTCTGAGATAAAACTGACCTGTTCCCTTCATTCTCCGGTCAGTACGATTACAGTGATACCACATTTATATAGTTTTATAGGTTTTGTTTTCACCTCGTTCCCTCTGAGATAAAACTGACCTGTTCTCCTCATTCTCCGGGTCAGTACGATTACAGTGATACCACATTTATATAGTTTTATGGGTTTTGTTTTCACGGCGTTCCCTATGGGATAAAACTGACCTGTTCCCTTCATTCTCCGGTCAGTACGATTACAGTGATACCACATTTATATAGTTTTATAGGTTTTGTTTTCACCTCGTTCCCTCTGAGATAAAACTGACCTGTTCTCCTCATTCTCCGGGTCAGTACGATTACAGTGATACCACATTTATATAGTTTTATGGGTTCTGTGTTTACAGCGTTCCCTCTGAGATAAAACTGACCTGTTCTCTTCATCCTCCGGGTCAGTACGATTACAGAGATACCACATTTATATAGTTTTATGGGTTCTGTTTTTACGACGTTCCCTCTGAGATAAAACTGACCTGTTCCCTTCATTCTCCGGTCAGTACGATTACAGTGATACCACATTTATATAGTTTTATAGGTTTTGTTTTCACCTCGTTCCCTCTGAGATAAAACTGACCTGTTCTCCTCATTCTCCGGGTCAGTACGATTACAGTGATACCACATTTATATAGTTTTATAGGTTTTGTTTTTACAGCGTTCCCTATGGGATAAAACTGTCCTGTTCTCTTCATTCTCCGGGTCAGTACGATTACAGTGATACCACATTTATATAGTTTTATAGGTTTTGTTTTTACAGCGTTCCCTATGGGATAAAACTGTCCTGTTCTCCTCATTCTCCGGGTCAGTACGATTACAGTGATACCACATTTATATAGTTTTATGGGTTTTGTTTTTACAGAGTTCTCTATGAGATAAAACTGATCTGTTCCCTTCATTCTCGGGGTCAGTACGATTACAGTGATACCACATTTATATAGTTTTATGGGCTTTGTTTTTACAGCGTTCCCTATGAGATAAAACTGACCTGTTCCCTTCATTCTCTGGTCAGTACGATTACAGTGATACCACATTTATATAGTTTTATGGGTTTTATTTTTATGACATTTCCTCTGAGATAAAACTGACCTGTTCTCCTCATTCTCTGGTCAGTACGATTACAGTGATACCACATTTATATAGTTTTATAGGTTTTGTTTTTACAGCGTTCCCTATGGGATAAAACTGACCTGTTCCCTTCATTCTCTGGTCAGTACGATTACAGTGATACCACATTTATATCGTTTTATGGGTTTTATTTTTATGACATTTCCTCTGAGATAAAACTGATCTGTTCTCTTCATTCTCCGGTCAGTACGATTACAGTGATACCACATTTATATAGTTTTATGGGTTTTGTATTTACAGCGTTCCCTATGAGATAAAACTGACCTGTTCTCTTCATTCTCTGGTCAGTACGATTACAGTGATACCACATTTATATAGTTTTATGGGTTTTGTTTTCACGGCGTTCCCTCTGAGATAAAACTGACCTGTTCTCTTCATCCTCCGGGTCAGTACGATTACAGTGATACCACATTTATATAGTTTTATGGGTTCTGTTTTTACGACGTTCCCTCTGAGATAAAACTGACCTGTTCCCTTCATTCTCCGGTCAGTACGATTACAGTGATACCACATTTATATAGTTTTATAGGTTTTGTTTTCACCTCGTTCCCTCTGAGATAAAACTGACCTGTTCTCCTCATTCTCCGGGTCAGTACGATTACAGTGATACCACATTTATATAGTTTTATAGGTTTTGTTTTCACCTCGTTCCCTCTGAGATAAAACTGACCTGTTCCCTTCATTCTCTGGTCAGTACGATTACAGTGATACCACATTTATATAGTTTTATGGGTTTTATTTTTATGACATTTCCTCTGAGATAAAACTGATCTGTTCTCTCCATTCTCCGGGTTATTTTCTTGTGTTTTAATACAAAAAAAAAACCTTTGGGGAAATATTATTTTTTTTCTTTTTATCGCTATATTCTGACGCCCCATAACTTTTTTATATTTGTGTCTATGGAGCTGTGTTAGGGCTCATTTTCGGGTTTGTATGACTTTTTATTCAGTTTTTCGGGGAAGGTTAAGTGACCAAAAAATGGCCTTTCGTTGTTCGGGATAAAAAATTTTCTATTGTAATAGTATGGGCGTTTTTAGACGCGGTGATACCTATAATGTTTTTTTATTTTCATTTTGGGGATGGATTTCCCTTACGTCCTGACCAGCAGGGATGGGGTATTTCTGCCCCTGTGTAGGACAGATGGAACGTTTAATCCAGTTCATCACTAATTAGAGCCCCCCCCCCAGCCTATATCAGGATACCTAGCCCCCCCACCCCCACCCTGTGTGGACAGATGGTTTGCTTTGCTTGTGGTTTTCTTCTCATGTTTCTGTTTTTTATTCTTTATGCTGGAATACCCGTATCGTTCTGGGGGTGTATAATGGGCTGCGTTAACCCTTTACTGGTCCCTGAGCCTCCTGCCAGTGATGCACAACTTCCAGGTGAAGGCACCTCGCTGCACGGGTTCATGTCCAGGGCTGTGAATTACTAAGATGCCAGGAACCATCTCCACGTTGCTGACCGATCTGAAGATCCAGATGACAGGAGTCAGTCTCTCTTCTTTCAGGAAAACGCTAGGCATTGTCGGGTGCAACAACCCCGGTCAGTGCACCGTACATAATTCAGGATAAACTGTTTTCCTCCTCTTAGGTGGAGAAGAATTAAGAGGGGAGGGTTTATTCTACGTCAGTGGTGCCCAACCAGGGCCGACCTAGACGTGGTATAGATGTCACAGGCCAGAACCAGGTAGCTTTGTCAGAAAGAAATGCAAACACTGTGAGGGGGCACGTGTGAGCATTACTACCCTGAAGGGGGCACATGTGAGCATTACTACCCTGAAGGGGCACGTGTGAGCATTACTACCCTGAAGAGGGCACATGTGAGCATTACTACCCTGAAGAGGGCACATGTGAGCATTACTACCGTGAAGAGGGCACATGTGAGCATTACTACCCTGAAGGGGCACATGTGAGCATTACTACCCTGAAGAGGGCACATGTGAGCATTACTACCCTGAAGGGGGCACATGTGAGCATTACTACCCTGAAGGGGGCACATGTGAGCATTACTATCCTGAAGGGGCACGTGTGAGCATTACTACCCTGAAGGGGGCACATGTGAGCATTACTACCCTGAAGGGGCACGTGTGAGCATTACTACCCTGAAGAGGGCACATGTGAGCATTACTACCCTGAAGAGGGCACATGTGAGCATTACTACCGTGAAGAGGGCACATGTGAGCATTACTACCCTGAAGGGGCACATGTGAGCATTACTACCCTGAAGAGGGCACATGTGAGCATTACTACCCTGAAGGGGGCACATGTGAGCATTACTACCCTGAAGGGGGCACATGTGAGCATTACTATCCTGAAGGGGGCACATGTGAGCATTACTATCCTGAAGGGGGCACATGTGAGCATTACTATCCTGAAGGGGGCACGTGTGAGCATTACTACCCTGAAGGGGCACATGTGAGCATTACTACCCTGAAGAGGGCACATGTGAGCATTACTACCCTGAAGGGGGCACGAGTGAGCATTACTACCCTGAAGAGGGCACATGTGAGCATTACTACCCTGAAGGGGGCACGAGTGAGCATTACTACCCTGAAGAGGGCACATGTGAGCATTACTACCCTGAAGAGGGCACATGTGAGCATTACTACCCTGAAGAGAGCACATGTGAGCATTACTATCCTGAAGGGGGCACATGTGAGCATTACTACCCTGAAGGGGCACATGTGAGCATTACTACCCTGAAGGGGGTACATGTGAGCATTACTACCCTGAAGGGGGTACATGTGAGCATTACTACCGTGAAGGGGGCACATGTGAGCATTACTACCCTGAAGGGGGCACATGTGAGCATTACTACCCTGAAGGGGGCACATGTGAGCATTACTACCCTGAAGGGGGCACATGTGAGCATTACTACCCTGAAGAGGGCACATGTGAGCATTACTACCCTGAAGGGGGCACGAGTGAGCATTACTACCCTGAAGAGGGCACATGTGAGCATTACTACCCTGAAGAGGGCACATGTGAGCATTACTATCCTGAAGGGGGCACATGTGAGCATTACTACCCTGAAGGGGCACATGTGAGCATTACTACCCTGAAGGGGGTACATGTGAGCATTACTACCCTGAAGGGGGTACATGTGAGCATTACTACCGTGAAGGGGGCACATGTGAGCATTACTACCCTGAAGGGGCACATGTGAGCATTACTACCGTGAAGGGGGCACATGTGAGCATTACTACCCTGAAGGGGCACATGTGAGCATTACTACCCTGAAGGGGCACATGTGAGCATTACTACCCTGAAGGGGGCACATGTGAGCATTACTACCCTGAAGTGGGCACATGTGAGCATTACTACCCTGAAGGGGGCACATGTGAGCATTACTACTGTGAAGGGGCACATGTGAGCATTACTACCCTGAAGGGGGCACATGTGAGCATTACTACCCTGAAGAGGGCAAATGTGAGTATTACTACTGTGAAGGGACACGTGAGCATTACTACCCTGAAGGGGCACATGTGAGCATTACTACCCTGAAGGGGGCACATGTGAGCATTACTACCCTGAAGGGGGCACATGTGAGCATTACTACCCTGAAGGGGGCACATGTGAGCATTACTACCCTGAAGGGGGCACATGTGAGCATTACTATCCTGAAGGGGGCACATGTGAGCATTACTACCCTGAAGAGGGCACATGTGAGCATTACTACCCTGAAGGGGGCACGTGTGAGCATTACTACCCTGAAGGGGGCACATGTGAGCATTACTACCCTGAAGTGGGCACATGTGAGCATTACTACCCTGAAGGGGGCACATGAGAGCATTACTACTGTGAAGGGGCACATGTGAGCATTACTACCCTGAAGGGGGCACATGTGAGCATTACTAGCCTGAAGAGGGCAAATGTGAGTATTACTACTGTGAAGGGACACGTGAGCATTACTACCCTGAAGGGGCACATGTGAGCATTACTACCCTGAAGGGGGCACATGTGAGCATTACTACCCTGAAGGGGGCACATGTGAGCATTACTACCCTGAAGGGGCACGTGTGAGCATTACTACTATGAAGGGGGTACGTGTGAGCATTACTACCATGAAGGGGGCACATGTGAGCATTACTACCATAAAGGGGGCACATGTGAGCATTACTACCCTGAAGGGGGCACATGTGAGCATTACTACCCTGAAGAGGGCACATGTGAGCATTACTACCCTGAAGGGGGCACGTGTGAGCATTACTACCCTGAAGAGGGCACATGTGAGCATTACTACCCTGAAGAGGGCACGTGTGAGCATTACTATCCTGAAGGGGGCACGTGTGAGCATTACTACCCTGAAGAGGGCACATGTGAGCATTACTACCCTGAAGAGGGCACATGTGAGCATTACTATCCTGAAGGGGGCACGTGTGAGCATTACTACCCTGAAGAGGGCACATGTGAGCATTACTATCCTGAAGGGGGCACATGTGAGCATTACTACCCTGAAGAGGGCACATGTGAGCATTACTACCCTGAAGGGGGCACGTGTGAGCATTACTACCCTGAAGAGGGCACATGTGAGCATTACTACCCTGAAGAGGGCACATGTGAGCATTACTACCCTGAAGGGGCACATGTGAGCAGTACTACCCTGAAGAGGGCACATGTGAGCATTACTACCCTGAAGGGGCACATGTGAGCATTACTACCCTGAAGGGGGCACGTGTGAGCATTACTACCCTGAAGAGGGCACATGTGAGCATTACTACCCTGAAGGGCTCACATGTGAGCATTACTACCGTGAAGGGGCACATGTGAGCATTACTACCCTGAAGGGGGCACATGTGAGCATTACTACCCTGAAGGGGGCACATGTGAGCATTACTACCCTGAAGGGGGCACATGTGAGCATTACTACCCTGAAGGGGGCACATGTGAGCATTACTACTGTGAAGGGGCACATGTGAGCATTACTACCCTGAAGGGGGCACATGTGATCATTACTAGCCTGAAGAGGGCAAATGTGAGTATTACTACTGTGAAGGGACACGTGAGCATTACTACCCTGAAGGGGCACATGTGAGCATTACTACCCTGAAGGGGGCACATGTGAGCATTACTACCCTGAAGGGGGCACATGTGAGCATTACTACCCTGAAGGGGCACATGTGAGCATTACTACTGTGAAGGGGGTACGTGTGAGCATTACTACCCTGAAGGGGGCACATGTGAGCATTACTACCCTGAAGGGGGTACATGTGAGCATTACTACCCTGAAGGGGGCACGAGTGAGCATTACTACCCTGAAGAGGGCACATGTGAGCATTACTACCCTGAAGAGGGCACATGTGAGCATTACTATCCTGAAGGGGGCACATGTGAGCATTACTACCCTGAAGGGGCACATGTGAGCATTACTACCCTGAAGGGGGTACATGTGAGCATTACTACCCTGAAGGGGGTACATGTGAGCATTACTACCGTGAAGGGGGCACATGTGAGCATTACTACCCTGAAGGGGCACATGTGAGCATTACTACCGTGAAGGGGGCACATGTGAGCATTACTACCCTGAAGGGGCACATGTGAGCATTACTACCCTGAAGGGGCACATGTGAGCATTACTACCCTGAAGGGGGCACATGTGAGCATTACTACCCTGAAGTGGGCACATGTGAGCATTACTACCCTGAAGGGGGCACATGTGAGCATTACTACTGTGAAGGGGCACATGTGAGCATTACTACCCTGAAGGGGGCACATGTGAGCATTACTACCCTGAAGAGGGCAAATGTGAGTATTACTACTGTGAAGGGACACGTGAGCATTACTACCCTGAAGGGGCACATGTGAGCATTACTACCCTGAAGGGGGCACATGTGAGCATTACTACCCTGAAGGGGGCACATGTGAGCATTACTACCCTGAAGGGGGCACATGTGAGCATTACTATCCTGAAGGGGGCACATGTGAGCATTACTACCCTGAAGAGGGCACATGTGAGCATTACTACCCTGAAGGGGGCACGTGTGAGCATTACTACCCTGAAGGGGGCACATGTGAGCATTACTACCCTGAAGTGGGCACATGTGAGCATTACTACCCTGAAGGGGGCACATGTGAGCATTACTACTGTGAAGGGGCACATGTGAGCATTACTACCCTGAAGGGGGCACATGTGAGCATTACTACCCTGAAGAGGGCAAATGTGAGTATTACTACTGTGAAGGGACACGTGAGCATTACTACCCTGAAGGGGCACATGTGAGCATTACTACCCTGAAGGGGGCACATGTGAGCATTACTACCCTGAAGGGGGCACATGTGAGCATTACTACCCTGAAGGGGCACGTGTGAGCATTACTACTATGAAGGGGGTACGTGTGAGCATTACTACCATGAAGGGGGCACATGTGAGCATTACTACCATAAAGGGGGCACATGTGAGCATTACTACCCTGAAGGGGGCACATGTGAGCATTACTACCCTGAAGAGGGCACATGTGAGCATTACTACCCTGAAGGGGGCACGTGTGAGCATTACTACCCTGAAGAGGGCACATGTGAGCATTACTACCCTGAAGAGGGCACGTGTGAGCATTACTATCCTGAAGGGGGCACGTGTGAGCATTACTACCCTGAAGAGGGCACATGTGAGCATTACTACCCTGAAGAGGGCACATGTGAGCATTACTATCCTGAAGGGGGCACGTGTGAGCATTACTACCCTGAAGAGGGCACATGTGAGCATTACTATCCTGAAGGGGGCACATGTGAGCATTACTACCCTGAAGAGGGCACATGTGAGCATTACTACCCTGAAGGGGGCACGTGTGAGCATTACTACCCTGAAGAGGGCACATGTGAGCATTACTACCCTGAAGGGGCACATGTGAGCAGTACTACCCTGAAGAGGGCACATGTGAGCATTACTACCCTGAAGGGGCACATGTGAGCATTACTACCCTGAAGGGGGCACGTGTGAGCATTACTACCCTGAAGAGGGCACATGTGAGCATTACTACCCTGAAGGGCTCACATGTGAGCATTACTACCGTGAAGGGGCACATGTGAGCATTACTACCCTGAAGGGGGCACATGTGAGCATTACTACCCTGAAGGGGGCACATGTGAGCATTACTACCCTGAAGGGGGCACATGTGAGCATTACTACCCTGAAGGGGGCACATGTGAGCATTACTACTGTGAAGGGGCACATGTGAGCATTACTACCCTGAAGGGGGCACATGTGATCATTACTAGCCTGAAGAGGGTAAATGTGAGTATTACTACTGTGAAGGGACACGTGAGCATTACTACCCTGAAGGGGCACATGTGAGCATTACTACCCTGAAGGGGGCACATGTGAGCATTACTACCCTGAAGGGGGCACATGTGAGCATTACTACCCTGAAGGGGCACATGTGAGCATTACTACTGTGAAGGGGGTACGTGTGAGCATTACTACCCTGAAGGGGGCACATGTGAGCATTACTACCCTGAAGGGGGTACATGTGAGCATTACTACCCTGAAGGGGGCACATGTGAGCATTACTACCCTGAAGGGGGTACACGTGAGCATTACTACCCTGAAGAGGGCACATGTGAGCATTACTACCCTGAAGAGGGCACATGTGAGCATTACTACCCTGAAGAGGGCACATGTGAGCATTACTACCCTGAAGGGGGTACATGTGAGCATTACTACCCTGAAGGGGGTACATGTGAGCATTACTACCGTGAAGGGGGCACATGTGAGCATTACTACCCTGAAGGGGCACATGTGAGCATTACTACCCTGAAGAGGGCACATGTGAGCATTACTACCCTGAAGGGGGTACATGTGAGCATTACTACCCTGAAGGGGCACATGTGAGCATTACTACCGTGAAGGGGCACATGTGAGCATTACTACCCTGAAGGGGCCACATGTGAGCATTACTACCCTGAAGGGGGCACATGTGAGCATTACTACCCTGAAGGGGGGACGTGTGAGCATTACTACCCTGAAGGGGGCACATGTGAGCATTACTACCCTGAAGAGGGCACATGTGAGCATTACTACCCTGAAGGGGGCACATGTGAGCATTACTACCCTGAAGGGGCACATGTGAGCATTACTACCCTGAAGGGGCACATGTGAGCATTACTACCCTGAAGGGGGTACATGTGAGCATTACTACCCTGAAGGGGCACATGTGAGCATTACTACTGTGAAGGGGCACATGTGAGCATTACTACCCTGAAGGGGGCACATGTGAGCATTACTACCCTGAAGGGGGCACATGTGAGCATTACTACCCTGAAGGGGGCACATGTGAGCATTACTACCCTGAAGGGCTCACATGTGAGCATTACTACCGTGAAGGGGCACATGTGAGCATTACTACCCTGAAGAGGGCACATGTGAGCATTACTACCCTGAAGGGCTCACATGTGAGCATTACTACCGTGAAGGGGCACATGTGAGCATTACTACCCTGAAGGGGGCACATGTGAGCATTACTACCCTGAAGGGGGCACATGTGAGCATTACTACCCTGAAGAAGGCACATGTGAGCATTACTACTGTGAAGGGGCACATGTGAGCATTACTACCCTGAAGGGGGCACATGTGAGCATTACTACCCTGAAGGGGGCACATGTGAGCATTACTACCCTGAAGAGGGCACATGTGAGCATTACTACCCTGAAGGGCTCACATGTGAGCATTACTACCGTGAAGGGGCACATGTGAGCATTACTACCCTGAAGAGGGCACATGTGAGCATTACTACCCTGAAGGGCTCACATGTGAGCATTACTACCGTGAAGGGGCACATGTGAGCATTACTACCCTGAAGGGGGCACATGTGAGCATTACTACCCTGAAGGGGGCACATGTGAGCATTACTACCCTGAAGGGGGCACATGTGAGCATTACTACTGTGAAGGGGCACATGTGAGCATTACTACCCTGAAGGGGGCACATGTGAGCATTACTACCCTGAAGAGGGCAAATGTGAGTATTACTACTGTGAAAGGACACGTGAGCATTACTACCCTGAAGGGGGCAAATGTGAGCATTACTACCCTGAAAGGGGCACATGTGAGCATTACTACCCTGAAGGGGGCACATGTGAGCATTACTACCCTAAAGAGGGCACATGTGAGCATTACTACCCTGAAGGGGGCACATGTGAGCATTACTACCGTGAAGGGGCACATGTGAGCATTACTACCCTGAAGGGGCACATGTGAGCATTACTACCCTGAAGGGGGCACATGTGAGCATTACTACCCTGAAGGGGGCACATGTGAGCATTACTACCCTGAAGGGCTCACATGTGAGCATTACTACCGTGAAGGGGCACATGTTAGCATTACTACCCTGAAGGGGGCACATGTTAGCATTACTACCCTGAAGGGGGCACATGTGAGCATTACTACCCTGAAGGGGGCACATGTGAGCATTACTACCCTGAAGGGGGCACATGTGAGCATTACTACCCTGAAGGGCTCACATGTGAGCGTTACTACCGTGAAGAGGCACATGTGAGCATTACTACCCTGAAGGGGGCACATGTGAGCATTACTACCCTGAAGGGGGCACATGTGAGCATTACTACCCTGAAGAGGGCACATGTGAGTATTACTACCCTGAAGGGGGCACATGTGAGCATTACTACCGTGAAGGGGCACATGTGAGTATTACTACCCTGAAGGGGCACATGTAAGCATTACTACCCTGAAGGGGGCACATGTGAGCATTACTACCCTGAAGGGGGCACATGTGAGCATTACTACCCTGAAGGGGGCACATGTGAGCATTACTACCCTGAAGGGGCACATGTGAGCATTACTACCCCGAAGGGGCACATGTGAGCATTACTACCCTGAAAAGGGCACATGTGAGCATTACTACCCTGGATGGGGCACATGTGAGCATTACTACCCTGAAGGGGGCACATGTGAGCATTACTACCCTGAAGGGGCACATGTGAGCATTACTACCCTGAAGGGGGCACATGTGAGCATTACTACCCTGAAGGGGCACATGTGAGCATTACTACCCTGAAAAGGGCACATGTGAGCATTACTACCCTGGATGGGGCACATGTGAGCATTACTACCCTGAAGGGGGCACATGTGAGCATTACTACCCTGAAGGGGCACATGTGAGCATTACTACCCTGAAGGGGCACATGTGAGCATTACTACCGTGAAGGGGCACATGTGAGCATTACTACCCTGAAGGGGCACATGTGAGCATTACTACCCTGAAGGGGCACATGTGAGCATTACTACCGTGAAGGGGCACATGTGAGCATTACTACCCTGAAGGGGCACATGTGAGCATTACTACCCTGAAGGGGGCACATGTGAGCATTACTACCCTGAAGGGGGCACATGTGAGCATTACTACCCTGAAGGGGCACATGTGAGCATTACTACCCTGAAGGGGGCACATGTGAGCATTACTACCCTGAAGGGGCACATGTGAGCATTACTACCCTGAAAAGGGCACATGTGAGCATTACTACCCTGGATGGGGCACATGTGAGCATTACTACCCTGAAGGGGGCACATGTGAGCATTACTACCCTGAAGGGGCACATGTGAGCATTACTACCCTGAAGGGGCACATGTGAGCATTACTACCGTGAAGGGGCACATGTGAGCATTACTACCCTGAAGGGGCACATGTGAGCATTACTACCCTGAAGGGGGCACATGTGAGCATTACTACCCTGAAGGGGGCACATGTGAGCATTACTACCCTGAAGGGGGCACATGTGAGCATTACTACCCTGAAGGGGGCACATGTGAGCATTACTACCCTGAAGGGGGCACATGTGAGCATTACTACCCTGAAGGGGGCACATAGCAAGACTGAGTGAAATGCAGGAGACTCTCTACAAATGCCTTTGGGTGCAGCATTATATTACTTAATATTACTAAGTTGGTGAGGAGCGCTTCCTGAGGAGCAACCCAGACTGCCCACAAGGGCACCAGACTTAGTAAAAGACCACCACTACCACACCTCGCCAGTCACATCCTCCATCGAACTCCTGCTCCCTTCCGACTCGTCCTCACCTTCTCCGACGTGCTCTGATGGTACAGCCATCTCACCGTTCAGGCCAAAGAGGTCATGCAGATGAGTCAGGGGTCTTACTGTGACTTCCCCCACTGCAGACCCTGGGTGTCTAGGGCACTCAACTCTGCCAAGATCTGGAAATATACAGCCTGAAGGTTTACCAGCCTCTATTTCAATCTAGAGGCCTCTCGGATGTTGTCATGAAGACCCTGCTACACTTGGGTCTCAACCTACCAAAGGGTCATTTTTCCAAACTTACTCAGATAAGTCAAGGGTTTAACTGGAGACTTCTCCCACTGCAGATTGTGTGTGTTGAGAGCATTGAACTCTGCCAGGACCTGAAGAGGTTCTGTCTGACAGCCTCAAGGTTGACCAGCCTTTATTACTATCCAGAGGCCCTCTGATTCAGTTATGAAGACCTTGCCACACTTTGCTTCTCAATCTACCAAAAAGTCATATTTCCCAACTCATTCAAATGAGCCAAGGGTGTAACTGGAGACTCTTCCCATCTGAAGATCGTATGTCTAAGACTGAAGAGGTTCAGTCTTTTAGCCTAAAGGTTGACCAGCCTCTACTACTGTATAGAAGCCTCTGATTCAGTCATGAAGACCTTGTCAAACTCATGTTTTCAAACCGAGGAAAAGTCATTTTGTTCCCAACTCATTCAGTTGAGTCAAGGGTATATCTGAAGACTTCTCCCAGTGCGAATCGTGTGTGTCTAGAGCACTCAGCTCTGCCAGAACCTGGGGAGACCCAACCGGACAGCCATTATAGCAACCGATTGGCCTCCTACTCTAATATATGAATGTATTTAGCTTAAATTCTCCTCAAGGAGTGGATATAACTAAGTCACAGATTTTCAGACTCTTAGACCTTTTCAAGTTCTTACTGGAAGAAGCCTGTGTGTATGACCCTAAATAAATCTAATCTAAATCTTGGCCATTCTGCAAGTTCCTCCTTGTCACAAGAGTCCTTGATGAAAAGGTTCCTGAAAGGTTTTCTAAGATGTGGCCTTCCTTACTCAGAATCTGTGTCAAATAGGACTTGGCCTTAATCTTAAAAGTTTTATGAGCACCTCCTTTGGTACCTCTGGATGATGTCCACCACACAGATCTAACCTAAAGAGGGTATTTCCATCTGCCACGAGAAGAGAAGGATCCTAGGCTTTTTTTTGGACTTTACTCCAAAGGATTGCTCTTTGGTCACTATAATCAGGTCTTCTCCTTCCGGTGTCTGTTATGATCTTCCCTCTAGTGAGGAATGTAATCCCCATTCCCTCGCTCTCTCAGGATCTCCTGCCATCTGTTTAGGCTGGAGTAAAGAGATCAGGAAGGTTGAGAATGTAAGGAACAGTGAGCTTCAGAGCTGCCATACGTACCCTGGAGAGATATTTCATGGCTGCCACTAGACTGGTCCACTTTGATCTGCCTGATTCTGTTAGCGCCCCTTTTAGAGCAGTGTCCACCTATTGGGATGATGAAGTCCGATCCTGCTGGATCAGTAGCATGGAGCTCGCTCTGTACATTAAATTTATGGTTCTCAGAAGAGACTGTTCTGCGTCTGTCTATTTGAGTCCCTCCACACAGGGGGCCCTCCCTGCGGGGATACTTCTTGTTAAGGGAATCATTGATTTCTAACATTAATCTGTTTTCCCTTAGTCCTAAAAGCAGCAGCACAAGCTCCTCGCCCTAAATACGTTACTTTATAATAAACACATCGTAGGAGGGGATAGATATCCTTATACGGGGGTCTCTAATTAGTGACTAATTTTTATTAAATTCAATCTGTCCTACTAGTACACAGCGGCAGAAATACCCCATAGGACCAAGGGAAAACAGATAAACATTAGAAATCAATACATATTTTATTTTTTATAGTTTTAAAAACTTTATTTAAATCGCCCTAACATGCAATCATTATATTGCTTCTTGTATGCAGGATTCACTCCAATGCAGTGCTGCCACCTGCAGGCCAGCATCGGAATATACTAGTAGTGGACATGCGAGCCTTGTACAGGCTCAGGCCTACTTGGCTGCTCTCACGCTTGCGTTGTTGTTTTTCGTTCCGTTTTGGGATCCGGCAGAATGGAAAGAGATCCGTTGTTTTATGACTGGACACAAAACTGCTGTGGTTTTGTGTCTGGTCATAAAAATGGGAATATCTGATTGGGGGAAAAAACGGACCGTCACCCGGATCCGTTTTGATTTTACACGGAACGAATGCATCCTGATGTGCAAAATCAAAACGGATCCGTTTAATTCTGGAATTGAGATCCTCTGCCGGATCTCCATACCGGAATTAAACAACGCAAGTGTGAAAGTAGCCTTACTGGTACAGGCCGCGGTTCCCGATCTCCGCCGGCGTGTGGCTCCTGGTTTTAACCAGATGTGGCCACGGTATCTGAGGAGTTAAATGGCTACGATTGGCCCCAGACCTACGCTGATGAAAACAGCAGAAAGCTGGCGGTTATGGTGCCGCAATGGAGGGTCATCTTTAAAGAGCGGATTTCTGCCGTACATGTACGCCGGATGTCCGGAAGGGGGTAAAGGGGTTTGCCAGAGCTTAACTACCGGATAGATCAGCAATATCAGATCAGTGGGGGTCCAAACCCGACTCCCCCCACTAATAAGCGGTTTACCGCAGCTCTCATAGATCGGAATGGTGCAGCCACTACATAGAGTACGGCACGGCCTAGTGCTGGTCAGAACCGGGAGCGGGTCCATCCTACTTCTGAGGCAGTGAACGGGGCCTTAGTGACAGTGGAGGAGCCGCACCTGAAAATACCGGACACAAACCATCGCACTTCAGAGTCATGTGACTGTCCTCTAGTGGCCAGAGCCCAGCGCTGCAGTGTGTGGAAGGATCTGCCCAGGCCTCAGATCATGGTTTCTGGATCCTCCAGTTTTGGATGTGTCTGCCGATGGCGACCAGCTTGGGAAATCCTCCCATAAACAGAAGCACCTAACTTGTGCCAACTGCGAGATGCCGATGCCGGACTCCTATGAATACAATAGGTGTCCTTTATGCCGTCCTCCTCCGACGCAGTCCGCTATGGGTGACATGTTCGGCTGGATGAAGGAATTCATGGGTCATTCCATTATGGAGATCAAGAGCGCCCTTTCTTCTAAGAGGCCCAGAGCTTCATCGCCAGGTCCTATACCTATGGCTGAAGACATCATTTCGGTTGAAGACCGTTCCTCCTCCTCCTCTGATGAAGATGATGCCACTTACCTTTTTCCTGCGGAGAAGATGCAAAGACTTCTACGCTCCATCCGATCAAGGGATCATGATGTTCAGCAAGGGGAAGCTCCACCGTCCACCTCTAGGGGGCCAAGGGCCTTTAAAGGGTTTCTGTCACCCCGCAAAACTCTTTTTTTTTTTTTTGGATAGTTAGATTCCTCATAGTGCGATATAGGAGAATATAATAGTCTTACTTACTTTCATGCGGCCGATTCTTTATAAAACGAACTTCTATAATATGTAAATGAGGGCGTCTACTTGCTGGTAGCTGCAGCAGAAATCCGCCCCCTCGCCGTGTTGATTGACAGGGCCAGCCGTGATCTCCTCCTCCGGCCGGCCCTGTCAGTAATTCAAAAATCGCGCGCCTCGCGTCATTCTGCGCAGGCGCTCTGAGATGAGGAGGCTCGTCTCCTCAGCACTCCCTCAGTGTGCCTGCGCCGATGACGTCTTCTCTTTCGGTGACGTCATCGGCGCAGGCGCACTGAGGGAGTGCTGAGGAGACGAGCCTCCTCATCTCAGAGCGCCTGCGCCGAATGACCAGAGGCGCGCGATTTTTGAATTACTGACAGGGCCGGCCGGAGGAGGAGATCACGGCTGGCCCTGTCAATCAACACGGCGAGGGGGCGGATTTCTGCAGCAGCTACCAGCAAGTAGACGCCCTACTTGCTGGTAGAGCCCTCATTTACATATTATAGAAGTTCGTTTTATAAAGAATCGGCCGCATGAAAGTAAGTAAGACTATTATATTCTCCTATATCGCACTATGATGAATCTAACTATCCAAAAAAAAAAAAATGAGTTTTGCGGGGTGACAGAAACCCTTTAAAGTGGATAAAGATTTAATAAAGCTTATGTTAACTGAATGGAAGCATCCTGAAGAAGGTCCAGTTCTCACGAAGAGATTTAAACTGATGTTTCCTCTCCGGGAGTCGGAGTCAGAACTGTGGGTACCGCCTCCGAAGGTCGATATGGCGATCTCCAAGTTGTCTAAGAGGACCATTCTCAGTGGCGCCCTCTCATAAAAAAAAAAACACGGGGAACCCTCCCAATTTGTCTGTTGCTCCTTGCTAGGTCCCCACTTGTGCTGCTGGTTAGGACGTTAATTTTAACGTAAATTAGTTTTCCCTTAGTCCTAACTGCAGCACACAAATTTCCCACCCTATTTTTGTTTGTGTACTTGCTGATAAAGCACTGGTTTAGGGGCGGGCGTCCCTTTATAGGGGGTGGGTTAATTGTTTTGGTAGCAATTTTAATCAATAAAAATTCCACCTGTCCTACCAGTTTCACAGAGGAGAACTCCCCGCTTGTGCTGCTTTTAGGACTAAGGGAAAACTAATTTACGTTAAAATTAACGCTTATGCTTGTTTTACCAATATAAGTCAAACGACATGGGCATCGGATCCTGTAGAGGAAATCTCTTCATCTACACGTATAATGTTATCTACATGACCCGTATATGGATGGACATGTGTCCTTTGATCATATTCCCAGTTACAGCAACTTAAACAGGGGAAATTACCCATTTTACGTGGGGCAAGATACGGTCTGTGCACCGCCCATATCTGTGTTATTAGTGCTTCTTCCATAAGTGGGGGTGCTATAGACGGTAACATAGTATTTAAGGCCGGAAAAAGACGTGTCCGTCCAGTTCGGCCTGCCATCCTGTGTCCCCATTGGGGGACACAGACCATGGGACGTCCTAGAGCAGTCCATGGGGTAGGAAGACCAGCACCTCCAGAGGGAAAACGTCCAACGGTTAAACAGGAACCACAGCCTGCAATACCTTGCGCCCAAGGGCAGCATCAGCCGACGCCAAAGAGTGCAGCTGGTAGAACTTTGTAAAGGTATGTAAGGATGACCAGATGGCCGCCTTACAAAGTTGTGATGTAGAGGCTCGATTGCGCCTAGCCCAGGAGGCCCCCCCCCCCCGCTGGGGGAACCCTACACCGGGACCGATAGGCCATGGCAATAGTCGACCGAATCCACTGAGCCACAGTTACCTTGGAGGCCGCCAGACCCTTACGAGGCCCCTCGGGAACCACAAAAAGGGAGTCCGAGCGGCGAAATGGGGCAGTAACCGACAGGTACACCAGTAAAGCACGGACAACATCCAGAGAATAGAGAGCGCGCTCCTTGGGGTTCGCCGGAGAAGGGCAAAAGGATGGCAGGACTTTGGGCAAAAATGGAAGGGACAGGGCGCAGTACCACCTTGTCCTTGTGGAAGACCAAAAAGGGCTCTTTAGAGGAAAGGGCGGCCAGCTCCGATACCCTCCTGATAGAGGTGATGGCCACCAAAAAGACCACCTTCCAGGTGAGAAAACTCAGGGAAATGTCCCTCAGGGGCTCAAAAGGAGCCACCTGGAGAGAAGACAGAACCAGGTTCAGTTCCCAGGGGGGCAGAGGAGGGACATACGGAGGGACCGAATGCGCCACCCCCTGTAGGAAGGTCCTCACCGGACCTAGCAGAGCCAGAGAGCGCTGAAAGAAAATGGCCAGAGTGGAGACCTGACCCTTCAGAGAGCTCAGGGACATTCCCATCTCAAGACCCGACTGGAGAAAAGAGAGGACCACCGGAACGGAGAAATGAAGGGGAAAAACGTCTATCTTCTCACAAAAGGCAAGAAAGGCCTTCCAGGTACGATAGCATATCCGGGAGGAAGCTGGTTTCCTGGCTTTGATCATGGTCTTCACGACAGAGTCCGAGAAGCCCCTCTTCTTCAAGATGGTGGTTTCAACAGCCACGCCGTTAAACAAAGTGGCTGTAAATTCTGATGGAAGAGCGGTCCTTGAGACAGCAGGTCCTCCCTGAGAGGAAGAGGCCGCGGAACGTCCGCCAGCATCCGAGTGACCTCCGAGAACCAGGCGCGGCGATGCCAATCGGGGGCGATGAGGATGGTCGGGATTCCTTCTGCCGCGACCCTGCGAAGAACCTTTGGAAGTAGAGGCAGTGGTGAGAAGACATAGAGGAGTGCGAAGTCTTGCCACGGAGACACCAGAGCGTCCACCCCGTACGCCTCCGGATCCCGAGCTCGGGCCAGGAACGTGGGAACCTTGTTGTTGAGCCTGGACGCCATCAAGAGCACGTCCGGGCGGCCCCAACGGCGACAGACGTCCTCAAATACATCCGGATGCAGAGACCACTCTCCCGGATCCACCCTGTTGCGGCTGAGAAAGTCTGCCATCCAGTTTTCGACCCCTGGGATGTACACCGCGGACAATATTGGAACGTGATCCTCCGCCCACTGGAGGATCCTCTTCACCTCATGCATCACCGGCCGACTGCGGGTTCCGCCCTGATGATTGATATAGGCCACGGCTGTGGCATTGTCCGATTGGACCCTTACCGGGAGACCCGCTAGGAAGGGGGTCCAATGAGACAGAGAGAGGAAAATTGCTCTGAGCTCCAATATGTTGATCGGAAGGCGGGCTTCCACTTCTGACCACACCCCCTGAACCATCCGAGCCTGGAGAACGCCGCCCCAACCCAGGAGACTGGCATCGGTGGTGACGACTGTCCAGGAGATTGGGAGGAAGGATTTCCCCGAAGTCAGATTCTGAGGGGACAGCCACCACGGGAGGTCCATGCGAACCCGAGGAGGAAGGCGGATCCGAGAATCCAAACCCCTCAATGTCCTGTCCCAGAAAGACAGGATCGCCTGCTGCAGAGGCCGAGTGTGAAACTGGGCAAAGGGGACTGCCTCGAAGGAGGCCACCATAAGCCCCAGAACCTGCATGCACTCCCGGATGGAGAGACACGGGGAATGCAGAAGGCGAGACACCGACTCCCGTATCCGTGAGAACTTGCAATCCGGGAGGAATATCCGGGCTGCAGAGGTGTCCATAATCATCCTCAGGAAGGTCACCCTCTGGGAAGGTTGGAGAGAGGACTTCGGGAAGTTGATCAGCCAGCCGAACTGTTGCAGAGTCTGAACAGTGATCCTGACGCTGTCTTCGGCCTGGGGACGAGAGGGAGCCTTTATCAGAATGTCGTCCAGGTAGGGCAACAGAGATATGCCCCTGGTACGGAGAAGCGCCATGATCGGCGCCAAGATCTTTGTGAATACCCGCGGGGCTGTCGCCAGCCCAAAGGGAAGCGCGACAAACTGATAATGACGGTCGCCAATGGCGAAGCGCAGGAACCTGTGGTGAGATTCTGCGATAGGGACATGCAGATAGGCGTCCCGGATGTCCACCGACGCGAGGAACTCCCCTGGAAGAAGAGAAGCAATAACGGAGTGGAGGGATTCCATCCGGAACCTCCGCACCCGCAGGGACTTGTTTAATAGCTTCAGGTCTAGGATCGGACGCACTGATCCCTCCTTCTTTGGCACTACAAAGAGATTTGAGTAGAAACCTACCCCCTGTTCCTCCAGAGGAACTGGGACAACTACTCCCCTGACCAGAAGGGAAGAAACCGCTTGTAAAAGGGCTGATGCTCGAGCCAGATCCCCTGGAACACGAGACGGAAAGAAACGTTCCGGAGGTCTGGAAACAAATTCTATCTTGTAACCGGAAGTTAAAATTTCCAGGGCCCAGGCGTCTTGAACGTGAGCTCTCCAGACATGCTGAAAGGAGAGCAGACCGCAAGCGGTGAGGGCGCCCCTTCAGGTGGAGGACTGCTTGGGAACCACGGGGCGGGCAGAACTCCCCTGGAACGGTGCCCGTGGGCGCCAGGAAGGTTGAGGCTTAAAGAGGACCTTTCACTAGAATAGAAAATCTAAACTAAGCATACAGACATGGAGAGCGGCGCCCAAGGATCCCCCTGCACTTACTGTTACCCCCGGGCGCCGCTCCGTTCGCCCGGTATAGCCTCCGGTATCTTCATAGTTAGGCTCCACCCAGTTGAGCCTGCCGGCGTCTCCTTCTCCCATGCTGTAGCGCTGGCCAATCGCAGCGCTCAGCTCATAGCCTGAGAGAAAAAAAACCTCTTAGGCTATGAGCTGAGCGCTGCGATTGGCCAGCGCAACAGCATGGGAGAAGGAGACGCGGGCAGGTTCCCCTGGGTGGAGCCTAACTATGAAGATACCGGAGGCTATAACCGGAGAACGGAGCGGCGCCCGGGGATAACAGTAAGTGCAGGGGGATCCCTGGGTGCCGCTCTCCATGTCTGTATGCTTAGTTTAGATTTTCTATTCTAGTGAAAGGTCCTCTTTAAAGGAAAGGTTCTTGCGGGAGTCCTGAGAGCCGCCGGAGGAGGGGGCTGTCGCAGACCTGGAGGAGGAAAAGCGCCGAAAGGACTGGTTTCTAGAGCCAGAGGGGCGAGCTCTGAAGGCGCGCTTGGATCTAGATTGGGGCAGGTGTGTACTCTTGCCCCCCGTAGCGTCAGAGATAATCTCATCCAGCTTAGCACCGAAGAGCCTGGAGCCCGTAAAGGGGAGGCTAGTGAGGGAGCGCTTGGAGGAAGCGTCGGCGTCCCAGACCTTCAACCAGACCTCCCTGCGCTGCGTGACCGAGAGGGCCGAAATCCGCGCAAAGAGAGTGCTGACGTCCAATGAGGCCTCACAGAGGAATGTTGTCGCCTGGGACATCTGGAGGATGAAGTTTAGGGTGTCCGCAGAGGCATCCTGCTCTGCGAAGTCTTGATGATGGCGCTGCAACCACACCGAAAGCGCCCTGGCTACCCAGGCCGAGGGGAACGCGGGCCGCAGGCCTGTGCCCGCCAGAGTTAAGATGGTTTTGGAAAGAGTCCAAACGCCTGTCAACGGAGTCCTGTAGGGAGGACCCGTCCAGGACCGGTATTGCCGTATTCTTAGCCAATCTGGCCACCGGCGGGTCGACCTTAGGAGGAGAAGACCACTGCTGCACGTTATCTGCTGGGAAAGGATAAAGCGTATCCATGTGCCTTGTGGCAGAAAAGCGGTGATTAGGGCGTTCCCAAGCATTAGAAAGGACCTTGGCGAACTCGCCATGAATGGGGAATGTGACTGCCTCTGGTTTTCTGGAGTGGAAGAGGGGGAATTCCTGGCTACTAGTAGAAGGAGGTTCCCCCTGGATGTCAAAGGTGTCACGTACCGCCGTGACCAAGTCTGCCACCATGGTGGAGAGCTTAGGTGAGGGTTCCGGTTACGTGTCCTCGTCCGAGCCGGACCTTTCCCCTTCAGACCTGTAATCCCTGCGAGAGGGAGAGACTGAACACGCCTCCAGGCGAGGGGGGGGGGGGAAGCAGAGTCATCCGAGGAGGGATGCTGCTGCGTACGCTGCCTCTTAGCGGTCGAGCGTCCTCTTTGGGGGGCACCGGGAGGTGGAGCGGTGCTAACCACAGGCACCGCGGGCGGCAGATCAGTGGCCGCCATGCGTTCCATAAAGGCCATGGCTGCGCGCGAGACTTGGGCCAAGTCCGCGGCCGCCCTAGCTATGGCAGAGGCCCAGGAGGGCTCCGAAGGGGCGGAGGAGGGACTGGGCTGGTTTGGTGGAAGGGGAGGAGGAGGTGGATGATCCCGTCCCGAGGCAAGGCAAGAGTCACAGGAGCCTGTAACCGATAGTGGCAAGCAGCAGACCTTACAGGATCCCAGTGGGACCTGAGGTGTCGCTTTAGATTTTTGGGAGGCCCCAGGTCTTGGCATGATGGCGGCAATACCGGAGTCAGGGTCTCCTACAGTTTTGCGGAACACTATCTGTCCTAGCGTGACCTGTGAGGAGCTGGAGTAGCAGTCAAGTGTGGAGAGGTGCTGAGGCAAAGCGGAAGCGCCGGAGCTGACGCGATAGGCTCCGCCCCCCAGTCACGTCACAGATCGCGAAAAAAAAATTGCGGGAAAAAAATCGCGCACGGGAATATGAAAAAAAGGCAGACCCCAGCTCCGAAAATGGCGCCCACCGCCAGAATGCAGGGAACAAGAAGGAATCCCTCCTCCCTCTCAACCAGCCGGCCCTCCCAGATCCACAGGTAAGCCCTAAAGAACCGTGTCACACAGTGAGCACGGGGGGAGGGGGAGTTTGCAGGAGAACCGTATACTTATCCGAGTCCTGCAGTCTTCACCCTCTGTACCGGACCAGCAGGGGGCACCTCTTCAGTCATCTGGCACAAGGAGTGCACTGGATAGAGGGCAGGACTAGGTGACCCCGGATCTGGTAGGCCACCGGAGCTGCAGGTCGAGCCCGGTTCCACTTATCTTCTGGGGGGAAGGGGAGGTAGCTGGGGACGGTCATTCGACCCCGGCGCTCGCTCCGCTGAGAGACCAGGGACGCACCATGCGACCCTGCGTCCTCTATAGAGAAAAAAACAAACAGGAGAAGAAAAAAAACTACAGGGACAACCCTGCAGGAGCGTCACCTCCTTATCCGACACTAAGCTAAAACGGAGGTCCTCCTGTTGGAGCATGGGGGGTATAGCCAGTGGGGGAGGAGCTGTTCTTTATTATTTGTAGAGGTGGGACGAATCCAATTTTTTTCAAATCCGAATCCGAATCGGTTCTCGAATCTTTCGAATCTCAAATCCTACCTTGGCATTAGAGATGTTGCGAACATTAAATTTTCCGTTCGCGAACGGCGAACGCGAATTTCTGCAAATGTTCACGAACGGGCGAACCGCCATAGACTTCAATAGGCAGGCGAATTTTAAAACCCACAGGGACTCTTTCTAGCCACAGTAGTGAATTGTTTCAAGGGGACTAACACCTGGACTGTGGCATGCCGGAGGGGGATCCATGGCAAAACTCCCATGGAAAATTACATAGTTGACGCAGAGTCGGGTTTTAATCCATAAAGGGCATAAATCACCTAACATTCATAAATTGTTTGGAATAACGTGCTTTAAAACATCCAGTGTGTGTATACGATCAGGTATGATGTTGTATCGATCAGGTAGTGTAAGGGTTACGCCCGCTTCACAGACATTGGCAGACCAAACTCCCCTTTTAATGCACCGCAAACAACCGCAAACAGTCCATTTGCACAAGGTTGGATACCAAGCTAGCCATGTCCCATTGATGTCATTGAAGGTTTCTTCCTCCACCCAGCCACGTACAACACCAAGGGTCCCCGAAAGGTGAATTGAATTGATTTTTCGAATGGGGAGATGGTTAAAAAAACGCTGGCTCCCTCCCCTTTGTTTGAATCCACAGTCACTGCGTCTGCGCCGTGCAATTTACTGCCCCACCCGATATGAGTGGTATTTTCTGTAGTTCTCTCTTCTCATCAGTTTAATCCCTGTTACGTCCCATATCAGGGTGGGATTGCCTTTTTTGAAAAAAAATTTCAGCCGGGTACCTTCGACTGCGGTGTCCCAATAGCTACAAATTTTTTGAAGGCCTCAGACTCCACCAGCTGGTATGGTAGAGGCTGGCGGGCTAAGAGTTCGGACAAGCCAGCTGTCAGACGCCGGGCAAGGGGGTGACTCTGTGACATTGGCTTGACAGACACCTGACTGGGCAGATGAGCAGGAACTGCTGAAGGTGAGAGGCGGAGTGGCGGGTGGTTGAGAGGGGGCAAGGAGGACAGCAGTGGTTGACGTGGCTGAAGATGCTGGACCAGGAGGAGGATGGTGGCTTTGAGCTTGTGTGCTGCTTCTACTCGTCATCATGTGTTGATCCCATAGGCGTTTGTGATGTGCGATCATGTGCCTTCACAAAGCAGTTGTACCTAGGTGGGTGTTGGACTTCCCACGACTGTTTCTTTTGGCAAAGGTTGCAAATGGCATCGCTGTTGTCAGAGGCAGACACACAAAAAAGATGCCACACTGCTGAGCTCTGCAATGATTGCATTCTGGTGGTGGCAGCAGCATGTGTTGATTGGCGTGCTGTCTGGCTGACCCCGGGTGCCGATGCATGCTGTCTGACTGTGCCACTAGCTCCTTGCGACGACCTCCCCCTACTTCCAACTCGTCTCCTCCTCCTCTCTGTCTCCCCATCTGAACTTTCCCCCTGTTCTTCTTCTCTTCGAGCGGGCACCCACGTGACATCCACGGACACATCGTCATCATCAACCGCTTCACTTGTATCTGACACCTCAGCAAAGGAAGCAGCAGCGGGTACAACATCATCATCATCATCACACTGTACGTCCATGTGTGTAATGCTGCCTGACTGAGACATATCCCTGTTATCTCCATCCTCTGGCAATAATGGTTGCGCATCACTAATTTCATCCAACTGATGTGTAAATAACTCCTCTGACAGATCAAGTGAAGCGGCTGTGGTAGCTGTGGTGGTAGTAGTGGTGGTGGCGGCGGGCGAGTGGTAACTTGAGAGGTGCCCGAAGCTGAGCTGGAGGAGGATGGCGCGTCAAGGTTCCCAGCGGAAGCTGTAGAAGATTGGGTGTCCTGTGTTAGCCAGTCAACTATGTCCTCAGAATTTTTTGGGTTCAGGGTACGTGGCCTCTGAACACTGGGCATTATTCTAGGGCCAGTGGAAATCACAGCACGACGGCCCCTGCGGCGTGGCCTGCCTCTGCCTGTCATTTTTTATTAGATAAGTGTTACTATGCGTGCAAGCTACTGTGCCACCCTATATGAGTGGTGGGCAGTGGGCACAGTACAGTCTGTGTGGGCCTGACACAGATTATATCACAGAAAAATATTAAATAGATTTTTTTTTATCTGCGAGGTATTTTCTGTCCCCCCCTGTATGAATGGTGTGCACACAGTGCTGTCTGTGACTGAGCCTGCAGCCTCTCACACACGGGCAGGCAACTGCAATATACAGTGGCGGAAATAATTATTTGACCCCTCACTGATTTTGTAAGTTTGTCCAATGACAAAGAAATGAAAAGTCTCAGAACAGTATCATTTCAATGGTAGGTTTATTGTAACAGTGGCAGATAGCACATCAAAAGGAAAATCGAAAAAATAACTTTAAATAAAAGATAGCAACTGATTTGCATTTCATTGAGTGAAATAAGTATTTGAACCCTCTAACAAAAAAAGACTTAATACTTGGTGGAAAAACCCTTGTTTGCAAGCACAGAGGTCAAACGTTTCTTGTAATTGATGACCAAGTTTGCGCACATTTTAGGAGGAATGTTGGTCCACTCCTCTTTGCAGATCATCTCTAAATCCCTAAGGTTTCGAGGCTGTCTCTGTGCAACTCTGAGCTTGAGCTCCCTCCATAGGTTTTCGATTGGATTAAGGTCCGGAGACTGACTAGGCCACTCCATGACCTTAATGTGCTTCTTCTTGAGCCACTCCTTTGTTGCCTTTGCTGTATGTTTTGGGTCATTGTCGTGCTGGAACACCCATCCACGACCCATTTTCAGTTTCCTGGCAGAGGGAAGGAGGTTGTCGCTCAGGATTTCACGATACATGGCTCCGTCCATTTTCCCGTTTATGCGAATAAGTTGTCCTGTGCCCTTAGCAGAAAAACACCCCCAAAGCAAAATGTTTCCACCCCCATGCTTGACGGTGGGGACGGTGTTTTGGGGGTCATAGGCAGCATTTTTCTTCCTCCAAACACAGCGAGTTGAGTTAATGCCAAAGAGCTCTATTTTGGTCTCATCAGACCACAGCACCTTCTCCCAGTCACTCTCTGAATCATTCAGGTGTTCATTGGCAAACTTCAGACGGGCCTGCACATGTGCCTTCCTGAGCAGGGGGACCTTGCGAGCCCTGCAGGATTTTAATCCATTGCGGTGTAATGTGTTTCCAATGGTTTTCTTGGTGACTGTGGTCCCTGCTAATTTGAGGTCATTAACTAACTCCTCCCGTGTAGTTCTAGGATGCTTTTTCACCTTTCTCAGAACCATTGACACCCCACGAGGTGAGATCTTGCGTGGAGCCCCAGAGCGAGGTCGATTGATGGTCATTTTGTGCTCCTTCCATTTTCGAACAATCGCACCAACAGTTGTCACCTTCTCTCCCAGCTTCTTGCTAATGGTTTTGTAGCCCATTCCAGCCTTGTGCAGGTCTACAATTTTGTCTCTGACATCCTTGGACAGCTCTTTGGTCTTTCCCATGTTGGAGAGTTTGGAGTCTGCTTGATTGATTGATTGATTCTGTGGACAGGTGTCTTTTATACAGGTGACTAGTTAAGACAGGTGTCCTTAATGAGGGTGACTAATTGAGTAGAAGTGTCTAACCACTCTGTGGGAGCCAGAACTCTTAATGGTTGGTAGGGGTTCAAATACTTATTTCACTCAATGAAATGCAAATCAGTTGCTATCTTTTATTTAAAGTTATTTTTTCGATTTTCCTTTTGATGTGCTATCTGCCACTGTTACAATAAACCTACCATTGAAATGATACTGTTCTGAGACTTTTCATTTCTTTGTCATTGGACAAACTTACAAAATCAGTGAGGGGTCAAATAATTATTTCCCCCACTGTATGTATATAGATTAAAAAAAGAGACTGATGTTCTAGCCCTGAAAAGGGCTTTTTGTGGTGCTGTCCTTGCAGCAGAGATCAGATGAGTCCTTCAGGACTGGAGTGGACACAGAACACTGCCCTAGCTAACGCTTTCCCTATTGAATCAGCAGCAGCAGCACTGTCCGTCCTCTCACTGAGACTGCAGCTTCCGAATGAATCTAAGATGGATGGTGTCCAGGAGGCGGGAGGGTCTGGGAGGGAGGGTCTGCTGCTGATTGGCTGGAATGTGTCTGCTGACTGTGAGGTACAGGGTCAAAGTTTGCTCAATGATGATGTATAGGGGGCGGACCGAACATCGCATATGTTCGCCCGCCGCGGCGAACGCGAACAAGCTATGTTCGCCGGGAACTATTCGCGCCATCACTACTTGGCATTAGGCATGTATAAAGTTATTGGTTTGAAGGGGTTAATAACTTTATACATGCCTATTGCCAAGGTGCTTCCATTAACCCCTCCAACCAATAACTTTATACATGCCCATTGGGTTTGCAGGGGTTAATGGAAGCACCTTGGAGGTGCGTTCATTAACCCCTCTCTAAATCAATAACTTCATACATGCCAAGGTGGTGCCTGCAGCCTCCATTAACCCCTCTCTCTCCATCTGCCTTTCATTTCAATATCAGTTTGCAGTGACTCAGTGCCCCCGAATGCCCCCTGGCGTGCCTCCAGTGCTGGCACTAGTGAGGAAGGCGCAGCCGCAGACACATGGGGTCCGAGACCGTCTTCGTCCCAGCATGCACTGGGACGTGATGTCAGACACACATCGTTAGCCGGCGTGATGATGTATGCGCGCAACACACAAAGTCCTGCCTCTCTGGCCACCGGAGGACACGGAAGTGGTGAGTGAGACGCTTAATTTCACTCCCGCTCCGTGATGATGTGATGTAACGATTACTCGATGCAGGGAAACTGCATTGATTAATTTTTTGACTCAATTTATTCGAATAATCATTTCAGCCCTACTCAGCGGGATTCGTATTACGGAAATGACGTCGGGATTAGAGTCCACGAATCCCACAAGATTCGATGGATTCGACGAATCCCCCGTCCCATCTCTAATTATTTGCATAGTGTCTCCTACTAGTGGTGGACTGAGCTATACCCGGTCTGTGTTCCCCAATGGAATGGGCGAGAAAATACAAATATCAATGTCGCGCCACCAGCACCGGATCCTCTCCATGAATGCTGATCGTACACACGTCTGTCCTCCACCTCGCCCATATAGATATTAGCATAAGTTGGGGCCACATTGGACCCCGTCACCGTCCCATGCTTCTTCTGATAGATGTCCCCAAAAAGGAAATCACTCCTCCTGAGGACAACCTCCAAAAGTTGGAGGACAAACTGCGCACCGTCCGCAGAGAACCCTGCGCCGACGGGCGCCCGCAATACATCATTATGTTCAATGATGGCAAAGAATGAGACTACATCGCCCAAATAAACGGACTCCGGTAATTAAATCTCTGCTAATGACTTGTGTCCCTGATATGAGGGAGCTTCCATGGCCTACCTGGAGCAAGTGGTCAGGAAACCGAGCTATGGAACCTCTGAGACTATGGGACCACTCCAACCTCAGGGAGATGTACAGTAAGGGCGTTCTATGCTGTGGCCCCCGCACCATCTAGAACCTGGTCATTGATCGCCTTCTCCATTATATCCATCATCCGCACTTCATAAACATCTCCATCCCCCAATTGTCTATGCATCTCCAATGTTTCTCTGTATCCACGTGAACTCGCCGGCCACATAGCTGGGAGCGAGTCATGTGATGTGGACACGTCACTCGCTGAGGACAAATGTGATCTAAGAGGTAGGAACGGTGACTGGACACACGGACATAGTCCCCCCCAAGCGTCTGTCCATTCACTGCTCCTACCTCCTAGATCACATTCGTCCTTAGGGCTCTTTCACACTTGCGTTCTTGTCTTCCGGCATAGAGTTCCGTCGTCGGGGCTCTATGCCGGAAGAATCCTGATCAGTTTTATCCTAATGCATTCTGAATGGAGAGAAATCCGTTCAGGATGCATCAGGATGTCTTCAGTTCCGGAACGGAACGTTTTTTGGCCGGAGAAAATACCGCAGCATGCTGCGCTTTTTGCTCCGGCCAAAAATCCTGAACACTTGCCGCAAGGCCGGATCCGGAATTAATGCCCATTGAAAGGCATTAATCCGGATCCGGTCTTAAGCTAAACGTCGTTTCGGCGCATTGCCGGATCAGACGTTTAGCTTTTTCTGAAGTGTCCTGGCAGCCATGGTAACCAAAGTCCTGGCAGCCATGGTAAAGTGTAGTGGGGAGCAGTATACTTACCGTCCGTGCGGCTCCCCGGGCGCTCCAGAATGACGTCAGGGTGCCCCACGCGCATGGATGACGTGCTCTGATGTCATTCTGGAGCGCCCCGGGAGCCGCACGGACTAAGTATACTGCTCCCCACTACTACTATGGCAGCCAGGACTTTAATAGCGTCCTGGCTGCCATAGTAACATTGAACGCATTTTGAAGACGGATCCGTCTTCAAATGCTTTCAGTTCACTTGCGGTGTTACGGATCTGGCGTGTAATTCCGGCAAATGGAGTACACGCCGGATCCGGACAACGCAAGTGTGAAAGAGGCCTTAGCGAGTGATGTATAAACATGTACGTACTATGTATGCACGTTGTATGTACTATGCACTATGTATGATATAGTGGAAACATTGCACTCTGTACGTTTTTCTATGGACCCATTCTGAATAAAGCCCTTCTAGATGACATGCTCTGAATACTCAGTGCGGTCAGACAGAGCGTTTCACGGCAGGACCGGAGAGCAGCGGCTCAGGCAGCCGCCATCGCCACGTTAACAGATCATGTGACCGCGTTAACTTGTAAAAACGACTTTATTTGAGCAGAACATAAACCATTTAACAAAATATAACATCCTCACACAAGACGGGCGGTGGAGACATTCCTGAGGGCACTGCATGGGGCGAGAAGCTGACAGGACGCAGCAGGCCGTCCGATCGTGGGGGCAAGCGGCTATACTACAGTAGAGGGTTCCCACAGTGCAATGACCCAGGGGCTCCGACAGCAGCAACTTCTTCCCCCTCAACCAGTAACATGCCAGGAGGGGGCCCCCCCAATAGTGTACAGTCCAGAGGCTCCCCAGAGACAGGCTGCAGGCATTAATCCACCTCCTCCATACGAGAAGCGTCCTCTTCACCTTCCAGAGGGGGGATATCATCTGGGACCGGAGCGGCCGTCTCCTCCACCGCAGCATCGTCATCGTCAATGCCTGAGAACAGGGACAAGAGTGAGTGAGGACCCCCTTCATCCTAGGAAACCCCCCAGCAGTTCTGAAACTACAACTCCCAGAATCCTCCATTAACTTCTATGGGCACTAGAACAGCTGAGCAGGTTTGCATGCTGGGAGTTGTAGTTTTACAGCCGCCGGCATGCAGAAGGCTGCTGATCCCAGCTCTACAAAGGTGCCCCTCACCACAAGACTGTAGAAGGAACCCCTTCCCACACTGAGAATGGAGGGTCTCCAGGACTGCCCTGGTGCAGCGACGTGTGGCCGCTCCACATCATGACCATAGTATGGCGGCACAGGCGAGACTACAGTGGGGCCAGGAGCTGATTGCCTCCTGCCCTGGAACGAGTGCGGTATCAGAGGGGGCTTCTTTACTACTAAGGGCATTATGGTGGGCCCTTACTAGAGCTAATGGAAGCACCACACAACCTCAGCGTGGTCTTCTGTTAGCGATCACCACAGTTTGGGGGTCCAGGCCTACGAGACCCTCACCCCCCCGGTCAGAAGTTTCAGATTTTGTCTGACACTTACCAAGGCCGAGCTTGATCATCCTGTAGATGCGATTGGAATGGGTCTGGGGGTCATCCAGGGAGAAGCCGGAGGACAGGAGAGCCGTCTCAAACAGCAGAACCACGAGGTCTTTGACCGCCTTGTCGTTCTTGTCAGCGTCTGCCTTCTGCCGCAGCGTCTCCACGATGGGATGCTCTGGGTTGATTTCTAGATGCTTCTTGGCCATCATGTAACCCATGGTGGAGTTATCACGCAGGGCTTGGGCCTTCATTATGCGCTCCATGTTTGCTGTCCAGCCGTAGGTGCTGGTGACAATGCAGCACGGAGAGGACACCAGGCGGTTGGACACGGTCACCTGCGAGGAGAGCACAGCAGTCATTACATGGGCCTCAGGCAGCACAAATCACACAGAGCCCTGGTGCCACCACTAGGGGGCGATCTGCATGCAGCCAGGTCAGACTAAGGACTACATCGCCATCTAGTGGTCATCAGCACACCCCTCAATGTCCCCACTGAGGGGAGCAGGCACACCTCTCTCCCCCCCTTCCCCATGACTCAGACCTTCCGCCCCTCACCTTCTCCACTTTCTTGTCCAGGATTTCCTTCATCAGTTTGCACAGACTCTCGAATTTGGTCTTGTCCTCCTCCATCTTTTTCTTCTCGTCCTCATCCTCGGGCAGCTCCAGCCCCTCCTTGGTGACCGACACCAGCGTCTTGCCGTCAAACTCCTTCAGCTGCTGGACGCAGTACTCGTCGATGGGCTCCGTCATGTAGACCACCTCAAAGCCACGCTTTCTCACACGTTCCACGAAGGCAGAGTTGGCCACCTGCTCCTTGCTCTCACCTGCGGTCACAGGAGGGCGGTCAGTAACAGCACCACGCGGCCGCCATAACCGCAGCGGAGCCGCCACTTACCTGTGATGTAGTAGATGCTCTTCTGATTCTCCTTCATGCGGGACACGTACTCCGTCAGAGAGGCCATCTCATCCCCGGTCTGTGAGGTGTGGTAACGCAGGAGCTCAGACAGCCTCTTCCTGTTGGTGGAGTCTTCATGGATTCCAAGCTGAGTGAAAGGAGACAGTGTGCTGAACATACTCTGTGCTGCTCATCAGCAAGCCCACCCCAGAGCCTCTCCAGCTAAGAATCTACAACTCCCACCGTGTGCAGGTTGGAGACCACAAGTGGTCACCCAGTAACCCTTCCGCATCCTCACCTTCAAGTTCTTGGAGAAGGCCTCGTAGAACTTCTTGTAGTTCTCCTTGTCCTCGGACAGCTCGGTGAAGAGCTCCATACACTTCTTCACAATGTTCTTCCTGATCACCTTCAGGATCTTGCTCTGTTGCAGCATTTCTCTAGAGATGTTCAGGGGCAGATCCTCGGAGTCCACCACTCCCCGGATGAAGTCTGTCAGACATGGACCCCATGAGTATACATAAATCAAACCCTACAGCAGAGGACCCCACCCTGGGGCTAGAAACTACAACTCCCAGCATGCCCAGTGATATAATTGATTACTGCCTTATAACAATATGGTGATCAACATTGTGTGCATGTGCTATACCCTTAACTTCTACTCCACTCACTGCCAGAGCTGCCATCACCCCTTCCTCTAGACAAACCACTTACTGAGGTACACTGGGATCAGCTCGTCACCCCCAGAGCTGCACTCACTCCTCCTCCACTCCCCCCCGGAGCTCCACTTACTGAGGTACACTGGGATCAGCTAGTCATCCCCAGAGCTGCACTCACCACTCCTCCCCCCAGAGCTGCACTCACCACTCCCGAGCGTCACTTACTGAGGTACTCTGGGATCAGCTCGTCGCAGCTGTCCATGATGAAGACGCGGCGCACGTACAGCTTAATGTTGTTCTTTTTCTTCTTGTTCTCGAACAGGTCGAATGGGGCGCGGCGCGGGATAAAGAGAAGCGCCCGGAACTCCAGCTGACCCTCCACCGAGAAGTGCTGTAGAAGAGACCACCACGTGAGCCTCGGCTCGCCCCCGGAGACCTGCGCCCCCCACCTCCAGCCCCGCTTACCTTGACGGCCAGGTGGTCCTCCCAGTCGTTGGTCAGGCTCTTGTAGAACTCGCCATACTCCTCCTGGCTGATGTCGTCCGGGTTGCGGGTCCAGATGGGCTTGGTCTTGTTCAGCTCCTCCTGGTCGATGTACTTCTCCTTGATCTTCTTGGTCTTTTTCTTCTTGTCTTTGCCCTCCTCCTCCTCATCAGAGCCCACGTCCTCAATCTTGGGCTTGTCCTCCTCGGCCTCCTCTTTCTTTTCTTCCTCCTTCTCCTCCTCCTCGTCGTCGCTGATCTCCTTTTCTCGCTCCTTCTCCAGCTGTTGGTCCAAAAAATAAAAAATAATGTATGAAGGCAGCGGCCATGACACTTCCTGCATCAGGAGTATGGCTGCCCCAGAGACTGTGCCCCACTGCCATACACCGCCAGCACCTTACATTACAGCGCGGGGCGACACGCAGTGTCCGGGACTTAGTCAATCACCTTTTATTAAAGGTTCGGGTGCAAAAAAAAACAGCAATTCGGCCATTTTGATTTGTCAGTACGGTCCCAGCGATTAAGTTTATACAGTAGAAAAAGTTAACACATTAAAGACTAAAATCCTCTCTGCAGCGCCGTATTCCGACCCTGCGACTGTCCCAGGAACCTTCCCCCCCCCCCCCCACAGCAGCACTCACATAGAGGGTGATGGGGTACCCGATGAACTGCGAGTGCTTCTTCACCACCTCCTTCACCCGCTTCTCCTCCAGGTACTCCAGCTGGTCCTCCTTCAGGTGCAGGATGACTTTAGTTCCGCGGCCGATGGGCTCACCTAAGACAAGAGAAGCAGATGAGGGGGCTGATTGCTGCGCCTGCGCAGCAGGAGTCTTTAGGGCTGCAGATGTCTAAACCTCCCCCCCCCCTTCCCACAAGTACTAATCAGGAGAATGGGGGGCACTACTCACCGTTGTCGGTCTTGATGGTGAACGAGCCCCCGGCGGAGGACTCCCAGGCGTACTGCTCGTCGTCGTTGTGTTTGCTGATCACCACCACCCTCTCCGCCACCAGATAAGCCGAGTAGAAGCCGACCCCAAACTGTCCGATCATGGAGATGTCCGCTCCGGCCTGAGGAGAGACGCGGGGTCAGAGAGGGCTCGCCCCGCGCACCCCGGCCCCCCGCCTCCAGACACCCCTTACCTGCAGCGCCTCCATGAAGGCCTTGGTGCCGGACTTGGCGATGGTGCCCAGGTTGTTGATGAGGTCGGCCTTGGTCATGCCGATGCCGGTGTCCAGCACGGTCAGGGTGCGCTCCTGCTTGTTGGGGATGATGTCGATCTTCAGGTCTTTGCCGCTGTCCAGCTTGGAGGGGTCAGTGAGGCTCTCGTAGCGGATCTTATCCAGGGCCTGAAAGAAAACCGGAACATCAGCAACCGGAAAAACCACCACCGCCGCCAGCTACTGACCGCCATCACGCCACTCACATCGGAAGAGTTTGAGATTATCTCCCGCAGGAAGATCTCCTTGTTGGAGTAGAAGGTGTTGATGATGAGAGACATGAGCTGCGCGATCTCCGCCTGGAAGGCGAACGTCTCCACCTCCTCCTCGCCGCCATGATGGACCTCTTCTGGCATCTGCAAGAGAGACGACCCCGTCACCGAAAACCGTAACCACATGATGGGGCCCCAAGACTGGCTCAACTGCACCCCCTGCTAACAGTGCCCCCCAACAAAAAAAGGGGCGACTACTTCAACAGCCCCCCTACCCCCAGACTACATTAATGGCACAGCCCGCACCCCCAGACTACATTAATGGCACAGCCCGCACCCCCAGACTACATTAATGGCACAGCCCGCACCCCCAGACTACATTAATGGCACAGCCCGCACCCCCAGACTACATTAATGGCACAGCCCGCACCCCCAGACTACATTAATGGCACAGCCCGCACCCCCAGACTACATTAATGGCACAGCCCGCACCCCCAGACTACATTAATGGCACAGCCCGCACCCCCAGACTACATTAATGGCACAGCCCGCACCCCCAGACTACATTAATGGCACAGCCCGCACCCCCAGACTACATTAATGGCACAGCCCGCACCCCCAGACTACATTAATGGCACAGCCCGCACCCCCAGACTACATTAATGGCACAGCCCGCACCCCCAGACTACATTAATGGCACAGCCCGCACCCCCAGACTCCATTAATGGCACAGCCCGCACCCCCAGACTACATTAATGGCACAGCCCGCACCCCCAGACTACATTAATGGCACAGCCCGCACCCCCAGACTACATTAATGGCACAGCCCGCACCCCCCACCCGTAGTGGCACAGCCCGCACCCCCACACTACAGGGGACTGATCACACACCTCCGGGGCCCCTGTGGTACAATACACCCAAAATGTAATGCTCGTGGCCCCTGGCAGTCGCAGTGACGCCACAGAACATGGCGCCCTCCTCCACACCGGCTCCGACCACGTGCCCCATTATCCAGAGTCTAGAAGGTTCCAGGAGGCGGAGCCAGAACAACGACATTAACGGCCCCCGAGCTGCTGAGGGCAGCGCCCCGATACAGGACCGGGCACCCGCACCCTCCTCCACCCATCACCGGGGCCCCCGGGAGCGGCCGCTACCACTACCTTGTCTCCGGTGACTTGCGGGACACTGATTCTCCAGCAGCTGAATGAAGAGGAGAAGTTCCGGCTGCCGGCGGGTTATATAGAGAGAGGGCGGAGCACAGCGCGTGTCCTTCCGCCGCCCACGGCCACGCCCAGCTGCGTCATTCTGCGGCTCCCGCCCTGTATTGTCAGTACAACCCCAGCCCCCAAATGCAGTGTGCGCCCCCGTATATCCCGACAGGACCCCGTATATACTGTGTGCGCCCCCGTATATCCCGACAGGACCCCGTATATACTGTGTGCGCCCCCGTATATCCCGACAGGACCCTGTATATACTGTGTGCGCCCCCGTATATCCCGACAGGACCCCGTATATACTGTGTGCACCCCATATATCCCGACAGGACCCCGTATATACTGTGTGCGCCCCCGTATATCCCGACAGGACCCCGTATATACTGTGTGCGCCCCCGTATATCCCGACAGGACCCCCTATATCCTGTGTGCGCCCCCGTATATCCCGACAGGACCCCGTATATACTGTGTGCGCCCCCGTATATCCCGACAGGACCCCGTATATACTGTGTGCGCCCCCGTATATCCCGACAGGACCCCGTATATACTGTGTGCGTCCCCGTATATCCCGACAGGACCCCCTATATCCTGTGTGCGCCCCCGTATATCCCGACAGGACCCCGTATATACTGTGTGCGCCCCCGTATATCCCGACAGGACCCCCTATATCCTGTGTGCGCCCCCGTATATCCCGACAGGACCCCGTATATACTGTGTGCGTCCCCGTATATCCCGACAGGACCCCCTATATCCTGTGTGCGCCCCCGTATATCCCGACAGGACCCCCTATATCCTGTGTGCGCCCCCGTATATCCCGACAGGACCCCGTATATACTGTGTGCGCCCCCGTATATCCCGACAGGACCCCCTATATCCTGTGTGCGCCCCCGTATATCCCGACAGGACCCCGTATATACTGTGTGCGCCCCCGTATATCCCGACAGGACCCCGTATATACTGTGTGCGTCCCCGTATATCCCGACAGGACCCCGTATATCCCGACAGGACCCCGTATATACTGTGTGCGCCCCCGTATATCCCGACAGGACCCCGTATATACTGTGTGCGTCCCCGTATATCCCGACAGGACCCCGTATATACTGTGTGCGCCCCCGTATATCCCGACAGGACCCTGTATATACTGTGTGCGCCCCCGTATATCCCGACAGGTCCCCGTATATACTGTGTGCGTCCCCGTATATCCCGACAGGACCCCGTATATACTGTGTGCGCCCCCGTATATCCTGACAGGACCCCGTATATACTGTGTGCACCCCATATATCCTGACAGGACCCCGTATATACTGTGTGCGCCCCCATATATCCTGACAGGACCCCGTATATACTGTGTGCGCCCTCGTATATCCCGACAGGACCCCATATATACTGTGTGCACCCCCGTATATCCCGACAGGACCCCATATATACTGTGTGCACCCCCGTATATCCTGACAGGACCCCGTATATACTGTGTGCGCCCCGTATATCCTGACAGGACCCCGTATATACTGTGTGCGCCCCCATATATCCTGACAGGACCCCGTATATACTGTGTGCGCCCCCGTATATCCCGACAGGACCCCGTATATACTGTGTGCACCCCATATATACCGACAGGACCCCGTATATCCTGACAGGACCCCGTATATCCCGACAGGACCCCGTATATACTGTGTGCGCCCCCGTATATCCTGACAGGACCCTGTATATACTGTGTGCGCCCCCGTATATCCCGACAGGACCCCGTATATACTGTGTGCGCCCCCGTATATCCCGACAGGACCCCGTATATACTGTGTGCGCCCCCGTATATCCCGACAGGACCCTGTATATACTGTGTGCGCCCCCGTATATCCCGACAGGACCCTGTATATACTGTGTGCGCCCCCGTATATCCCGACAGGACCCCGTATATACTGTGTGCGTCCCCGTATATCCCGACAGGACCCCGTATATACTGTGTGCGCCCCCGTATATCCTGACAGGACCCCGTATATACTGTGTGCACCCCATATATCCTGACAGGACCCCGTATATACTGTGTGCGCCCCCATATATCCTGACAGGACCCCGTATATACTGTGTGCGCCCTCGTATATCCCGACAGGACCCCATATATACTGTGTGCACCCCCATATATCCCGACAGGACCCCATATATACTGTGTGCACCCCCGTATATCCTGACAGGACCCCGTATATACTGTGTGCGCCCCGTATATCCTGACAGGACCCCGTATATACTGTGTGCGCCCCCATATATCCTGACAGGACCCCGTATATACTGTGTGCGCCCCCGTATATCCCGACAGGACCCCGTATATACTGTGTGCACCCCATATATACCGACAGGACCCCGTATATCCTGACAGGACCCCGTATATCCCGACAGGACCCCGTATATACTGTGTGCACCCCATATATCCTGACAGGACCCCATATATACTGTGTGCGTCCCCGTATATCCCGACAGGACCCCGTATATACTGTGTGCGCCCCCGTATATCCTGACAGGACCCCGTATATACTGTGTGCACCCCATATATCCTGACAGGACCCCGTATATACTGTGTGCACCCCATATATCCTGACAGGACCCCGTATATCCCGACAGGTCCCGTATATACTGTGTGCACCCCATATATCCTGACAGGACCCCGTATATACTGTGTGCGTCCCCGTATATCCCGACAGGACCCCGTATATACTGTGTGCGCCCCCGTATATCCTGACAGGACCCGTATATACTGTGTGCACCCCATATATCCCGACAGGACCCCGTATATACTGTGTGCACCCCATATATCCTGACAGGACCCTGTATATACTGTGTGCGCCCCCATATATCCCGACAGGACCCCGTATATACTGTGTGCACCCCATATATCCTGACAGGACCCCGTATATACTGTGTGCACCCCATATATCCTGACAGTACCCCGTATATCCCGACAGGACCCCGTATATACTGTGTGCGCCCCCGTATATCCTGACAGGACCCGTATATACTGTGTGCACCCCATATATCCCGACAGGACCCCGTATATACTGTGTGCACCCCATATATCCTGACAGGACCCTGTATATACTGTGTGCGCCCCCATATATCCCGACAGGACCCCGTATATACTGTGTGCACCGCATATATCCTGACAGGACCCCGTATATACTGTGTGCACCCCATATATCCTGACAGTACCCCGTATATCCCGACAGGACCCCGTATATACTGTGTGCACCCCATATATCCTGACAGGACCCCGTATATACTGTGTGCGTCCCCGTATATCCCGACAGGACCCCGTATATACTGTGTACACCCCATATATCCTGACAGGACCCCGTATATACTGTGTGCGCCCCATATATCCTGACAGGACCCCGTATATACTGTGTACACCCCATATATCCTGACAGGACCCCGTATATACTGTGTACACCCCATATATCCTGGAAGGACCTTTAGAGAGTTAAATAAGTGTCTCAGAAGGAGGTGTTTGGGTTCCTGGAGAACTGGGCGACTTCTCTGTCGGTTACAGGCTCTACCGTCGGGACGTTCTGCACCTTAAGGCTAGGGCTACACAACGACATTTTGTCGCACGACAATTTTTATAAAGGCAGTCTATGGTGTCGCACTGCGACATGCGACAAATGCAACACGACAGTCGCAAAAAACCCATTCAAGATGGATTTTTCTGTGACAGTTGCAGCATATCGCAGTGCTGAGCACACAGCGTCACAGATTACAATGATGCCGTGCACGTCGGGCCGCCCGCGGGGCTATTGTACTGCACTCATAAGATCATATGACAATAGCCCCGCGGGCGGCCCGACGTGCACGGCATCATTGTAATCTATGACGCTGTGAGCTCCCGTGTACACGATCAATGCCGCTCCGGGACATATGGCGCGCTCACGGACCGTGTCTCTCGGAGGGCATACGGTCGTGTGCAAGGGCCCTTAATGGGGAGGGTGGGGGGTCATAGTAATAAGGGGGTAGATAGAGAGTGGGATATCGGAGGGGATTTAGTGGGGTCTGGGGTTAGTGAGGAAAGGAGGGAGAAGACTGGGCAGAACTGCACACCTGTTACATAGTGATGAGGGGGGAACACCACACCGACAACAGGAGGGAAGGGAAAAGGAACTAGGCCTCAAAGCAAGGGAAAGAAACGGTCACCAGCAATGGAAACCCTAATCCTAGCCCTGACGGTCACCAGCAATGGAAACCCTAATCCTAGCCCTGACGGTCACCAGTTATGGAAACCCTAATCCTAGCCCTGACGGTCACCAGCTATGGAAACCCTAATCCCAGCCCTGATGGTCACCAGCTATGGATACCCTAATCCTAGCCCTGACGGTCGCCAGCTATGGAAACCCTAATCCTATCCCTGACGGTCACCAGCTATGGAAACCCTAATCCTAGCCCTGACGGTCACCAGCTATGGAAACCCTAATCCTAGCCCTGACGGTCACCAGCTATGGAAACCCTAATCCTAGCCCTGACGGTCACCAGCTATGGAAACCCTAATCCTAGCCCTGACGGTCACCAGCTATGGAAAACCTAATCCTAGCCCTGACGGTCACCAGCTTTGGAAACCCTAATCCTAGCCCTGACGGTCACCAGCTATGGAAACCCTAATCCTAGCCCTGACGGTCACCAGCTATGGAAACCCTAATCCTAGCCCTGACGGTCACCAGCTATGGAAACCCTAATCCTAGCCCTGACGGTCACCAGCTATGGAAACCCTAATCCCAGCCCTGACGGTCACCAGCTATGGAAACCCTAATCCTAGCCCTGACGGTCACCAGCTATGGAAACCCTAATCCTAGCCCTGACGGTCACCAGCTATGGAAACCCTAATCCTAGCCCTGACGGTCACCAGCTATGGAAAACCTAATCCTAGCCCTGACGGTCACCAGCTATGGAAACCCTAATCCTAGCCATGACGGTCACCAGCTATGGAAACCCTAATCCTAGCCCTGACAGTCACCAGCTATGGAAACCCTAATCCCAGCCCTGACGGTCACCAGCTATGGAAACCCTAATCCTAGCCCTGACGGTCACCAGCTATGGAAACCCTAATCCTAGCCTTGACGGTCACCAGCTATGGAAACCCTAATCCTAGCCCTGACGGTCACCAGCTATGGAAACCCTAATCCCAGCCCTGACAGTCACCAGCTATGGAAACCCTAATCCTAGCCCTGACGGTCACCAGCTATGGAAACCCTAATCCTAGCCCTGACGGTCAACAGCTATGGAAACCCTAATCCTAGCCCTGACGGTCAACAGCTAAGGAAACACTAATCCTAGCCCTGACGGTCACCAGCTATGGAAATCCTCGCCCTGACGGTCACCAACTATGGAAACCCTAATCCTACCCCTGACAGTCACCATCTATGGAAACCCTAATCCTAGCCCTGACGGTCACTAGCTATGGAAACCCTAATCCCAGCCCTGACGGTCATCAGCTATGGAAACCCTAATCCCTAGCCCTGACGGTCACCAGCTGTGGATACCCTAATCCTAGCCCTGACGGTCACCAGCTATGGAAACCCTAATCCTAGCCCTGACGGTCACCATCTATGGAAACCCTAATCCTATCCCTGGCGGTCATTGCTATGGAAACCCTGATCCTAGCCCTGACGGTCACCAGCTATGGAAACCCTAATCCTAGCCCTGACGGTCAACAGCTATGGAAACCCTAATCCTAGCCCTGACGGTCAACAGCTAAGGAAACACTAATCCTAGCCCTGATGGTCACCAGCTATGGAAATCCTCGCCCTGACGGTCACCAACTATGGAAACCCTAATCCTAGACCTGACGGTCACCATCTATGGAAACCCTAATCCTAGCCCTGATGGTCACTAGCTATGGAAATCCTAATCCCAGCCCTGACGGTCACCAGCTATGGAAACCCTAATACCAGCCCTGACAGTCACCAGCTATGGAAACCCTAATCCTAGCCCTGACGGTCACCAGCTATGAAAACCCTAATCCTATCCCTGACGGTCACCAACTATGGAAACCCTAAACCTAGCCCTGACGGTCACCAGCTATGGAAACCCTAATCCTAGCCCTGACGGTCACCAGCTATAGAAACCCTAATCCCAGCCCTGACAGTCACCAGCTATGGAAACCCTAATCCTAGCCCTGACGGTCACCAGCTATGGAAATCCTAGCCCTGACGGTCAACAGCTATGGAAACCCTAATCCTAGCCCTGACAGTCACCAGCTATAGAAACCCTAATCCTAGCCCTGACGGTCACCAGCTGTGGAAATCCTAGCCCTGACGGTCACCAGCTATGGAAACCCTAATCCTAGCCCTGACAGTCACCAGCTATGGAAACCCTAATCCTAGCCCTGACAGTCACCAGCTATGGAAACCCTAATCCCAGCCCTGACGGTCACCAGCTATGGAAACCCTAATCCCAGCCCTGACGGACACCAGCTATTGAAACCATAATCCCAGCCCTGACAGTCACCAGCTATGGAAACCCTAATCCCAGCCCTGAGGGTCACCAGCTATGGAAAGCCTAATCCTAGCCCTTACGGTCACCAGCTATGGAAACCCTAATCCTAGCCCTGATGGTCACCAGCTATGGAAACCCTAATCCCAGCCCTGACGGTCACCAGCTATGGAAACCCTAATCCCAGCCCTGATGGTCACCAGCTATGGAAACCCTAATCCCAGCCCTGACAGTCACCAGCTATGGAAACCCTAATCCCAGCCCTGACGGTCACCAGCTATGGAAACCCTAATCCTAGCCCTGACGGTCATCAGCTATGGAAACCCTAATCCTAGCCCTGACGGTCACCAACTATGGAAACCCTAATCCTAGCCCTGACGGTCACCAGCTATGGAAACCCTAATTCTAGCCCTGACGGTCACCAGCTATGGAAACCCTAATCCTAGCCCTGACGGTCACCAGCTATGGAAAACCTAATCCTAGCCCTGACGTTCACCAGCTATGGAAACCCTAATCCTAGCCCTGACGGTCACCAGCTATGGAAACCCTAATCCCAGCCCTGACGGTCAACAGCTATGGAAACCCTAATCCCAGCCCTGACGGTCAACAGCTAAGGAAACACTAATCCTAGCCCTGACGGTCACCAGCTATGGAAATCCTCGCCCTGACGGTCACCAACTATGGAAACCCTAATCCTAGCCCTGACGGTCACCATCTATGGAAACCCTAATCCTAGCCCTGACGGTCACTAGCTATGGAAACCCTTATCCCAGCCCTGACGGTCACCAGCTATGGAAACCCTAATACCAGCCCTGACAGTCACCAGCTATGGAAACCCTAATCCTAGCCCTGACGGTCACCAGCTATGGAAACCCTAATCCTATCCCTGACGGTCACCAACTATGGAAACCCTAATCCTAGCCCTGACGGTCACCAGCTATGGAAACCCTAATCCTAGCCCTGACGGTCACCAGCTATAGAAACCCTAATCCCAGCCCTGACAGTCACCAGCTATGGAAACCCTAATCCTAGCCCTGACGGTCACCAGCTATGGAAATCCTAGCCCTGACGGTCAACAGCTATGGAAACCCTAATCCTAGCCCTGACAGTCACCAGCTATAGAAACCCTAATCCTAGCCCTGACGGTCACCAGCTATGGAAATCCTAGCCCTGACGGTCACCAGCTATGGAAACCCTAATCCTAGCCCTGACAGTCACCAGCTATGGAAACCATAATCCCAGCCCTGACAGTCACCAGCTATGGAAACCCTAATCCCAGCCCTGACGGTCACCAGCTATGGAAACCCTAATCCTAGCCCTTACGGTCTCTAGCTATAGAAACCCTAATCCTAGCCCTGACAGTCACCAGCTATGGAAACCCTAATCCTAGCCCTGACGGTCACCAGCTATGGAAACCCTAATCCTAGCCCTGACAGTCAACAGCTATGGAAACCCTAATCCCAGCCCTGACGGTCACCAGCTATGGAAACCCTAATCGTAGCTCTGACAGTCACCAGCTATGGAAACCCTAATCCTAGCCCTGACAGTCACCAGCTATGGAAACCCTAATCCCAGCCCTGACGGTCACCAGCTATGGGAACCCTAATCCCAGCCCTGACGGTCACCGGCTATGGAAACCCTAATCCTAGCCCTGACAGTCACCAGCTAGGGCAACCCTAATCCTAGCTCTGACGGTCACCAGCTATGGATACCCTAATCCTAGCCCTGACGGTCACCAGCTATGGAAACACTAATCCCAGCCCTGACGGTCACCAGCTATGGAAACCCTAATCCCAGTCCTGACGGTCACCAGCTATGGAAACCCTAATCCTAGCCCTGACAGTCACCAGCTATGGAAACCCTAATCCTAGCCCTGACAGTCACCAACTATGGAAACCCTAATCCCAGCCCTGACGGTCACCAGCTATGGAAACCCTAATCCCAGCCCTGACGGACACCAGCTATGGAAACCATAATCCCAGTCCTGACGGTCACCAGCTATGGAAACCCTAATCCTAGCCCTGACAGTCACCAGCTATGGAAACCCTAATCCTAGCCCTGACAGTCACCAGCTATGGAAACCCTAATCCCAGCCCTGACGGTCACCAGCTATGGAAACCCTAATCCCAGCCCTGACGGACACCAGCTGTGGAAACCATAATCCCAGCCCTGACAGTCACCAGCTATGGAAACCCTAATCCCAGCCCTGACGGTCACCAGCTATGGAAACCCTAATCCTAGCCCTTACGGTCACCAGCTATGGAAACCCTAATCCTAGCCCTGATGGTCACCAGCTATGGAAACCCTAATCCCAGCCGTGACGGTCACCAGCTATGGAAACCCTAATCCCAGCCCTGATGGTCACCAGCTATGGAAACCCTAATCCCAGCCCTGACAGTCACCAGCTATGGAAACCCTAATCCCAGCCCTGACGGTCACCAGCTATGGAAACCCTAATCCTAGCCCTGACGGTCATCAGCTATGGAAACCCTAATCCTAGCCCTGACGGTCACCAACTATGGAAACCCTAATCCTAGCCCTGACGGTCACCAGCTATGGAAACCCTAATTCTAGCCCTGACGGTCACCAGCTATGGAAACCCTAATCCTAGCCCTGACGGTCACCAGCTATGGAAAACCTAATCCTAGCCCTGACGTTCACCAGCTATGGAAACCCTAATCCTAGCCCTTACGGTCTCTAGCTATAGAAACCCTAATCCTAGCCCTGACAGTCACCAGCTATGGAAACCCTAATCCTAGCCCTGACGGTCACCAGCTATGGAAACCCTAATCCTAGCCCTGACAGTCAACAGCTATGGAAACCCTAATCCCAGCCCTGACGGTCACCAGCTATGGAAACCCTAATCGTAGCTCTGACAGTCACCAGCTATGGAAACCCTAATCCTAGCCCTGACAGTCACCAGCTATGGAAACCCTAATCCCAGCCCTGACGGTCACCAGCTATGGAAACCCTAATCCCAGCCCTGACGGTCACCGGCTATGGAAACCCTAATCCTAGCCCTGACAGTCACCAGCTAGGGCAACCCTAATCCTAGCTCTGACGGTCACCAGCTATGGATACCCTAATCCTAGCCCTGACGGTCACCAGCTATGGAAACACTAATCCCAGCCCTGACGGTCACCAGCTATGGAAACCCTAATCCCAGTCCTGACGGTCACCAGCTATGGAAACCCTAATCCTAGCCCTGACAGTCACCAGCTATGGAAACCCTAATCCTAGCCCTGACAGTCACCAACTATGGAAACCCTAATCCCAGCCCTGACGGTCACCAGCTATGGAAACCCTAATCCCAGCCCTGACGGACACCAGCTATGGAAACCATAATCCCAGTCCTGACGGTCACCAGCTATGGAAACCCTAATCCTAGCCCTGACAGTCACCAGCTATGGAAACCCTAATCCTAGCCCTGACAGTCACCAGCTATGGAAACCCTAATCCCAGCCCTGACGGTCACCAGCTATGGAAACCCTAATCCCAGCCCTGACGGACACCAGCTGTGGAAACCATAATCCCAGCCCTGACAGTCACCAGCTATGGAAACCCTAATCCCAGCCCTGACGGTCACCAGCTATGGAAACCCTAATCCTAGCCCTTACGGTCACCAGCTATGGAAACCCTAATCCTAGCCCTGATGGTCACCAGCTATGGAAACCCTAATCCCAGCCCTGACGGTCACCAGCTATGGAAACCCTAATCCCAGCCCTGATGGTCACCAGCTATGGAAACCCTAATCCCAGCCCTGACAGTCACCAGCTATGGAAACCCTAATCCCAGCCCTGACGGTCACCAGCTATGGAAACCCTAATCCCAGCCCTGACGGTCACCAGCTATGGAAACCCTAATCCTAGCCCTGACAGTCACCAGCTATGGAAACCCTAATCCCAGCCCTGACGGTCACCAGCTCTGAAAACCATAATCCCAGCCCTGACGGTCACCAGCTATGGAAACCCTTATCCTAGCCCTGACGGTTACCAGCTATGGAAACCCTAATCCTAGCCCTGACGGTCAACAGCTATGGAAACCCTAATCCTAGCCCTGACGGTCACCAGCTATGGAAACCCTAATCCTAGCCCTGACAGTCACCAGCTATGGAAACCCTAATCCCAGCCCTGACGGTCACCAGCTCTGAAAACCATAATCCCAGCCCTGACTGTCACCAGCTATGGAAACCCTTATCCTAGCCCTGACGGTTACCAGCTATGGAAACCCTAATCCTAGCCCTGACGGTCAACAGCTATGGAAACCCTAATCCTAGCCCTGATGGTCACCAGCTATGGAAACCCTAATCCTAGTCCTTACGGTCACCAGCTAATGAAACCCTAATCCTAGCCCTTACGGTCACCAGCTATGGAAACCCTAATCCTAGCCCTGACGGTCACCAGCTATGGAAACCCTAATCCTAGCCCTTACGGTCACCAGCTAATGAAACCCTAATCCTAGCCCTTACGGTCACCAGCTATGGAAACCCTAATCCCAGCCCTGACTCCTATCCATATGAACGCACCTTGAGGGTAGGAAGGTTCATACACTGGAACCTGAGACCCTGGAACCCCTGACTAGCCCTGGAGTAGTGTCTGGCCTTCAGACGGCCTGTTCCTTCCCAGGTGAAAGAACCAGCGTCTCCCTGAGGCCTAGTAACAAAAGGCAGAGGGGAAACAACCAAATATTAAAGGGAAGTAACACTTAAAGGGGTTCTCCGAGCTTAACCTTTGTTTGGGTATCTAACCTGTGGAGGAAAGATTATCGGTCCCATACTTACCTTCCAGAGTTCCTGAGATCTGCTCCCGGTCACGTGGTCCCTCCAGGTGGCTTTACTTTGCTTCTGGCCGAAGTCCATCTTCTTGTCTTCTCTTCCTTTCTTGAGCAGGAGACGGATCGTCACGAGTGGCGTCACCGGCTCCTGCTGAAGAAAGCGCCGGGCAGCCGTCTTCACTCACCACGCAAGCGCACTATGCTGAATGCTAGTGCGCATGCGCAGGATTGCTGGGCGCTCTCTGTATCGTACAGGCTTCTATGTGAAACCTGTACTGACTCCTGCACAGCGCGATGTAAGCTCTGTGCAGGAGTGACAGCATAGCGATCAGCCACAGAGGGGGTACTGACTGACACATGGGGGGGCACTGTGGAACTGTGGATGGCACTTTGGGGGCACTGTGGATGGCACTGGGGCACAGTGGATGACACATGGGGGCACTGTGGATGTCACTGTTATGGGGGCACTGTGGATGTCACTATTATGGGAGCGTTGTGGATGTCACTGTTATGGGGACACTGTGGATGTCACTGTTATGGGGGCACTGTGGATGTCACTATTATGGGAGCATTGTGGATGTCACTGTTATGGGGACACTGTGGATGTCACTGTTATGGGGGCACTGTGGATGTCACTGTTATGGGGGCACTGTGGAGGTCACTGTTATGGGGGCACTGTGGATGTCACTGTTATGGGGGCACTGTGGATGTCACTGTTATGGGGGCCTATGTGGATGTCAGTGTTATGGGGACACTGTGGATGTCACTGTTATGGGGACACTGTGGATGTCACTGTTATTGGGACACTGTGGATGTCACTGTTATGGGGCACTGTGGAGGTCACTGTTATGGGGGCTCTGTGGATGTCACTGTTATGGGGGCACTGTGGATGTCACTGTTATGGGGGCACTGTGGATGTCACTATTATGGGAGCGCTGTGGATGTCACTGTTATGGGGGCTCTGTGGATGTCAGTGTTATGGGGCACTGTGGAGGTCACTGTTATGGGGGCACTGTGGATGTCACTGTTATGGGGCACTGTGGAGGTCACTGTTATGGGGGCACTGTGGATGTCACTGTTATGGGGGCACTGTGGAGGTCACTGTTATGGGGGCACTGTGGATGTCACTGTTATGGGGCACTGTGGATGTCACTGATATGGGGGCACTGTGGATGTCACTGTTATGGGGGCACTGTGGATGTCACTGTTATGGGGCACTATGGATGTCACTTTAATGGGGGCTCTGTGGATGTCAGTGTTATGGGGACACTGTGGATGTCACTGTTATGGGGACACTGTGGATGTCACTGTTATGGGGCACTGTGGAGGTCACTGTTATGGGGGCACTGTGGATGTCACTATTATGGGAGCGTTGTGGATGTCACTGTTATGGGGGCACTGTGGAGGTCACTGTTATAGGGGCACTGTGGATGTCACTGTTATGGGGGCACTGTGGATGTCACTGTTATGGGGGCCTATGTGGATGTCAGTGTTATGGGGACACTGTGGATGTCACTGTTATGGGGACACTGTGGATGTCACTGTTATTGGGACACTGTGGATGTCACTGTTATGGGGCACTGTGGAGGTCACTGTTATGGGGGCTCTGTGGATGTCACTGTTATGGGGGCACTGTGGATGTCACTATTATGGGAGCGTTGTGGATGTCAGTGTTATGGGGACACTGTGGATGTCACTGTTATGGGGACACTGTGGATGTCACTGTTATGGGGCACTGTGGAGGTCACTGTTATGGGGGCACTGTGGATGTCACTATTATGGGAGCGTTGTGGATGTCACTGTTATGGGGGCACTGTGGATGTCACTGATATGGGGGCACTGTGGATGTCACTGTTATGGGGGCTCTGTGGATGTCAGTGTTATGGGGCACTGTGGATGACACTGTTATGGGGGCACTGTGGATGTCACTATTATGGGAGCGTTGTGGATGTCACTGTTATGGGGGCTCTGTGGATGTCAGTGTTATGGGGACACTGTGGATGTCACTGTTATGGGGACACTGTGGATGTCACTGTTATGGGGCACTGTGGAGGTCACTGTTATGGGGGCACTGTGGATGTCACTGTTATGGGGGCACTGTGGATGTCACTATTATGGGAGCGTTGTGGATGTCACTGTTATGGGGGCACTGTGGAGGTCACTGTTATGGGGGCACTGTGGATGTCACTATTATGGGAGCGTTGTGGGTGTCACTGTTATGGGGGCACTGTGGAGGTCACTGTTATGGGGGCACTGTGGATGTCACTGTTATGGGGGCACTGTGGATGTCACTGTTATGGGGACACTGTGGATGTCACTGTTATGGGGGCACTGTGGATGTCACTGTTATGGGGGCACTGTGGAGGTCACTGTTATGGGGGCACTGTGGATGTCACTGTTATAGGGGCACTGTGGATGTCACTGTTATGGGGCACTGTGGATGTCACTATTATGGGAGCGTTGTGGATGTCACTGTTATGGGGGCACTGTGGAGGTCACTGTTATGGGGCACTGTGGATGTCACTGTTATGGGGGCTCTGTGGATGTCAGTGTTATGGGGACACTGTGGATGTCACTGTTATGGGGACACTGTGGATGTCACTGTTATGGGGCACTGTGGAGGTCACTGTTATGGGGGCACTGTGGATGACACTGTTATGGGGGCAGTGTGGATGTCACTGTTATGGGGGCACTGTGGAGGTCACTGTTATGGGGGCACTGTGGATGTCACTGTTATGGGGGCTCTGTGGATGTCACTGTTATGGGGACACTGTGGATGTCACTGTTATGGGGCACTGTGGATGTCACTATTATGGGAGCGCTGTGGATGTCACTGTTATGGGGGCGCTGTGGATGTCACTGTTATGGGGCACTGTGGAGGTCACTGTTATAGGGACACTGTGGATCTCACTGTTATGGGGCACTGTGGAGGTCACTGTTATGGGGGCACTGTGGATGTCACTGTTTTGGGGGCACTGTGGATGTCACTATTATGGGAGCGTTGTGGATGTCACTGTTATGGGGGCTCTGTGGATGTCACTGTTATAGGGGCTCTGTGGATGTCAGTGTTTTGGGGACACTGTGGATGTCACTGTTATGGGGACACTGTGGATGTCACTGTTATGGGGACACTGTGGATGTCACTGTTATGGGGCACTGTCGAGGTCACTGTTATGGGGGCACTGTGGATGACACTGTTATGGGGGCAGTGTGGATGTCACTGTTATGGGGGCACTGTGGAGGTCACTGTTATGGGGGCAATGTGGATGTCACTGTTATGGGGGCTCTGTGGATGTCACTGTTATGGGGACACTGTGGATGTCACTGTTATGGGGCACTGTGGAGGTCACTGTTATGGGGACACTGTGGATGTCACTGTTATGGGGCACTGTGGAGGTCACTGTTATGGGGGCACTGTGGATGTCACTGTTATGGGGCACTGTGGAGGTCACTGTTATGGGGGCACTGTGGATGTCACTGTTATGGGACACTGTGGATGTCACTGTTATGGGGCACTGTGGAGGTCACTGTTATGGGAGCGCTGTGGATGTCACTGTTATGGGGGCGCTGTGGATTTCACTGTTATGGGGCACTGTGGAGGTCACTGTTATAGGGACACTGTGGATGTCACTGTTATGGGGGCACTGTGGATGTCACTGTTATGGGGGCACTGTGGATGTCACTGTTATGGGGACACTGTGGATGTCACTGTTATGGGGACACTGTGGATGTCACTGTTATGGGGGCACTGTGGATGTCACTGTTATGGGGGCACTGTGGATGTCACTGTTATGGGGGCACTGTGGATGTCACTGTTATGGGGGCACTGTGGAGGTCACTGTTATGGGGGCACTGTGGATGTCAGTGTTATGGGGACACTGTGGATGTCACTGTTATGGGGAAACTGTGGATGTCACTGTTATGGGACACTGTGGATGTCACTGTTATGGGGACACTGTGGATGTCACTGTTATGGGGGCACTGTGGATGTCACTGTTATGGGGGCACTGTGGATGTCACTGTTATGGGGCACTGTGGATGTCACTATTATGGGAGCTTTGTGGATGTCACTGTTATGGGGACACTGTGGATGTCACTGTTATGGGACACTGTGGATGTCACTGTTATGGGGGCACTGTGGATGTCACTGTTATGGGGACACTGTGGATGTCACTGTTATGGGGGCACTGTGGAGGTCACTGTTATGAGGCACTGTGGAGGTCACTGTTATGGGGGCTCAGTATAAGTGATAGGGCTCGTGCACAGAACAGTATCTGTTTTACCACCTGAAAGTCGCTAAATAAGGTTACTGTCCGTGTGCGATACACATTTTTTTTGCATTATGAGGACCAGAATGGGACATGTTCTCTCTGTGACAGAACTGACAGACGGATGTGGAGAGCACAGGACGTCAGCAGTCTGTCCAGGAAACATGTCCTATTCTGGTCCTCAAATATCAGGCACACACAGGATAGGATTAGATACAGATGTGATTGGATACGCTTGCTGTTTATCACACTCTGGAGATAGTGAGGGCAGAGCCTGTGGACGGTCAGTGATGGGATTAGATACACAGCTCAGCAGGCTGTATCACACAGGATAGGATTAGATACACATGGGGGCAGAGCCTGTGGACGGTCAGTGATGGGATTAGATACACAGCTCAGCAGGCTGTATCACACAGGATAGGATTAGATACACAGCTCAGCAGGCTGTATCACACAGGATAGAATTAGATACACATGGGGCAGAGCCTGTGGACTGTCAGTGATGGGATTAGATACACAGCTCAGCAGGCTGTATCACACAGGATAGGATTAGATACACAGCTCAGCAGACAGTATCACACAGGATAGGATTAGATACACAGCTCAGCAGGCTGTATCACACAGGATGGGATTAGATACACAGCTCAGCAGACAGTATCACACAGGATAGGATTAGATACACAGCTCAGCTGGCTGTATCACACAGGATGGGATTAGATACACAGCTTAGCAGGCTGTATCACACAGGATAGGATTAGATACACATGGGGCAGAGCCTGTGGACGGTCAGTGATGGGATTAGATACACAGCTCAGCAGACTGTATCACACAGGATGGGATTAGATACACATGGGGGCAGAGCCTGTGGACGGTCAGTGATGTGATTAGATACTCCGCTCAGCAGGCTGTATCACACAGGATAGGATTAGATACACAGCTCAGCAGGCTGTATCACACAGGATAGGATTAGATACACATGGGGGCAGAGCCTGTGGACTGTCAGTGATAGGATTAGATACACAGCTCAGCAGGCAGTATCACGCAGGATAGGATTAGATACACAGCTCAGCAGACAGTATCACACAGGATAGGATTAGATACACAGCTCAGCAGGCTGTATCACACCGGATAGGATTAGATACACAGCTCAGCAGACTGTATCACACAGGATAGGATTAGATACACATGGGGGCAGAGCCTGTGGACTGTCAGTGATGGGATTAGATACACCGCTCAGCAGGCTGTATCACACAGGATAGGATTAGATACACATGGGGCAGAGCCTGTGGACGGTCAGTGATGGGATTAGATACACAGCTCAGCAGGCTGTATCACACAGGATAGGATTAGATACACATGGGGGCAGAGCCTGTGGACTGTCAGTGATGGGATTAGATACACCGCTCAGCAGGCTGTATCACACAGGATAGGATTAGATACACATGGGGCAGAGCCTGTGGACGGTCAGTGATGGGATTAGATACACTGCTCCGCAGGCTGTATCACACGGGATAGGATTAGATACACATGGGGCAGAGCCTGTGGACTGTCAGTGATGGGATTAGATACACCGCTCAGCAGGCTGTATCACAGAGGATAGGATTAGATACACATGGGGCAGAGCCTGTGGACGGTCAGTTATGTGATTAGATACACCGCTCAGCAGGCTGTATCACACAGGATAGGATTAGATACACATGGGGGCAGAGCCTGTGGACTGTCAGTGATGGGATTAGATACACCGCTCAGCAGGCTGTATCACACAGGATAGGATTAGATACACATGGGGGCAGAGCCTGTGGACGGTCAGTGATGGGATTAGATACACAGCTCAGCAGGCTGTATCACACAGGATAGGATTAGATACACATGGGGGCAGAGCCTGTGGACGGTCAGTGATGGGATTAGATACACAGCTCAGCAGGCTGTATCACACAGGATAGGATTAGATACACAGCTCAGCAGACAGTATCACACAGGATAGGATTAGATACACAGCTCAGCAGGCAGTATCACACAGGATAGAATTAGATACACATGGGGCAGAGCCTGTGGACTGTCAGTGATGGGATTAGATACACAGCTCAGCAGGCTGTATCACACAGGATAGGATTAGATACACAGCTCAGCAGACAGTATCACACAGGATAGGATTAGATACACAGCTCAGCAGGCTGTATCACACAGGATGGGATTAGATACACAGCTCAGCAGACAGTATCACACAGGATAGGATTAGATACACAGCTCAGCAGGCTGTATCACACAGGATGGGATTAGATACACAGCTTAGCAGGCTGTATCACACAGGATAGGATTAGATACACAGCTCAGCAGGCTGTATCACACAGGATAGGATTAGATACACATGGGGGCAGAGCCTGTGGACTGTCAGTGATGGGATTAGATACACCGCTCAGCAGGCTGTATCACACAGGATAGGATTAGATACACAGCTCAGCAGACAGTATCACACAGGATAGGATTAGATACACATGGGGGCAGAGCCTGTGGACGGTCAGTGATGGGATTAGATACACCGCTCCGCAGGCTGTATCACACAGGATAGGATTAGATACACATGGGGCAGAGCCTGTGGACGGTCAGTGATGGGATTAGATACACAGCTCAGCAGGCTGTATCACACAGGATAGGATTAGATACACATGGGGCAGAGCCTGTGGACGGTCAGTGATGGGATTAGATACACCGCTCCGCAGGCTGTATCACACAGGATAGGATTAGATACACATGGGGCAGAGCCTGTGGACTGTCAGTGATGGGATTAGATACACCGCTCAGCAGGCTGTATCACAGAGGATAGGATTAGATACACATGGGGCAGAGCCTGTGGACGGTCAGTGATGGGATTAGATACACAGGTCAGCAGACTGTATCACACAGGATAGGATTAGATACACATGGGGCAGAGCCTGTGGACGGTCAGTTATGTGATTAGATACACCGCTCAGCAGGCTGTATCACACAGGATAGGATTAGATACACATGGGGGCAGAGCCTGTGGACTGTCAGTGATGGGATTAGATACACCGCTCAGCAGGCTGTATCACACAGGATAGGATTAGATACACATGGGGGCAGAGCCTGTGGACTGTCAGTGATGGGATTAGATACACCGCTCAGCAGGCTGTATCACACAGGATAGGATTAGATACACATGGGGGCAGAGCCTGTGGACTGTCAGTGATGGGATTAGATACACCGCTCAGCAGGCTGTATCACACAGGATAGGATTAGATACACATGGGGGCAGAGCCTGTGGACGGTCAGTTATGTGATTAGATACACCGCTCAGCAGGCTGTATCACACAGGATAGGATTAGATACACATGGGGGCAGAGCCTGTGGACGGTCAGTGATGGGACTAGATACACAGCTCAGCAGGCTGTATCACACAGGATAGGATTAGATACACATGGGGGCAGAGCCTGTGGACTGTCAGTGATGGGATTAGATACACCGCTCAGCAGGCTGTATCACACAGGATAGGATTAGATACACATGGGGCAGAGCCTGTGGACGGTCAGTGGTGGGATTAGATACACAGCTCAGCAGGCTGTATCACACAGGATAGGATTAGATACACAGCTCAGCAGGCTGTATCACACAGGATAGGATTAGATACACATGGGGCAGAGCCTGTGGACGGTCAGTGATGGGATTAGATACACAGCTCAGCAGACTGTATCACACAGGATAGGATTAGATACACATGGGGGCAGAGCCTGTGGACGGTCAGTGATGTGATTAGATACACCGCTCAGCAGGCTGTATCACACAGGATAGGATTAGATACACATGGGGCAGAGCCTGTGGACGGTCAGTGATGGGACTAGATACACAGCTCAGCAGGCTGTATCACACAGGATAGGATTAGATACACAATGGGGGCAGAGCCTGTGGACTGTCAGTGATGGGATTAGATACACCGCTCAGCAGGCTGTATCACACAGGATAGGATTAGATACACATGGGGCAGAGCCTGTGGACGGTCAGTGGTGGGATTAGATACACAGCTCAGCAGGCTGTATCACACAGGATAGGATTAGATACACAGCTCAGCAGGCTGTATCACACAGGATAGGATTAGATACACATGGGGGCAGAGCCTGTGGACTGTCAGTGATGGGATTAGATACACCGCTCAGCAGGCTGTATCACACAGGATAGGATTAGATACACATGGGGCAGAGCCTGTGGACGGTCAGTGATGGGACTAGATACACAGCTCAGCAGGCTGTATCACACAGGATAGGATTAGATACACAGCTCAGCAGGCTGTATCACACAGGATAGGATTAGATACACATGGGGCAGAGCCTGTGTACTGTCAGTGATGGGATTAGATACACAGCTCAGCAGGCTGTATCACACAGGATAGGATTAGATACACATGGGGCAGAGCCTGTGGACGGTCAGTGATGGGATTAGATACACAGCTCAGCAGACTGTATCACACAGGATAGGATTAGATACACATGGGGGCAGAGCCTGTGGACGGTCAGTTATGTGATTAGATACACCGCTCAGCAGGCTGTATCACACAGGATAGGATTAGATACACATGGGGGCAGAGCCTGTGGACGGTCAGTGATGGGACTAGATACACAGCTCAGCAGGCTGTATCACACAGGATAGGATTAGATACACAGCTCAGCAGGCTGTATCACACAGGATAGGATTAGATACACATGGGGCAGAGCCTGTGGACGGTCAGTGATGGGATTAGATACACCGCTCAGCAGGCTGTATCACACAGGATAGGATTAGATACACATGGGGGCAGAGCCTGTGGACGGTCAGTGATGGGACTAGATACACAGCTCAGCAGGCTGTATCACACAGGATAGGATTAGATACACATGGGGGCAGAGCCTGTGGACTGTTAGTGATGGGATTAGATACACCGCTCAGCAGGCTGTATCACACAGGATAGGATTAGATACACATGGGGCAGAGCCTGTGGACGGTCAGTGGTGGGATTAGATACACAGCTCAGCAGGCTGTATCACACAGGATAGGATTAGATACACAGCTCAGCAGGCTGTATCACACAGGATAGGATTAGATACACATGGGGGCAGAGCCTGTGGACTGTCAGTGATGAGAATAGATACACCGCTCGGCAGGCTGTATCACACAGGATAGGATTAGATACACATGGGGCAGAGCCTGTGGACGGTCAGTGATGGGATTAGATACACAGCTCAGCAGGCTGTATCACACAGGATAGGATTAGATACACATGGGGCAGAGCCTGTGGACGGTCAGTGATGGGACTAGATACACAGCTCAGCAGGCTGTATCACACAGGATAGGATTAGATACACATGGGGCAGAGCCTGTGGACTGTCAGTGATGGGATTAGATACACCGCTCAGCAGGCTGTATCACACAAGATAGGATTAGATACACATGGGGGCAGAGCCTGTGGACGGTCAGTGATGGGATTAGATACACCGCTCAGCAGGCTGTATCACACAGGATAGGATTAGATACACAGCTCAGCAGGCTGTATCACACAGGATAGGATTAGATACACATGGGGCAGAGCCTGTGTACTGTCAGTGATGGGATTAGATACACAGCTCAGCAGGCTGTATCACACAGGATAGGATTAGATACACATGGGGCAGAGCCTGTGGACGGTCAGTGATGGGATTAGATACACAGCTCAGCAGACTGTATCACACAGGATAGGATTAGATACACATGGGGCAGAGCCTGTGGACTGTCAGTGATGGGATTAGATACACAGCTCAGCAGGCTGTATCACACAGGATAGGATTAGATACACATGGGGGCAGAGCCTGTGGACGGTCAGTGATGGGACTAGATACACAGCTCAGCAGGCTGTATCACACAGGATAGGATTAGATACACAGCTCAGCAGGCTGTATCACACAGGATAGGATTAGATACACATGGGGGCAGAGCCTGTGGACTGTCAGTGATGAGAATAGATACACCGCTCAGCAGGCTGTATCACACAGGATAGGATTAGATACACATGGGGCAGAGCCTGTGGACGGTCAGTGATGGGATTAGATACACCGCTCCGCAGGCTGTATCACACAGGATAGGATTAGATACACATGGGGCAGAGCCCGTGGACGGTCAGTGATGGATTAGATACACAGCTCAGCAGGCTGTATCACACAGGATAGGATTAGATACACAGCTCAGCAGACAGTATCACACAGGATAGGATTAGATACACAGCTCAGCAGGCTGTATCACAGGATAGGATTAGATACACAGCTCAGCAGGCTGTATCACACAGGATAGGATTAGATACACATGGGGCAGAGCCTGTGGACGGTCAGTGATGAGATTAGATACACAGCTCAGCAGGCTGTATCACACAGGATAGGATTAGATACACAGCTCAGCAGGCTGTATCACACAGGATGGGATTAGATACACAGCTCAGCAGGCTGTATCACACAGGATAGGATTAGATACACAGCTCAGCAGGCTGTATCACACAGGATAGGATTAGATACACAGCTCAGCAGACAGTATCACACAGGGATAGGATTAGATACACAGCTCAGCAGGCTGTATCACACAGGATAGGATTAGATACACATGGGGCAGAGCCTGTGGACTGTCAGTGATGAGAATAGATACACCGCTCAGCAGGCTGTATCACACAGGATAGGATTAGATACACATGGGGCAGAGCCTGTGGACGGTCAGTGATGGGATTAGATACACAGCTCAGCAGGCTGTATCACACAGGATAGGATTAGATACACATGGGGCAGAGCCTGTGTACTGTCAGTGATGGGATTAGATACACAGCTCAGCAGGCTGTATCACACAGGATAGGATTAGATACACATGGGGCAGAGCCTGTGGACGGTCAGTGATGGGATTAGATACACAGCTCAGCAGACAGTATCACACAGGATAGGATTAGATACACAGCTCAGCAGGCTGTATCACAGGATAGGATTAGATACACAGCTCAGCAGGCTGTATCACACAGGATAGGATTAGATACACATGGGGCAGAGCCTGTGGACGGTCAGTGATGAGATTAGATACACAGCTCAGCAGGCTGTATCACACAGGATAGGATTAGATACACAGCTCAGCAGGCTGTATCACACAGGATGGGATTAGATACACAGCTCAGCAGGCTGTATCACACAGGATAGGATTAGATACACAGCTCAGCAGGCTGTATCACACAGGATAGGATTAGATACACAGCTCAGCAGACAGTATCACACAGGATAGGATTAGATACACAGCTCAGCAGGCTGTATCACACAGGATAGGATTAGATACACATGGGGGCAGAGCCTGTGGACTGTCAGTGATGAGAATAGATACACCGCTCAGCAGGCTGTATCACACAGGATAGGATTAGATACACATGGGGCAGAGCCTGTGGACGGTCAGTGATGGGATTAGATACACAGCTCAGCAGGCTGTATCACACAGGATAGGATTAGATACACATGGGGCAGAGCCTGTGTACTGTCAGTGATGGGATTAGATACACAGCTCAGCAGGCTGTATCACACAGGATAGGATTAGATACACATGGGGCAGAGCCTGTGGACGGTCAGTGATGGGATTAGATACACAGCTCAGCAGACAGTATCACACAGGATAGGATTAGATACACAGCTCAGCAGGCTGTATCACACAGGATAGGATTAGATACACAGCTCAGCAGGCTGTATCACACAGGATAGGATTAGATACACATGGGGCAGAGCCTGTGTACTGTCAGTGATGGGATTAGATACACAGCTCAGCAGGCTGTATCACACAGGATAGGATTAGATACACATGGGGCAGAGCCTGTGGACGGTCAGTGATGGGATTAGATACACAGCTCAGCAGACCGTATCACACAGGATAGGATTAGATACACATGGGGGCAGAGCCTGTGGACGGTCAGTGATGGGACTAGATACACAGCTCAGCAGGCTGTATCACACAGGATAGGATTAGATACACATGGGGCAGAGCCTGTGGACGGTCAGTGGTGGGATTAGATACACAGCTCAGCAGGCTGTATCACACAGGATAGGATTAGATACACAGCTCAGCAGGCTGTATCACACAGGATAGGATTAGATACACATGGGGGCAGAGCCTGTGGACTGTCAGTGATGAGAATAGATACACCGCTCAGCAGGCTGTATCACACAGGATAGGATTAGATACACCGCTCGGCAGGCTGTATCACACAGGATAGGATTAGATACACATGGGGCAGAGCCTGTGGACGGTCAGTGATGGGATTAGATACACCGCTCCGCAGGCTGTATCACACAGGATAGGATTAGATACACATGGGGCAGAGCCCGTGGACGGTCAGTGATGGGATTAGATACACAGCTCAGCAGGCTGTATCACACAGGATAGGATTAGATACACAGCTCAGCAGACAGTATCACACAGGATAGGATTAGATACACAGCTCAGCAGGCTGTATCACAGGATAGGATTAGATACACAGCTCAGCAGGCTGTATCACACAGGATAGGATTAGATACACATGGGGCAGAGCCTGTGGACGGTCAGTGATGGGATTAGATACACAGCTCAGCAGGCTGTATCACACAGGATAGGATTAGATACACAGCTCAGCAGGCTGTATCACACAGGATGGGATTAGATACACAGCTCAGCAGGCTGTATCACACAGGATAGGATTAGATACACAGCTCAGCAGGCTGTATCACACAGGATAGGATTAGATACACAGCTCAGCAGACTGTATCACACAGGATAGGATTAGATACACAGCTCAGCAGACAGTATCACACAGGATAGGATTATATACACCGCTCAGCAGGCTGTATCACACAGGATAGGATTAGATACACATGGGGCAGAGCCTGTGGACTGTCAGTGATGGGATTAGATACACAGCTCAGCAGGCTGTATCACACAGCATAGGATTAGATACACATGGGGCAGAGCCTGTGGACGGTCAGTGATGGGATTAGATACACCGCTCAGCAGGCTGTATCACACAGGATAGGATTAGATACACAGCTCAGCAGACAGTATCACACACGATAGGATTAGATACACATGGGGCAGAGCCTGTGGACGGTCAGTGATGGGATTAGATACACAGCTCAGCAGGCTGTATCACACAGGATAGGATTAGATACACAAGCGGCAGAGCCTGTGGACGGTCAGTGACGGGATTAGATACACCGCTCAGCAGGCAGTATCACACAGGATAGGATTAGATACACAGCTCAGCAGACAGTGTCACACAGGATAGGATTAGATACACAGCTCAGCAGGCAGTATCACACAGGATAGGATTAGATACACAGCTCAGCAGACAGTATCACACAGGATAGGATTAGATACACAGCTCAGCAGGCTGTATCACACAGGATAGGATTAGATACACAAGGGGCAGAGCCTGTGGACGGTCAGTGATGGGATTAGATACACAGCTCAGCAGACTGTATCACACAGGATAGGATTAGATACACATGGGGGCAGAGCCTGTGGACGGTCAGTGATGTGATTAGATACACCGCTCAGCAGGCTGTATCACACAGGATAGGATTAGATACACAGCTCAGCAGGCTGTATCACACAGGATAGGATTAGATACACATGGGGGCAGAGCATGTGGACTGTCAGTGATGGGATTAGATACACCGCTCAGCAGGCTGTATCACACAGGATAGGATTAGATACACAGCTCAGCAGGCTGTATCACACAGGAAAGGATTAGATACACATGGGGCAGAGCCTGTGGACGGTCAGTGATGGGATTAGATACACAGCTCAGCAGGCTGTATCACACAGGATAGGATTAGATACACATGGGGGCAGAGCCTGTGGACGGTCAGTGATGGGATTAGATACACAGCTCAGCAGGCTGTATCACACAGGATAGAATTAGATACACATGGGGCAGAGCCTGTGGACGGTCAGTGATGGGACTAGATACACAGCTCAGCAGGCTGTATCACACAGGATAGGATTAGATACACAGCTCAGCAGACTGTATCACACAGGATAGGATTAGATACACATGGGGGCAGAGCCTGTGGACGGTCAGTGATGGGATTAGATACACCGCTCAGCAGGCTGTATCACACAGGATAGGTTTAGATACACATGGGGCAGAGCCTGTGGACGGTCAGTGATGGGATTAGATACACAGCTCAGCAGGCTGTATCACACAGGATCGGATTAGATACACATGGGGCAGAGCCTGTGGACGGTCAGTGATGGGATTAGATACACCGCTCCGCAGGCTGTATCACACAGGATAGGATTAGATACACATGGGGCAGAGCCTGTGGACTGTCAGTGATGGGATTAGATACACCGCTCAGCAGGCTGTATCACAGAGGATAGGATTAGATACACATGGGGCAGAGCCTGTGGACGGTCAGTGATGGGATTAGATACACAGCTCAGCAGACTGTATCACACAGGATAGGATTAGATACACATGGGGGCAGAGCTGTGGACGGTCAGTTTATGTGATTAGATACACCGCTCAGCAGGCTGTATCACACAGGATAGGATTAGATACACATGGGGGCAGAGCCTGTGGACTGTCAGTGATGGGATTGGATACACCGCTCAGCAGGCTGTATCACACAGGATAGGATTAGATACACATGGGGGCAGAGCCTGTGGACGGTCAGTTATGTGATTAGATACACCGCTCAGCAGGCTGTATCACACAGGATAGGATTAGATACACATGGGGGCAGAGCCTGTGGACTGTCAGTGATGGGATTAGATACACAGCTCAGCAGGCTGTATCACACAGGATAGGATTAGATACACAGCTCAGCAGGCTGTATCACACAGGATAGGATTAGATACACATGAGGCAGAGCCTGTGGACGGTCAGTGATGGGACTAGATACACCGCTCAGCAGGCTGTATCACACAGGATAGGATTAGATACACATGGGGCAGAGCCTGTGGACGGTCAGTGATGGGACTAGATACACAGCTCAGCAGGCTGTATCACACAGGATAGGATTAGATACACATGGGGCAGAGCCCGTGGACGGTCAGTGATGGGATTAGATACACAGCTCAGCAGGCTGTATCACACAGGATAGGATTAGATACACATGGGGCAGAGCCTGTGTACTGTCAGTGATGGGATTAGATACACAGCTCAGCAGGCTGTATCACACAGGATAGGATTAGATACACATGGGGCAGAGCCTGTGGACTGTCAGTGATGGGATTAGATACACCGCTCCGCAGGCTGTATCACACAGGATAGGATTAGATACACATGGGGGCAGAGCCTGTGGACTGTCAGTGATGGGATTAGATACACCGCTCCGCAGGCTGTATCACACAGGATAGGATTAGATACACATGGGGGCGAGCCTGTGGACGGTCAGTGATGGGACTAGATACACAGCTCAGCAGGCTGTATCACACAGGAATAGGATTAGATACACATGGGGGCAGAGCCTGTGGACTGTCAGTGATGGGATTAGATACACAGCTCAGCAGGCTGTATCACACAGGATAGGATTAGATACACAGCTCAGCAGGCTGTATCACACAGGATAGGATTAGATACACAGCTCAGCAGGCTGTATCACACAGGATAGGATTAGATACCACAGCTCAGCAGGCTGTATCACACAGGATAGGATTAGATACACAGCCTCAGCAGGCTGTATCACACAGGATAGGATTAGATACACATGGGGGGGCAGAGCCTGTGGACTGTCCAGTGATGAGAATAGATACACCGCTCGGCAGGCTGTATCACACAGGATAGGAATTAGATACACATGGGGCAGAGATTGTGGACGGTCAGTGATGGGATTAGATACACCGCTCCGCAGGCTGTATCACACAGGATAGGATTAGATACACATGGGGCAGAGCCCGTGGACGGTCAGTAATGGGATTAGATACACAGCTCAGCAGGCTGTATCACACAGGATAGGATTAGATACACAGCTCAGCAGGCTGTATCACACAGGATAGGATTAGATACACAGCTCAGCAGGCTGTATCACAGGATAGGATTAGATACACAGCTCAGCAGGCTGTATCACACAGGATAGGATTAGATACACATGGGGCAGAGCCTGTGGACGGTCAGTGATGGGATTAGATACACAGCTCAGCAGGCTGTATCACACAGGATAGGATTAGATACACAGCTCAGCAGGCTGTATCACACAGGATGGGATTAGATACACAGCTCAGCAGGCTGTATCACACAGGATAGGATTAGATACACAGCTCAGCAGGCTGTATCACACAGGATAGGATTAGATACACAGCTCAGCAGGCTGTATCACACAGGATAGGATTAGATACACAGCTCAGCAGACAGTATCACACAGGATAGGATTAGATACACCGCTCAGCAGGCTGTATCACACAGGATAGGATTAGATACACATGGGGCAGAGCCTGTGGACTGTCAGTGATGGGATTAGATACACAGCTCAGCAGGCTGTATCACATAGGATAGGATTAGATACACATGGGGCAGAGCCTGTGGACGGTCAGTGATGGGATTAGATACACCGCTCAGCAGGCTGTATCACACAGGATAGGATTAGATACACAGCTCAGCAGACAGTATCACACACGATAGGATTAGATACACATGGGGCAGAGCCTGTGGACGGTCAGTGACGGGATTAGATATACCGACTCAGCAGGCAGTATCACACAGGAATAGGGATTAGATACACAGCTCAGCAGACAGTATCACACAGGATAGGATTAGATACACCGCTCAACACGGCTGTATCACACAGGATAGGATTAGAATACACATGGGGCAGAGCCTGTGGACGTCAGTGATAGGATTAGATACACAGCTCAGCAGGCTGTAATCACACAGGATAGGATTAGATACACAGATCAGCAGACAGTATCACACAGGATAGGATTAGATACACAGCTCAGCAGGCTGTATCACACAGGATAGGATTAGATACACCGCTCAGCAGGCTGTATCACACAGGATAGGATTAGATACACATGGGGCAGAGCCTGTGGACAGTCAGTGGTGGGATTAGATACACAGCTCAGCAGGCTGTATCACACAGGATAGGATTAGATACACAGCTCAGCAGGCTGTATCACACAGGATAGGATTAGATACACAGCTCAGCAGGCTGTATCACACAGTATAGGATTAGATACACCGCTCAGCAGGCTGTATCACACAGGAAAGGATTAGATACACAGCTCAGCAGGCTGTATCACACAGGATAGGATTAGATACACCGCTCAGCAGGCTGTATCACACAGGAAAGGATTAGATACACATGGGGCAGAGCCTGTGGATGGTCAGTGATGGGATTAGATACACCGCTCAGCAGGCTGTATCACACAGGATAGGATTAGATACACCGCTCAGCAGGCTGTATCACACAGGAAAGGATTAGATACACATGGGGCAGAGCCTGTGGACGGTCAGTGATGGGATTAGATACACCGCTCAGCAGGCTGTATCACACAGGATAGGATTAGATACACTTGAGGGCGGAGCCCGTGGACGGTCAGTGATGGGATTAGATACACCGCTCAGCAGGCTGTATCACACAGGATAGGATTAGATACACTTGAGGGCGGAGCCCGTGGACGGTCAGTGATGAGAAGCAGATTCCTGTCTGGGTGCAGTAACATGGACACAGGGCTTGTTGTGGGTGTGGCTTCTGCAGGTAGAGGGGGCGTGGCCAGCCTGTGACTCATCTCTGTGCAGTAACATGGACACAGGGCTTGTAGTGGGTGTGGCTGCTGCAGGCAGAGGGGGCGTGGCCAGCCTGTGACTCATCTCTGTGCAGTAACATGGACACAGGAGTTGTAGTGGGTGTGGCTGCTGCAGGCAGAGGGGGCGTGGCCAGCCTGTGGACGGTCAGTGATGAGAAGCAGATTCCTGTCTGGGTGCAGTAACATGGACACAGGGCTTGTAGTGGGTGTGGCTGCTGCAGGCAGAGGGGGCGTAGCCAGCCTGTGACTCATCTCTGTGCAGTAACATGGACACAGGGCTTGTAGTGGGTGTGGCTGCTGCAGGCAGAGGGGGCGTAGCCAGCCTGTGACTCATCTCTGTGCAGTAACATGGACACAGGGGTTGTAGTGGGTGTGGCTGCTGCAGGCAGAGGGGGCGTGGCCAGCCTGTGGACGGTCAGTGATGAGAAGCAGATTCCTGTCTGGGTGCAGTAACATGGACACAGGGCTTGTAGTGGGTGTGGCTGCTGCAGGCAGAGGGGGCGTGGCCAGCCTGTGGACGGTCAGTGATGAGAAGCAGATTCCTGTCTGGGTGCAGTAACATGGACACAGGGCTTGTAGTGGGTGTGGCTGCTGCAGGCAGAGGGGGCGTGGCCAGCCTGTGACTCATCTCTTTGCAGTAACATGGACACAGGAGTTGTAGTGGGTGTGGCTGCTGCAGGCAGAGGGGGCGTGGCCAGCCTGTGGACGGTCAGTGATGAGAAGCAGATTCCTGTCTGGGTGCAGTAACATGGACACAGGGCTTGTAGTGGGTGTGGCTGCTGCAGGCAGAGGGGGCGTGGCCAGCCTGTGACTCATCTCTGTGCAGTAACATGGACACAGGCTTGTAGTGGGTGTGGCTGCTGCAGGCAGAGGGGGCGTGGCCAGCCTGTGACTCATCTCTGTGCAGTAACATGGACACAGGAGTTGTAGTGGGTGTGGCTGCTGCAGGCAGAGGGGGCGTGGCCAGCCTGTGACTCATCTCTGTGCAGTAACATGGACACAGGAGTTGTAGTGGGTGTGGCTGCTGCAGGCAGAGGGGGCGTGGCCAGCCTGTGGACGGTCAGTGATGAGAAACAGATTCCTGTCTGGGTGCAGTAACATGGACACAGGGGTTGCAGTGGGTGTGGCTTCTGCAGGCAGAGGGGGCGTGTCCAGCCTATGACTCATCACTGTGCAGTGCAGCCAGGCTTGTGTATCAATAAAGTTATGTATTCAACAAAACAAGAAGAGGAGAAGGTAAACAGATCTGCCAGGATAATGTGATGTCTTCCAGGGGAGAAGGAAATCTCGGACATGACAAACAGGTATTGGGGCCTATGGATGGATGGTGAGGGGTGTTAGGAGCACAGAAAAAGAATTTAGATTTTGGGACCGGACAACCTCGTTAACTTCTGAAGTGATTGGACGAGCAGGAACTGAGAAGAGGACCAAACACCTTCCAATACCAAACTGAAGCTATCAACCGCACAGCATGATGGGTGAGGGCAGACGGAATAGAGGAGCAGTAGTGACCACACAGCTAGGCCTGAGACAAGAGCTGGTTATTACCAGCAACAACACTGATACCCAGTGAAACCAGGGAGGCTGTCAGATCTCATCACGTCTCTTACATCTTCTGACCCCTGTCATGTTAGAGACCGTGACAGTACGCCCCTTCTACGGGTGACCTCCAGACACCCAGGACCGACCTTATCCCGATGAGCTCTGAGCTTTCACAAGGCGACTGGCATTAACCCACGTCCTCTCCTCTGGTCCGTTACCCTTCCAGTGGACGAGATACTGGAGGGATTTACGGAGAACTCGGGAGTTCGCTATCCTGGCGATCTGAAATTCCAAATTACCGTCCACCATGACAGGAGCGGGAGGCAAGTAGGACGGTTCAACAGGTTCGACATATCTCTTCAACAACGACCTATGGAACACATTATGAATCGTCAAAGCCTGAGGAAGTTCAAGACGAAAGGCTACCGGGTTAATAATGGCAGAGACCTTATATGGACCAATAAACCTTGGGCCCTACTTCCAAGAAGGTACCTTCAACTTAATGTTTCTTGTGGACAACCACACAGAATCCCCCACTCTCAGGTCCGGACCACTCACACGTCTCCTGTCAGCCACACAGAATCACCCACTCTCAGGTCTGGACCACTCACACGTCTCCCGTCAGCCACACAGAATCCCCCACTCTCAGGTCCGGACCACTCACACCTCTCCTGTCAGCCACACAGAATCACCCACTCTCAGGTCCGGACCACTCACACGTCTCCTGTCAGCCACACAGAATCCCCCACTCTCAGGTCTGGACCACTCACGCGTCTCCTGTCAGCCACACAGAATCCCCCACTCTCAGGTCCGGACCACTCACACGTCTCCTGTCAGCCGCACAGAATCACCCGCTCTCAGGTCCGGACCACTCACACCTCTCCTGTCAGCCACACAGAATCACCCACTCTCAGGTCCGGACCACTCACACCTCTCCTGTCAGCCACACAGAATCACCCACTCTCAGGTCCGGACCACTCACACCTCTCCTGTCAGCCACACAGAATCCCCCACTCTCAGGTCCGGACCACTCACACGTCTCCCGTCAGCCACACAGAATCCCCACTCTCAGGTCCGGACCACTCACACGTCTCCTGTCAGCCACACAGAATCCCCCACTCTCAGGTCCGGACCACTCACACGTCTCCCGTCAGCCACACAGAATCCCCCACTCTCAGGTCCGGACCACTCACACGTCTCCCGTCAGCCACACAGAATCACCCACTCTCAGGTCCGGACCACTCACACCTCTCCTGTCAGCCACACAGAATCACCCACTCTCAGGTCCAGACCACTCACACCTCTCCTGTCAGCCACACAGAATCCCCCACTCTCAGGTCCGGACCACTCACACGTCTCCTGTCAGCCGCACAGAATCACCCGCTCTCAGGTCCGGACCACTCACACCTCTCCTGTCAGCCACACAGAATCACCCACTCTCAGGTCCGGACCACTCACACCTCTCCTGTCAGCCACACAGAATCACCCACTCTCAGGTCCGGACCACTCACACCTCTCCTGTCAGCCACACAGAATCCCCCACTCTCAGGTCCGGACCACTCACACGTCTCCCGTCAGCCACACAGAATCCCCACTCTCAGGTCCGGACCACTCACACGTCTCCTGTCAGCCACACAGAATCCCCCACTCTCAGGTCCGGACCACTCACACGTCTCCCGTCAGCCACACAGAATCCCCCACTCTCAGGTCCGGACCACTCACACGTCTCCCGTCAGCCACACAGAATCACCCACTCTCAGGTCCGGACCACTCACACGTCTCCTGTCAGCCACACAGAATCCCCCACTCTCAGCTCCGGACCACTCGCACGTCTCCTGTCAGCCACACAGAATCCCCCACTCTCAGGTCCGGACCACTCACACGTCTCCTGTCAGCCACACAGAATCCCCACTCTCAGGTCCGGACCACTCACACGTCTCCTGTCAGCCACACAGAATCCCCCACTCTCAGGTCCGGACCACTCACACCTCTCCTGTCAGCCACACAGAATCACCCACTCTCAGGTCCGGACCACTCACACGTCTCCTGTCAGCCACACAGAATCACCCACTCTCAGCTCCGGACCACTCACACGTCTCCTGTCAGCCACACAGAATCACCCACTCTCAGGTCCGGACCACTCACACGTCTCCTGTCAGCCACACAGAATCCCCCACTCTCAGGTCCGGACCACTCACACGTCTCCTGTCAGCCACACAGAATCCCCCACTCTCAGGTCCGGACCACTCACACGTCTCCTGTCAGCCACACAGAATCCCCCACTCTCAGGTCCGGACCACTCACACGTCTCCTGTCAGCCACACAGAATCATCACCCTCTCTCAGGGCCGACCACTCACACGTCTCCTGTCAGCCACACAGAATCACCCCACTCTCAGGTCCGGACCACTCACACGTCCTCCTGTCAGCCACACAGAATCCCCCACTCTCAGGTCCGGACCACTCATACGTCTCCTGTCAGCCACACAGAATCCCCCACTCTCAGTCCGGAACCACTCCACACGTCTCCTGTCAGCCACACAGAATCCCCCACTCTCAGGTCCGGACCACTCACACGCGTCTCCTGTCAGCCACACAGAATCCCCCACTCTCAGGTCCGGACCACTCACACCTCTCCTGTCAGCCACACAGAATCACCCACTCTCAGGTCCGGACCACTCACACCTCTCCTGTCAGCCACACAGAATCACCCACTCTCAGGTCCGGACCACTCACACCTCTCCTGTCAGCCACACAGAATCCCCCACTCTCAGTCCGGACCACTCACACGTCTCCCGTCAGCCACACAGAATCCCCACTCTCAGGTCCGGACCACTCACACGTCTCCTGTCAGCCACACAGAATCCCCCACTCTCAGGTCCGGACCACTCACACGTCTCCTGTCAGCCACACTGAATCACCCACTCTCAGCTCCGACCACTCCACACGTCTCCTGTCAGCCACACAGAATCACCCACCTCAGGTCCCGGACCACTCTCACGTCTCCTGTCAGCCACACAGAATCACCCACTCTCAGGTCCGGACCTCTCACACGTCTCCTGTCAGCCACACAGAATCCCCCACTCTCAGGTCCGGACCACTCACACGTCTCCTGTCAGCCACACAGAATCACCCACTCTCAGCTCCGGACCACTCACACGTCTCCTGTCAGCCACACAGAATCACCCACTCTCAGTCCGGACCACTCACACGTCTCCTGTCAGCCACACAGAATCCCCCACTCTCAGGTCCGGACCACTCACACGTCTCCTGTCAGCCACACAGAATCCCCCACTCTCAGGTCCGGACCACTCACACGTCTCCTGTCAGCCACACAGAATCCCCCACTCTCAGGTCCGGACCACTCACACGTCTCCTGTCAGCCACACAGAATCACCCACTCTCAGGTCCGGACCACTCACACGTCTCCTGTCAGCCACACATAATCACCCACTCTCAGGTCCGGACCACTCACACGTCTCCTGTCAGCCACACAGAATCACCCACTCTCAGGTCCGGACCACTCACACGTCTCCTGTCAGCCACACAGAATCCCCCACTCTCAGGTCCGGACCACTCACACCTCTCCTGTCAGCCACACAGAATCCCCCACTCTCAGGTCCGGACCACTCACACCTCTCCTGTCAGCCACACAGAATCCCCCACTCTCAGGTCCGGACCACTCACACGTCTCCCGTCAGCCACACAGAATCCCCACTCTCAGGTCCGGACCACTCACACGTCTCCTGTCAGCCACACAGAATCCCCCACTCTCAGGTCCGGACCACTCACACGTCTCCTGTCAGCCACACAGAATCACCCACTCTCAGCTCCGGACCACTCACACGTCTCCTGTCAGCCACACAGAATCACCCACTCTCAGGTCCGGACCACTCACACGTCTCCTGTCAGCCACACAGAATCACCCACTCTCAGGTCCGGACCACTCACACGTCTCCTGTCAGCCACACAGAATCCCCCACTCTCAGGTCCGGACCACTCACACGTCTCCTGTCAGCCACACAGAATCACCCACTCTCAGCTCCGGACCACTCACACGTCTCCTGTCAGCCACACAGAATCACCCACTCTCAGGTCCGGACCACTCACACGTCTCCTGTCAGCCACACAGAATCCCCCACTCTCAGGTCCGGACCACTCACACGTCTCCTGTCAGCCACACAGAATCCCCCACTCTCAGGTCCGGACCACTCACACGTCTCCTGTCAGCCACACAGAATCCCCCACTCTCAGGTCCGGACCACTCACACGTCTCCTGTCAGCCACACAGAATCACCCACTCTCAGGTCCGGACCACTCACACGTCTCCTGTCAGCCACACATAATCACCCACTCTCAGGTCCGGACCACTCACACGTCTCCTGTCAGCCACACAGAATCACCCACTCTCAGGTCCGGACCACTCACACGTCTCCTGTCAGCCACACAGAATCCCCCACTCTCAGGTCCGGACCACTCACACCTCTCCTGTCAGCCACACAGAATCCCCCACTCTCAGGTCCGGACCACTCACACCTCTCCTGTCAGCCACACAGAATCCCCCACTCTCAGGTCCGGACCACTCACATGTCTCCTGTCAGCCACACAGAATCACCCACTCTCAGGTCCGGACCACTCACACGTCTCCTGTCAGCCACACAGAATCCCCCACTCTCAGGTCCGGACCACTCACACGTCTCCTGTCAGCCACGCAGAATCCCCCACTCTCAGGTCCGGACCACTCACACGTCTCCTGTCAGCCACACAGAATCACCCACTCTCAGCTCCGGACCACTCACACGTCTCCTGTCAGCCACACAGAATCACCCACTCTCAGCTCCGGACCACTCACACGTCTCCTGTCAGCCACACAGAATCACCCACTCTCAGGTCCGGACCACTCACACGTCTCCTGTCAGCCACACAGAATCCCCCACTCTCAGGTCCGGACCACTCACACGTCTCCTGTCAGCCACACAGAATCCCCCACTCTCAGGTCCGGACCACTCACACGTCTCCTGTCAGCCGCACAGAATCACCCACTCTCAGGTCCGGACCACTCACACGTCTCCTGTCAGCCACACAGAATCCCCCACTCTCAGGTCCGGACCACTCACACGTCTCCTGTCAGCCACATAGAATCACCCACTCTCAGCTCCGGACCACTCACACGTCTCCTGTCAGCCACACAGAATCCCCCACTCTCAGCTCCGGACCACTCGCACGTCTCCTGTCAGCCACACAGAATCCCCCACTCTCAGGTCCGGACCACTCACACGTCTCCTGTCAGCCACACAGAATCCCCCACTCTCAGGTCCGGACCACTCACACGTCTCCTGTCAGCCACACAGAATCACCCACTCTCAGCTCCGGACCACTCACACATCTCCTGTCAGCCACACAGAATCCCCCACTCTCAGGTCCGGACCACTCACACGTCTCCCGTCAGCCACACAGAATCCCCCACTCTCAGGTCCGGACCACTCACACGTCTCCCGTCAGCCACACAGAATCCCCCACTCTCAGGTCTGGACCACTCACACGTCTCCCGTCAGCCACACAGAATCCCCCACTCTCAGGTCCGGACCACTCACACGTCTCCCGTCAGCCACACAGAATCACCCACTCTCAGCTCCGGACCACTCACACGTCTCCTGTCAGCCACACAGAATCACCCACTCTCAGGTCCGGACCACTCGCACGTCTCCTGTCAGCCACACAGAATCACCCACTCTCAGCTCCGGACCACTCGCACGTCTCCTGTCAGCCACACAGAATCACCCACTCTCAGGTCCGGACCACTCGCACGTCTCCTGTCAGCCACACATAATCACCCACTCTCAGGTCCGGACCACTCACACGTCTCCTGTCAGCCACACAGAATCCCCCACTCTCAGGTCCGGACCACTCACACGTCTCCTGTCAGCCACACAGAATCCCCCACTCTCAGGTCCGGACCACTCACACGTCTCCTGTCAGCCACACAGAATCCCCACTCTCAGGTCCGGACCACTCACACGTCTCCTGTCAGCCGCACAGAATCACCCACTCTCAGGTCCGGACCACTCACACGTCTCCTGTCAGCCACACAGAATCCCCCACTCTCAGGTCTGGACCACTCACACGTCTCCTGTCAGCCACACAGAATCACCCACTCTCAGCTCCGGACCACTCACACGTCTCCTGTCAGCCACACAGAATCCCCCACTCTCAGGTCCGGACCACTCACACGTCTCCTGTCAGCCACACAGAATCCCCCACTCTCAGCTCCGGACCACTCACACGTCTCCTGTCAGCCACACAGAATCCCCCACTCTCAGCTCCGGACCACTCACACGTCTCCCGTCAGCCACACAGAATCCCCCACTCTCAGGTCCGGACCACTCACATGTCTCCTGTCAGCCACACAGAATCCCCCACTCTCAGGTCCGGACCACTCACACGTCTCCCGTCAGCCACACAGAATCAGGATTTCCGTGAAAGGCCAGTGCGTCCTTTAGCCTCTCGGATAATCCCTGACAGAATTGGCTATGGAGAGCTGGATCATTCCACTCCGTATCCGTAGCCCATCTCCTAAATTCAGAGCAATAGGTCTCCACAGAACGCTCTCCCTGCTGTAAACCACGTAATTTAGTCTTGACCAGGGAGATCCGATCCGGGTCATCGTAGATAAGACCTAGAGCTCTGAAAATTCATCTACCGACCAGAGAGAACGTGGTCCGGTCGGTAGAGAAAAAGCAGAAGACTGAGCCTCCCCTTTAAACAACAAAATGATAATGCCAACTCTTTGACTCTCATCCCCAGATGAGAGCGGACGTAACTTAAAGTACAATTTACACAACTCTCTGAACCAAATGAAATCATCGCTTCCCCATGAAAATCTGTCAAGAAGTGCAACCTTAGGTTCAGGACAGGCCTGGTAAGTACTACTGACACCAGCAGCCTGTGATCCCTGGATCTGCGTGCGGAGGTCGGCTACCTCCAAAGACAGACCCTGCAATTGTCTAGCCAGTGCAGCGATAGAATCTATAGCCTCACTGACACAAACAGAAATGATGGTTTTCGGCAGTTTATAATGTCACGTAGTGATGTGGGAGGGAACACCCCATTGACAACAGGAGGGAAGGGAAAAGGAACTAGGCCTCAAAGCTAGGGGGAAAAAAAACGGTCACCACCTATGGAAACCCTAATCCTAGTCCGTATGAATGGACCTTGAGGGTAGGAACGTTCATACACTGGAACCTAAGACCCTGGAAACCCCTGACTAGCCCTGGAGTAGTGTCTGGGCTTCAGATGGCCTGTTCCTTCCCAGGTGAAAGAACCAGCGTCTCCCTGAGGCCTAGTAACAAAAGACAGAGGGGAAACAACCAAATATGAAAGGGAAGTAACACTTAACTTCTGAAGTAATTAGACGAGCAGGAACTCAGGAGAGGACCACACACCAGCACTTCCAATACCAAACTGAAGCTATCAACCGCATAGCATGATGGGTGAGGCCAGACTAAATAGAGGAGAAGGAATGACCACTAAGCTACACCTGAGACGAGATGTGGTCATACCAGCAACAACACTGAAACCCAGTGAAACCAAAGAGGCTGTCAGATCACATCACGTGCAGCCAGTCTCTAAGATCTTCTGACACCTGTCACATTAGAGACTGTGACAACACCGATGAAAAATAGGACTGTTGGTAACATGGACCTGTTACATACAAAGATCAACCAAGGTAACCCAAAAAACCTGGATATTCACTTTACAGGTAATATTAATTTTAAATGTATTTTCACAAATGCCAGAAGTCTAGCTAGATGTAGTTGGTGTGGCTGAGACATGGTTGGACTCTTCACATGACTGGGCTGTATATATTGAGGGTTTTACACTATTTAGGAAAGACAGGGTCAATATAAAAGGTGGTGGTGTCTGTATGTGAGGAGGGATCTGAAGACAAGTGTGAAAGAGGCAATTATGTCACGGTACCTCCTATGTCAGAGGTTAAAAAATCGGGGAGACTGACTGCACGTGGGGTTAACTGACAGTCTCTTGATTCTCAGTGTTGTGGTTTGGTAATGACCACACCTCTTGTCAGGTGCAGCCCGTGGTCATTACTGCTTTCCCTACTTAGTTTAGTTTCACACTTCTTACCATGTGGTTGATATTCTCTGCTTGGATTTGGAAGAGTTGATGTGTGGACCTTTCCTGTGTTCCTGCTCATCTATTTTCTATAAGATAAGTGTACTTCCCTTTGTATTTGGTTGTTCCTTTGTGCTTGTTGTTACCAGGCCTCAGAGAGACGCTGGTTCGTTCACCTCGAAAGGAACCAGTTGTCTCATTCCCTTTTACCACCTTTAGGGCATTTCAGGGCTCCTAGGGTTTAGGTTACGGGGTATGTATTTTCCCACCTTCAGGGTCTATACATACTGACAGGAGTCAGGGCCAGGTTTAGGGGTTTCCTAGGAGGTGTCCATTGCCCTCTCCCTAGCCTTGAGGCCTAGTTCTTTGTCTTTCCCCTTCTGTTGTTATTCTGGTGTCCCTCCCCTCCCCATTATTCGTGACACCTTATGGGTAGAAGTTCAAAGGGATATTTACACTGAAAAAATAATACATGGTGTAATTTATAGACCCCCTAACATCACAGAGGAGATAGAAGCTCAACTGTATAACCAAATAGAGGCGGGTACAGTGGTCATAATGGGAGATTTTAACTTCCCAGACATTGACAGGGGTCAACGTTCTGTCTCAACCGCAAAGGAGAGAAAACTTTAAAAAGGCTAATTTCCCCGGGTTGAGGGCAGAATTTCAGGACATAGACGGAGCAGCTACTGTCACATAATAATACTGAGGATAAATGGGAGAGCTTTAAATCCACATTGAGGAATTGCACTAAAAATTTATTCCTTAAGATAACAAGTATAAATGCTAAAATTAAACCCCCCATGGCTTACAGCTACTGTAGAAAGGGCAATAAAAGAGAAAAAAGGGCATTTAAAAAATACAAATCTGAGAGGTCAGCTGTAGCCTTTGAAGTTTACAAAGGGCTTCATAAAAACTGTAAAAAGGAGATAAAATTAGCAAAAATACAAAACGAACAGCAGGTGGCAAAAGAGAGCAAAACAAATCCCAAAACATTATTTAAAGGGTAACTGTCATGTTTTTCGTAAAAAAATCTGTTTTAGCATATGTTACTGCTGCAGCAGCATTATGCATAAAGCAATCTTTAGTTTCTTCACATACCCCTGTTTTCCTTGAGTTTTTCCCTTAGTTACGGCATTATAAACATTTACAATATGAGGACCTTCTCAAGATGGCTCCCCTGCCAGTTCTCTGAGGCCAAAACTGCTTTCCCTCACTTACAATACACACTTGCTGTAGCCAGCAGCTCCATACCAGCCAATCAGATTGGATTACCGAGAGACACGCCTCCTCACTCTGAAGCCTGTTGCAGGCATGCAGTGTGAAGGACCGCCCCTCCGTCTTCCTGGCTTCTTACCTAGAGCAGACAAGCCATAGAAACTGTCTTTTGAGGGAGCAGTGGAAAGGGACAGAAGACATTAATGAAAGCTATTATTATAAGGTAATTACAGATCTTTTGACAATCATTGACAGACTAACTCAGGTATACATGCCTAGCTCTAATAAACTACCCCCAAAAAAAATATGACAGTTACCCTTAAAATATATAAATGCTAAAAAAAAACAAGGTCTGAGCAGGTAGGGCCCCTAAATAATGGTAAAGGGGAGTTAGTCACTGAAGATAAGGAAAAGGCAGAGTTACTAAATGGGATTTTTAGCTCTCTATATACAAAAGAAGAGAAAGGAGCTGATATCTCTGGTGCTGGGGCTGTTAGTACATCCAGTGATATACTCAATTGGCTGACTGTAGATATGGTCCAAGACAAGTTAAATAGGGTAAATGTGAACAAGGCTCCGGGTCCAGATGGATTACACCCAAGAGTTCTTAAAGAGCTCAGTTCAGTCATTGCTGTGCCCCTGTTTATAATTTTTAAAGATTCTTTAGCTACTGGTACAGAGCAAAGTGATTGGCGTAAGGCAAACGTGGTGCCCATATTCAAAAAAGGATCAAGGTCCTTCACAGGTAATTATAGTCCAGTTAGCTTAACTTCTGTTGTGGGAAAAAATGTTTGAAGGACTCTTAAGGGACTATATGCAGGAGTATGTGACTGTAAATATAATAAGTGATAACCAGCATGGGTTTACCAAGGACAGAAGTTCTTAGACTAAGCTGATTTGTTTTTATGAGGAGGTGAGTAGTAGCCTGGACAGAGGCGCAGCTGTGGATATAGTGAGGTGAGTAGTAGCCTGGACAGAGGGGCGGCTGTGGATATAGTGAGGTAAGTAGAAGCCTGGACAGAGGGGCGGCTGTGGATGTAGTGAGGTGAGTTGTAGTCTGGACAGAGGGGCGGCTGTGGATGTAGTGAGGTGAGTAGAAGCCTGGACAGAGGGGCGGCTGTGGATGTAGTGAGGTGAGTAGAAGCCTGGACAGAGGGGCGGCTGTGGATGTAGTGAGGTGAGTAGAAGCCTGGACAGAGGGGCAGCTGTGGATGTAGTGAGGTGAGTAGAAGCCTGTACAGAGGGGCGGCTGTGGATGTAGTGAGTTGAGTAGAAGCCTGGACAGAGAGGCGGCTGTGGATGTAGTGAGGTAAGTAAAAGCCTGGACAGAGGGGCGGCTGTGGATGTAGTGAGGTGAGTAGAAGCCTGGACAGAGGGGCGGCTGTAGTGAGGTGAGTAGTAGCCTGGACAGAGGGGCGGCTGTGGATGTAGTGAGGTGAGTAGAAGCCTGGACAGAGGGGTGGCTGTGGATGTAGTGAGGTAAGTAGAAGCCTGGACAGAGGGGCGGCTGTGGATGTAGTGAGGTGAGTAGAAGCTTGGACAGAGGGGCGGCTGTGGATGTAGTGAGGTAAGTAGTAGACTGGACAGAGGGGCGGCTGTGGATCTAGTGAGGTGAGTAGAAGTCTGGACAGAGGGGAGGCCGTGGATGTAGTGAGGTAAGTAGTAGACTGGACAGAGGGGCGGCTGTGGATCTAGTGAGGTGAGTAGAAGTCTGGACAGAGGGGAGGCTGTGGATGTAGTGAGGTAAGTAGTAGACTGGACAGAGGGGCGGCTGTGGATCTAGTGAGGTGAGTAGAAGTCTGGACAGAGGGGCGGCTGTGGATGTAGTGAGGTGAGTAGAAGCCTGGACAGAGGGGTGGCTGTGGATGTAGTGAGGTAAGTAGTAGCCTGGACAGAGGGGCGCCTGTGGATGTAGTGAGGTAAGTAGTAGCCTGGACAGAGGGAAGGCTGTGGATGTAGTGAGGTGAGTAGAAGCCTGGACAGAGGGGCGGCTGTGGATGTAGTGAGGTGAGTAGTAGTCTGGACAGAGGGGCGGCTGTGGATGTAGTGAGGTGAGTAGAAGCCTGGACAGAGGGGCGGCTGTGGATGTAGTGAGGTAAGTAGAAGCCTGGACAGAGGGGAGGCTGTGGATGTAGTGAGGTGAGTAGAAGCCTGGACAGAGGGGCGGCTGTGGATGTAGTGAGGTAAGTAGTAGTCTGGACAGAGGGGCGGCTGTGGATGTAGTGAGGTGAGTAGAAGCCTGTACAGAGGGGCGGCTGTGGATGTAGTGAGTTGAGTAGAAGCCTGGACAGAGAGGCGGCTGTGGATGTAGTGAGGTAAGTAAAAGCCTGGACAGAGGGGCGGCTGTGGATGTAGTGAGGTGAGTAGAAGCCTGGACAGAGGGGCGGCTGTGGCTGTAGTGAGGTGAGTAGTAGCCTGGACAGAGGGGCGGCTGTGGATGTAGTGAGGTGAGTAGAAGCCTGGACAGAGGGGTGGCTGTGGATGTAGTGAGGTAAGTAGAAGCCTGGACAGAGGGGCGGCTGTGGATGTAGTGAGGTGAGTAGAAGCTTGGACAGAGGGGCGGCTGTGGATGTAGTGAGGTAAGTAGTAGACTGGACAGAGGGGCGGCTGTGGATCTAGTGAGGTGAGTAGAAGTCTGGACAGGTGAGTAGGTGAGGTAAGTAGTAGACTGGACAGAGGGGCGGCTGTGGATCTAGTGAGGTGAGTAGAAGTCTGGACAGAGGGGAGGCTGTGGATGTAGTGAGGTAAGTAGTAGACTGGACAGAGGGGCGGCTGTGGATCTAGTGAGGTGAGTAGAAGTCTGGACAGAGGGGCGGCTGTGGATGTAGTGAGGTGAGTAGAAGCCTGGACAGAGGGGTGGCTGTGGATGTAGTGAGGTAAGTAGTAGCCTGGACAGAGGGGCGCCTGTGGATGTAGTGAGGTAAGTAGTAGCCTGGACAGAGGGAAGGCTGTGGATGTAGTGAGGTGAGTAGAAGCCTGGACAGAGGGGCGGCTGTGGATGTAGTGAGGTGAGTAGTAGTCTGGACAGAGGGGCGGCTGTGGATGTAGTGAGGTGAGTAGAAGCCTGGACAGAGGGGCGGCTGTGGATGTAGTGAGGTAAGTAGAAGCCTGGACAGAGGGGAGGCTGTGGATGTAGTGAGGTGAGTAGAAGCCTGGACAGAGGGGCGGCTGTGGATGTAGTGAGGTAAGTAGTAGTCTGGACAGAGGGGCGGCTGTGGATGTAGTGAGGTGAGTAGAAGCCTGGACAGAGGGGCGGCTGTGGATGTAGTGAGGTGAGTAGAAGCCTGGACAGAGGGGCGGCTGTGGATGTAGTGAGGTGAGTAGTAGTCTGGACAGAGGGGCGGCTGTGGATGTAGTGAGGTGAGTAGAAGCCTGGACAGAGGGGCGGCTGTGGATGTAGTGGGTGAGTAGTAGCCTGGACAGATGGGCGGCTGTGGATGTAGTGAGGTAAGTAGAAGCCTGGACAGAGGGGAGGCTGTGGATGTAGTGAGGTGAGTAGAAGCCTGGACAGAGGGGAGGCTGTGGATGTAGTGAGGTAAGTAGTAGTCTGGACAGAGGGGCGGCTGTGGATGTAGTGAGGTGAGTAGAAGCCTGGACAGAGGGGCGGCTGTGGATGTAGTGAGGTGAGTAGAAGTCTGGACAGAGGGGAGGCTGTGGATGTAGTGAGGTAAGTAGAAGCCTGGACAGAGGGGCGGCTGAGGATATAGTGAGGTAAGTAGAAGCCTGGACAGAGGGGAGGCTGTGGATGTAGTGAGGTAAGTAGTAGCCTGGACAGAGGGGCGGCTGTGGATGTAGTGAGGTAAGTAGTAGTCTGGACAGAGGGGCGGCTGTGGATATAGTGAGGTAAGTAGAAGCCTGGACAGAGGGGCGGCTGTGGATGTAGTGAGGTGAGTAGTAGCCTGGACAGAGGGGCGGCTGTGTGTACCCAGATATATCCCTACAGGACCTTGTTTATACCGTGTGCACCCTCATATATACCATGTCGGTGCCTCCGCGGAGAGTGTCTACACCTCACTGGAGCACCCTCTATTGAGGTACAGTAAATCATCAGTGCATTTATTAATATGCTGCCGCTGGTGTTTGTGACTGTAACATGGCTTCCCTTTCACTGTGATGCATTTCACCCAGAAAATAGCCCCTGGTGGCCATGGGGATGATGGGGACACCTTATTAAGGAGATGCTGTGACCATGCGCTTCCTGCACTGGCCGATTGGGCTACCACTTACCGTCAGGGTGGTAGGTTTGGAAGCCTTGCATTCCACCAACCTCCAGGCAGGGAAAAGGGCCTCCGCTCAGAACTGTCTGTACTCGGAGTCTGGACAGCTCAGTCAGTCGGGCATCTGACTCTGTTCTGTGGATCAAGTGTTGAGGTCCCTGTTGGGGTCACTCATGCTCTGTGTGGCCAGGCCTGGGATTCAGCCACTTCCCGAAGGTTCTCCAGATCCGTTTGTTATAATTACAGCAGCAGCTGGAGATGAGCTCTTCCATTCCGTAGTTTAGCTCCTTAGGTATTTTAAAAGTTGGGTGGTATGTGTGTGTAGTGTATATCTGGTGTATTTATGTGTATGTGTGTTGCATATATACGGTGTATGTATATGTAAATGTGTCGTGACGCCGCCTGTCCGCCGTTGAGTAGGGAACGTATGGGAACGTATTGTTAAAAATTTGAATCCCACCCCTGTGTGTGGTAGCTCGTGATGTGACTTTAGTCCAGTATGCTGCATACATCCAGCAATAGCTCCCTCTGCTTCCCTCAGGTAAGTACGGCAGTCATCGGCGGTACAGTTATCACAGCTGGGTTCACTCTTCTGTATGTTTCCTGCCACTCTATGGCTGCTGTTGTTTGGGAGATATGCAGCTACCGGTGACATGGGCCAGGGGGCCCTTTAAGGGAAAGTGTTTTTCGTGACGCCACTTCATTTGCAGCACACGGTTAGGCCCAACATCTGGGGTATCCCTTGCCCCTTAGGAGGTTTCTACGAAATACAGTATGTCCCTCTTATAGAGCAAGTAGTCGTGACGGCGGTTGCAGTTAAGCAACAAGGCCATGGAGTCCCCTTTAAGGATGGTGGTGTTGGGACCCAGGGTAGAAATGCCAGAGTGGTGTCGGTGGGCCTACAATGTTCCTAAAGGTTTTGTATGCACGTGTCACGGTGCTCCTTCCTGGATATCCTTGGATCCCAGACGTGGTTGTCCGTTGCAGTGCAAACGGGGTAGTTAACTTGGATGATGGAGGAATAATTGAGTCCAGACTTGTATTAACGTTGAACACAGCTTTACTTGGCATAAACAATAATCCAAACAGTTTACAGACTTGGTCTTGGTTTCCAGCAGCTTTGGCATGAAGTTCTCGCAGGCAAACTCTCTCAGCTCTGCTATGGCTGGCTTAAATAGGAACTTTTCCTTTAGCTTTATGTTGTAGGCTGTTACTTAGCTTTCTGTAGTCTGACTCTGACTGTAATCCTAGGAAACCTCTTCCTGGCTTCATGCTCACTTTAGCTTGGCTTCTTAGGCAATGCAAGCCCAGGAGGGGACATGCAACCATGTAGAACACACAAACCAGGCCTGTCCAGACAGGACAAGGCCTGCTTTCTCCCCTACAACCTAGACTGACCTACACTAGGTAAGACTAGAGAGGGGAATTGTCACCACCAGACATCTGAGAAGCTCTGACAGACGTCCTTCAGAACCTCCTCCTTGAGGTTCCTTTTTTTTTGCTTTCATTTTCTCATCTCGTTAGCTTCTCTCAGCTGTCATGTAGTTGCACTGATTGCATCCCTTTAAATCCCTTCCCATACTGCATCACTTTGCGGTTTATACAACTTCCTGGAGTGTATGCATGCTGGATGCTACTACTGAGTCTTCTACAGATAAGTTTTGTTTATTCATTTGTATTTTCCTGTTTGCTGGATCCCCGGTGACCCTGACTCCCTCCGTATCAAGTGTAGGGAGCCGGTGGTCGTGTCCCCTCACTATTATAGGGTGTTCAGGGCTTATACAGTCGAGGTACGAGGATATGCGATCTTCTACCATTGAGAATTTTGCAAAGGCTGAGCAGTTTAGGGAGAGAGCCAGGTCTGTTTCAGGGCTATCCCTTTGGTTCCTTAGTTTTGGATCCAGTCAGCTGGATCTTCCTTTTGTGTCTTCTATTTTGCTGTACACCTTCCGTGACATTATAAACAGCCAAAACCGTCTTAAGCATGAATCCGGTTTCAACCTTGATTGACCGCATGCAGGGTCTTTCACTGGAGGTAGAAGATCTCCGGAAAACTGTCTCTCAGTTTGAGGTGACCGTTTCTGCTTGCGTTCATGGAGTTTGTTTTGAGCCTAAGATCTCGCTTCCGGATACGTTCTCCGGGGGTAGTGAGATTTTTGTTCGCTTTAGAGAGGCTTGCAAACTCCATTTTCGCTTACTTCCCCATTCCTCTGGTGATGAGGAGCGGAGGGTGGGGATCATCCTCTCGCTGCTCAGGGATAACGCTCAGTCTTGGGCCTTTTCACTGCCGGTGGGGGCACGGCCCCTCCGTTCAATGGATGAATTTCTTTTAGCCCTGGGTCAGATATATGATGATCCGGATCGTATTGCTCTGGCTGAGTCTAGACTACGTCTTTTATGCCAGGGTAAACAATCTGCAGAGATATACTGTTCTGAATTTCGGAGATGGGCAGCTGATACTGGTTGGAACGATGCTGCACTCCGAAGTCAATTTTGCCATGGTCTTTCAGAGGGATTGAAAGATGCATTTGCCTTTCCTGAGAGACCTGCCTCGTTGGACTGTCATATTCAGTCCAAGGACAGTGGGGCTGTCTCATTCAGTGCGCAGGGGTCTCAGTCTGTCTCAATCCCCTCTGAGCAGGATCCCATGCAGCTGGGTTTGATTGCCTCTGACAATAGAAGATTCAGCTCTCAGAGGAGGGTTTGTTTCTGTTGTGGGGGTATAAATCATTTGGCTAATGTTTGCCCCTCTAGGAGATTCAGGCAGTTTTTTGAGAGTAATAAAGAAACAAAAAGAAAAAAATCCTCTAAAAACGTTCCATCTGTTACTATTGGCAAGGTTGATGCGGAAATTGAAGGTTTTCCGTTTGCTTGTAGTTCCCGTTTTGTCCTGCCTGCTAGGGTGGCGCTAGAGAGCAAGAATATTTTTTGTGAGATTTTTGTAGATAGTGGAGCAGCTGTCAACCTCATTGATAATCAATTTGCAATAACTCATGGTTTCCAGGTATGCACTTTGAGAAAGGATATACCTGTTTTTGCTATTGATTCCGTTCCACTTTCTCAGAAATCGTTAAAGGGCATAGTTCACAATATCCGTTTGACTGTGGGTGACGCTCATGTTGAGGATATGTCATGTTTCGTCCTAAACGGGTTGCCTACTCCTCTAGTGTTGGGGCTACCCTGGCTCACTAAACATAACCCCACCATTGATTGGCAAGCGAGGCAAATAAATGGTTGGAGTGACTTTTGCAGAGAGAATTGTCTCACGACATCTGTTTCAGAGGTTTCTACCAAGACTGTACCATCTTTTCTCTCTGAATTTTCGGATGTGTTTTCCGAGAGTGGTGTTCAGGAATTGCCCCCTCACAGGGAGTACGATTGCCCTATTAATCTCACCCCAGGCGCCAAGCTGCCTAAATCTCGTTTATACAATCTCTCCCAACCTGAAAGGGTCGCTATGCGGGCTTATATCTCTGAGAGTTTGAGAAAAGGACACATCCGACCCTCGAAGTCACCTGTTGCCGCTGTTTTTTCTTTGTTAAGAAAAAAGATGGTTCTTTAAGACTATGTCTGGATTTCAGGGAGCTGAACCGTATCACGATTCGTGACCCATATCCGCTTCCTCTGATCCCGGACCTGTTTAACCAGATTGTGGGGGCTAAAGTTTTTTCCAAGTTGGATCTAAGAGGGGCATACAACCTGGTCAGGGTCAGAGAAGGAGACGAATGGATGACGGCCTTCAATACCCCTGAGGGTCATTTTGAGAATTTGGTTATGCCTTTTGGTTTGATGAATGCCCCAGCCGTCTTTCAGCATTTTGTGAACAGCATTTTTTATCATTTAATGGGGAAATTTGTATTAGTGTATTTGGATGACATTTTGATTTTTTCTCCTGATTTCAAGACTCATAGGGACCACCTACGTCAGGTCTTGCTCATCCTGCGGGAGAATAAATTGTACGCTAAACTGGAAAAATGGGTGTTTGCGGTTCCAGAAATTCAATTTCTGGGGTTTCTTCTCTCTGCTTCTGGTTTTCGCATGGACCCCGAGAAGGTCCGCGCTGTGCTTGAGTGGGAGCTTCCTGAGAATCAGAAGGCGCTGATGCGTTTTCTGGGTTTTGCCAATTATTACAGGAAGTCTATTTTGAATTATTCCTCTGTTGTTAAACCACTCACTGATATGACTAGAAAGGGGGTAGATTTTTCCTCCTGGTCGGTAGAGGCGCGTAAGGCCTTTTCTAATATCAAGGAGAGTTTTGCTTCCGCTCCCATCTTGGTACAACCTGATGTCTCTCTGCCCTTCATAGTTGAGGTTGATGCTTCTGAGGTGGGTGTGGGTGCGGTCTTGTCTCAGGGTCCCTCTCCTGCCAAATGGCGACCGTGTGCCTTTTTCTCGAAGAAACTCTCCTCCGCAGAGAGAAATTACGATGTGGGAGATAGGGAGTTGTTGGCCATCAAGTTAGCTTTTGAGGAATGGCGCCATTGGCTAGAGGGAGCCAGACACCCTATTACCGTGTTTACTGACCATAAGAATCTGGCCTACTTGGAGTCAGCCAAGCGTCTGAACCCGAGACAGGCCAGGTGGTCTTTGTTCTTTTCAAGGTTTAATTTTGTTGTCACCTTCCACCCTGGGGTTAAGAATGTGAAGGCGGATGCCCTGTCACGTTGTTTTCCGGGAGGTGGGAATTTTGAAGACCCGGGTCCCATTTTGGCTGAAGGTGTGGTGGTCTCTGCTCTTTATCCTGAATTGGAGGCAGAGGTTCAGGTAGCCCAGTCAGAGGCTCCTGATCTTTGTCCTCCTGGGAGGTTGTTTGTGCCTCTCGATTTAAGACACAAGATTTTTAAGGAGCACCACGATACTGTCCTTGCTGGGCACCTGGGGGCAAGAGCCACAGTGGATTTCATTGCTCGGAGATTCTGGTGGCCGGCGCTTCGTAAGTCGGTTGAGGGTTTTGTGGCAGCCTGCGAGACCTGCGCTCGTGCCAAAGTCCCTCATTCACGGCCATCAGGTCCCCTCCTTCTGTTACCCATTCCTTCCCGTCCTTGGACACATCTGTCCATGGACTTCATTACGGACCTGCCTCGTTCCTCGGGGAAGACTGTGATTCTGGTGGTGGTGGACCGTTTTAGCAAAATGGTGCATTTCATTCCTTTTCCTGGCTTGCCCAATGCTAAGACGCTGGCGCAGGCATTTATTGATCACATTGTCAAATTGCATGGTATTCCTTCAGACATTGTCTCTGATAGGGGCACACAGTTTGTTTCCAGATTCTGGAAGGCCTTCTGTTCCCGCTTGGGGGTTCGGTTGTCATTCTCTTCTGCTTTCCACCCGCAGTCGAATGGTCAGACAGAGCACGTCAATCAGAATCTGGAGACATATCTGCGCTGTTTTGTGGCGGAGAATCAGGAGGATTGGTGTTCTTTTTTGTCCCTTGCTGAGTTTGCTTTAAATAACCGTCGTCATGAGTCCTCTGATAAGTCACCATTTTTTGGTGCATATGGGTTTCATCCGCAGTTTGGGACATTCTCTGGAGAGGGGTCTTCTGGTTTACCTGATGAGGACAGATTCTCCTCGTCTTTGTCATCGATTTGGCAAAAGATTCAGGATAATCTAAAGAGCATGAGTGAGAGATATAAGCGTGTGGCGGATAAGAGACGTGTGCCTGGTGCGGACCTGAATGTTGGTGATCTGGTGTGGTTGTCTAGTAAGAATATCAAATTGAAGGTTCCCTCCTGGAAGTTGGGTCCTAAGTTTATTGGGCCTTACAAAATCTTGTCCGTCATCAATCCTGTTGCCTACCGTCTTGATCTTCCTCAGACTTGGAAGATCCATAATGTTTTTCATAAGTCCTTATTAAAACCTTATGTCCAACCCATTGTACCCTCGTCTTTGCCTCCTCCTCCGATTGTGGTTGATGGTAATCTTGAATTTCAGGTCTCTAGGATTGTGGATTCTCGTGTTGTCCGCGGTTCTCTCCAGTACTTCGTTCATTGGGAGGGTTATGGTCCTGAGGAGAGGATGTGGGTCCCAGTGACGGACATTAAGACCACTCGTCTCATCAGGGCTTTCCATAGGTCCCATCCTGAGAAGGTGGGCTCTGAGTGTCCGGAGTCCACCCGTAGAGGGAGGGGTACTGTCACCACCAGACATCTGAGAAGCTCTGACAGACGTCCTTCAGAACCTCCTCCTTGAGGTTCCTTTTGTTTTGCTTTCATTTTCTCATCTCGTTAGCCTCTCTCAGCTGTCATGTAGTTGCACTGATTGCATCCCTTTAAATCCCTTCCCATACTGCATCACTTTGCGGTTTATACAACTTCCTGGAGTATATGCATGCTGGATGCTACTACTGAGTCTTCTACAGATAAGTTTTGTTTATTCATTTGTATTTTCCTGTTGCTGGATCCCAGGTGACCCTGACTCCCTCCGTATCAAGTGTAGGGAGCCGGTGGTCATGTCCCCTCACTATTATAGGGTGTTCAGGGGTTATTCAGTCGAGGTACGAGGATATGCGATCTTCTACCATTGAGAATTTTGCATAGGCTGAGCAGTTTAGGGAGAGAGCCAGGTCTGTTGCAGGGCTATCCCTTTGGTTCCTTAGTTTTGGATCCAGTCAGCCGGATCTTCCTTTTGTGTCTTCTAGTTTGCTGTACACCTTCCGTGACAGGAATAGAGTAGAAGAAGGGCTCCATTCTATATAGTACAGCTCTGCCAGCAATGCCGCCACCTTGTGGTAAACCAGGCAATTACATGAACATAAACTGTTTCATAGGAATAAATATGCACATTATTCAGAGGTGGTGTAGAATACATTCTGATGACATGAGTTAGCATATTAAAGACAGTAGCAAGGTGCAAAAGAGTGGTAATGGCTCTCCGAGTCATTACAGATGTCTATGTTGTGGACCCTCCAGAGGTGTCATAGTATGGTTGTTCTCTTCTTCCTGAAGTCTCCATGATAGCCAGACATCTAAGAAGTCTAGGAGATCCAGACCCTGCAGGGAACGCCAGCAGTCTTCACCAGAGGACATTGCTTCTGGTGCCTGCACAACCCGTTCATCACATAGACTTCATTCTCTGCTAAATGAATCCATGTTTTGTGTTGGTGTTAAGATGGTTTCATTCCGTCTCTGCAGCCTCTCAATCCTGAACAGCTCCAGCTCTGCCTGATGTTGGAAGCTAAGACTTGTGTCTCCACTTAGTAGGTGCTGTTTCTGATAAAGGTCAATTGTCTTCAGTTCTAATGTGTCATCACCTGCAAAGACAGTCTGGAGGGTTTATTGAGGTTGGTTAAAGATGCCATAGAAAGGGACAATGTGAGGAATGAGCTTAAAGGGGTTATCCAACAGTAAAAGGGGCCCAATCAAAGATTAGATGGTGAATCTCTAAGGGCTCTTTCACACGAGCGGATCCCGTGCGTGAAAGAGAGCCAAGCCCCGTTCCGGACAACAGAGACACGGAACACTAACATGATTGATAATGCTCCGTGCTCCGTTTTTTTTTTTACTACTAAATCACGGTGACAGCTTTATCTCACTGTGATTTTGTAGTAAAAAGGTCACAGAGAGGCACAGAGCATCATCAATCATGTTAGTGCTCCGTGTCTCTGCTGTCCGGAGCGGGGCTTGGCTCTCTGTCACGCAGCGGATTCCACACATGGCATCCGCTCGTGTAAAAGAGCCCTAAGTGTAGGACGCTGCCCCAAACCCTGATTCAGCAGTGGCTGTGTTTCCCTCAGAGAATTCTTCACACCTGAAGGGATCCATTGATAGGAAAGCAGATTCATTATATAAAAGTCTTTTACCTCCCCTTCCGAGCCGTATAATTGCCCTGATATGGATTAATATTTACTGTCAGCCATGTCCTCACACCCACCATTGAGGACATGGCAGAGGAAATCAAGCTCCACAGGGGGCCCTGCTTCAAAGCAGCAGCCAGATAGCAGAAAACTCCTAGCAGGCCACATTTGGTTACATTTCACACCTCCAGTCAGACAGCACGGATCCTGCAGGAAAACCCCCAGCAGGAGGTATCAGCCCTTGCCAGGATCAATGATACCTCTCAGACATGTTGGCACCTACATTTCATAAGGAATTATGAATCGCCCGGCCATCGCAGGCACAAACCGGATACATATTTGTGTCCTGGTGGCCACGAGGAACATGCCCATCGTCTTTGTTTGAGGGTGGGGTGCCAGGGAAGGGAGATATCCATATCTCCCCACAGAAACCCAATAGCGGCACCATGTTTGGACTCTAGTTGTAGCCGGAACCCAGGCAGAACTATCTCCCTGTGACCTTCTGGACTGGAGCTATAAACCCTAAAGGGTTTTGTGAGTCATTTGAAGCCAGTCCAGCAGGGGGGGGTGGACCCCTCCCAAAGTCCGGGAGGGGAGGGACCGGCTACAGGTTAAAAGGCTTGTGCCAGCAAGCGGGCGTGTCTTTTCTCTGAAAGGGGGTCACATCGTGCAATGTGTTTAGAGGGACCTGCAACCGGCTGACATCACTGCCTCTGACGTGAATACAGCTAAGAACTCACCACTACCCAAAGGACTCATATATCTGGTAAACTGACTTATTGTTCTGCTTAACCCTGTTGTACCCATATCACCTGTATCTGTAACCTCAGACCACTGTATATATTCTGTGTGTATATTGTGTTATATCTAGTGTGCCCTTAAGGCGATTAAATATATAATTTAATCTTGTGCTGTCTTGTATCTCGATCACGAATCCCTACGTCCGTGTTTCGGCCTAGTTATCCTCTACCGCGGGTTGGTTTCTCACCCTATATAATCCCATTAGCGGACCAGGCTTATATCAAACGAGAAGCTGATGGCAGTCTTCCCGGGCTGAGAAAGTGCTGTGTTCACTGCGGCAGTGACCAGGCTCTCTCAGCTTGTTGCCTCTCTATGCCCGCGTGGACATATGCCCGCGTGTCTGTGTAAACTGTACCAAGCTGACCTTACCTGCTCCTCTGGAGGGCGTAACGTCACGCTTTGGTAACAAGTGACCATACTGTGTCTCGCGAGCTCGACGTAGGTGACGTCAAGCGGGCACAAGGCATGGTATTCGTCACACCTCTATTTCTAGGACAAGGATACTGTGAATGTGGCTGAGCCATTTGTGTTAAGATGTGTAAGAGGAGTGTCTAGGGGAGAGATCCTACAGAACCTGCCCTTACTGAAGTCCTCAGCAGAGTTCCTCTCTGACTCTCCATCCTTCTTGGCAGAAGAGCTAATGGAGAAGAACAGTGGCCTCTGTGACGAGGGGCTCATCTCCCGCTTATTTCTCATGGACTTCATCACATTCTGATCATGGACCATTCAGGAGGTGCTGGATGTTGGGGGTAGGGAGTGTTCCCTCCCCTACCTACCAATGAGAAGACAAAGTGAAGAAGTTGGGTGTGGTAGTTGTTAGTTGCCGTTTTGTACTTGAAGGGTTAGGATCTGAGTTGAGGCCAGATCCTGGGACCATGTGTGAGGATCTCCTGATCAGGGAGATGTGTTGAGGCCATCTCCTGGGATGTTTTATTGTATTGTGGATCTGAGTTGAGGCCAGATCCTGGGACCATGTGTGAGGATTGCCTGATCAGGGAGATGTGTTGAGGCTGCCCCCTGAGATATTCCTGTTGTATTGGATTACAAATAAAAGAGTCGAGCTCCATCTGGATCGTCTGGCTGCTGTATGAAGGAGCTTTTAAACGACGTCCCGTGACACCCGTCAATATATGGTATCATCCAAGACCCATTTCCAGGTTCTTTGTTGGATCCTAAGTAGAGAGAATTTTTAAAGTCTCTAGACTATGATGGTTAAAAAGAGCCTCCTATTAGATCCTTTCAAGGGCAAAAAAGATCTACAAACTTCAGGACTAACGAGAACTCATCAGATCTTTCACACCAGGCGTTTGAGTATGCACATACAAGTCTGACTGAAGAATTTCTCTTCTGTATGGTCTCCAGGACTCCATCAGACACTTGGGTTTCCTCATCAATGAGAGAAGTCTGCGCACCCAGGTTCAGAGAAAAGCTTCTATTAGAAGAAGTAGCATCTCCAGAGGAAAGTTCCTGGTAAGTAAAAAAATCAAAATGAAGACTTTTTGATCAGTTATGGCGTTGGAGAAAAAAGTTTGTTGGTCACAATACATCTCACTGATACCTACCTACACTTTCCCATAGTACCGGGCCACAGGAAATTTCCCATGGTTGTTGAACACACAAACTCAAGCAATCCCTTAATCTGCAATTATCTTGCCAGCCCTTCAGCATTTCATCTGATCCCAGAGTTTTACCAGGATCACAGTAGTTCTAACAGGGTCTCTAAGGGTGCGAGGTGTGACTGACATCCCATACCTGGACAACTGGTGGGTGAAGGCATCCTCCAAACATCATCTGATGGATCTGCTCACAGTTATGCAGGCAGCTGTTACATGAAGTGTTGGACTGGGGTACCCAGGGCCCCCCAGTAAAATTTATTTTGGGGGCCCACCGTATGGATACATTCAAATATAATAAATAATATAACAAGTTTTTATATGAGCATCGGCTGGTTGAGGTGCTGTACAGTGAATATATGTATGTAGCGCAAGTCTTATGTGTTTTGTGCCACTTGTGCACTTGTGGGAGACTAGAGGCCCACCTTGCTCAGGGGCCCACCGGGGGATTCCCCTTTACCCCTGTGGGCCAGTTCGAGCCTGGTTACATGTAATGGCTCTGATCAATTACAAGGAGTCACAGCGCGCCCCAACTTAGGAGCTGAAATACCGGGTTCCATCATAAACTCTCATCAGCTAATGATAAAAGATGTCTTCAGAGAGGAGAGACGCAAGAGAAAAGGGCCAGTCACCTGTAATGACAATGTTGGATCTCCTGTCTTCATCATAGATATAATACTAGAGGCCATATCTTATGTCCACTTCCCCCAAGACAATATACACTCCTTGGAGCAGAGGTCTCAAGGCCCTGGATAAGAAACTTTTGGATAAATCCTTCAATTCACCAAGGGCTGAAGTGGAGGCTAAAACTCAGTCATCTGCTATGTGGCAAATCTCTAATTCCTTAGCCTCAGAAAAGTGCTCACTACGGTTAACCTCCGCCTGTGACTCAGGAACACGTGTAGACAGATTGTGGGTCCACAGAATGTGGCACAAGAAGAAGCAGTCTCAGGGTTGCCAGACTGGCCTTAGCACACTTCTAACCTTATCCTCACAGCCACCAAAAGCTTCTTCAGTCAAGATAATTTATTACATGGTTTATATCAGTAAACAGGCTGCAGGAGCTTCTTTCAAAGGAGAGGAGCGGAAGAGCCTCAACTCTACAATCCAGAGGAGAGGAGCCTCAACTCTACAATCCAGAGGAGAGGAGCCTCAACTCTACAATCCAGAGGAGAGGAGCCTCAACTCTACAATCCAGAGGAGCCTCAACTCTACAATCCAGAGGAGAGGAGCCTCAACTCTACAATCCAGAGGAGCCTCAACTCTACAATCCAGAGGAGAGGAGCCTCAACTCTACAATCCAGAGGAGAGGAGCCTCAACTCTACAATCCAGAGGAGAGGAGCCTCAACTCTACAATCCAGAGGAGAGGAGCCTCAACTCTACAATCCAGAGGAGAGGAGCCTCAGCTCTACAATTCAGAGGAGAGGAGCCTCAACTCTACAATCCAGAGGAGCCTCAACTCTACAATCTAGAGGAGAGGAGCCTCAACTCTACAATCCAGAGGAGAGGAGCCTCAACTCTACAATCCAGAGGAGAGGAGCCTCAACTCTACAATCCAGAGGAGAGGAGCCTCAACTCTACAATCCAGAGGAGAGGAGCCTCAACTCTACAATCCAGAGGAGAGGAGCCTCAACTCTACAATCTTATCTCGGATAGTGAAGAAGTAAGAAAAAAAAATCAGTTCTGATGATATAGCCACAGATGAATACAAAATCTGAAGACGGTCGGCACTCCTCTGGCAGAGTCGTGGTGCCCGTGTCCAGGGTATGAAAGCCCACTCACAATATGAAACAAAGGACCGGCACTTCACTGATGAACAAATCTGTGGCTTTATTGAAGCATGGAGGAAACAGCGCTGATTCTTCCATGCTTCAATAAAGCCACAGATTTGTTCATCAGTGAAGTGCCGGTCCTTTGTTTTATATGATATAGCAACAGAGAGGAAAAGGGAAGATGATTTATGGATCAGCTGGGAGAAGAAGTGGGTGTATGTATATTCCAGTAGCCTTCATTACTGTTGAGGGTGCGCAGGAAAAGTTTGGAGGAACAGACAGAAGTCATGGGCTTTCTCCCATGATGGCCTCGCTTGGCCTGGTTTCCGTTTCTGTGCTCACTCTCAAAGGAAAGTTACTGGAGTTGCCAGACACTTTGGACCTTCTTCATCCATACAAGTTACATCTCATGGTGTGGAAGCTGCAAGGATAACCTGTTATTCCCTTACGTCCTACCAGCAGCACAGATGGGGTTAACTGCCCCCCGTGGACTGATAGGACCGGCGGAATTTTTAATGAGCCCAAAGAAGAACCAATGAACAAACTCCAGCTCCCCCCAGCCCACCGTGTTTTTTTCTGTCCTTTGGACAGGTGGACTGGCGAGTTTTATTTTTTCTCCCCTCTCTTGGGGGAATTGGAGGTTGTTTTATTCTATTGGGGTTTATTATAACCCCCATTTTTGCCTCCTTTTTTTCTCTAATAAGGCATTGCAGGCAGCGCTTATGCTATGCGCTTTATTTCTTATTTTTTCCCCCCATTTGGAACTTCTTGACTAGCATACCTGGGGGTAGTGCTTTGCCTTACTGGTGCTGCGCCCCCCTCCTGTGTGCGATTCAGCGGCGCTCCGTTGCCGGCGTGGCATGGGCGCCGCCATGACCGGAAGTGGCACGCAGCCGGCTGCGGCGTCACTTCCGGTCTCTCGGTTCTGGCCGGCGGCGTCTTTGTTTTTAAACAAACTGGAAAGGTTGCCGGCCGGATTTTTTCCCACAGGGAGGGGGGGGTGAGGTATTCCTCTTATAACCACAGTATAAGTTTTACCAAAATATCTGTTGCAGTGACGTTTCTAGGGGAGGGATTGCTACAGAAAATACCTCTCCTGGGCGGAGCTTTTCCCTTTTAAGCTCCCTGATCCCATCATTCTGTCTCTGGTTGCTCTGCTTTAACAAGCTACCTCCAGAGTCCCCTTGTGCTTGGCTGAGAGTTCTCTATCTTTCTTATTTATTCAGCCTCTAATTTTTTCAAGTGCCTGTCGTTACTCCTCTGGTTGGTGGGCATACCGTTAGGTTAATTTGTGTGTTATAAACTCCCTGTCATTGGGCTTTAGGGATGTTTTAATCTTTTCTTTTGTTACAGCAATGGCTTCTCCTAGAGAGTCAGACCAGCAGCGGAAGTCTGCGGCCAAGAGGAAACACCTGGCCTGTTATGACTGCAAAACGCCATTAGACGACCTACTCCAGGTGTGACAGTTGCCGTTCCGGTACCGCCACGGAACCTACAATGCAAGACATGTACCAGTGGGCGAAGACGTATGTAGATGACTCCATCAAGGGGGTCGTATGGTTACTGAATGAGAGGCTACCGGTCCCCTCCCAGACTCCGATGGAAGTTGCCGCCCCTACTGACAGACCCATGCCCTTCTCTGTGGGGTCATCTTCCTCTGATGAGGAAGAATCAACTTCGTGTTTTTTCCCACCCGAAAAAACACAGAAGTTATTGAAGTCCATCAGGTCGGGGGACCATGATGTTGGCATAGGGGAGTCCTCCGATCCCGCCTGTCAGACTCAGCGGGTCTTTAAGGCGGATGAGACCCTTCTTTCTGTGATGCGCACAGAATGGAAAAAAACGGAAAAGGTCCAGTCCTCACCCGAAGGTTTAAACTGATGTTCCCGATGGCTAAACCCTTGGTGGAATCAATGGGTTCCATTCCTAAGGTGGACATGGCTATAGCCAAATTGTCCAGGCGCACTCTGGTCCCTGCGGACGATGGGTCTAGCCTGCAGGACCCTCTCGATAGGAGGGCAGAGTGCACCCTGAGAAGGAGCTATTCGGTGGCCGCAGCCTCGGCCTCAACATCTATTGCAGCCACGGAGGTCCCTTCCTTTTTACGTACTAGGCTGAACCAGATTCAGACAGATGTCGACCAGAGTGTCTCCCGGGACGATATCCTGGCCGCATTTAAATCAGTCAATCTGGCCATGGACTTCCTATGTGACACGTCCCAGTTACAGCTGAAGTTGGCAGCCAAGACAATGGCACTAGTGTCAGCTGCCAGGAGACCTCTATGGCTGAAACCCTGGAATGCGGATAACGCCTCTAAGTATAATCTGTGTGGGCTCCCTTTCGAGCCGGACCACTTGTTCGGTTCGGAATTAGACAACATCATGGAGGGACTCTCCGATAAAAAGGGGAAGAGTCTCCCCTAACAGCCCTTTCGGACTCAGGGCAGGCAAGATCGCGGAGGCAGATCCGGACGGCAGGCCAGACGTAGAGATTGGGAGGGGTAGTCTAGAAGATTTTCGAGACGCTCCCGTAAACCCACCAAGGAGGCAAAACCCTCCTGACTATGGGCCTCTCAGAGGCTCTTGGTTAAACCCTGCTACCCCTGTCGTTACGCCTCTGGATTTTCCCGTACCCCTCCCCCAACTCCCCGTGGGGGGTTGTCTTTCCCATTTCAAGCATGTATGGGCCCAGGAAATTTCAGATCCCTGGGTTCAAAGCATAGTGGCTACTGGTTATCTAATAGATCTCTATTCTCTCCCCCCAGAAAGATTCGTCGCCACTCAAAGTTTTCTGCCGGCCAAACAGAAGATCTTAGAGTCCTATATTGAGGACTACATTTCCAAGGGAGCCCTGATGGAGGTACCGGCAGGGGAGAGGGGTCTAGGGATTTATTCTCCAGTATTCCTGGTACCCAAGAAGACAGGAGATCTCCGGATGATCATAGATTTGAGATTCCTCAATCGTTTCATAAGGAGAACCAGGTTCCGGATGGAAACCATAAGGTCAGTCAGCCACATCCTCAGCTTTGGGGACGTGATGGCTACTCTGGACCTCAAGGATGCTTACCTCCACATCCCGATCCACCCCTCCTCTCGTAAATTTCTCAGGATCGCTGTCCAGATTTCAGGAGTGCGCAGGCATTTTCAATTTGCCGCCCTCCCTTTTGGAATCTCATCTGCTCCCCTTATCTTCACCAAAGTGGTAGTGTCAGTGGTGGCAGCTATGAGACTCCAGGGTCTGACCATTGTTCTTTACCTGGATGATTGGCTTCTTCTAGCCTCTTCGGTCCCCTTACTTTCCCATCATCTTCATGTCGCAATTTCCTTTCTGCTCCGCCTAGGCTGGATCATCAACTGGCAGAAGTCGAACGTGAGCCCTTCAACTTCTATCCATTATCTAGGATTCGTAATCGACTCTCTGGAGATGTCCCTCCAGATGACGCCAGAAAGAAGAACGCGGATTCAGGATCTGACAAGGTTCCTTTACGTACCACGACGAGTCTCCATACGGACCCTCATGAAGATGTTGGGGCTCATGTCAGCGGCTGCGGATGCAGTCCCTTGGGCTTTATGGCACCTCCGACCTCTTCAGTCGCAGGTCTTACACAAATGGAACGGCAGCCCTGCGGGGCTAGATTCCCTATGCTCCCTATCCAACCAAACCCGGAATTCCCTCAGATGGTGGTTCCATCTACCAGCAGGGAAGTCTATGACCCAACCAGTTTGGCTCATATTGACAACAGACGCGTCCCTTGTAGGCTGGGGCGCCCATTTAGACGGATCCCCAGTTCGGGGATCTTGGTCTCCTCAGGATTGGCATCTTTCTTCGAATCTCCGCGAGATGCGTGCTATCCGGCTAGCCCTCCTCCACTTCGCCCCTCAGATCCGGGGCAAAGAAGTGAATGTCCAGTCAGACAACATGACTGTAGTGCTTTACATAAACAAGCAGGGAGGCACAAGATCCTTACCCCTTCTTTCAGAGATTGGGGTAATTCTGCGGTTGTCAGAGCTGAACCTATCCCATCTATCTGCCACTTACATCCGAGGCTCCCTCAACATCATTGCGGATCGCCTAAGTCGCGGCTTACCGACCATGGAGTGGTCACTGCATCCGGAGATCTTCAGGCAGCTAGTCCTCAGATGGGGCATGCCAGAGGTGGATCTCATGGCAACCAGGTTCAACGCCAAGGTGCAGAGGTTCTGTTCCCTATACAGGGAGGACAACCCCCTGGCGATAGAGGCTCTGACGATACCGTGGAGGTTCAGGCTGGCTTACATCTTCCCTCCTTTTTCCATGATACCGAGGGTATTGATGAAAATCCGTCAGGATCAGGCCTCGGTAATAGCCATCATACCATTTTGGCCCAGGAGATCCTGGTTTACCCAGCTCATTCAGATGAGTCGGGGACAATATTGGAGACTCCCCCCGGAGCAGACCCTGGTGTCATGGGACACTCATCTCTGCCCAGATTCAACCTGACAGCCTGGAGGTTGATCAGTTCCTTCCCAGAGTGGATGGGCTCTCTGAGTCGGTCCTGAGAACCCTGTCGCATTCCAGAGCAGAGTCTACCAAAAAGGCCTACTCCCGGATCATGAGGATCTTCACGTTATGGTGTAGCTCCAACCAGGTGGCGTCTGCAGATGCGCCCCTTCCTGTGATATTACAGTTCCTTCAGGATGGGTTAGATAGAGGTCTCTCCCCATCTACCCTGAAGGTTCAAGTCTTTGCCATCTCGGCCTGTCTCAACAGACCATATTCTCGGGACCCGCTCATCAAACGTTTCCTTAAGGGAGCAGAAAGATTGAAGCCTACAATACTGAAACCCGTTCCCCAATGGGACCTGTCAGTTGTTCTCAAGGGGCTAGCATCCCCCCCCCCCCCTTTGAACCTTTGGAGGAGGCAAGCTTTAAGTTTTTAACTCCTTAAAGTAGTTTTTCTTCTGGCTATAACCTCAGCCAAGAGAATTTCTGAGCTGCAAGCTTTCTCTGCTTTACATCCATACATAATTTTTTTACAGGACAGAGTCCTTCTGAAATTTCTACCTTATTTCAGACCTAAGGTTCCAACTTTTCAAAATATTAACCAGGTAATTTCTCTACCTGTATTATTCTCCGCCTCCTCCTCTGATGTTCCAGTTAGACATCCACTGGACATCTCGAGATGCCTCCAGATCTATGTGGATAGATCCAGAGAATTCAGGATAGATGAGAACCTCTTCATCCTGTTTGCCGGTAAGTCTAAAGGCCGTAAGGCGTCTAAAACTACTATTAGTCGCTGGGTCAAGGAGGCCATTAGGGAAGCTTTCACCTCCCAATCATTAGATCCTCCGGAGTTTGTGAGGGCCCATTCTACTACGGCCGTAGCTACCTCTGTCGCGGAGAGAAGCCTTCTCCCCTTAGAGTTTATCTGTAAGGCAGCTTCCTGGAGCTCTGAATCAACCTTCATCTCTCATTATAGAATAGATGCTAAGGTAGCAGAGTTTTCGGCCTTTGGGCAGACAGTTCTTACTTCTGCCGGGCATGAGGACCCTCCCTAGGGGATTCTTCTTGCTATCTCCCCATCTGTGCTGCTGGTAGGACGTAAGGGAATCGTTAATTTCTAACGATAATTTGTTTTCCCTTAGTCCTAACAGCAGCACACAAATTTTCCTGCCCTAAGTACTTTCTTGTTATAGACACGGTGGGCTGGGGGGCGAACCCCTCCCTTTAGGGGAGCTGGAGTTCTTCTATTGGATATTCCTTGGGCTCATTAAAAATTCCGCCGGTCCTACCAGTCCACGGGGGGCAGTTAACCCCATCTGTGCTGCTGTTAGGACTAAGGGAAAACAAATTATCGTTAGAAATTAACGATACCTAGCACTTCACTGAGGTTGGTAACACTATTGTAGCTGCCTGAAGACTCAGGATATTTTTGTAAAATGTAGTGTAAAAATATCACTCATGGTGCAATTCACCATCAAGACACGGTTACAAAACAAGGCTTCTGTCCACCATCTTGTCAGGTTGTTCTTCCAGAGCCTTGAAGAATCTCAGTCCAGCATTCATTGCCTTCACCTCCTTATGGTTGTCTATAGCACTAGGTGCACTGACTGAATATCAGATTAATCGTTTTGAAGATCACGAAAATAGAAATCCACTAGAAGATGTCAGATAATCCCCCAGGGCCCGGACCATATCTATTCCTAGTATAAATGTGATAATAGTAGATAAGACAACGATGGAGATGAATGATGATAAAACACAAAAAAAGGAATCACACAAGAATAAAATCATATAAAAATCCTATTACAATGATCCCCCCATAATAATGATCCCCCTATTATAATGACCCCCATTATAATAATTACCCTGTTATATATATGGTCTATAGGTGCAGTGAAGACATCCTGTTACTTTCTTCCTTTCTCGTATCCGGTCTCTGCCGGCGGCTGATGTCCATGATCTTCCTCCACGATCATGTACTTTAGATGTCTCCTCGATGGTTCTTGTGCTCGCTGTGAGCTGCATGTGTCGCTATAGTGGGGTTTGCTCGCTGTCAGATGAACGCTGCGTTTCTGGCCAGAGTGCTAACACGCCGCACGGACGCCGGAGCTTCTCCTGAAGAAAGGAGCCTCTGTCCGACTGCCTCGCCCGATTCAACGACCAGTGTCTCTTCCAGATAATCACTTCTCTAAACTGGTCGGGAGGTAGTTTAGCCTCCTTGTCAGGAGAGGAATCGTGATGTCGCACAATCTGACGCTGAATACATTTTACCAGTGATAGTCTGGTGTTCGTAACCGCTGGCATGTATTAACCCTTTCAGGAGCGGTCAGTTTTCTTTTTTCTTTTGCTCCCAGCCTTCCCAAAGCCATAACTTTCCTTTTCCTTTCACATAGCCGTATGAGGACTTGTTTTTTGCGGGATCAGTTGTACTTTCTAACGGCACCATTTAAGGTTGCATAAAATGTAGTGGGAAGCGGGAAAAAGTCAAAATGGGGTGGAATTAGAACAAAAACACAATTACACCATAGTTTTATGGGTTTTGTTTTTTAAAATATATTTTTAAATTAAATCAACACAAATGTACGTTAGGTTCATATCGAAAGATATTAGGCATAGGCGATACATTTTACATTAAGGAACAGAATCATAACATGAACTTTCCCAACTCTCCCCAAAACCAAAGATGTCTATTAGGATCTCCCTAAATTTACCAATTTAGGTGTGTATATATATATATATATATATACACACATACAAGTCGCTGTATAGTTACTATATAGTTAATATCTTGTAAATCACGTTAAATCGCTACATGTAGGTTTCCCAATGTTCCTTTTAGAGCTTCCTTGGCAAACCATTCCATCTACTTAAAGGTTGTCATGAGAGATGTGATCTCCTCTTGTGGAATATGTGTGCTAATAAAAACCTTCCATTTGTTGAAGATTTTTTTTTGTCTTTTCCTCTTTTTGCGCTTCTGTATCTAATTTATCTATGAACATGTAATGCAACATTTGAGATATCAACTCATCTAACTGAGGTACACCAGATCCCAGCCAATATTGTAGTAGACATCTCAAATATATCAGTAGCACAACATTTACTATTGAATGAGGTTTGGGGTCCCCTGAAAAGACATGAAAAAGCATTATTTCTGGATTTAGATTTAGTTTATACTTCCATGTGCAAGCAATCCAATCTCTGACCTTTTCCCATAACTCCTGCACATAGGAACATTGCCAGATACAGTGTGCCAAGTCTGCTCTCTCCAATCTACATTTGGGGCATGCCTTCACAAAATCGGGATTATTATTTTTGTTAGGAAACGTAAAGGCATAAATGGCCGAGTGTATCAAAGGAAAGTGGGATTCTCTCCATTTCTCACATGGAACTGCTCTACAAACCCTGATCCACCCTTGTAGAAGATCCTCAGGTGTGACTTTAATCTTGAGTGATTGTTCCCATTTTTTAAACAGTTTAGTCTCTACTTTTCTTTCTCCTGTTTCCCTGAGGGTTTGATAAATGGATGAGAGAGAATGTTTAGTATTTACAGACCCTATTGAGCGTATCAGAGCGGTATTATGGGTTTTGTTTTTACAGCGTTCCCTATGAGATAAAACTGTCCTGTTCCCTTCATTCTCCGGGTCAGTACGATTACAGTGATACCACATTTATATCGTTTTATGGGTTTTGTTTTTGCAGCGTTCCCTATGAGATAAAACTGATCTGTTCCCTTCATTCTCCGGGTCAGTACGATTACAGTGATACCACATTTATATAGTTTTATGGGTTTTGTTTTTACAGTGTTCCCTATGAGATAAAACTGTCCTGTTCCCTTCATTCTCCGGGTCAGTACGATTACAGTGATACCACATTTATATCGTTTTATGGGTTTTGTTTTTGCAGCGTTCCCTATGAGATAAAACTGATCTGTTCCCTTCATTCTCCGGGTCAGTACGATTACAGTGATACCACATTTATATCGTTTTATGGGTTTTGTTTTTGCAGCGTTCCCTATGAGATAAAACTGTCCTGTTCTCTTCATTCTCCGGGTCAGTACGATTACAGTGATACCACATTTATATAGTTTTATGGGTTTTGTTTTTACAGTGTTCCCTATGAGATAAAACTGTCCTGTTCCCTTCATTCTCCGGGTCAGTACGATTACAGTGATACCACATTTATATCGTTTTATGGGTTTTGTTTTTGCAGCGTTCCCTATGAGATAAAACTGATCTGTTCCCTTCATTCTCCGGGTCAGTACGATTACAGTGATACCACATTTATATAGTTTTATGAGTTTTGTTTTTACAGCGTTCCCTATGAGATAAAACTGACCTGTTCTCTTCATTCTCCGGTCAGTATGATTACAGTGACACCACATTTATATAGTTTTATGGGTTTTGTTTTTACAGCGTTCCCTATGAGATAAAACTGACCTGTTCTCTTCATTCTCGGGGTCAGTACGATTACAGCGATACCACATTTATATAGTTTTATGGGTTTTGTTTTTACGACGTTCCCTATGAGATAAAACTGACTTGTTCTCTTCATTCTCCGGGTCAGTACGATTACAGTGATACCACATTTATATAGTTTTATGGGTTTTGTTTTCACCTCGTTCCCTATGAGATAAAACTGACCTGTTCCCTTCATTCTCCGGGTCAGTACGATTACAGCGATACCACATTTATATAGTTTGATGGGTTTTGTTTTTACAGCGTTCCCTATGAGATAAAACTGACCTGTTCTCTTCATTCTCCGGGTCAGTACGATTACAGTGATACCACATTTATATAGTTTTATGGGTTTTCTGTTTACAGTGTTCCCTATGAGATAAAACTGTCCTGTTCCCTTCATTCTCGGGGTCAGTACGATTACAGAGATACCACATTTATATAGTTTTATGGGTTTTGTTTTTACAGCGTTCCCTATTAGATAAAACTGACCTGTTCCCTTCATTCTCCAGTCAGTACGATTACAGTGATACCACATTTATATAGTTTTATGGGTTTTCTGTTTACAGTGTTCCCTATGAGATAAAACTGTCCTGTTCCCTTCATTCTCGGGGTCAGTACGATTACAGTGATACCACATTTATATAGTTTTATGGGTTTTGTTTTTACAGCGTTCCCTATGAGATAAAACTGACCTGTTCTCTTCATTCTCCGGGTCAGTACGATTACAGAGATACCACATTTATATAGTTTTATGGGTTTTGTTTTTGCAGCGTTCTCTATGAGATAAAACTGACCTGTTCCCTTCATTCTCGGGGTCAGTACGATTACAGTGATACCACATTTATATAGTTTTATGGGTTTTGTTTTTACAGCGTTCCCTATTAGATAAAACTGACCTGTTCTCTTCATTCTCCGGGTCAGTACGATTACAGTGATACCACATTTATATAGTTTTATGGGTTTTCTGTTTACAGTGTTCCCTATGAGATAAAACTGACCTGTTCCCTTCATTCTCCGGTCAGTACGATTACAGTGATATCACATTTATATAGTTTTATGGGTTTTGTTTTTACAGCGTTCCCTATGAGATAAAACTGACCTGTTCTCTCCATTCTCCGGGTCAGTACGATTACAGTGATACCACATTTATATAGTTTTATGGGTTCTGTTTTTACACCGTTCCCTATGAGATAAAACTGTTCTGTTCTCTTCATTCTCCGGGTCAGTACGATTACAGTGACACCACATTTATATAGTTTTATGGGTTTTGTTTTTACAGCGTTCCCTATGAGATAAAACTGACCTGTTCTCTTCATTCTCCGTTCAGTACGATTACAGTGATACCACATTTATATAGTTTTATGTTTTTTTTTTTACAGTGTTCCCTATGAGATAAAACTGACCTGTTCCCTTCATTCTCCGGTCAGTACGATTACAGTGATACCACATTTATATAGTTTTATGTTTTTTTTTTTGCAGTGTTCTCTATGAGATAAAACTGACCTGTTCTCTTCATTCTCCGGGTCAGTACGATTACAGTGATACCACATTTATATCGTTTTATGGGTTTTGTTTTTACAGCATTCCCTATGAGATAAAACGGACCTGTTCTCTTCATTCTCCGGTCAGTACGATTACAGCGATACCACATTTATATAGTTTTATGGGTTTTGTTTTTACAGCGTTCCCTATGAGATAAAACTGACCTGTTCCCTTCCTTCTCCGGTCAGTACGATTACAGAGATACCACATTTATATAGTTTTATGGGTTTTGTGTTTACAGCGTTCCCTCTGAGATAAAACTGTCCTGTTCTCTTCATTCTCCGGTCAGTACGATTACAGTGATACCACATTTATATAGTTTGTTTTTTTGCTTTTTAATAATGAAAAAAAGAAAAACTTTTGAAAAAAGATTTTTTTTTTCTGTGCATTGCCATATTCTGACCTCATAACTTTTTTATTTTTAGGTGCACGGAGCTGTGTGGGGGCTTATTTTCTGGGGGACGATCTGTACTTCTCATTGATACCATTTTGAGGTGTGTGACTTTTTGATCACTTTTTATAAAAAAAAATTGTGGGAGGTGAAGCGACCAAAATACAGCAAATCGGCCATTTTGACTTTTTTTTCTGTTTCACCATTTGCCGTATGAGATAAATACTTCTATACTAGTCCGGACGTTTTCGCAGGCGGCGATGCCCATGATGTTTATTCTTTAAATTTTGTATGTATTTTTATTAAAATTTTGTGGAAAGGAGAGTGATTGGAGTGATTGGAGTGATTTTTCTTTTTTTTTTATTACTTTTTAATAGTTCCTCTCTCCTAGACCACAGGGCATTACATCATGTTTCACCAGGAACCTATCTGCGGCAGCCTTGGTTTATTTAGGAGGACTGAGGCTGCCGCACTCCATCCGACTACCCCAATCCTTGCTAGGTTGCTGGTACATGGCTGTGAGCATGCGCTGCCAGTTTTTGACCTCACATTTGAACATGGCATCTGAGGGGTTAAATATCGCATATGTTAGTGCAACCGGTGCCTCCACCTAGGGCCCTCCATGTAATGCGACCCAGGTATAGGAATGGCCGAGTGGTATAGGGTTGCCCAAAATGTCCTTTAATGTTTTGTGTCACGGTGCTCCTACCTGGATACGGCTGGACCCCAGGCGTTGGCTCTGAAGCAGACAAATAGAGGGGAATGGTTGAGGAATTTTAAGACCTTGTGATGAAGTTGAATAGCTGCTTTACTTTGGTAAACTTTCATCAGACACAATGGTCCAACTTTGTCTTGGTCCCAGCAGGCTTTGGCATTAAAACTCTGGCAGGCAAACTCGACTCTGCTACATCTGTTTCCCTCTGGCTCTGCTGTACTGACAGGCTTGCTGCAGGGCACTCTCCTGCGGGCTCCTGAGGCTCTAAGCTGTGTCCTCCACATCCAGCAGAGCTGAAGGTGCTCTAGCTGGCTTGGCTTGGGTATGAACACAACCGTTGCATAGAAATAGGAATGCACATTTTGAAGGACTTGTATAAATGCACAAGATGACACGAGGTTAACCAATAAAGACAGTAGCGGGGTACAGAAGTGGTAATGCCACTTACATTAGTCCCGGGTGCCAGCAGGCATTTGGCGGCTATTGTGCCCGCTTGTGAGTGGGCGCCATCTTTAAACCCCCACTGCCGATGTAATTTTTTACGCTGGAGCGGTGGGAAGGGGTTAATGGGAGTTAATTGCTCCAATTGTTTGGAATAAAATGAAAACCCCCCTCCCAAAAAAAAGTGCAGCGTTCCTCCTGGAGGGGTTTTCAAGATGTGAAGCAGGAAAACTGGGATGTTACCACCAGCTCCGGAGGGCGTGAAGTGGAGACGGACGGGTCCCTGCCACAGAATAGTTGACAGGACTCAGTGTCGCTGTGGAGAACAGTCTATATAGGAAGCACTGAGGAGGAGAATCGCAACGTCTACAACATAGAATAGGTTCGGAGACACCGTCCCAACAGCATCGTCAGTCCATGGGGGGGTTCTTCCCGGTTAGTCCCTGTCAGGCTGTTATCCGGCACAGAGACCACTGTGGTGCCCCCCCCTACTCCTCCCAGGGTTTAGGTCAGTACGTGTAGGTAAGTGTATGTGTACACAGCTGTATGTGGGTGAATATATAGGTGTATATAGAAGGGTCATCGACAATATCCAGAAATATCCAGGTGACCAGCAGGTGGCAGTGTGCCTGGGTTACCAGCGGCTGGCAGTGTGCCTGGGTGACCAGCGGGTGGCAGTGTGTCTGGGTGACCAGCGGATGACAGTGTGTCTGGGTAACCAGCGGGTGGCAGTGTGTCTGGGTGACCAGCGGGTGGCAGTGTGTCTGGGTGACCAGAGGGTGGCAGTGTGCCTGGGTGACCAGCGGGTGGCAGTGTGTCTGGGTGACCAGCGCGTGGCAGTGTGTCTGGGTGACCAGCGGGTGGCAGTGTGCCTGGGTGACCAGCGGGTGGCAGTGTGTCTGGGTGACCAGCGGGTGGCAGTGTGTCTGGGTGACCAGAGGGTGGCAGTGTGCCTGGGTGACCAGCGGGTGGCAGTGTGTCTGGGTGACCAGCGTGTGGCAGTGTGTCTGGGTGACCAGAGGGTGGCAGTGTGCCTGGGTGACCAGAGGGTGGCAGTGTGCCTGGGTGACCAGCGGGTGGCAGTGTGTCTGGGTGACCAGCGTGTGGCAGTGTGTCTGGGTGACCAGCGGGTGGCAGTGTGTCTGGGTGACCAGCGGGTGGCAGTGTGTCTGGGTGACCAGAGGGTGGCAGTGTGTCTGGGTGACCAGCGGGTGGCAGTGTACCTGGGTGACCAGCGGGTGGCAGTGTGTCTGGGTGACCAGCGGGTGGCAGTGTTTCTGGCAGTGAACTGTAGGTAGAATGGAACAAGCCATTCCATCCCCCCCCCTTGGAGGAGTGGGCTCGCCCTGGGGGAGGGGTGTCTGGCCTGTTCACGGTGACTTGAGAGTTGGAAGCCATAAAAATACAAAAGGAAAGTTGTAGCCGCCATTATGGAAAATAGATGCGGTGGTGCAAGCAGTGATGGTGCCGCCTGTAGCGCCCCCGTTACCCGGGATATAGAAGAGGCCGCAGCTCGCTCAGGTCTGCAGTATAAGGTGTCGCTTATTCCCCAAAATAGTGAGGTGTGAATATACAGATATATATACCACCCTACAGCATCACATACATATGTAAGTAATATATAACACATGATATATAACATATTATTATTATTTATTATTAAAGCGCCATTCCTTCCATAGCGCTGTACATATGATGAGCGGTGCACATACATAATACAGACAAGTGCACTAATCATAAGAAGAGTTACAGACTGGTACAGAAGGAGAGAGGGCCCTGCCCGAGAGGCTTACAATCTACATGGTATGGGAGAAGGACACAGTAGGTGCGGGTGAAGCAGGTCATGGCGGTATACAGTAGAGGCAGCAGGGTCACTGGTTGGAGGCTTGTCTGAAGAGGGGGTTTTCAGGTTTCTTTTGAAGGATTCCACTGTAGGTGAGAGTCTGATATATTGGGGTAGCGAGTTCCAGAGTGTGGGGGATGCACGGGAGAAATCCTGGAGGCGATTGTGGGAAGAGGCGATAAGAGGAGAGAAGGAGGTCTTGTGAGGATCGGAGAGTGCGTGTGGGGATGTATCAGGAAAGTAGCTCAGAGATGTAGGGAGGGGACAGGTTGTGGACGGCCTTGTATGTAGTTGTTAGTACTTTGAAGTGAATTCTCTGGGCAATGGGAAGCCAGTGAAGGGATTGGCAGAGGGGAGAGGCAGAGGAGTAATAGGGGGAGAGGTGGATAAGTCGGGCAGTAGAGTTAAGGATAGATTGGAGGGGTGCGAGAGTGCTAGATGGAAGGCCACAGAGGAGAGTGTTGCAGTAATCTAGGCGGGAGATGATGAGGGCATGTACAAGCATTTTTGCAGATTCAAAGTTGAGGAAAGCGCGGATGCGGGAGATTTTTTTGAGTTGGAGGTGGCAGGTGGTGGAAAGGGCTTGGATGTGCGGTCGGAAGGAGAGGGCAGAATACAAGGTCACTCCGAGGCAGCGGACTTGGGTGACCGGGAAGAGTGTGCAGCCATTGATCATGATAGATAGGTCTGTTGGGGGGGTGAACAAGATGCGGGAAAGAGGATGAATTCTGTTTTATCCATGTTAAGTTTTAGAAAGCGAGAGGAGAAGAAGGAGGATATGGAAGATAGACATTGTGGGATTCTGGATAGTAAGGTGGTGATGTCTGGACCAGAGAGGTAGATTGGTCTGTCGTCAGCATAAGAGTAATACTGGAAGCCATGGGACTCTATGAGATGTCCTAGGCCAAGGGTGTAGATAGTGTCAGAAACAGGCGTCGTTCCACTATAGAACAAAAAAGAATGGCGCACCATAGGGTAATAACGTAGAGAAAATAGATAAAATAGGTATCTCCACTGGGGAGGGTCACCTGATAGAGTTGTGCTAGTTTAGGCACAACTCTAATGTGGACGTATATCGAAATGCCATGAACTCCTCACAACGGATGGTGTGCAGCCCGGGATGGATACTTCTGTTCAGGGATGCCTGGAATCCCGCAGAAAGCCAGTAGTTCAAGTAAAAGAAAAGGTATCCCACGGCGCAAAAACCACCCAATAATTGGAGTGATATCTAGGTTATTATTTATTTGAGCAAGTGGTACAACGCGTTTCGGGGTTTAACCCCTTCTTCAGGTACAATTTGCTTGCAAGCAAATTGTACCTGAAGAAGGGGTTAAACCCCGAAACGCGTTGTACCACTTGCTCAAATAAATAATAACCTAGATATCACTCCAATTATTGGGTGGTTTTTGCGCCGTGGGATACCTTTTCTTTTACTTGAAGGGTGTAGATAGAAAAGAGCAGGGGTCCTAGGACAGAGCCTTGCGGGACACCAACAGAGAGGGAATGAGATGAGGAGGTGGTGTGAGAGTGGGAGACGCTAAACGTCCGGTCTGTGAGGTATGATGTGATCAGGAGAGGGCCAGGCCAGTGATGCCAAGAGATGAGAGAGTTTGTAACAGAAGGGAGTGATCGACTGGAGAAGGAGGACAGAGTAATGGAGAAGGCAGAGGACAGGTCCAGGAGAAGGAGGACAGAGTAATGGAGAAGGCAGAGGACAGGTCCAGGAGAAGGAGGACAGAGTAATGGAGAAGGCAGAGGACAGGTCCAGGAGAAGGAGGACAGAGTAATGGAGAAGGCAGAGGACAGGTCCAGGAGAAGGAGTACATACAGAGTAATGGAGAAGGCAGAGGACAGGTCCAGGAGAAGGAGGACAGAGTAATGGAGAAGGCAGAGGACAGGTCCAGGAGAAGGAGGACAGAGTAATGGAGAAGGCAGAGGACAGGTCCAGGAGAAGGAGTACATACAGAGTAATGGAGAAGGCAGAGGACAGGTCCAGGAGGAGGAGGACAGAGTAATGGAGAAGGCAGAGGACAGGTCCAGGAGGAGGAGGACAGAGTAATGGAGAAGGCAGAGGACAGGTCCAGGAGGAGGAGGACAGAGTAATGGAGAAGGCAGAGGACAGAGTAATGGAGAAGGCAGAGGACAGGTCCAGGAGAAGGAGTACAGAGTAATGGAGAAGGCAGAGGACAGGTCCAGGAGAAGGAGTACAGAGTAATGGAGAAGGCAGTCTCAGTTGAGTGGTGGGGTCGGAAGCCAGATTGTAGCCGGTCAAAGAGGGATCGGGAGGAGAGGTGAGAGGACAATTCAGAGGGTATGTGGGGACTCTGTACTGAAGCTTTCTCTGATGTTGACTATATTTTGTTTCATGTATGTGTCAAAGTCCTCGGCTGAGAGGAGAGGGTGGCGCGCTGGGGGAGCAGCAGAAGAGACCAGTGAAGAGAACGACATGATATATAACACATGATATATAACACATGATATATAACACATGATATATAACACATGCACACATCATATGATTATAGAAACATAATTGTGTACATTTTGTGCTTACTGTTGGGATCCATGAGAGCGTATAGACATATCAGTGTATTGACGTACCGACATATTGGAATATCAGGATATCAGTGTATCGGCATGTATCACTTAGAGTACGTAGAGTTTCACTGCATTCATAGGCAGAGGAGCGCAACAAACCCGACATTCACCAGTCGTCAGTGCGCCTGCGCCACCAGTGTGTAAGGAAAGGACCTGACAGATATCATATTATATCATATATAGCATGGGGGCTGTCATTTCACAAACCCAAAGAACTAGTTAAATGCTGAGGAAAATATATTTTACTAGCAGAAGGCCCTGACTTCGCTCGGGTATATTTCATCTATTTCATTTAATGTTTGTGTGTGTCGTTAAAAGATATCTGTCACAGCCGTTACCTCTGGCTGTGACCTTCTGTCTATGCTCTCGCTGAAGCTCCGTTCCTGTGTGTTATTTGTGGTTCTTTATGGGTTAACTCCCCTGTGTGCCTATTAGGAGTTAATCCTCTCTGTCTGCTCCATGGGTGTGGCCTCTCTGCTGCACCCATGGAACCTGTATATAAGGCTGAGGGTTCCTCAGTTCTGTGTCAGCTCTCCTGGTGTGTGTTGTCTTGTCCTGCTCCTTGTTTGTACTCACTCTCCCATGCTGCTGACCCATGGGATCCGTGTCTGTCTGTGCTCTGTGGGTTTTCTACTTGTTCATTGACGTCCTCTTTCCTGTGTTTCTGTTATCTGTTCTGCCAGTTATGTTTTAGTCACCTTGTGTGTATTCATGTCGATGTTCAGCAAGCCCTTGATGCAGCGTGGCTTCCTGCAGAGTGCTATGTTTATGTTTGCCTATGTACCGTCGGTACCTTCTGGTACCTGTTGTCCGTTTGCTCCTGTTGTCACTGTCTAGTTCACGCTCCAGAGTGGACCCTGGCAACTCCCTGCGGCAAAGCCTAACCCTACCATCTGGGGCCCTAGTGAATACCGGGAGTTGCTTAGTCACGCCCCTCTGGAGTATTACTAGACAGTGGTGCAGTGGGGGTTTTCCTCCCACTGTGCGGACGGTACATAGAGCTCTCAATTTCCCTGTGTTTCCCTCCTTGGATTCTGTTTGTGCAATAAACTCTTGTGTGTCTGTACCTGATTTCCATTTGTTTTTGCTTGACGACGCAGAGGTCTCTCCTGGGACCTCCAACTCGTGACAATATCAACAGTTTCCCCCATAATAGTGACCTCTACAGCACCCCACCCCTTTAACAGTGATCTTCATAGTGGCTGCCCCTTTAGCAGTGACCTCCACAGTGCCTGCCCCTTTTACAGTGAACTCCACAGTGCCCACCCCTTTAACAATAACCGCATCTTTAACAGTGACCTCCACAGTGTCCGCCCCTTTAACAGTAAGCTCCACAGTGCCCGCCCCTTTAACACTGACCACCCCTTTAACAGTGACCTTTATAGTGCCCGTCCCTTTAACAGTGACCTCCACAATGCCCTCCCCTTTAACAGTGACCGCCCCTTTAACAGTGACCTCCACATTACCCGCGCCTTTAACAGTGACCTCCCCAGTGCCTGCCCCTTTAACAGTTACCTTCACAGTGCCGACCCTTTTAACATTGACCACCCCTTTAACAGTGACCTCCACATGGTCCGTCTTTTTTATAGTGCCCGCCCCTTTAACAGTGACCTCCACAGTGCCCCCCCCTTTAACAGTGACCTCCACAGTCCCCACGCCTTTAACTGTGACCGCACCTTTAACTGTGACCGCCCCTTTAACTGTGACCTAGTGGCTGATAAGGGACATGTGACCGTGTGTACAGTCTAATTATGGCTGTGTTGTTATGAAAACCTGGATAAATTAAATATGAACTTATATTGACTGACACACCTCATATGACTGAATATTTAAGGACCTGCGAATCTGTGATCAGTTGTTACGGCAACCTGGAGTAGGACCTGCGAGCTTCTATTGTCTAATAAGGGACATGTGACCGTGTAAATGTCAGTTCGGTTTTAAGTGAAAGGCTTGTTGGCTTCTATTGGCTAATGCAGGTCATTTTTTGGGAATATCTCAGGAACTGTAAGTCCTAGAGAGCTGAGACCCGGTCTAAAACCTTCCCGGACACCTGATGTACCTGTGGGCCAAATTTGGTGAAGATCGGTCCAGTCGTTTGGTCGCGCATAAAGAACAGACAGACAGAAACTCATTTTTATATATATATATATAAGAGACTAGCAGAAGGACCCGACTTTGCACAGGTATATTTCATCTATTTCATTTTGTTTCCGTGTGTCATAAAAAGATCAACAGTTTCCCCCATAACAGTGACCTCTACAGTACCCGCCCCTTTAACAGTGATCTCCACAGTGCCTGCCCCTTTAACATTGACCTCCACAGTGGCTGCCCCTTTAACATTGACCTCCACAGTGCCTGCCCCTTCAACAGTGACCTCTACAATACCCGCCCCTTTAATAGTGGACGCCCTTTAACAGTGATCTTCCCAGTGCCCACCCCTTTAACATTGACCTCCACAGTGCCTGCCCCTTTAATGGTGACCTCCACAGTACCGACCCATTTAACATTTACCACCCCTTTAACAGTGACCTTCATAGTGGCCGCCCCTATAACCGTGACCTCCACAGTGCCCTTTCCCTTTAATAGTGACCGCTCCTTTAACAGTGACCTCCACAGTGCTCTCCCTTTAACAGTGACCTGCACAGTGCCTGCCCCTTTAACATTGACCACCCCTTTAACAGTGACCTTCATAGTGGCCGCCTCTTTAACAGTGACCTCAACAGCTTCTGCCCCTTTAACAGTGACCTCTACAGTGCCCGCTCCTTTAACAGTGAACTCCACAGTGCCCGTCCGTTTGATAGTGGCCCCTGCCCCCCATGCATGTAGCAGTGTAGTTGTGCCGCCATACATCATATGACTGAATATTTAAGGACCATACATAATAAAAGACAAAAGCGGGGGTAGTAGTGGTTCACAGTGGGGGGTATGCAGTAACCCAGTGCGGCTCCGTGGAGGAAACCACTTTTAAACTCCCTATTCAGACCTTTAAGTTCAAGCGTTTCAAGTTTAAAGATCCACCGTAATTCCAGTCTTTTCACCATGCGTTCCCTGTCTCCCCCCCCCCCCCCCCCCCCTTCTCCTGCCCCATCAATAATTCGGAATCTGAGCTGAGAGATATTGTGTCCTAATTTCGAAAAATGTTCAGGCACCGGAAGTTAAATTTTTTATAAATTCGATCGTTTCTCACCCGAAAGTAGTTTGCAAATGTAGTGGCGATGCTGGTTCAGTCTATTCCTGAATTCCTGTGTGGTCTCTCCCACATATAGGAGTCCACATGGGCGTTATAGCACGTCAATTACAAAGTATAAACCTTTGATCTGGTATTTTTTGCCCATTCTAGGGTGTGAGAAACTGTTACCTTTGAGCCGTTACAGCGGCCATTCTCACTGTGTACAGGTGTGCGTCGTTGTACCGTGTCAGCAGGAATCCAACTGTCACCCAAATTTTGTGGTCTCCTATAGGACATAAGTGGGGCCATCCGAAATTCCTATCTCGGAAATGATTGTGTATGTGCCAGCTGAATATTCGCACTTGTGCTGTCTGTCTGCTTTGTCTTGAAAATGTGGAAACAAATGGGATTCTCTTATTTTCTCTTTGCGAGGAGCTGGGTTCTGGGATTAAGTCAACGTATACCATGTCGCCCTAGGGTAACCCCGTTTGTAAAATCTATTGCACATATCCTCTAATCTATCCTCAAATCTAGTTTTATATGTCACTATCCGTCTAACGCTATAGGGTTAATGGGGCAATGACTCCTTCATATTCTTAGGATGGGCGCCGTTAAATCTAAGCGTATTATTCCTGCCGTAGGTTTAATGTTGTCCGGTATATAAAGCAAATGGTATGTATATATATATATATATATATATATATATATAAAATAATAATTTACGGATCAAAAGAAAAATGATGCAAATGATATTGAAAAGAGTTCAATCGAGAACCTGATTATTTTGTGCAATCAGTAAAACAGGGTACAAGCGTCTATGCAAAAATATAAATGGTTTATCATACAATAGTTTAAAATACTATCAAAAATGAATCAACGTACATTTCAATAATATACAATGATATGCAGTACACAGAATTCACCACTATATGGTGCCACCAAAACACTACTCAACCAACACAAAAATATTATGCAATACGGCTTTAAAATTGTGAGAGATATAAAATCAATAGATTATGCGCAAAAACTCAATCAAGAAAATGACAGATATGAGCCCTTGCTCTGCCCAAAATGATGACCAATCTCAGATATGGGGTAGTATTTGCAACAAAACTTATAGATTATTGGCTTGATATCAAACTAGGGAATATAAAGATTTCCAATAGAGAGTTTCTCCAATATTATCCCCTTTATTCAGTTACTGAACTCGTAATCGTAACTGAAATCAAGCGAAAATATTGATGTAGCAACTAACGTTACACGTCCGCAAATGAGCGGGTATCTGGCTAAGTATCAAGCCAATTAATTCAGATCAATACTACATAAAACAAAAATATAAATTACCCAAGGGTCAAGTGATGTGCAGAGTCTTGGGGCAGTCGGCTCTCAAGAGTTTTTCCGATAATCCAAATCTTTCTCCAGAGATCTCCCTTTTTTTTTTTTTTTTTTTTTTTTTTTTTTGGTATCTGGTTTCTTAACTCAAAACTTATCAGATGAACACACCTTCCTAGTTTGGAACTTTCCAATCATTGTTGGATGGGCGTGTGCATTGATAAGGAATGTGACGTCATAATACTACCCAGAATGCACTTTTGCTACTGGTGTAGTATTAACTGCTCATATCTAGATGGCACTGTTGTATAAGCTATAGGCATCATACGATTAAGGGTTAACTCATACATGCCTGATATTTTCAATACTACACACCTGTCACGGCCTTTGGTGTGCGCTGTGACACTTGGCCACGCTTGCTGTTGCCTGCGGCAATGTGTTGCTGTGTCTGCATGCGGGGGCAGTGTCACGGCCTTTGTGGTGTGTGCCGTGACATGGTTGCCTTGCATGTTGTTGCCTCCGGCAACGTGTATTTGTTATGGTGTTTTCCCTGCTTTGGTGTGCACGGGGTTAAGGTGTGTTTGGTAGGTGTGGTGGGTGTGACCTCAGGCCTCCTTATATGTTGGCGTGGTGGAGCCTGAGGTCAGTTTGTATTTTGTTGTCAGCTTGGTGTGGAGCTCTGCTCCTGGGCTGTTGTGATTATGTCTGTGTGAGTCTCCGTTATTTGTTATATTGTTTTCCCTTGCTTTCCCTCCTGCTTGCTTCTGTTTACCCTTCCCCACCTGTGGTGTATGTTGTATGGTGTGGGCCTTGTTTGCTGGTGTGTGTGCTCCTAATGGGGCTTGCTTTCCTGGAGGGGTTTAAGCAAACAGCTAGACTGTGAGTTTCCGGTCCATCTCGTCAGCGACAGGTAAGTCCTGATAACTTTTGTTGTCTGTTGTCTTATGTACTTACCTGTCGTTCGGCTGTGGCCCTGTCTAGTTGGTGGTCAGTTGCTGGGCTTCAGGAGACACCATTCATCCGTGGTGAAGGATGAATGGGTGGTCTCTGCCCTTTTTTTTGGGCTTGTTAAAATCCTTTTATAATGACTATTTCTCTACATAGGGCTCTTACCTTTGGCTGTGGCTTCTTTTCCTTTAAAAACGATCTTTTAAAATATGCAAATCACTTCACTACCAGCAAGTAGGGCGTCTACTTGCTGGTAGCCGCCGAAAAAAACCGCCCCCTCGTCCTGTTGATTGACAGGGCCAGCAAACGCTCTCCTCCTCCGGCTGGCCCTGTCAGCATTTCAAATCCTGCGCCTGTCTTCATTCGGCGCAGGCGCTCTGAGAGAAGGAGGCTCGCCTCCTCAGCACTCCCTCAGTGTGCCTGCGCCAATGACGTCACCAAAAGTGTTGGTTACCTCCTCCTCCTCCACCACCGCTTCCACCTACACCGCCACGGTCACCGCCTGTCGCGGCGGGGTGTGGGGGAAACCCCCCGTCGTGCAATGGCGAACAGGGAGCAAGTCACCTCCTAATGCAACCCTAGGTTCTCCCTATACTCCTAGCGCATGAGCCGCCTCAGATGGTAAGGGGGCTCATGTTCACCGACCTAGGACCCTGGGAATCCCTGCTGTGTCCTAATCCTGGTGACAGGGCAGAGACCACCCATTCATTCTTCACCACGGATGAATGGTGTCTCCTGAAGCCCAGCAACTGACCACCAACTAGACAGGGCCACAGCCGAACGACAGGTAAGTACATAAGACAACAGACAACAAAAGTTATCAGGACTTACCTGTCGCCGACGAGATGGACCGGAAACTCACAGTCTAGCTGTTTGCTTAAACCCCTCCAGGAAAGCAAGCCCCATTAGGAGCACACACACCAGCAAACAAGGCCCACACCATACAACATACACCACAGGTGGGGAAGGGTAAACAGAAGCAAGCAGGAGGGAAAGCAAGGGAAAACAATATAACTGTCACTACCAGAGCTTTGGGACGTTCTCACAGCTCTGTTTCTCCACCCCTGTGATGATGTCACTACTAGAGCTGGGAGGAGTTCTCACTACTCTGTTTACTTTTGGTTTCTTTCACCACAGCTGTTCTTCATGTGTTTGATTTCCCTCTCTTTATATCACCCCTCCTCCTATTGTAGGGCGTGGATTATAGTTCTCACTTCAGTTGTAGCTCTTGCTTTAGTTTCTTCACTTGTAGCTATCAGTTCACTGGACCTGTGTTCTGCTGCTGCTAGCCCTCCGGATATTGCCAGCCTGTCCTTGGATCCGTCTTCTCTGCGACTGCAACACCTTCAGCTAAGTGTGCAGACATTGTTGTGTTCCTGTTTATTTTCTGACTGGATCTGAGGTGGCCACGGTTCCCTCCATATACTGAGTAGGGCACTGGTGGCCGTGCCCCTTCCACTATTGTAGGGGTTACAGTGGTCATTAGTCTTAGGCACGTGGGCATGCCTCGTTCTGCCATTTGGATCCGGGCATGTGCTTTAGCAGAATAGGGAGAGCGTTGAGGGTCGGACAGGGGTCACCCTTTATCCTCCCTAGTTCTGGGTCCAGTCAGTAGCTCTGTACTGTGTATTACTATTGTTGCTCACATACAGCCGTGACATTATAATCCACCAAAACCGTCCTTTTTTGACATGGATACGCTTTCTGACCTGGTTGACCGCATGCAGGGTCTTTCTTTGGAAGTAGCGGATCTCCGTCAATCTATGACCCAGCTTCAAGCATTGGGCCCTGCTCCGGCTCATGGAGTCTGTTGCGAGCCAAAGGTCTCACTTCCGGAGACGTTCTCCGGGGGCAGTGAGAATTTTGTTCGTTTCAGAGAGGCATGCAAACTCCATTTTTGCTTGTGTCCCCATTCCTCTGGTAATGAGGAGCAGAGGGTGAGGATTGTCATCTCCCTGCTCAGGGGTAATGCTCAGACTTGGGCTTTTTCGCTGCCATCAGGGGATCCCTCCCTTCGATCCGTGGAGGGATTTTTTGTGGCCCTGGGGCAGATTTATGATGACCCGGATCGTGTTGCTCTGGCCGAATCTAACCTACGTGTTTTATGCCAGAACAAACGGTCTGCGGAGCTTTATTGTTCTGAATTTCGGAGATGGGCAGCTGATTCGGGTTGGAATGATGCTGCACTCCGGAGTCAGTTCTGTCATGGTCTCTCAGAGAGATTGAAAGATGCGTTTGCTTTCCATGAGAGACCAACGTCCTTAGAGTCTGCCATGTCATTGGCGGTACGCCTTGACAGGCGTCTAAGAGAAAGAAACGAGACCTCTCTGTCCAGCCATTGTCAGTCTAGGGGCAGTGGTGCGGACTCATTCAGTGTGCAGGGGCCTCATCCTGTCTCGCTCCCCTCTGAGGAGGAGCCCATGCAGCTAGGTCGACTTGCCCCTGATAAAAGAGGATTTAGTCCTCAGAGTATGGTGTGTTTTTGTTGTGGGGGCATAGGTCATTTGGCAAATGTTTGTCCGTCTAGGAGATTCTTGAACCGTACTAAGAGTGATAATAAGAGAAAAACCTCAAAAGGTAAATCATCAAACTCTGCTTCATCTGCTACTTTGGGCAAAGTTGATGTAGGATTTGATGCTTTTCCTCTGACCTGCAGTTCCAGTTTTCTCCTGTCTGCCAGGGTGGCGCTAGAGAGCAAAGTCATTTCTTGTGAGATTTTTGTCGATAGTGGAGCGGCCGTCAATCTTATTGACACTCAATTTGTAGCCATGCATGGTTTTCAGGTTTGCACATTAGATAAAGATATACCTGTTTTTGCTATTGACTCTGCTCCACTCTCACAGAGATCTCTGAAGGGCATTGTTCACAATATCCGGCTAGCTGTAGGTGACACTCATGTGGAGGATATATCTTGTTTTGTCCTTAACGGATTGCCGTCTCCTCTAGTTTTGGGGTTACCCTGGCTCACTAGACATAACCCCACTATTGATTGGCAAGGAAGGCAAATAAATGAGTGGAGTGACTTTTGTAGAGAGAATTGTCTCACAGCGACTTTTGCAGAGGTGTCTACTAAAACTGTGCCATCATTTCTCTCTGATTTCTCGGACGTGTTTTCCGAGAGCGGTGTTCAGGAGCTACCTCCTCACCGGGAGTTTGACTGTCCCATTAACCTCAATCCCGGCGCCAAGCTGCCAAAAGCACGCCTCTACAATCTCTCACAACCGGAAAGAATCGCAATGCGAACTTATATCTCCGAGAGTCTCGAAAAGGGGCATATTCGTCCCTCAAAGTCACCTGTGGCCGCGGGTTTTTTTTTTGTTAAAAAGAAAGATGGCTCTCTGAGACCTTGCCTAGATTTTAGGGAGCTGAACCGTATCACGATTCGCGATCCCTATCCCCTTCCTCTGATCCCGGACCTCTTCAATCAAATTGTTGGGGCCAAGGTGTTTTCCAAATTGGATTTGAGAGGCGCGTACAACCTGGTCAGGGTCAGAGAGGGGGATGAATGGAAAACGGCCTTTAATACCCCTGACGGGCATTTCGATAATCTCGTTATGCCTTTCGGCCTGATGAATGCTCCGGCCGTCTTTCAGCATTTTGTTAATAGTATTTTCTATCATTTAATGGGGAAATTTGTATTGGTGTATCTTGATGATATTTTGATTTTTTCCCCTGATGTTCAGACCCATCAGGATCATCTTTTTCAGGTTCTGCAGATTCTGCGGGAAAATAAATTGTACGCCAAGCTGGAGAAATGTCTTTTTATGGTATCGGAGATTCAATTTCTGGGTTTTCTCCTCTCTGCTTCTGGTTTTCGCATGGATCCCGAGAAGGTCCGTGCTGTACTTGAGTGGGAGCTTCCTGAGAATCAGAAGGCATTGATGCGCTTTCTGGGTTTTGCGAACTATTACAGAAAGTTCATTTTGAATTATTCCTCTGTTGTCAAACCCCTCACTGACATGACAAAAAAGGGGGCGGATTTTTCCTCTTGGTCGGAGGAGGCGCTTACAGCCTTTTCTAAGATTAAAGAGAATTTTGCGTCTGCTCCCGTCTTGGTGCATCCCGATGTTTCCTTACCTTTTATTGTTGAGGTGGATGCTTCCGAGGTGGGTGTGGGTGCGGTTTTGTCCCAGGGCCCTTCCCCTGCCAAGTGGCGACCCTGTGCCTTTTTCTCTAAAAAACTCTCCCCGGCAGAGAGAAACTATGATGTGGGAGATAGGGAGTTGTTGGCCATCAAGTTGGCTTTCGAGGAATGGCGCCATTGGTTGGAGGGGGCCAGGCACCCTATCACCGTTTTTACCGACCATAAGAATCTGGCATACTTGGAGTCGGCCAGGCGTATGAATCCGAGACAGGCCAGATGGTCTCTGTTCTTCTCCAGATTCAATTTTGTTGTTACATTCCGACCTGGGATAAAAAATGTGAAGGCTGATGCTCTCTCTCGCTGTTTTCCGGGAGGAGGAAACTCCGAGGACCCGGGTCGCATTTTGGCGGAGGGGGTAGTTGTTTCTGCTCTATATTCCGATTTGGAGGCCGAGGTCCAGGCTGCCCAGACTGAGACACCTGCCCGTTGTCCTTCTGGGAAGTTGTTCGTGCCTCCTGAGCTATGTCACAAACTCTTCAAGGAGCATCATGATACTGTTCTTGCTGGTCACCCCGGGAGTAGAGCCACAGTAGATCTCATTGCTCGAAGATTTTGGTGGCCGGCTCTTCGTAAGTCGGTGGAGGGTTTTGTGGCTGCTTGTGAGATGTGCGCTCGCGCTAAGGTCCCTCGTTCACGGCCTTCAGGTTCCCTTCTCCCGTTACCCATTCCTTCCCGTCCTTGGACACACCTGTCCATGGACTTTATCATGGATCTTCCTCGTTCCTCGGGGAAGTCGGTGATCCTGGTGGTGGTGGACCGTTTTAGCAAGATGGCTCATTTCGTACCTTTCCCTGGTTTACCCAATGCTAAAACGTTGGCGCAAGCTTTTGTCGACCATATTGTTAAATTGCACGGCATTCCCTCTGATATTGTTTCCGATAGAGGCACGCAGTTTGTGTCCAGGTTCTGGAAGGCTTTCTGTTCTCGCCTGGGGGTTCGGCTGTCCTTCTCTTCTGCTTTTCATCCGCAGTCGAATGGTCAGACTGAGCGCCTCAATCAGAATCTGGAGACATATTTGCGCTGTTTTGTGGCAGAGAACCAGGAGGATTGGTGTTCATTTCTCCCTCTTGCTGAGTTTGCTCTGAACAACCGTCGTCAGGAATCTTCTGATAAGTCACCATTCTTTGGTGCATATGGGTTCCATCCGCAGTTTGGGACATTCTCGGGAGGGGCTCTTTCTGGTTTACCTGAGGAGGAGAGATTTTCCTCGTCTTTGTCTACCATTTGGCAAAAGATTCAGAGTAATCTTAAAAAGATGAGTGAGAGGTATAGGCGTGTGGCTGATAAGAGACGTGTGCCTGGTCTGGACCTGAATGTGGGTGATCTGGTGTGGTTGTCTACTAGAAACATTAAGTTGAAGGTTCCCTCCTGGAAATTGGGTCCCAAGTTTATTGGGCCTTATAAAATCTTGTCAGTCATCAATCCTGTTGCCTTCCGTCTTGATCTTCCACGGGTTTGGAAGATACATAATGTATTTCACAGATCTCTCTTAAAACCATATGTCCAGCCCACGGTACCCTCCTCTTTGCCTCCTCCTCCGATTTTGGTTGATGGCAATCTGGAGTTTGAGGTTTCCAGAATTGTGGACTCTCGCATTTTCCGCGGTTCTCTTCAGTACCTCGTTCATTGGAAGGGTTATGGTCCTGAGGAGAGGATGTGGGTTCCGGTGTCGGACATTAAAGCCACTCGCCTCATCAGGGCATTTCATAGGGCTCATCCTGAGAAGGTGGGTCCTGGGTGTCCGGAGTCCACCCGTAGAGGGGGGGGTACTGTCACTACCAGAGCTTTGGGACGTTCTCACAGCTCTGTTTCTCCACCCCTGTGATGATGTCACTACTAGAGCTGGGAGGAGTTCTCACTACTCTGTTTACTTTTGGTTTCTTTCACCACAGCTGTTCTTCATGTGTTTGATTTCCCTCTCTTTATATCACCCCTCCTCCTATTGTAGGGCGTGGATTATAGTTCTCACTTCAGTTGTAGCTCTGGCTTTAGTATCTTCACTTGTAGCTATCAGTTCACTGGACCTGTGTTCTGCTGCAGCTAGCACTCCGGATATTGCCAGCCTGTCCTTGGATCCGTCTTCTCTGCGACTGCAACACCTTCAGCTAAGTGTGCAGACATTGTTGTGTTCCTGTTTATTTTCTGACTGGATCTGAGGTGGCCACGGTTCCCTCCATATACTGAGTAGGGCACTGGTGGCCGTGCCCCTTCCACTATTGTAGGGGTTACAGTGGTCATTAGTCTTAGGCACGTGGGCATGCCTCGTTCCGCCATTTGGATCCGGGCATGTGCTTTAGCAGAATAGGGAGAGCGTTGAGGGTCGGACAGGGGTCACCCTTTATCCTCCCTAGTTCTGGGTCCAGTCAGTAGCTCTGTACTGTGTATTACTATTGTTGCTCACATACAGCCGTGACAATAACAAATAACGGAGACTCACACAGACATAATCACAACAGCCCAGGAGCAGAGCTCCACACCAAGCTGACAACAAAATACAAACTGACCTCAGGCTCCACCACGCCAACATATAAGGAGGCCTGAGGTCACACCCACCACACCTACCAAACACACCTTAACCTCGTGCACGCCAAAGCAGGGAAAACACCATAACAAATACACGTTGCCGGAGGCAACAACATGCAAAGCAACCATGCCACGGCACACACCACAAAGGCTGTGACACTGCCCCCGCATGCAGACACAGCAACACGTTGCCGCAGGCAACAGCAAGCGTGGCCAAGTGTCACAGCGCACACCAAAGGCCGTGACAACACCTCTGACATCCGGAGGCCTTGTCTTAGAGCCGAGGGACAAACTTTGATACATGAATAAATACTTTGAGGAACATCTAGACCATTCTCACACTGTGGAATTCATGTCCAGATAAGAGATACAATGAAGCCTCTACTTCTGCAGGTGTTCTGTATCTTCTAACTGTCTAAATGTATAATATATTGTTACTATAACACGAGCTCTTTGAACGGCACAGTAATCTTCCCATGGACTTACTTCGGCCGACATGAAAAATCTATACACAATAGTGACTATAAATCAACGTTGCTCTTAAAGGCAATGAATACTCATTATAACAAAAATAAGTAGATATAACAGTTTACACTTATGAAAAGGCAGAACAATGTACAGATGTCGGCACAGATTCCCACCGTCGGGGACTGTAGAGCTGTCTGTGGGCAGACTGAAGCGAATAGACAGGCGTTCTCATAGTGGTCCAGTAGTTTGAGTCCACGTAGTCTATATAACTCATCCAGCCTCTAACATAACTGTTAAAGCTGTACAAGATGCATCCAGACGTCCTCCCCCTGCTGTTCCCGAACCATTTCATTGGTGTTTCCATCAATTTCTGACCTTTTCATATGTGTTGAACTGCCAGTTCTCTCCATTTGTATTTGTGTGTGCCCCCCCCCCCCATATCATTTATAACTGTACAGGCTGGGTGTATACAGGGAGTGCAGAATTATTAGGCAAGTTGTATTTTTTAAGATTAATTTTATTATTGAACAACAACCATGTTCTCAATGAACCCAAAAAACTCATTAATATCAAAGCTGAATATTTTTGGAAGTAGTTTTTAGTTTGTTTTTAGTTTTAGCTATTTAGGGGGATATCTGTGTGTGCAGGTGACTATTACTGTGCATAATTATTAGGCAACTTAACAAAAAACAAATATATACCCATTTCAATTATTTATTTTTACCAGTGAAACCAATATAACATCTCAACATTCACAAATATACATTTCTGACATTCAAAAACAAAACAAAAACAAATCAGTGACCAATATAGCCACCTTTCTTTGCAAGGACACTCAAAAGCCTGCCATCCATGGATTCTGTCAGTGTTTTGATCTGTTCACCATCAACATTGCGTGCAGCAGCAACCACAGCCTCCCAGACACTGTTCAGAGAGGTGTACTGTTTTCCCTCCTTGTAAATCTCACATTTGATGATGGACCACAGGTTCTCAATGGGGTTCAGATCAGGTGAACAAGGAGGCCATGTCATTAGATTTTCTTCTTTTATAGCCTTTCTTGCCAGCCACGCTGTGGAGTACTTGGATGCGTGTGATGGAGCATTGTCCTGCATGAAAATCATGTTTTTCTTGAAGGATGCGGACTTCTTCCTGTACCACTGCTTGAAGAAGGTGTCTTCCAGAAACTGGCAGTAGGACTGGGAGTTGAGCTTGACTCCATCCTCAACCCGAAAAGGCCCCACAAGCTCATCTTTGATAATACCAGCCCAAACCAGTACTCCACCTCCACCTTGCTGGCGTCTGAGTCGGACTGGAGCTCTCTGCCCTTTACCAATCCAGCGACGGGCCCATCCATCTGGCCCATCAAGACTCACTCTCATTTCATCAGTCCATAAAACCTTAGAAAAATCAGTCTTGAGATATTTCTTGGCCCAGTCTTGACGTTTCAGCTTGTGTGTCTTGTTCAGTGGTGGTCGTCTTTCAGCCTTTCTTACCTTGGCCATGTCTCTGAGTATTGCACACCTTGTGCTTTTGGGCACTCCAGTGATGTTGCAGCTCTGAAATATGGCCAAACTGGTGGCAAGTGGCATCTTGGCAGCTGCACGCTTGACTTTTCTCAGTTCATGGGCAGTTATTTTGCGCCTTGGTTTTTCCACACGCTTCTTGCGACCCTGTTGACTATTTTGAATGAAACGCTTGATTGTTTCATTGTCAAGTCCTTCTTTTGACCCATTTTGCCAAAGGAAAGGAAGTTGCCTAATAATTATGCACACCTAATATAGGGTGTTGATGTCATTAGACCACACCCCTTCTCATTACAGAGATGCATATCACCTAATATGCTTAATTGGTAGTAGGCTTTCGAGCCTATACAGCTTGGAGTAAGACAACATGCATAAAGAGGATGATGTGGTCAAAATACTCATTTGCCTAATAATTCTGCACGCAGTGTATATCAACGTGTCTTCAGATCTGCTCATGAATACATTAGTAGAAGTCAGGGCCACATTTGACCCCATTGCGGTCCCACATTGCTGTACATGATACGTTCCTGCAAATAAGAAATAGTTGCAGGTAAGTACTATCTGTAGTAGTTATCCTCTCCCTACTAGAAACAGTACTCACCTGCAACTATTTCTAAGTTTGGGAGAGCAGACCCTGCACATATAGCGCGCCGCGTCTAGTTACCTCTGTGTGCACCGAGCAATCAATGAGAGGAGGAGCCCGCACAGCTATATGTACCACCTAATAGAGGGCACCTGTGGGAGCCCGCACAGCTATATGTACCACCTAATAGAGGGCACCTGTGGGAGCCGCACAGCTATATGTACCACCTAATAGAGGGCACCTGTGGGAGCCCGCACAGCTATATGTACCACCTAATAGAGGGCACCTGTGGGAGCCCGCACAGCTATATGTACCACCTAATAGAGGGCACCTGTGGGAGCCCGCACAGCTATATGTACCACCTAATAGAGGGCACCTGTGGGAGCCCGCACAGCGATATGTACCACCTAATAGAGGGCACCTGTGGGAGCCCGCACAGCTATATGTACCACCTAATAGAGGGCACCTGTGGGAGCCGCACAGCTATATGTGCCACCTAATAGAGGGCACCTGTGGGAGCCCGCACAGCTATATGTACCACCTAATAGAGGGCACCTGTGGGAGCCCGCACAGCTATATGTACCACCTAATAGAGGGCACCTGTGGGAGCCGCACAGCTATATGTGCCACCTAATAGAGGGCACCTGTGGGAGCCCGCACAGCTATATGTACCACCTAATAGAGGGCACCTGTGGGAGCCGCACACCTATATGTACCACCTAATAGAGGGCACCTGTGGGAGCCCGCACAGCTATATGTGCCACCTAATAGAGGGCACCCACTGGAGCCCGCACAGCTATATGTACCACCTAATAGAGGGCACCTGTGGGAGCCCGCACAGCTATATGTACCACCTAATAGAGGGCACCTGTGGGAGCCGCACAGCTATATGTACCACCTAATAGAGGGCACCTGTGGGAGCCGCACAGCTATATGTACCACCTAATAGAGGGCACCTGTGGGAGCCCGCACAGCTATATGTACCACCTAATAGAGGGCACCTGTGGGAGCCCGCACAGCTATATGTACCACCTAATAGAGGGCACCTGTGGGAGCCCGCACAGCTATATGTACCACCTAATAGAGGGCACCTGTGGGAGCCCGCACAGCGATATGTACCACCTAATAGAGGGCACCTGTGGGAGCCCGCACAGCTATATGTACCACCTAATAGAGGGCACCTGTGGGAGCCGCACAGCTATATGTGCCACCTAATAGAGGGCACCTGTGGGAGCCCGCACAGCTATATGTACCACCTAATAGAGGGCACCTGTGGGAGCCCGCACAGCTATATGTACCACCTAATAGAGGGCACCTGTGGGAGCCGCACAGCTATATGTGCCACCTAATAGAGGGCACCTGTGGGAGCCCGCACAGCTATATGTACCACCTAATAGAGGGCACCTGTGGGAGCCGCACACCTATATGTACCACCTAATAGAGGGCACCTGTGGGAGCCCGCACAGCTATATGTGCCACCTAATAGAGGGCACCCACTGGAGCCCGCACAGCTATATGTACCACCTAATAGAGGGCACCTGTGGGAGCCCGCACAGCTATATGTACCACCTAATAGAGGGCACCTGTGGGAGCCGCACAGCTATATGTACCACCTAATAGAGGGCACCTGTGGGAGCCTGCACAGCTATATGTACCACCTAATAGAGGGCACCTGTGGGAGCCCGCACAGCTATATGTACCACCTAATAGAGGGCACCTGTGGGAGCCCGCACAGCTATATGTACCACCTAATAGAGGGCACCTGTGGGAGCCCACACAGCTATATGTACCACCTAATAGAGGGCACCTGTGGGAGCCCGCACAGCTATATGTACCACCTAATAGAGGGCACCTGTGGGAGTCCGTACAGGTATATGTACCACCTAATAGAGGGCACCTGTGGGAGCCCGCACAGCTATATGTACCACCTAATAGAGGGCACCTGTGGGAGCCCGCACAGCTATATGTACCAATGTACCACCTAATAGAGGGCACCTGTAGGAGCCCGCACAGCTATATGTGCCACCTAATAGAGGGCACCTGTGGGAGCCCGCACAGCTATATGTACCACCTAATAGAGGGCACCTGTGGGAGCCGGCACAGCTATATGTACCACCTAATAGAGGGCACCTGTGGGAGCCCGCACAGCTATATGTACCACCTAATAGAGGGCACCTGTGGGAGCCCGCACAGCTATATGTACCACCTAATAGAGGGCACCTGTGGGAGCCCGCACAGCTATATGTACCACCTAATAGAGGGCACCTGTGGGAGCCGCACAGCTATATGTACCACCTAATAGAGGGCACCTGTGGGAGCCCGCACAGCTATATGTACCAATGTACCACCTAATAGAGGGCACCTGTAGGAGCCCGCACAGCTATATGTGCCACCTAATAGAGGGCACCCACTGGAGCCCGCACAGCTATATGTACCACCTAATAGAGGGCACCTGTGGGAGCCCGCACAGCTATATGTACCACCTAATAGAGGGCACCTGTGGGAGCCCGCACAGCTATATGTACCACCTAATAGAGGGCACCTGTGGGAGCCGCACAGCTATATGTACCACCTAATAGAGGGCACCTGTGGGAGCCTGCACAGCTATATGTACCACCTAATAGAGGGCACCTGTGGGAGCCCGCACAGCTATATGTACCACCTAATAGAGGGCACCTGTGGGAGCCCGCACAGCTATATGTACCACCTAATAGAGGGCACCTGTGGGAGCCCGCACAGCTATATGTACCACCTAATAGAGGGCACCTGTGGGAGCCGCACAGCTATATGTACCACATAATAGAGGGCACCTGTGGGAGCCGCACAGCTATATGTACCACCTAATAGAGGGCACCTGTAGGAGCCCGCACAGCTATATGTACCACCTAATAGAGGGCACCTGTGGGAGCCCGCACAGCTATATGTACCACCTAATAGAGTGCACCTGTGGGAGCCCGCACAGCTATATGTACCACCTAATAGAGGGCACCTGTGGGAGCCCGCACAGCTATATGTACCACCTAATAGAGGGCACCTGTGGAGCCCGCACAGCTATATGTACCACCTAATAGAGGGCACCTGTGGGAGCCCGCACAGCTATATGTACCACCTAATAGAGGGCACCTGTGGGAGCCCGCACAGCTATATGTACCACCTAATAGAGGGCACCTGTGGGAGCCCGCACAGCTATATGTACCACCTAATAGAGGGCACCTGTGGAGCCCGCACAGCTATATGTACCACCTAATAGAGGGCACCTGTGGGAGCCCGCACAGCTATATGTACCACCTAATAGAGGGCACCTGTGGGAGCCCGCACAGCTATATGTACCACCTAATAGAGGGCACCTGTGGGAGCCCGCACAGCTATATGTACCACCTAATAGAGGGCACCTGTGGGAGCCCGCACAGCTATATGTACCACCTAATAGAGGGCACCTGTGGGAGCCCGCACAGCCATATGTACCACCTAATAGAGGGCACCTGTAGGAGCCCGCACAGCTATATGTACCACCTAATAGAGGGCACCTGTGGGAGCCCGCACAGCTATATGTACCACCTAATAGAGGGCACCTGTGGGAGCCCGCACAGCTATATGTACCACCTAATAGAGGGCACCTGTGGGAGCCCGCACAGCTATATGTACCACCTAATAGAGGGCACCTGTGGGAGCCCGCACAGCTATATGTACCACCTAATAGAGGGCACCTGTGGGAGCCCGCACAGCTATATGTACCACCTAATAGAGGGCACCTGTGGGAGCCCGCACAGATATATGTACCACCTAATAGAGGGCACCTGTGTGAGCCCGCACAGCTATATGTGCCACCTAATAGAGGGCACCTGTGGGAGCCCGCACACCTATATGTACCACCTAATAGAGGGCACCTGTGGGAGCCGCACAGCTATATGTACCACCTAATAGAGGGCACCTGTGGGAGCCCGCACAGCTATATGTACCACCTAATAGAGGGCACCTGTGGGAGCCGCACAGCTATATGTACCACCTAATAGAGGGCACCTGTGGAGCCGGCACAGCTATATGTACCACCTAATAGAGGGCACCTGTGGGAGCCGCACAGCTATATGTACCACCTAATAGAGGTCACCTGTGGGAGCCCGCACAGCGATATGTACCACCTAATAGAGGGCACCTGTGGGAGCCCGCACAGCTATATGTGCCACCTAATAGAGGGCACCTGTGGGAGCCCGCACAGCTATATGTACCACCTAATAGAGGGCACCTGTGGGAGCCCGCACAGCTATATGTACCACCTAATAGAGGGCACCTGTGGGAGCCGCACAGCTATATGTACCACCTAATAGAGGGCACCTGTGGGAGCCGCACAGCTATTTGTACCACCTAATAGAGGGCACCTGTGGGAGCCCGCACAGCTATATGTGCCACCTAATAGAGGGCACCTGTGGGAGCCCGCACAGCTATATGTACCACCTAATAGAGGGCACCTGTGGGAGCCGCACAGCTATATGTACCACCTAATAGAGGGCGCCTATGGGAGCCTGCACAGCTATATGTACCACCTAATAGAGGGCACCTGTGGGAGCCCGCACAGCTATATGTACCACCTAATAGAGGGCACCTGTAGGAGCCCGCACAGCTATATGTACCACCTAATAGAGGGCACCTGTGGGAGCCGCACAGCTATATGTACCACCTAATAGAGGGCACCTGTGGGAGCCCGCACAGCTATATGTACCACCTAATAGAGGGCACCTGTGGGAGCCGCACAGCTATATGTACCACCTAATAGAGGGCACCTGTGGGAGCCGCACAGCTATATGTACCACCTAATAGAGGGCACCTGTGGGAGCCCGCACAGCTATATGTACCACCTAATAGAGGGCACCTGTGGGAGCCCGCACAGCTATATGTACCACCTAATAGAGGGCACCTGTGGGAGCCCGCACAGCTATATGTACCACCTAATAGAGGGCACCTGTGGGAGCCCGCACAGCTATATGTGACACCTAATAGAGGGCACCTGTGGGAGCCGCACAGCTATATGTACCACCTAATAGAGGGCACCTGTGGGAGCCGCACAGCTATATGTACCACCTAATAGAGGGCACCTGTGGGAGCCCGCACAGCTATATGTACCACCTAATAGAGGGCACCTGTGGGAGCCCGCACAGCTATATGTACCACCTAATAGAGGGCACCTGTGGGAGCCGCACAGCTATATGTGCCACCTAATAGAGGGCACCTGTGGGAGCCCGCACAGCTATATGTACCACCTAATAGAGGGCACCTGTGGGAGCCCGCACAGCTATATGTACCACCTAATAGAGGGCACCTGTGGGAGCCGCACAGCTATATGTGCCACCTAATAGAGGGCACCTGTGGGAGCCCGCACAGCTATATGTACCACCTAATAGAGGGCACCTGTGGGAGCCGCACACCTATATGTACCACCTAATAGAGGGCACCTGTGGGAGCCCGCACAGCTATATGTGCCACCTAATAGAGGGCACCCACTGGAGCCCGCACAGCTATATGTACCACCTAATAGAGGGCACCTGTGGGAGCCCGCACAGCTATATGTACCACCTAATAGAGGGCACCTGTGGGAGCCCGCACAGCTATATGTACCACCTAATAGAGGGCACCTGTGGGAGCCGCACAGCTATATGTACCACCTAATAGAGGGCACCTGTGGGAGCCTGCACAGCTATATGTACCACCTAATAGAGGGCACCTGTGGGAGCCCGCACAGCTATATGTACCACCTAATAGAGGGCACCTGTGGGAGCCCGCACAGCTATATGTACCACCTAATAGAGGGCACCTGTGGGAGCCCGCACAGCTATATGTACCACCTAATAGAGGGCACCTGTGGGAGCCCGCACAGCTATATGTACCACCTAATAGAGGGCACCTGTGGGAGTCCGTACAGGTATATGTACCACCTAATAGAGGGCACCTGTAGGAGCCCGCACAGCTATATGTGCCACCTAATAGAGGGCACCTGTGGGAGCCCGCACAGCTATATGTAGCACCTAATAGAGGGCACCTGTGGGAGCCCGCACAGCTATATGTACCACCTAATAGAGGGCACCTGTGGGAGCCCGCACAGCTATATGTACCACCTAATAGAGGGCACCTGTGGGAGCCCGCACAGCTATATGTACCACCTAATAGAGGGCACCTGTGGGAGCCCGCACAGCTATATGTACCACCTAATAGAGGGCACCTGTGGGAGCCGCACAGCTATATGTACCACCTAATAGAGGGCACCTGTGGGAGCCCGCACAGCTATATGTACCAATGTACCACCTAATAGAGGGCACCTGTAGGAGCCCGCACAGCTATATGTGCCACCTAATAGAGGGCACCCACTGGAGCCCGCACAGCTATATGTACCACCTAATAGAGGGCACCTGTGGGAGCCCGCACAGCTATATGTACCACCTAATAGAGGGCACCTGTGGGAGCCCGCACAGCTATATGTACCACCTAATAGAGGGCACCTGTGGGAGCCGCACAGCTATATGTACCACCTAATAGAGGGCACCTGTGGGAGCCTGCACAGCTATATGTACCACCTAATAGAGGGCACCTGTGGGAGCCCGCACAGCTATATGTACCACCTAATAGAGGGCACCTGTGGGAGCCCGCACAGCTATATGTACCACCTAATAGAGGGCACCTGTGGGAGCCCGCACAGCTATATGTACCACCTAATAGAGGGCACCTGTGGGAGCCCGCACAGCTATATGTGCCACCTAATAGAGGGCACCTGTGGGAGCCCGCACAGCTATATGTACCACCTAATAGAGGGCACCTGTGGGAGCCCGCACAGCTATATGTACCACCTAATAGAGGGCACCTGTGGGAGCCCGCACAGCTATATGTACCACCTAATAGAGGGCACCTGTGGGAGCCGCACAGCTATATGTACCACCTAATAGAGGGCACCTGTGGGAGCCCGCACAGCTATATGTACCACCTAATAGAGGGCACCTGTGGGAGCCCGCACAGCTATATGTACCACCTAATAGAGGGCACCTGTGGGAGCCGCACAGCTATATGTGCCACCTAATAGAGGGCACCTGTGGGAGCCCGCACACCTATATGTACCACCTAATAGAGGGCACCTGTGGGAGCCGCACAGCTATATGTACCACCTAATAGAGGGCACCTGTGGGAGCCCACACAGCTATATGTACCACCTAATAGAGGGCACCTGTGGGAGCCTGCACAGCTATATGTACCACCTAATAGAGGGCACCTGTGGGAGCCCGCACAGCTATATGTACCACCTAATAGAGGGCACCTGTGGGAGCCCGCACAGCTATATGTGACACCTAATAGAGGGCACCTGTGGGAGCCGCACAGCTATTTGTACCACCTAATAGAGGGCACCTGTGGGAGCCCGCACACCTATATGTACCACCTAATAGAGGGCACCTGTGGGAGCCCGCACAGCTATATGTGACACCTAATAGAGGGCACCTGTGGGAGCCGCACAGCTATTTGTACCACCTAATAGAGGGCACCTGTGGGAGCCCGCACAGCTATATGTGCCACCTAATAGAGGGCACCTGTGGGAGCCCGCACAGCTATATGTGCCACCTAATAGAGGGCACCTGTGGGAGCCCGCACAGCTATATGTACCACCTAATAGAGGGCACCTGTGGGAGCCGCACAGCTATATGTACCACCTAATAGAGGGCACCTGTGGGAGCCCGCACAGCTATATGTACCACCTAATAGAGGGCACCTGTAGGAGCCCGCACAGCTATATGTACCACCTAATAGAGGGCACCTGTGGGAGCCGCACAGCTATATGTACCACCTAATAGAGGGCACCTGTGGGAGCCCGCACAGCTATATGTACCACCTAATAGAGGGCACCTGTGGGAGCCGCACAGCTATATGTACCACCTAATAGAGGGCACCTGTGGGAGCCGCACAGCTATATGTACCACCTAATAGAGGGCACCTGTGGGAGCCCGCACAGCTATATGTACCACCTAATAGAGGGCACCTGTGGGAGCCCGCACAGCTATATGTACCACCTAATAGAGGGCACCTGTGGGAGCCCGCACAGCTATATGTGCCACCTAATAGAGGGCACCTGTGGGAGCCGCACAGCTATATGTACCACCTAATAGAGGGCACCTGTGGGAGCCGCACAGCTATATGTACCACCTAATAGAGGGCACCTGTGGGAGCCCGCACAGCTATATGTACCACCTAATAGAGGGCACCTGTGGGAGCCCGCACAGTTATATGTACCACCTAATAGAGGGCACCTGTGGGAGCCCGCACAGCTATATGTACCACCTAATAGAGGGCACCTGTGGGAGCCCGCACAGCTATATGTACCACCTAATAGAGGGCACCTGTGGGAGCCCGCACAGCTATATGTACCAATGTACCACCTAATAGAGGGCACCTGTAGGAGCCCGCACAGCTATATGTGCCACCTAATAGAGGGCACCTGTGGGAGCCCGCACAGCTATATGTACCACCTAATAGAGGGCACCTGTGGGAGCCCGCACAGCTATATGTACCACCTAATAGAGGGCACCTGTGGGAGCCCGCACAGCTATATGTACCACCTAATAGAGGGCACCTGTGGGAGCCGCACAGCTATATGTACCACCTAATAGAGGGCACCTGTGGGAGCCCGCACACCTATATGTACCACCTAATAGAGGGCACCTGTGGGAGCCGCACAGCTATATGTACCACATAATAGAGGGCACCTGTGGGAGCCCGCACAGGTATATGTACCACCTAATAGAGGGCACCTGTAGGAGCCCGCACAGCTATATGTACCACCTAATAGAGGGCACCTGTGGGAGCCCGCACAGCTATATGTACCACCTAATAGAGGGCACCTGTGGGAGCCTGCACAGCTATATGTACCACCTAATAGAGGGCACCTGTGGGAGCCCGCACAGCTATATGTACCACCTAATAGAGGGCACCTGTGGGAGCCCGCACAGCTATTTGTACCACCTAATAGAGGGCACCTGTGGGAGCCCGCACAGCTATATGTACCACCTAATAGAGGGCACCTGTGGGAGCCCGCACAGCTATATGTACCACCTAATAGAGGGCACCTGTGGGAGCCCGCACAGCTATATGTACCACCTAATAGAGGGCACCTGTGGGAGCCCGCACAGCTATTTGTACCACCTAATAGAGGGCACCTGTGGGAGCCCGCACAGCTATATGTACCACCTAATAGAGGGCACCTGTGGGAGCCGCACAGCTATATGTACCACCTAATAGAGGGCACCTGTGGAGCCGCACAGCTATATGTACCACCTAATACAGGGCACCTGTGGGAGCCCGCACAGCTATATGTACCACCTAATAGAGGGCACCTGTGGGAGCCCGCACAGCTATATGTACCACCTAATAGAGGGCACCTGTGGGAGCCGCACAGCTATATGTAGCACCTAATAGAGGGCACCTGTGGGAGCCCGCACAGCTATATGTACCACCTAATAGAGGGCACCTGTGGGAGCCCGCACAGCTATATGTACCACCTAATAGAGGGCACCTGTGGGAGCCCGCACAGCTATATGTACCACCTAATAGAGGGCACCTGTGGGAGCCCGCACAGCTATATGTACCACCTAATAGAGGGCACCTGTGGGAGCCCGCACAGCTATATGTACCAATGTACCACCTAATAGAGGGCACCTGTAGGAGCCCGCACAGCTATATGTGCCACCTAATAGAGGGCACCTGTGGGAGCCCGCACAGCTATATGTACCACCTAATAGAGGGCACCTGTGGAGCCCGCACAGCTATATGTACCACCTAATAGAGGGCACCTGTGGGAGCCCGCACAGCTATATGTGCCACCTAATAGAGGGCACCTGTGGGAGCCCGCACAGCTATATGTACCACCTAATAGAGGGCACCTGTGGGAGCCCGCACAGCTATATGTACCACCTAATAGAGGGCACCTGTGGGAGCCCGCACAGCTATATGTACCACCTAATAGAGGGCACCTGTGGAGCCGCACAGCTATATGTACCACCTAATAGAGGGCACCTGTGGGAGCCCGCACAGCTATATGTACCACCTAATAGAGGGCACCTGTGGGAGCCCGCACAGCTATATGTACCACCTAATAGAGGGCACCTGTGGGAGCCCGCACAGCTATATGTACCACCTAATAGAGGGCACCTGTGGGAGCCCACACAGCTATATGTACCACCTAATAGAGGGCACCTGTGGGAGCCGCACAGCTATATGTACCACCTAATAGAGGGCACCTGTGGGAGCCCGCACAGCTATATGTACCACCTAATAGAGGGCACCTGTGGGAGCCCGCACAGCTATATGTACCACCTAATAGAGGGCACCTGTGGGAGCCCGCACAGCTATATGTACCACCTAATAGAGGGCACCTGTGGGAGCCCGCACAGCTATATGTACCACCTAATAGAGGGCACCTGTGGGAGCCCGCACAGCTATATGTACCACCTAATAGAGGGCACCTGTGGGAGCCCGCACAGCTATATGTACCACCTAATAGAGGGCACCTGTGGGAGCCCGCACACCTATATGTACCACCTAATAGAGGGCACCTGTGGGAGCCGCACAGCTATATGTACCACCTAATAGAGGGCACATGTGGGAGCCCGCACAGCTATATGTACCACCTAATAGAGGGCACATGTGGGAGCCCTCACAGCTATATGTACCACCTAATAGAGGGCACCTGTGGGAGCCCGCACAGCTATATGTACCACCTAATAGAGGGCACCTGTGGGAGCCCGCACAGCTATATGTACCACCTAATAGAGGGCACCTGTGGGAGCCCTCACAGCTATATGTACCACCTAATAGAGGGCACCTGTGGGAGCCGCACAGCTATATGTACCACCTAATAGAGGGCACCTGTGGGAGCCCGCACAGCTATATGTACCACCTAATAGAGGGCACCTGTGGGAGCCCGCACAGCTATATGTACCACCTAATAGAGGGCACCTGTGGGAGCCCGCACAGCTATATGTACCACCTAATAGAGGGCACCTGTGGGAGCCCGCACAGCTATATGTACCACCTAATAGAGGGCACCTGTGGGAGCCCGCACAGCTATATGTACCACCTAATAGAGGGCACCTGTGGGAGCCCTCACAGCTATATGTACCACCTAATAGAGGGCACCTGTGGGAGCCGCACAGCTATATGTACCACCTAATAGAGGACACCTGTGGGAGCCGCACAGCTATATGTACCACCTAATAGAGGGCACCTGTGGGAGCCCGCACAGCTATATGTGCCACCTAATAGAGGGCACCTGTGGGAGCCGCACAGCTATATGTACCACCTAATAGAGGGCACCTGTGGGAGCCGCACAGCTATATGTACCACCTAATAGAGGGCACCTGTGGGAGCCCGCACAGCTAGATGTACCACCTAATAGAGGGCACCTGTGGGAGCCCGCACAGCTATATGTACCACCTAATAGAGGGCACCTGTGGGAGCCCGCACAGCTATATGTACCACCTAATAGAGGGCACCTGTGGGAGCCCGCACAGCTATATGTACCACCTAATAGAGGGCACCTGTGGGAGCCCGCACAGCTATATGTACCACCTAATAGAGGGCACCTGTGGGAGCCGCACAGCTATATGTACCACCTAATAGAGGGCACCTGTGGGAGCCCGCACAGCTATATGTGCCACCTAATAGAGGGCACCTGTGGGAGCCCGCACAGCTATATGTACCACCTAATAGAGGGCACCTGTGGGAGCCCGTACAGCTATATGTGCCACCTAATAGAGGGCACCTGTGGGAGCCCGCACAGCTATATGTACCACCTAATAGAGGGCACCTGTGGGAGCCGCACAGCTATATGTGACACCTAATAGAGGGCACCTGTGGGAGCCGCACAGCTATATGTACCACCTAATAGAGGGCACCTGTGGGAGCCCGCCAGCTAACCTAATAGAGGGCACCTGTGGGAGCCCGCACAGCTATATGTACCACCTAATAGAGGACACCTGTGGGAGCCCGCACAGCTATATGTGCCACCTAATAGAGGGCACCTGTGGGAGCCGCACAGCTATATGTACCACCTAATAGAGGACACCTGTGGGAGCCCGCACAGCTATATGTACCACCTAATAGAGGGCACCTGTGGGAGCCTGCACAGCTATATGTACCACCTAATAGAGGGCACCTGTGGGAGCCCGCACAGCTATATGTACCACCTAATAGAGGGCACCTGTGGGAGCCGCACAGCTATATGTACCACCTAATAGAGGGCACCTGTGGGAGCCCGCACAGCTATATGTACCACCTAATAGAGGACACCTGTGGGAGCCCGCACAGCTATATGTGCCACCTAATAGAGGGCACCTGTGGGAGCCCGCACAGCTATATGTACCACCTAATAGAGGACACCTGTGGGAGCCCGCACAGCTATATGTGCCACCTAATAGAGGGCACCTGTGGGAGCCCGCACAGCTATATGTACCACCTAATAGAGGACACCTGTGGGAGCCCGCACAGCTATATGTACCACCTAATAGAGGGCACCTGTGGGAGCCCGTAAAACCTATATGTACCACCTAATAGAGGGCACCTGTGGGAGCCCGCACAGCTATATGTACCACCTAATAGAGGGCACCTGTGGGAGCCGCACAGCTATATGTGCCACCTAATAGAGGACACCTGTGGGAGCCCGCACAGCTATATGTACCACCTAATAGAGGGCACCTGTGGGAGCCCGTAAAACCTATATGTACCACCTAATAGAGGGCACCTGTGGGAGCCCGCACAGCTATATGTACCACCTAATAGAGGGCACCTGTGGGAGCCTGCACAGCTATATGTACCACCTAATAGAGGGCACCTGTGGGAGCCGCACAGCTATATGTACCACCTAATAGAGGGCACCTGTGGGAGCCCGCACAGCTATATGTACCACCTAATAGAGGGCACCTGTGGGAGCCCGCACAGCTATATGTACCACCTAATAGAGGGCACCTGTGGGAGCCCGCACAGCTATATGTGCCACCTAATAGAGGGCACCTGTGGGAGCCGCACAGCTATATGTACCACCTAATAGAGGGCACCTGTGGGAGCCGCACAGCTATATGTACCACCTAATAGAGGGCACCTGTGGGAGCCCGCACAGCTATATGTACCACCTAATAGAGGGCACCTGTGGGAGCCCGCACAGCTATATGTACCACCTAATAGAGGGCACCTGTGGAGCCCGCACAGCTATATGTACCACCTAATAGAGGGCACCTGTGGAGCCCGCACAGCTATATGTACCACCTAATAGAGGGCACCTGTGGGAGCCTGCACAGCTATATGTGCCACCTAATAGAGGGCACCTGTGGGAGCCGCACAGCTATATGTACCACCTAATAGAGGGCACCTGTGGGAGCCCGCACAGGTATATGTACCACCTAATAGAGGGCACCTGTGGGAGCCGCACAGCTATATGTACCACCTAATAGAGGGCACCTGTGGGAGCCCGCACAACTATATGTACCACCTAATAGAGGGCACCTGTGGGAGCCGCACAGCTATATGTACCACCTAATAGAGGGCACCTGTGGGAGCCGCACAGCTATATGTACCACCTAATAGAGGGCACCTGTGGGAGCCGCACAGCTATATGTACCACCTAATAGAGGGCACCTGTGGGAGCCCGCACAGCTATATGTACCACCTAATAGAGGGCACCTGTGGGAGCCGCACAGCTATATGTACCACCTAATAGAGGGCACCTGTGGGAGCCGCACAGCTATATGTACCACCTAATAGAGGACACCTGTGGGAGCCCGCACAGCTATATGTACCACCTAATAGAGGACACCTGTGGGAGCCCGCACAGCTATATGTACCACCTAATAGAGGGCACCTGTGGGAGCCCGTAAAACCTATATGTACCACCTAATAGAGGGCACCTGTGGGAGCCCGCACAGCTATATGTACCACCTAATAGAGGGCACCTGTGGGAGCCGCACAGCTATATGTACCACCTAATAGAGGGCACCTGTGGGAGCCCGCACAGCTATATGTACCACCTAATAGAGGACACCTGTGGGAGCCCGCACAGCTATATGTGCCACCTAATAGAGGGCACCTGTGGGAGCCCGCACAGCTATATGTACCACCTAATAGAGGACACCTGTGGGAGCCCGCACAGCTATATGTACCACCTAATAGAGGGCACCTGTGGGAGCCCGTAAAACCTATATGTACCACCTAATAGAGGGCACCTGTGGGAGCCCGCACAGCTATATGTACCACCTAATAGAGGGCACCTGTGGGAGCCGCACAGCTATATGTGCCACCTAATAGAGGACACCTGTGGGAGCCCGCACAGCTATATGTACCACCTAATAGAGGGCACCTGTGGGAGCCCGTAAAACCTATATGTACCACCTAATAGAGGGCACCTGTGGGAGCCCGCACAGCTATATGTACCACCTAATAGAGGGCACCTGTGGGAGCCTGCACAGCTATATGTACCACCTAATAGAGGGCACCTGTGGGAGCCGCACAGCTATATGTACCACCTAATAGAGGGCACCTGTGGGAGCCCGCACAGCTATATGTACCACCTAATAGAGGGCACCTGTGGGAGCCCGCACAGCTATATGTACCACCTAATAGAGGGCACCTGTGGGAGCCCGCACAGCTATATGTGCCACCTAATAGAGGGCACCTGTGGGAGCCGCACAGCTATATGTACCACCTAATAGAGGGCACCTGTGGGAGCCCGCACAGCTATATGTACCACCTAATAGAGGGCACCTGTGGAGCCCGCACAGCTATATGTACCACCTAATAGAGGGCACCTGTGGAGCCCGCACAGCTATATGTACCACCTAATAGAGGGCACCTGTGGAGCCCGCACAGCTATATGTACCACCTAATAGAGGGCACCTGTGGAGCCCGCACAGCTATATGTACCACCTAATAGAGGGCACCTGTGGAGCCCGCACAGCTATATGTACCACCTAATAGAGGGCACCTGTGGAGCCGCACAGCTATATGTACCACCTAATAGAGGGCACCTGTGGAGCCCGCACAGCTATATGTACCACCTAATAGAGGGCACCTGTGGGAGCCTGCACAGCTATATGTGCCACCTAATAGAGGGCACCTGTGGGAGCCGCACAGCTATATGTACCACCTAATAGAGGGCACCTGTGGGAGCCCGCACAGGTATATGTACCACCTAATAGAGGGCACCTGTGGGAGCCGCACAGCTATATGTACCACCTAATAGAGGGCACCTGTGGGAGCCCGCACAACTATATGTACCACCTAATAGAGGGCACCTGTGGGAGCCGCACAGCTATATGTACCACCTAATAGAGGGCACCTGTGGGAGCCGCACAGCTATATGTACCACCTAATAGAGGGCACCTGTGGGAGCCGCACAGCTACACTTAGGTCCATATATATTTGGACAGAGACGACCTTCTCCTAATCTCTGTTCTGTCCGCCGTCACCACAATGGAGTCGGACGCCGGTTAAGTTCAGACTTTCAGCTTTAATTCCGTCGGTTGAACAAAATGATTGTATAAAAATGTGAGGAACTAAAACATTTTTTTAACTCAATCCCTTTATTTCAGGGGCTCAAAAGTAATTGGACAAATTGAATAATTGTAAATAAAATGTTACTTTCTAATACTTGGTTGTAACCCTTTGTTGGCAGTGACTGCCTGAAGCCTTGACCTCATGGACATCACCGGACGTTGTTTCCTCCTCTTTACTGCCGCGGTTTTCAGTTGCTGGTTGTTTCTGGGCCTTTCTGTCTGAAGTTTAGTCTGTAACCAGTGAAATGCTCTATTGGGTTCAGATCCGGAGACTCGGCCGTTCAGGAAAATTCCACTTCTTTGCTTTAACCTCATAAGGCCCCGCGCTGTACATGTACGACGCTGCTGGATGTGACTTAAGGACCCGCGCTGTACATGTTCGGCGCTGCTGGATGTGACTTAAGGACCCGCGCTGTACATGTTCGGCGCTGCTGGATGTGACTTAAGGACCCGCGCTGTACATGTACGGCGCTGCTGGATGTGACTTAAGGACCCGCGCTGTACATGTACGGCGCTGCTGGATGTGACTTAAGGACCCGCGCCGTACATGAACTGCATGGTGATCGGACAGGTGCAGGAGCTGTGCCCACCTGATCTGTGGCAGGGGTGAGGCAGTCACTGAAAGCCGGACCCCTGCTGTATGCGCGTGAAAACACTGATGCCGGTGCATTAACCCTCGCACTGCCACGGTCAACGCTGACTTGGCATGTGCGGGATCCTGCCCGGGTGCAAGGTGGCCATCGGGTCCCCGCGCTGCTGTGACGGGGACCCGATGGCAGGGAAGGCAGCCCGATGCCATCCGTGACAGCCTGTGAGATCCAGCCCCCTATATTACGTATTACACTGTGTAATACACTTACAGCCAATGCATCACAATACAGAAGTATTGTGATGCATTGTAAAGGGGATCAGACCCCCAAAAGTTGAAGTCCCAGAGTGGGACAAAAAAAAAGTAAAAAAAAGTAAAAAAAAAGTTTAAAAAAAGTTTAAAAAAAATTAAAAGTTTCAAGTAAAAAAAAAAAAAAAAAAAAAGTGCCAATATTAGATTATCCAGCTCACCTTTGCGCACATGTGAAATAGCATTATCCCATGGGGGTCAGTGCACGGACTGGTGAGATGAGATCCCAGGCATATCCAAGACAATAAACACGTCCAGCACTTTTCAGTTAGAAGATTTTTCTTTAGTTCCTTTATTGAATACGGTACAAAAAATTTGTTTGTGCAGCAAGAGAATCCCAACCTCCAGCAGGTGTGCTCGAAACGCGTAGACGATCCTCTGCAGACCCACGTCAGGAGGTTGGGATTCTCTTGCTGCACAAACAAATTTTTTGTACCGTATTCAATAAAGGAACTAAAGAAAAATCTTCTAACTGAAAAGTGCTGGACGTGTTTATTGTCCAAAAAATAAAAAAAGCGTCCTTTTCCCAAAATAAAGTAAAATAAATTGTAAAAAAATAGGCAAAAAAAATAAAAGTTGACATATTGGGTATCACCGCGTCCGTATCGACCAGCTCTATAAAAATATCACATGACCTAACCCTTCAGGTGAACACCGTCAAAAAAATAAAATAAAAACTGTGCTTACCTTACATCACTAAAAGTGCAACACCAAGCGATCAAAAAGGTGTATGCCTCCCAACGTAGTACCAATATAACCGTCACCTCATCCCCCAAAAAATTAGCCCCTATCTAAGACAATCGCCCAAAAAAAATATAATAATATGGCTCTCAGACTATGAAGACACTAAAACATGATTTTTTTTTTGTTTCAAAAATGATATTATTGTGTAAAACTTAAATAAATAAATAAAAAGTATACATATTAGATATTGCCACGTCCGTAACGACCTGCTCTATAACAATACCACATGACCTAACCCCTCAGGCGAACACCATCAAAAAAATTAAATAAAAACTGTGTCAAAAAAGCCATTTTTGTCACCTTACACCACAAAAAGTGTAATAGCAAGTGATCAAAAAGTCATATGCACCCCAAAATAGTGCCAATCAAACAGTCATCTCACCCCACAAAGATGATACCCTACCCAATCGCCCAAAAAATAAAAAAAACTACGGCTCTCAGAATATGGAGACACTAAAAGATGATTTTTTTCAAAAATGCTTTATTATGTAAAACTGACACAAACAACCAAAAAAAGTAGTCATGTTTGGTATTGTCACATCCGTAACAACCTGCTCTATAAAAATACCACATGATCTAACCTGTCAGATGAACATTGTAAATAACAAAAAATAAAAACAGTGCCAAAACAGCTATTTTTTGTTACTTTGCCTCACAAAAAGTGTTATATAGAGCAACCAAAAATCATATGTACCCTAAACTAGTACCAACAATACTGCCACCTTATCCCGTAGTTTCCAAAATGGGGTAATTTTTTGGAGTTTCTACTCTAGGGGTACATCACGGGGTCTTTAAATGTGACATGGCAAATTAAAATTATCCCAGTGAAATCTGCCTTCCAAAAACCATATGGCGTTCCTTTCCTTCTGCGCCCTGCCGTGTGCCCGTACAGCAGTTTACGACCACATATGGGGTGTTTCTGTAAACCGCAGAATCAGGGCCATAAATATTGAGTTTTGTTTGGCTGTTAACCCTTGCTTTGTTAGCAGGAAAAAAATGGATTAAAATGGAAAATCTGCCAAAAAAGTGAAATTCTGAAATTTCATCATTTTGCATCAGGGGGGTCTTCAAATGTGACATGGAAGCTTAAATGGAACCTGTCATCAACTTTATGCTGTCCAAACTAACGGAGAATAAAGTACAAACAGGTGAGTTGATTTCAGCAGTCTGTCATTTAAAAGTAAGTGGTTGCCAAGAACCGACATCACAACCATTGCAGATTAGGCCTGGAAGAGAGTCACGGCCACCTGAGAAGAGTCCTGGTTATTCATGAATTCCTGCTCACCTGCTGATGGTTGACCGGCTTCTACCTCGTTTTCTCCCTTTCTCTCTAGGAGAGAACTGTCAGCCATCAGCAGATAGGTGAGAGAGCAGGAGACTCTGAATAACCAGGACACTTCTCAAGTAGATTTGACTCTTTTCAAGGCCTGTGCTTATACCTTGGCTATACCTTGGAGATTCCACTGCCAGATCTGTCCGATTGGGAGCTGGGTCCTCCCCCTCCACCGCCATCCAGGATCTGGACCTCGGTTCAACAGAAGAGGAAAGCTGGCCTGCTGTCAGGATCCTCCTCATCCCCCCCGAGGTCTTCGCGAAGCCCCCCTCCTGATTGAACTTTTTACCTATGCCCCTTGTTTTCTCCACTACCTATATCTCTATGAGTTAAAATCCCTTAAGGCAGAAGTGGTGTTTCTTCAAAAAAAAAACACTTTGATGACACTGGCTCTTTTAGATTTGCCATTCGATTTCTACCTTAAGAATCTTGAAAGGGGCCACCCTGGGACCAATCATGTGGTCTGGCCATGCTCCGGTGGGCGTTACGCTATATGCCCATAGTGGACACACTCGCCATTGTCGAAAAAGGCCTTTGCTTTGGGATGAACCACGTGCTCATTTGAAGATCTACTTTGAACTTATTGAGGGATCAGTGGGTGACGTTGGGCGTCTTTGGGAGACCCATAAAGCTGTGATGAGGGGACACTGTATTGCACTGGGGACTAAACTCAAGAGGGACGCAGCATCTACCACACGGGTCCTAGAATCTCTTCTATCACGCTTGGAGGCACTGAAGGCGTCCCACCCGACTCGACGCATTGTGGATACCCGTGCCCCACTCCATAAGATAGGCTTTGGTAGGGTTTATAAGCTGTTATTATATACGCGACAGAGGTAATATGTGTGGGGAAATAAACCGCACTGCTCACGGTGATTTACGATCCGGAGCACATAGCCATACGGTTTACCTCCTACTATTCTGACTTCTAAAGCTGCCTAGTGGTCTCCCAGCTGATGGCGAGTCCAGGGAGAACCTCCTGCAGACATACTTGACTTCTTGTAATCTGAAGGTCTTGCTGCGCCTCATGGACCGATAACGGCAGAGGAGGTTATCAATCACCTCCCGGATGCTACGGTCCCCATATGTCTCTTTTCACCTCGTTCCTAGCGGGAGGGGCAGTTTCCACCTCTATGTCCCATTCCTATCTCATAATGATCCTCAAACCCGGTCAAGATCCCCTGGAGTACAGGCATCTCAGAAGATTGAAGGCTTCAAATAACCTGTGTGAAGTTGGCACCCCATGTTCTTAAATTTCAAAAAGAAATACACCATTCGTTTGTGCTGGTTTGTGCCGCAAAAATGAACGTTTGTGCCGGTTCAGTTCCTGAGATCGGAGAAGTTAATTTAGCATTAAAGGGATCCGTCACCTCCATATGGCCATATACAGCGCTTACGTGGCTCTGTAGCACACCTACACAGGATTGTAAAGGTACCTTTGTCTTTAGACTTGCACCAGCAGGAAAAACTAAGTTTAATTCATATGCAAATGAGGGCTCGCAAGTGCCCAGGGGCAGTGTTCAGTGTGTAGGTGCCCAGGGGCGGTGTTCGGTGTGTAGGTGCCCAGGGGCGGTGTTCGGTGTGTAGGAGCCCAGGGGCGGTGTTCAGTGTGTAGGTGCCCAGGGGCAGCGTTCAGTGTGTAGGTGCCCAGGGGCGGTGTTCGGTGTGTAGGTGCCCAGGGGCGGTGTTCGGTGTGTAGGTGCCCAGGCTGCCCTGCCTTCTTTTCACTTTACTCCTCCCCAGTCTCTGCCTTTGCCCGCCCTCCAAGTCTCTTGCCTCATTGATAGGTCCGGACTTGGAGGGCGGGCAAAGGCAGAGACTGGGGAGGAGTAAAGTGAAAAGAAGGCAGGGCAGCCTGGGCACCTACACACTGAACACCGCCCCTGGGCACCTACACACCGAACACCGCCCCTGGGCACCTACACACCGAACACCGCCCCTGGGCACCTACACACCGAACACCGCCCCTGGGCACCTACACACCGAACGCCGCCCCTGGGCACCTACACACCGAACGCCGCCCCTGGGCACCTACACACCGAACACCGCCCCTGGGCACCTACACACCGAACACCGCCCCTGGGCACCTACACACTGAACGCCACCCCTGGGCACCTACACACCGAACACCGCCCCTGGGCACCTACACACCGAACACCGCCCCTGGGCACCTACACACCGAACACCGCCCCTGGGCACTTGCGAGCCCTCATTTGCATATGAATTAAACTTCGTTTTTCCTGCTGGTGCAAGTCTAAAGACAAAGACAAAGGTACCTTTACAATCCTGTGTAGGTTTTGCTACAGAGCCACGTAAGCACTGTATATGGCCATATAGAGGTGGCGGACTCCCTTTAAGGGATTAACGTAGCAATATATGATTTATTATGATATACACACAGTTATTACTTTATACACCGAGACCGGTCAGTGAGGTTATATCTGGCAGAGGTGGTAATGTCTGTATGTGCGCCTCAAAGCCGTAACAAATCCCCATAGCAAACCTCTCCTGCTCCAGACATGGACAGAGGTGTCAGCAGAGTGCACTGTGGTCAGACAGAAAAGAAATTCAAATAGAACTTCCTTTGGAGCATACAGCAACTGATAAGTACTGGAAGGATTGAGATTTTTAAATAGAAGTACCGTATTTTTCACCCCATAAGACGCACTCCCCCCCCCCCCCCCACAAAATGGGGAGAAAATGCCCCTGCGCCTTATGGGGCGAATCCTGACATTTTTACATCGCAGGCTGCGATGTACGGTATGCGAGAGCGGGGAGGGACTGGGAGGAGGAGCTGGGGGGCGGCAATTGTGGCCGGGCGGTGCAGTCACTGTCTCATTCAATTAAAAGTGATTACACATGCCCGCCCACTCCTAATATTACCGTACACCCTAACAGCTTCTGTAGAATGCAGGCAGGCAGCAGCGTAACTAACTGATGTCACGTGCCTGCGCCGCCTACTTTATGAATGAAGCAGGCGGCGCAGGCAAGTGACGTCAGTGAGTGACGCGCTGGCCGCCCGGCCTGCCTGCATTGTACAGAAGCTGTTAGGATGTACGGTAATATTAGGAGTGAAGGGGCATGTGTAATCACTTTTAATTGAATGAGACATTTTATATTTGTATACTGGAGCACTGGAGCGACAGGGGGGGGGGGGGTCTGTGGATGACAGTTTTATGGGGGACATCTGTGGATGGCACTGTTATGGGCTGGGGGGTCTGTGGATGGCACTGTTATGGGCTAGGGGGTCTGTGGATGGCACTGTTATGGGGTGGGGGGTCTGTGGATGGCACATATATAACAGTGCCACCCACAGATCCCCCATAACAGTGCCACCCACAGATCCCCCCTGTAACAGTGCCACCCACAGATCCCCCCTGTAACAGTGCCACCCACAGATCCCCCCATAACAGTGCGTCATCCACAGATCCCCCCATAACAGTGCGTCATCCACAGATCTGCCATAACAGTGCGTCATCCACAGATCCCCCATAACAGTGCGTCATCCACAGATCCCCCCATAACAGTGCGTCATCCACAGATCCTCCCATAACAGTGCGTCATCCACAGATCCCCCATAACAGTGCGCCATCCACAGATCCCCCCATAACAGTGCGTCATCCACAGATCCCCCCATAACAGTGCGTCATCCACAGATCCCCCCATAACAGTGCGTCATCCACAGATCCCCCCATAACAGTGCGTCATCCACAGATCTGCCATAACAGTGCGTCATCCACAGATCCCCCATAACAGTGCGTCATCCACAGATCCCCCATAACAGTGCGTCATCCACAGATCTGCCATAACAGTGCGTCATCCACAGATCCCCCATAACAGTGTGTCATCCCCAAATACCCCCATAACAGTGCATCATCCCCAGAACCCCCCATAACAGTGCGTCATCCACAGATCTGCCATAACAGTGCGTCATCCACAGATCCTCCCATAACAGTGCGTCATCCACAGATCCCCCATAACAGTGCGTCATCCACAGATCCCCCATAACAGTGCGCCATCCACAGATCCCCCCATAACAGTGCGTCATCCACAGATCCCCCATAACAGTGCGTCATCCACAGATCCTCCCATAACAGTGCGTCATCCACAGATCCCCCATAACAGTGCGTCATCCACAGATCCCCCATAACAGTGCATCATCCACAGATCCTCCCATAACAGTGCGTCATCCACAGATCCCCCCATAACAGTGCGTCATCCACAGACCACCATTAGTTCCAAACCCACCAAAATCACACCTTTTGGTTAAAAATATTTTTTTTCTTATTTTCCTGCCCAAAAACCTAGGTGCGTCTAATAGGGCGAAAAATACGGTAATTTACAAATCTGTTTAACGTTCTGGCACCAGCTGATTTAAAAAAAATTGTTTTCCACCGGAGTACCCCTTTAAAGCTAAAGTTTTTTAGGGCTTAGGTGGGGGTGTATCTATCACGAAGCAAACAAGGCATTTGCCTAGGGCGGCACATGCCAATGGGGCGGCAAAATGCCTTGTTTGCTTAGTTATAGTTACACAATACCCTGGCAGAGCCCCACCAGCTCTCCTGTCTCCATTAGTATACATCCAGCCATGGAGCCTTCTCCCCGGCACAGGACAGCAGCCATGTGTGCAGGGCAGCCGCCCCGGGGAAGGGTGAGCACGGGTTGTCATAGAGGTTGGGAGGGGAGACATGGCTGTCAGGGAGGGGAGAGGAAGTGTGCGGCACAAACACCCCCTCCCCCGCCTGTCCCAGCACTGACACCGGGGCTGCCCGCACATGATGGCTCCTCTCTAGCTCCAATCGCGTCTACACGGAGACAGGTGACAGGACGAGCTGACCATGGACGCTGCATCCACCGGTGAGTGTGGTCGCCAGAGGACCTGTCACATGTGATGTCCTCACCCCAGGGTGATACGTGTTGACAAACAGCCCTGCAGCTCATCATGGCCGCACGCGGGTCCCCAGTGTAAGCCCTGGAGATGACATTGTGTAGGCAGCCTGTGCCCCGTGCATGGTGGCCTGCCCAGGACTGCGGGGTTACCTCTTCCATCTGCAGCCTAAACTATGGAGCCTCTGAAGGTCACACACACAGGGGGGCACATGAGGGGAGATGCCCCCAGGGAGAGCCCTGACCTTCTACCCTGGCATGTAGATGCTGGGCTGCAGGGTAGAGTCTGCTGCTAGAAAGTCTGGTTGTGCCCACCTGCAGTAATATAGGAGAGCAATGAAATCAGTGCCCATCCCCGGGAACCTCAGGAAGTGCCCAGCGCCCATCACTTTACACAAAGCTCCTGGTCTGGCCTCTGGTCCAGCTAGGAGACACCATTGCTGAGTCCTCATTGCTATCTTCTGATGGGACTACCCCTCCTGTGCCACTCTGCTCTCCACCCTGGATTAAGCAGCAACTGCAACCTAACCAGGCTTCAGCAGTCTACAGGCCATTATAGCCTGTCTTTTTTCCTCAGTGCTAAACTAGCCTAAGGCTAAATACCTACGGCTACACTGTTACCTCCTGCAGTCGTTCCCCCTGAAGAAGTCACGGACAGAAACGTGCCACGTCGGGTGACCACTGGAAGTATCACCATCCATTCATCACTGGAAAAAAATCCTTCTGTAGTTCCAGGGTACAGGTCCACCATAGGGACAGGCTACCGGACGGGGTCGCCTTTTTCAAGGCGAGTGCTCTGTATAGACAGGTAGCAGCATAATAGCCCCTCTCACCTTGATAGGGATATATAGGACTCCTCCTATTGTCTGATCTATCTGACTGCACAGCTGAAGCATCCGTCCTCCGCCCGGCATACTCCCAGGTTTTCCTGCCTCCGGTTACTAAGGAACCGTACCCACCTACTACAAAGGGTCTGGTAAGACTGCTCGCGTCCTCACAGACGGAGCAGAATTTTTCATTTGTACCAGCCTGGTACTAATTGGTCCTATCCATGTTTGTATGTTTTTCGTTTAGTGAGTCCTTTTTATTCTGACTATCGTATAACTTATTAAAAGCTATATTTTAAATAAGTACACTCCCCCCTCCCTTTGCTTAGGGGCCCATTGCCTGACGTGGTCATTGGGCATGGTAAATGTAGAACTGGATGGCTTTTTAGGTATCTTGGAAAGTAGGGCGATCAGTCTTTTTAGCGAAGGACCACAATTATCCTCAAAATGCTTATTGAGGAACGGAAGTGACAATCGTGTGTCGTCTGGTTATCAGGACCAGGTAAGTGGGGGGGGAGGGGCAGTATTACACAATCTTTATATATATTTTTTTAATACATATACAGATTGTGTAATACTGCCCCTCCCCCCCCCTCCAACCAACACAGAAATTAGCACAAATGTATTAAATAAAATGGCTGCCTGTATCATTATTCTAAAAATTAAAAAAGCGCAACTTCTGACACACATACTTTGTATATAACAGTTTTTTATATATGATTTTTATTGCCTTGACAGGAAGGGGTGGGTCAAATTTATATTAGGGCAGTGCCCGAGTTTAGTCTCGCCACTGGGATTAGGGTATCCTTTTAAGAAAATATTCCCTCCTCCTTTGTAAATATTACAACATGGGGTTGCATCTTGGTCTTTGTCACACAAGTCATCATATTTCTCCCAGCCATTACATTTTCTTCTACAATAGGCCACATAATGACCAAGAGACTTATTGCCGGTTCCTGGAATGAAGGCTACAACTCCTCGTAACATGAATGACTGACTGTCCAGGTTTACAGGTATTTCAGACAGTGGATATTGTGTTTCCGCGCTTATTTCAATACAAAGTACTTGTCCAGTGACCGAACCCTTGCAAAGACGTTTCAGTGAAGATGCATTCTGAATTTTCAAGCCACCTGGACACTCTTGAGGTGACTTTAATGGCTTCAGACATTTAGGTTTAGCCCATCTTCCAATGCTAGCTGAAGTTTACTCAGTCCATTAGTTTCTAAAATATGTCCATTGATTGGCAGAAGAGGGATTGTCCTTGAAGTTACATTTCTAATGCAGTAGACAGAAGAACACTGTGTTGTCATTCCTGCACTTGGTACCTGTCTCATCGTCATTGAGATTATCTGTGCTACATTGCGCTCAGCATTGACCTGCCTGACATCTGACTTCAGCTCAACATGTTCAAATATTCCTGCATAAGCTTCCTTTCCAACTCCCTTTGTCACAATTGTTTGCACCAATTCAAAAAATTTCAACGTTGTTCTCTTTGACATAATTGCAAAATAATCCACTGTCCCAGAATGCACAACAAAGACACTGGCAAAATGAATCAAATGCACAGGTATTAATGATACTTATAAGTAGGGTTGTCCCGATACCACTTTTTTAGGACCGAGTACAAGTACCGATACTTTTTTTCAAGTAGTCACCGATACCGAATACCGATACTTTTTTTAAATGTCATGTGACCGTTTTGGGGGATCTGTGGATGACGCACTGTCATGTGGGGGATCTGTGGATGGCACTGTTATGGGGGATCTGTGGAGGACACTGTTATGGGGGATCTGTGGATGACACACTGTTATGGGGGACCTGTGGATGGCACTGTTATGGGGGATCTGTGGATGACGCACTGTTATGGGGGATCTGTGGATGGCACTGTTATGGGGGATCTGTGGATGGCACTGTTATGGGGGATCTGTGGATGACACTGTTATGGGGGATCTGTGGATGGCACTGTTATGGGGGATCTGTGGATGGCACTGTTATGGGGGATCTGTGGATGACACTGTTATGGGGGATCTGTGGATGACACTGTTATGGGGGATCTGTGGATGACACTGTTATGGGGGATCTGTGGATGGCACTGTTATGGGGGACCTGTGGATGGCACTGTTATGGGGGATCTGTGGATGGCACTGTTATGGGGGATCTGTGGATGGCGCTGTTATGGGGATCTGTGGATGGCGCTGTTATGGGGATCTGTGGATGGTGCTGTTATGGGGGATCTGTGGATGGCACTGTTATGGGGATCTGTTGATGGCACTGTTATGGGGATCTGTGGATGGCACTGTTATGGGGGATCTGTGGATGGCACTGTTATGGGGATCTGTGGATGGCACTGTTATGGGGGATCTGTGGATGGCACTGTTATGGGTGATCTGTGGATGGCACTGTTATGGGGGATCTGTGGATGGCACTGTTATGGGGGATCTGTGGATGGCACTGTTATGGGGGATCTGTGGATGGCACTGTTATGGGGGATCTGTGGATGGCACTGTTATGGGGGATCTGTGGATGGCACTGTTATGGGGGATCTGTGGATGGCACTGTTATGGGGGATCTGTGGATGGCGCTGTTATGGGGATCTGTGGATGGCACTGTTATGGGGATCTGTGGATGGTACTGCTATGGGGTGGGGGGATCTGAGGATGGCATTGTTATTTGGTGGGGGATCTGTGGATGGTGCTGTTATAGGGGATCTGTGGATGGAACTGTTATGGGGGATCTGTGGATGACACTGTTATGGGGGATCTGTGGATGGCACTGTTATGGGGGATCTGTGGATGGCACTGTTATGGGGGATCTGTGGATGACACTGTTATGGGGGATCTGTGGATGACACTGTTATGGGGGATCTGTGGATGACACTGTTATGGGGGATCTGTGGATGGCACTGTTATGGGGGACCTGTGGATGGCACTGTTATGGGGGATCTGTGGATGGCACTGTTATGGGGGATCTGTGGATGGCACTGTTATGGGGGATCTGTGGATGGCGCTGTTATGGGGATCTGTGGATGGCGCTGTTATGGGGATCTGTGGATGGTGCTGTTATGGGGGATCTGTGGATGGCACTGTTATGGGGATCTGTGGATGGCACTGTTATGGGGATCTGTGGATGGCACTGTTATGGGGGATCTGTGGATGGCACTGTTATGGGGATCTGTGGATGGCACTGTTATGGGGGATCTGTGGATGGCACTGTTATGGGTGATCTGTGGATGGCACTGTTATGGGGGATCTGTGGATGGCACTGTTATGGGGGATCTGTGGATGGCACTGTTATGGGGGATCTGTGGATGGCACTGTTATGGGGGATCTGTGGATGGCACTGTTATGGGGGATCTGTGGATGGCACTGTTATGGGGGATCTGTGGATGGCGCTGTTATGGGGATCTGTGGATGGCACTGTTATGGGGATCTGTGGATGGTACTGCTATGGGGTGGGGGGATCTGAGGATGGCATTGTTATTTGGTGGGGGATCTGTGGATGGTGCTGTTATAGGGGATCTGTGGATGGAACTGTTATGGGGAGGATCTGTGGATGACACTGCTATATGTCATCCACAGATCCCCCTCATAACAGTGTCCCCCAATACACCGGGCCCCGCCGCTCACCGAAGTATTTATAAACGTGAATCCTTATCCTGTTGTTAAGTTGAACTAACGCTGCGCTCTCCCATGTCCCCCCTGTATCCCCACAGCACTTACTTAAGCTTCCATAGCAGGCAGAGCGGACGGCACCAGTAACGTCACTCACTGACGTCGCGCGCCTGCTCCGCCTGCTTCATTCATAAAGTGGGCGGAGCAGGCGCTCTACGTCAGTGAGTGACGTTACCGCTGCCGTCTGCTCTGCCTGCTATGGAAGCTTAAGTAAGTGCTGTGGGGATACAGGGGGACATGGGAGAGGGCAGCGTTAGTTCAACTTAATAACAGGATAAGGATTCACGTTTATAAATACTTTGGTGAGCGGCGGGGCCCGGTGTAAGAGTACAGTGACTGCACCGGGCCCCGCCCATAGTTACGCCCATAGTATTCTATTTATGTATCGGGGCGGGGTATCGGCGGCTGAGTACCGCCGAGAAAACTCGGAATCGGTCCCGATACCGATACTAGTATCGGTATCGGGACAACCCTACTTATAAGCATTTTGTTTACTTTTATTGCTTTTTTAGCTAGATGGTTTCCACTTTTCAAAATGCTCATCTTTTTTTCCCCTTTACAGTTTGTGTCCATATGCAGCCACTCGGAACATGGGGTTAGGTAGGACAATCTCTTTTTTGGAGGAATACTGAGACCTTTCCAATTTTCATCAGGCTGCTCCTGGAAGCTACTTTCATCACCTGATTTTATGTGAACTTGTGGATTCTCCTCACAGTTAAAGGGTCCATTCACACGTCCGTTTTTTCTTTCCTGATCTGTTCCATTTTTTCAGGAACAGATCTGGACCAGATCTGGACCCATTCATTTTCAATGGGTCCTGGAAAAAAACGGACAGCTCAATGTCTGATTTTTTCCAGGACCCATTGAAAATGAATGGGTCCAGATCTGGTCCAGATCTGTTCCTGAAAAAACAGAACAGATCAGGAAAGAAAAAACGGACGTGTGAATGGACCCTTACTGTTTTTTTTGCCCATTCTCTTGCTTCATGTTTTCACTGCATTCAGGTTTTTTTATGGGGGCAGAGGAAAGTCTCATTTTGCCTTCCATAAATTCAAGATGACGAATTACAAATCGGTCAGTTCTAATAGGGAGACATTCATGTTTTAAGAGTCCATCTTTAATGTTTTTAAATTCAGCCTCAACATTTGCAGAACTTGCTGTCTTGTTCACACTTTTAAAGTATGGGACCATCATGGCTGTCCAAACTGGAAGGTAACATGCCATTCTTATAACATTTGGAACAAGCTCTGGCAGGAAATTATAAATTGTCACGGTCACCATGATTTGCTGCAAGCATCTTACTCCTTTCACAAATTTCTGTTGCCCATATTTTCAGGTCTGCTTGGCACGGTTGAATTGGCGTATCCTCCTGTTCTTTCATCTCTACGTGACAGTGACAGTGGGTAAAACACATCCCTCTGCAATACGTCTCTTCAGTTGAGCTTTGCATGTCTCCGATACAACTGGTGCGCCTCTTCATCATTTCCTTCTGATTCACTAAAAGCAACAACTGAAATTGAATGAATGAGTTCTCTGGCCTCATCAAGTGAAGTGACTGTAGAAGTTGTGCCATTGCTCTGAGATAGAATTCCTTTACTCTGTTTCCAGCTTGTCTCAGACATTCCCATCGACTAATAGGCTTGATACAGTGAGCAACATCAATTCTAATAAAGCACGGTGGTAGGTTTGATGCGGCATTCCTAGTCAACACTCCAAAACACTCTTCAAGTCTGGGTAAGGGGTGAAAGCCTTAACTAGAGCTCCAAGCAAAGCGAGGGAGACATCACAGACTGCTTCCTTTGTTTCCATCCTGTCAGCCATTGTGCTATGGAATTAATAGTATGGCTCTCAGAAAGCATCTGTACTACTGGGATATGATCTCCACATGAACACAAAACCCCTTGGTACAAAAAGATGTGTCCAGAAATACCAACAGGTCTTTTTAGTTTTCTCACTACTGAACCTGTTGCATCAAAACTTACATAGGAACCCAAGTTCTTTGACTTCATTTGGTACACTTGCATCTGAGATGGGGTCCAGTAATGGCAAAAAAAAACTTATCCAGACCAATGTCCGTAGACTACTTTCACAGATCCGTCTGCATAAAAGCTTTTTCAGATCAGAATTTTCACTTTGTGAGAACTCAGATCCGACAGTATATTCTAACACAGAGGCGTTCCCATAGTGATGGGGACGCTTCTAGTTAGAATATACTACGAACTGTGTACATGATTGCCCCCTGCTGCCTGGCAGCACCCGATCTCTTACAGGGGGCTGTGATCCGCACAATTAACCCCTCAGGTGCCGCACCCTCCCTCCCTGTATTACATTCATTGGTGGCCAGTGCGGCCCCCCCTCCCTCCCCTGTATTACATTCATTGGTGGCCAGTGCGGCCCCCCCTCCCTCCCCTGTATTACATTCATTGGTGGCCAGTGCAGCCCCCCCTTTCCCCCCCCTAATTAAAATCACCTTCCCCCATCATTGGTGGCAGCGGAGAGTTCCGATCAGAGACCCAGTTTAATCGCTGGGGCTCCGATCGGTTACCATGGCAACCAGGACGCTACTGCAGTCCTGGTTGCCATGGTTACTTAGCAATTTTAGATGCATTATACTTACCTGCGCTGTCTGTGACCGGCCGGGCGCTCCTCCTACTGGTAAGTGACAGGTCTGTGCTATAAGCAATGCGCCGCACAGACCTTTCACTTACCAGTAGGAGGAGCGCCCGGCCGGTCACAGACATCGCACGTAAGTATAATGCTTCTATTGCTAAGTAACCATAGCAGCCAGGACTGCAGTAGCGTTTTGGCTGGCATGGTAACCGATCGGAGCCCCAGCGATTAAACTGGGACTCTGATCGGAACTCTCCGCGGCCACCAATGATGGGGTAAGGAGATTTTAATTAGGGGGGTTGGGAGAGGGGGGGCCGCACTGGCCACCAATGAATTTAATACTGGGGAGGGAGGGAGGGGGGCCACACATGAATGTAATACAGGGGAGGGAGGGGGGGCCGCACTGGCCACCAATGAATGTAATACAGGGGAGGGAGGGGGGGTCTGCCCCCTGCTGACTGGCAGCACCTGATCTCTTACAGGGGGCTATGATACGCACAAATAACCCCTCAGGTGCCGGCCTGAGGGGTTAATTGTGCGGATCACAGCCCCTTGTAAGAGATCGGGTGCTGCCAGGCAGCAGTCATGTACACAGTTCTTAGTATATTCTAACTTGAAGCGTCCCCATCACCATGGGAACGCCTCTGTGTTAGAATATACTGTCGGATCTGAGTTATTACGATCTAACTCAAATCCGATGTTATATTCTAACATAGAGGCGTTCCCATGGTGATGGGGACGCTTCAAGTTAAAATATACCCTGACTTTACATTGAAAGTCAATGGGGGACGGATCCGTTTGCAATTGCACCATATTGTGTCAACGCCAAACGGATCCGTCCCCATTGATTTCCATTGTAAGTCAGGACGGATCCGTTTGGCTCCGCACGGCCAGGCGGACACCAAAACGACTTTTTCCTTCATGTCCATGGATCCTCCAAAAATCAAGGAAGACCCACGGAAGAAAAAACGGACACGGATCACGGAACTACGGAACCCGTTTTTGCGGACCGCAAAAAAAACAAAACGGTTGTGTGCATGAGGCCTAAGGCTAGGACTCCACAGAGTTTTTGTCTTGGAAAAAACACCAGAAAAACTGCCACAGTTTTTCCCTGCATTTTGGCATTTTTTTCTGGCGTTTTTGCCTTCGTGTGGAAATTGCATTTTTTGGGTCATTTGGCAGTATTTTTCCTAAAGGACCTAGGAGTATGAATATTTTTTTTTTTTTTAAATATTTTTAAAGTACTACAACTCCATGCGACATACACTGTTTAACTCCCATCATGCAACAGACTCTGTTTCATGATGGAAGTTATAGTACAAGGGGTTAGGGACTCATAAATGTTTTTTTTTATTTTTTTATTATCTTTTGGACAAAAGTACTACAACTCCCAGCATGCAAAATACTTAAATTGTGGGAGTTGTAGTCCAGGGGATGAGGAACAGATCGCAGCAGGTCTCACTCCTGAGACCCGCTGCGATCAGAACTTATTAACTGTATAAGCCGGCGGCATTCACTCACTGTCTCTGATCTCTGTCACAATTCATAATCCTGCCGGGAGCTGTGATTGGTGAATAGGTACTGACCAATCAGAGCTCCCGACGGGGATTATGAATTGTGACAGAGATCAGCTGTCAGTACAGTACAGGCTACTTTCACACTAGCGTTGTTTAAATCCGGCGTTCAATTCCGACACCGGAACTGCCCGCCGGATCCGGAAAAACGTGTGAAAACTGATTACATTTGAATCCTGATCAGGATTTTGATCACAATGAAAAAATGCATTGGAAAAAACGGATCCGCCATTTATGGACTTTAACTTTTTATTCACACTTTATCGGGTTTAACATGCAAAAGCCGGATCCGGTTTGACGGAACACACGGCGCCGGATCCGGCGTGAAGGCAAGTCAATGTGAAAAAGGCTGGATCCGGCGTTCAGTCAAAGTGTTCAGGATTTTTGGCCGGAGGTAAAAATACAACATGCTACGTTTTTTTCTGAAAAGCCTGATCAGTCAAAAAGACTGAACTGAAGACGTCCTGATGCATCCTGAAGGACTGACTCTCCATTCAGAATGCATGGGGATAAAACTGATCAGTTCTTTTCCGGATTTGAGCCCCTAGGACGGAACTCAGCGCCGGAAAAGAAAAACGCTAGAGTGAAAGTACCCTAATACTCACACCTCCCTGTACCTGGTGTACATTTTTGTTTTAAATGGCACAATGTGGCCCAAACTGCGCCTTTTTGTCAAAAGGCGCAGTTAGTAAATTTGTGAGCTCTGCATCGACAAAAGTGAAAAGAGTCACCGCAGGTCAAGAACTGCACAATTGTCTATTTGAAAAGGCGCAAAAAAGGAGCAAATAAACCGTGTTTGCGCCTTTTTTAGACACAAAAAAAAAAACTGTCTAAAGACAATGATAAATGTCAGACATAATGTGATGGCAGATAAGGCCTGAGATTGGACGGTCAACTCTGGTGACCCGATAGCCTGGAAAATAAAGGGGATCGGTGCTGTTTCGAACAGGATAGGAGGAGACAGCCACCTCCTCCTATCCCCTGCGATTGGAGCAACCGACCAATCGCAGGCGGGGGGGTGCGGGATATTGAAAAGTAGTTTCCCCTGCTCTGCAGCGAAGACAGCGGTGGGTGTATGCGGCAGGGATCTGAAGGGCCACAGTGATCTCCAAACTGTGGCCCTCCAGATGTTGCAAAACATCCAGACCACCAACGGCTGTTTGGGCATGCTGGGAGTTGTAGTTTTGCAACATCTTACAGAAGACTATGCAGCACTTTCACCCCATACTGTGTAAACAGATACTACTGCCTGTGTGTACCAATCCTTGTAGACAGCTGAAAGCACAGGTGATAGTGTTACAGACATCTACCAAGACAGCTTAGCACATTATTAGTTACAATAGGTAGGTGCACTTGATTTACCCTGGAGTCTCGCAGCTAGAAGGCAATTTGTGAAGCATAAATTTGCTTATGCCTTTCCCCAAGGTCCAGTGTGTGGTGCTGAAAGTGCCCGGCGTAGGGGAGGGGGGCATCAGAAATGAAGTATGGGGTCTAGTAAGGAACAATTTCTACATTTTTCTTATTATAAAATTGCTATGGCTAGCCAGTGGTTTTCAATTATTTTTTCTCTCCTTTTATCCATGCATCAGTTACAGTGATTTGCGGAACAAACTCAGCACAAACAAATGGTGGAACCGAACCGGCACAAACGCTCATTTTTGCGGCACAAACGAATGGTGTATTTATTTTTGAAATTTAAAAACATGGGGTGGAATTTCAGTATATGGAGCGCGCAATATCTCGGAAACCAAAGCGGCGCAAACGTTCATTTTTGCAGCACAAATGAATGGTGTATTTATTTTGGAAATTTAGGAACATGGGGTGCCAACTTCACACAGGTCTTCAAATATGGACAATGGGAGGAACGAGGGGCTTTATATACCGATGACCTCCTTCTGTTTGTGAATAATGTAACAGAATCCCGACCTAAAATAATAAGACTTTTTGATACCTTTGGGGCTTTCTCGGAATTGTCTATTAATTGGTCTATGTCGGCCCTGCTGCCTATGACTCCTCGAGTGATACCAACTGGCCTGGCGGAAATACCATATACATATACCTGGGAGTGTGGATCACAAGGGATGTTAGAGAATACATCGGACGCAATCTCTTACCCCTACTGGATAAAGTAAAACACAAAATTGAGGCCTGGGTTAAGTTACCGCTATCCATGATAGGTAGAGTGAGGCTGGTTAAGATGATACTGATGTCCCAATCGCTATACATTCTTCATTACGAGACTCTAGGAGGTCCATAATAAAGTCTCTCATAGTGGATCCACTTGGGGCATTGGAGGCGCACACATTTAAGCTATATTCCCCCAGTCTGTCCACGTTCCAGCTTCTGCATAAGGTCTGGTGGACTACTGGGGACTTATTGGACATTAAGGGCTGCACTAAATACACTCCGCCTTGGCACAATGCCTACTTGTGGGAACTGTATAAGTTGGAGGATGGCGCAGAAGAGGATACGTTATGTCCATCAGGTTTTTTATAATTCTACATTTCAGCAGCTCCAGATGGAATACGGCTCACAGGTCGGTTTTCTATGCTTGTTTGCAACTGAGGCACACAATGTCAGGAGACGGAGGTTACTACAGCCATTGCCCCGACCGCACTGATTGACCAGGTAGTACAAGCGTCCGCCTTTTATAAACTTATCTCCTTTGCTTATGGGTTCCTTTTAGAGAAGAGTCTGGGGGATCCGATGGGTTAAAAGAGATGTGGGGCCTTTGACCTCTACGCAGTGTCAGTCAATCCTGGAAAATACCCTTGTGTTATCTCTTAGTTCAACTCAACGCCATTCGCAACTGTTTTTTCTGCACAGGGTGTAGAAAATACCCCAAATGCTATATAGTATGGTGGTTCCGACCAGACGCTCGGTGTCCTCAATGTGCAGAACCGGAGGCTAGGCCTTATCCATATGTTGCGGTCCGGCGGAGGGTTGAGCTCTATCTGGACAGTGGTGTTCAATATGTTGGATACCTGGAATAACATTGGGGTGCCTTGGACCCCAATGGTAGGTTTGTTAGGTCACACTCGAGACTTATCAGTTGTGGAGGGGCAAAGGTTGGTACTGATTGCAAAGTACTGGATTCAGCCTATTGGTCTGAAAAAGCAGGAACCGATAGGGGTTATAAGTCAGATCTTACGGTTAGAGGGGGGGAGGGGGGGCGGCAATGTGAAAAGGGGAACACTCACTAAATTCCAGAAACAATGGAAGACTTGGATTCTTCATTCTGGTTTAGCCTTCCAGGAATTGAGAACATGGTTGGTAGATACTATGAGGAGCACCATTAAGTGAACTTTGGGCGTAATGGGTGAGAGTAGAGTGGACACCTTATAAGTGGATTGAGGTGTGGAGGTTTGCTGAGGGGGGGGGGGGGATTTTTTGGGACTTGTTCTACTGTATGTTTTGTACTGTTATTTTAACTGCAAAAATACCAAGAAAAATGGTTTTAAAAAAAAAAAATGATCCCCTGGAATGCAGGAACTATAGAGCAATTGATCTTTAAAATTTGGACATTAAAATGTTCAGTAAAGTTCTGGCCTCACGGCTAAACTCCACTCTCCCTCCATAATACGCAAGGTCCAAGTGGGTTTTGTCCCTTGCCGACCAGGTGGAGACAACACTCGTCAGGACATTGATTCGTTGGAGGTGGTTAGTCGTACGGGGGAGGAGGTCTTGACGCTTACCTTGGAAGCAGAGAAGTCATTTGACCGTTTTAGCTGCCGCTTATGTTTGCCACCTTTGGCCTCACTGGCCCTTTCCTTCAGGCCATTTGCAGCCTGTACTCCTCCTCCGTGGCGATAGTTAAACTCCCACGTCCCGTCCGAAACCCCATTACAAAGGGGCACTCAACAGGAATGTCCTCTGTCCCCACTATTGTTTGCACTCTGCATCGAACCCTTAGTGGCGACTATCAGGTTGGAGCCGGATACATGGGGAGGACTGGTCAGAGGTAAAGAATTTAAACGGTCATTATTTGCGGATGATGTCCTGCTCCACATCTCCCTGCCCAGTCTCCAACCTTTGGGATGATGTCGGGATACAAAGTCAATACCCGAAGGACAGAGGCGTGACCTTTCAATATTTCACAGCCCTCCCTATATACACTTCAAAACTACCCCAATAACTGGAAGCAGGATCCTCTTCGATATCTCGGCGTTAATCTGGCCGCTTTTTATACGGATCTGTATAAATGTAATACCCCCCCATCTACAGGGAAATTAGGGAACTTCTGGCCAAGTGGACGATACTACCCTTAATGGGTCAAATATTGGTTGATCCTTCCGAAGATCCTGCACCTATTTGAGACTAGTCCCCTTACGTGATCCTAAAATGCTGTATCACAGATCTTACGCTTTATAGGGGCGGATAAGTGGCACAGGATCCCCAGGTCGGTGTCATTGGAAGGCGTCCCGGGGAGGTCTGGGCGGCTCTATGTCACAGCCTGGGCTTCTTTACCGGCTTACTCTATATGGACGCAGATTGAGAGACTGTGCTTGGCTCCTGTCCACCCCAGTTCTCTCTGATGGTCGAGCCCTTCCACTGCCGGGGTACTCCTTGGTCCTATGGCGCTCACCAGATCCTGTAGCAGAAAGTTCCCACTAGCCTTGGCCTCACTCCTCCCGCATAGTCTTTCTGGGCCTGTTACCGGATCATGGTTTCAATGAGGGTTTTTCATTTTGCAGATGTGGTTGACCCGTTCACACAGAAGTTATTGTCTTTTTTGGGACTTCAAGCTAAATTTGATCTCCCTCCGTCAGCTCATTATTTCTAATCCCAGGTTAGACATTTTGCCCATATGTTCTTTTCAGGACTGGTGGTTTCTCTTCTGATGACATTTTAACACCTTTGTAGAGGAGGACCATCCCTGAAAGGGCTGATATTGGAAATATATGCTGTACTCTTAGTGCCTATTCAGGACCAGATACCCCGCCACTCTTATATGGTTCGCTGGGAGGAGTACCTGGGAAGAACTCTGCCCGACAGCACCAGGTGCCTTTTATGGAGGAGAGCGGCAAAGTCATCCTTCTCCATTTTAAAGAAAACCTATAGAAGGTGTTGGTATGCCAGAACAGGTCAGAAGCACAGAGGTTAAGAAATGATAAGCTCAGAGTCCTGTCTACAAATGCTCGCAGTTTAGGTAAAAAAATCAATGAACTTGGGTCAATAATGGCATCTGAGAATGTAGATTTAGTGGCTGTTACGGAGACATGGTTTAATGAAAGAAATGACTGGGACATAACCATACCAGGGTACTCTTTATACAGAAGAGACAGAGAAGGCAAGAAAGGAGGAGGAGTGGCCCTGTATGTGAAAGATAGCATTAAATCTAACCTAATACAAGTTGGTGAGGCCAACATAGAGTCAGTTTGGGTTACGTTGCAGTTTGCTAACCATGCAGTAACTCGTGTAGGTGTGATATATAGACCACCTGGTCAAGTTAAAGAACTAGATGACCTACTAGTTGAAGAAATAGCTAAAATGACAATGAAAGGAGAAGTTATCATTATGGGAGATTTCAATCTTCCAGATATAAACTGGAAAACCAAAATAGCAAGTTCTACCAGGAGTACAGATATTCTAAATTCCCTACTGGGGTTATCTCTACAACAAGTGGTTGAGGAGCCAACCCGGAGGGAGGCCATTTTGGATTTGGTATTCACAAACGGGGATTCGGTATATGATGTCATTGTAGGCGAAACCTTGGGATCTAGTGATCACCAGTCAGTGTGGTTTAATATAAGAACTGTGAAAGAGTCCCACCACACAAAAACAAAAGTTTTAGATTTTAGAAAAACAGACTTTTCAAAAATGAAATTAGTCATAAATGAGTCCTTATCAGACTGGAACGGATTACATGGAGTCCAGGAGAAATGGGACTACTTAAAAGGTGCATTATTGAAGGCAACAGAAAATTGCATTAGACTTGTCAGTAAAAGCAAAAAAAGGAGGAGACCACTGTGGTACTCAGCAGAAGTGGCCCAAATCATTAAAAATAAAAAGATAGCATTTTGTAATTATAAAAAAACCCAGAGCAATGAAGATAAGGAAATCTACAAGATTAGGCAGAGAGAGGCCAAGCAAGTTATAAGAACTTCTAAAGCGCAGGCAGAAGAAAAACTAGCTCAGTCTATGAAAAAAGGGGATAAGACGTTCTTCAGATATATAAATGAAAAAAGGAAATTAAAACAAGGAATAACTAAATTAAAAACAAAGGACGGAAGGTATGTAGAAGAGAATAAAGGGCTAGCCGACTGCCTTAATGAATACTTCTGTTCAGTTTTTACAAAAGAAAAAGGAAAAGGACCTCCACTAGAAAGAATGACTAATAAATCGTTTGATGCATGTATCTTTACAGAGGAAGATGTTCTAAGTTTGCTGTCTAAGGTGAAGACAAATAAGTCACAGGGGCCTGATGAGATACACCCAAAATTATTTAAAGAGCTTAGTGGTGAGCTGGCAAAACCGTTAACAGATTTATTTAACCAATCATTAGTAACAGGAGTCGTCCCGGAAGATTGGAAATTGGCTAATGTCGTGCCCATTCACAAGAAAGGTAGTAGGGAGGAATCAAGCAACTATAGACCAGTGAGTCTGACATCAATAGTAGGCAAATTAATGGAAACCCTATTAAAGGATAGGATTGTGGAACATCTAAAATCCCATGGATTGCAAGATGAAAAACAACAGGGAGATCATGTCAAACAAATCTTATAGATTTTTTTGACTGGGTGAATAAAATAATAGACGGTGGAGGTGCAGTAGACATTGCATATCTAGATTTTAGTAAGGCTTTTGACACTGTCCCACATAGAAGACTTATCAATAAACTGCAGTCATTGAGCATGGACTCCCATATTGTTGAGTGGATTAGGCAGTGGCTGAGTGACAGACAACAGAGGGTTGTAGTCAATGGAGAACATTCAAAACAAGGTAATGTTACCAGTGGGGTTCCACAGGGATCTGTACTGGGACCGATTTTGTTTAATATCTTCATAAGTGATATTGCAAAAGGCCTCGCTGGTAAGGTTTGTCTTTTTGCTGATGACACAAAGATATGTAACAGGGTTGATGTTCCTGGAGGGAAACGCCAAATGGAAAAGGATTTAGGAAAACTAGAAGAATGGTCAGAACTCTGGAAACTGAAATTTAATGTGGATAAGTGCAAGATAATGCACCTGGGGCGTAAAAACCCAAGGGCAGAATATAGAATATTTGACACAGTCCTGACCTCCGTATCTGAGGAAAGGGATTTAGGAGTAATTATTTCAGAAGACTTAAAGGTGGGAAGACAATGTAATAGGGCAGCACGAAATGCCAGCAGAATGCTTGGATGTATAGGGAGAGGTATAAGCAGTAGAAAGAGTGAAGTGCTTATGCCGCTGTACAGAACACTGGTGAGACCTCACTTGGAGTATTGTGCGCAGTACTGGAGGCCATATCTCCAGAAGGATATAGATACTCTAGAGAGAGTTCAGAGAAGAGCTACTAAACTAGTACATGGATTGCAGGATAAAACTTACCAGGAAAGGTTAAAAGGACCTTAATATGTATAGCTTGGAAGAAAGAAGAGACAGAGGGGAGATGAGAGAAACTGCTAAATACATAAAGGGAATCAACTCGGTAAAGGAAGAGAGAAGATTTACAAGAAGAAAAACTACCTCAAGAGGACACAGTTTTAAATTAGAGGGGCAAAGGTTTAAAAGTAATATAAGGAAGTATTACTTTACTGAGAGAGTAGTGGATGCATGGAATAGCCTTCCTGCAGAAGTGGTAGCTGCAAATACAGTGAAGGGGTTTAAGCATGCATGGGATAGGCATAAGGCCATCCTTCATATAAGATAGGGCCGGGGGCTATCCATAGTATTCAGTATATTGGGCAGACTAGATGGGCCAAATGGTTCTTATCTGCCGACACATTCTATGTTTCTATGTTGGTATAATACTCCCGATCTCCTCCATAGGATGAATCCAGCAGTTCCAGGGTTGTGATAGAGGTTTGGGACATCTAGGGGAACATCTTCTTCATATTTTGGGATTTCGAGCTCATCCTTCCATTTTGGAGTGATGTTCAATCGTTCCTCTGTGATCTCTTGGGATGTGGTGTTCCTCTGGATCCGCTCTCCTACGCCCATGTGGAAACACTCGCTTAAGCTGTTCCTGCTGGTGTTGATGGCGGCACTCTGCCTTATTGGCAAGCATTGGAAGCGCCCTGACCACCCCCGGATCTCTGTATGCCAGGGCTTCCGAGGTCAGGACTATGGATTGTTTGACGGCATTATTGAGGGATAAAGTGGACCTCTTCCACACCATGGTGTGACCCTGACCTTTGTGTCCTCCCTAGTGTTTGTCTGTTCTCTCTGTGGTTTGTTTTCTTTATCCTTTCTTTGCCTTTTCGTGTCTACTGTAGGCGATTTCCCACCAATGTTCTCCTGGCTTCCTTTCCGATACAATCTCGGATGACTATGGTTATTGTAATGAGACACGGAGCGAGGAGGTGATTATTGTAGACCTCTCTTAGCATTGCTGTGTCCTCTGCCGCTGATCTCTCTTGCTTTGCACCTCGTGCAGGATTATGGCACCTTTTTCTTTTTGTATGGAAAAACTATTTCAATAAAAATCCATTGTCCTTCATCAGTTGTCAGGAAATGCTTTGAGCTGCTGTCGGAGATACCTCGAGGGTCAAGAACATCAACCAGGACTTTTACTTCCATCCTCAACCTGATGAGGAAAGGCTCGTCCTGAAGGTCTGGAGCGCGGTCTTCATGAACCTTTCTACAAGTCACAGCTTCTGTTTGTACAGGATCCTAGGAAGGGGTTAAAGGAGTCTTCTCATCTCAGACATCCACAGGATATGCCACGCCGGGACCTGCACCTACCTCTAGAATGGGGGTCCTCCAACTGCATCCAGAGAAAACCTGCACATGTGAATGCAGCCATGAGGCTCCTGTGTCAGCGGAGGCCCCTGCACCGGCTGTAGGATTATATTCGTTGATTTGTATTATTTAGGCTCTTCTGTCAGCGGTACGCAGGCTGTGATAATCGCGCTGAAACGTGGACTGCCGCGGTTATTGACAGCGCGGTTTATACAGATGAAACATCACCGAACCGCAGCCATTTACAGTAACATCTGTGAGGACTTATTACAACTATAGGGGGGCATTAATATTAATGGGGGCAATATTACTACAAGTGGGGCACTGTAAGGGGCAATATTACTACTAGAGGGAATATAAGGGGCATTATTACCAGTCGAGGGCACTATAAAGGGCATTACTACTACTAGAGGGCACTATGAGGGACATTACTACTACTAGAGGGCCCTATGGGGGACATTACTACTACTAGAGGGCACTATAAATGGCATTATTACTACTAGAAGGCACTACTACTACTACTAAAGGGAATACACGGGGCATTACTACTAGAGGGCACTATAAGGAGCATTGCTACTAGAGGGCACTACAAGGGGCATTACTACTACTAAAGGGAATACATGGGGCATTACTACTAGAGGGCACTACAAGGAGCATTATTACTAGTAAAGAGCACTAAGGGGCATTATTACTACTAGAGGGCACTACAATGGGAATTATTACTACTAGAGGGCACTACAAGGGGAATTATTACTAGTAAAGTGCACTACAAGGGGCATTACTACTACTAGAAGGCACTATAATGGGCATTATTACTACTAGAGGGCACTATAAGGGGCATTGTTACTAGAAGGGCACTATTACTACTAGAGGGAATATAAGGGCCATTACTACTACTAGAGGGCATTATTACTGTTACAGAGAATATAAGGGGCATTATTACTACTAGAGGGCACTACAAGGGGAATTATTACTACTAGAGAGCACTACAAGGGGAATTATTACTAGTAAAGAGCACTACAAGGGGCATTACTACTAGAAGGCACTATAAGGGGCATTATTACTACTAGAGAGCACTATAAGGGTAATTACTACTGGAGGGCACTATAAGGTGCATTATTACTACTAGAGGGCACTATAAGGGGCATTGTTACTAGAAGGGCACTATTACTATTAGAGGGAATATAAGGGGCATTACTACTACTAGAGGGCATTATTACTGTTACAGAGAATATAAGGGGCATGATTACTACTAGAAGACACTAAGGGACATTACTAGTACTATAGGGCACTATAAGGGGCATTGTTACTAGAAGGGCACTATTACTACTAGAGGGCACTATAAGGGGCATTACTACTGGGGGCACTATAGGGATGATGGAAGTGATACATAGAGTATGCTGTATACAGAGTAGATTGTGAGCTTCTAGGCTGAGGGATGATGGAGGTTATTGTCCTGTCCAGGAGATCTCAGGCTGAATTACACTGCTCAAAAAAATAAAGGGAACACTTAAACAACACGATGTAACTCCAAGTCAATCGCACTTCTGTGAAATCAAACTGTCCACTTAGGAAGCAACACTGAGTGACAATCAATTTCACATGCTGCTGTGCAAATGGGATAGACAACAGGTGGAAATTATAGGCAATTAGCAAGACACCCCCAATAAAGGAGTGGTTCTGCAGGTGGTGACCACAGACCACTTCTCAGTTCCTATGCTTCCTGGCTGATGTTTTGGTCACTTTTGAATGCTGGCGGTGCTTTCACTCTAGTGGTAACATGAGACGGAGTCTACAACCCACACAAGTGGCTCAGGTAGTGCAGCTTATCCAGGATGGCACATCAATGCGAGCTGTGGCAAGAAGGTTTGCTGTGTCTGTCAGCGTAGTGTCCAGAGCATGGAGGCGCTACCAGGAGACAGGCCAGTACATCAGGAGACGTGGAGGAGGCCGTAGGAGGGCAACAACCCAGCAACAGGACCGCTACCTCCGCCTTTGTGCAAGGAGGAACAGGAGGAGCACTGCCAGAGCCTTGCAAAATGACCTCCAGCAGGCCACAAATGTGCATGTGTCTGCTCAAACGGTCAGAAACAGACTCCATGAGGGTGATATGAGGGCCCGACGTCCACAGGTGGGGGTTGTGCTTACAGCCCAACACCGTGCAGGACGTTTGGCATTTGCCAGAGAACACCAAGATTGGCAAATTCGCCACTGGCGCCCTGTGCTCTTCACAGATGAAAGCAGGTTCACACTGAGCACATGTGACAGACGTGACAGAGTCTGGAGACGCCGTGGAGAACGTTCTGCTGCCTGCAACATCCTCCAGCATGATCGGTTTGGCATTGGGTCAGTAATGGTGTGGAGTGGCATTTCTTTGGAGGGCCGCACAGCCCTCCATGTGCTCGCCAGAGGTAGCCTGACTGCCATTAGGTACCGAGATGAGATCCTCAGACCCCCTGTGAGACCATATGCTGGTGCAGTTGGCCCTGGGTTCCTCCTAATGCAAGACAATGCTAGACCTCATGTGGCTGGAGTGTGTCCTGCAAGACGAAGGCATTGATGCTATGGACTGGCCCGCCCGTTCCCCAGACCTGAATCCAATTGAGCACATCTGGGACATCATGTCTCGCTCTATCCACCAACGTCACGTTGCACCACAGACTGTCCAGGAGTTGGCAGATGCTTTAGTCCAGGTCTGGGGGGAGATCCTTCAGGAGACCGTCCGCCACCTCATCAGGAGCATGCACAGGCGTTGTAGGGAGGTCATACAGGCACGTGGAGGCCACACACACACTACTGAGCCTCATTTTGACTTGTTTTAAGGACATTACATCAAAGTTGGATCAGCCTGTAGTGTGTTTTTCCACTTTAATTTTGAGTGTGACTCCAAATCCAGACCTCCATGGGTTGAAAAATTTGATTTCCATTTTTTTATTTTTGTGTGATTTTGTTGTCAGCACATTCAACTATGTAAAGAACAAAGTATTTCAGAAGAATATTTAATTAATTCAGATCTAGGATGTGTTATTTTTGTGTTCCCTTTATTTTTTTGAGCAGTGTATTTATATGTAATACTGGACTCTGCAAGTCGGGGGAGCCACAGGGTCTGGACACCAGAACCAGGAGCCCAACCGTGGACCCCAGAGCCTTCCCTCCCTCCCTCAGGCCGGATGTGCAGTTCTAACAATGACTGGTGGCTGTGCTGTCCCTTTACCATGCTGTACACTGCAGCTCTGCTCTATTAGGACTCCAGTTTATCTGCATTATCTACTGGAGTCTGAACCCACTTTCTACGCTGCCTACCCCCATGCTTTACACTGCTCTGCATAAGAGCAGATTGACAATAAAATAAAGAGACAAAACAGGAAGGTAAAACCTTATTTTACAAACTCGGATTCTGTTAATTCCATAAAAAATATGTTTTCTTCATTTTTTTTGCAGATGAACAAAATGTAAAAGATGAAAACAAAGCAGCGAATTATCATAATAGAGGAAGTCAGTAAGGCTCCACCCTGTAAACGGCTCCGCAGGGGCGGGGCCCCCAAATATCTACACAACAGATACATAATAATAATAATAATAATACTAGTGCGGAATACATGACCAAACATCTTAAAAAAATGGCTGACGCCCGCTTCCGATGGGGGTTATACACTTGTGGAGTGACTGCAGCTCCGGCACTTTGTGAGATTAGCATTAGGTCCAGCACCTCACGGTGCCGTCCAGGGCCCCTCTGTCTTGGGGCCCGGAGCACAAAACGCGCTTTCTGAGGGCAGCACGTTAAATAGGGGGCAACGAATCCACGACGCAGAAGAGATTCGCCATGATGTGCACGAGGTACACGCGAGGTAGCACTGGACTCCACGAGGCTTCAGAGGGGTGGAGGGCTCTTTAAAATCAGACCACGCTCCTCAGCAGGAAGGAGAAGCCCGCACCAAGAGCCAGACCCAGCGACAGGAAGAACGCCATTATGGCGCCGGCGGTCTCCGCCTCGTGAACATTCACCTTCCTGCAGAAAGAAAGGAGGGGCGTGAGAAGGGGACAACATGGGGCAGACCCCAACGCCATGTATGACCTGCACGATCCAACTTCTCGGTGCCCCTGTGTGTATGACACCTGCCCAGGGTGCCCCTGTGTGTATGACACCCGCCTGACACCCCCCCCTTTAGGATGCCCCTGTGTGTATGACACCCGCCTGACACCCCCCCCTTTAGGATGCCCCTGTGTGTATGACACCCGCCTGACACCCCCCCCTTTAGGATGCCCCTGTGTGTATGACACCCGCCTGACACCCCCCCCTTTAGGATGCCCCTGTGTGTATGACACCCGCCTGACACCCCCCCCTTTAGGATGCCCCTGTGTATATGACACCTATACCAACCCCCCCCTTCCCAGGGTGCCCCTGTGTATATGACACCTATACCAACCCCCCCCTTCCCAGGGTGCCCCTGTGTGTATGACACCTATACCAACCCCCCCCCCTTCCCAGGGTGCCCCTGTGTGTATGACACCTATACCAACCCCCCCCCCCCTTCCCAGGGTGCCCCTGTGTGCATGACAACTGCCTACCGCCTGATGAAGGTGATAGTCCCGTAAGGGCGGGGTACTCACTTAGGGCCGAAGCACATGCAGAGGCTGGCCAGGTATCCGTTGGAGATGGCGAAGAGCATCATGATGCAGATGTACCAGGCGTCATGAGCCAGGTAGACGGGCAGGTAGTTGCGGGGCATCACGTTACACAGCATGAAGAGGGGCAGGAAGACCAGACGGGCCGCCACCAGGAGGGGCAGGAGCTTACTGTCCTTCCCCGGCTGCAGAGGACAAGACAGCGGTGAGGCCGGCCACTACTACACCCATCCTGCCCGCACTACTTCTCATGTACTGACACTGACCAGCAGAGGGCAGCAACACCCACAACATCTGCAGAACATCAACCAGTGATATATCCTGCAGATCATTACACCTCGAGATCTGCAGAACATCGCTGTCCTCACTACCTCCTGACAGATTATAGTAATATATATCCTGCAGATTATTACACCTCTGACCTCTCTACAGAACATCGCTCTGTCCTCACTACCTTCTGACAGATATAGTAATATATCCTGCAGATTATTACACCTCTGACCTCTCTAGAGATCTGCAGAACATCGCTTTGTCCTCGCTACCTCCTGACAGATACATAGTGATACATCCTGCAGATTATTACACCTCTGACCTCTAGAGATCTGCAGAACATCGCTTTGTCCTCGCTACCTCCTGACAGATACATAGTGATACATCCTGCAGATTATTACACCTCTGACCTCTAGAGATCTGCAGAACATCGCTCTGTCCTCTCTACCTCCTGACAGATACATAGTGATACATCCTGCAGATTATTACACCTCTGACCTCTCTAGAGATCTGCAGAACATCGCTCTGTCCTCACTACCTCCTGACAGATCCATAGTGATATATCCTGCAGAGTATTACACCCCTGACCTCTCTAGAGATCTGCAGAACATTGCTCTGTCCTCTCTACCTTCTGACAGATATAGTGATATATCCTGCAGATTATTACACCTCTGACCTCTCTACAGAACATCGCTCTGTCCTCTCTACCTCCTGACAGATACATAGGGATATATCCTGCAGATTATTACACCCCTGACCTCTCTAGAGATCTGCAGAACATTGCTCTGTCCTCTCTACCTTCTGACAGATATAGTGATATATCCTGCAGATTATTACACCTCTGACCTCTCTACAGAACATCGCTCTGTCCTCTCTACCTCCTGACAGATACATAGGGATATATCCTGCAGATTATTACACCCCTGACCTCTCTAGAGATCTGCAGAACATCGCTCTGTCCTCACTACCTTCTGACAGATATAGTGATATATCCTGCAGATTATTACACCTCTGACCTCTCTAGAGATCTGCAGAACATCGCTCTGTCCTCTCTACCTCCTGACAGATCCATAGTGATATATCCTGCAGAGTATTACACCCCTGACCTCTCTAGAGATCTGCAGAACATTGCTCTGTCCTCTCTACCTTCTGACAGATATAGTGATATATCCTGCAGATTATTACACCTCTGACCTCTCTACAGAACATCGCTCTGTCCTCTCTACCTCCTGACAGATACATAGTGATACATCCTGCAGATTATTACATCCCTGACCTCTCTGGAGATCTGCAGAACATCGCTCTGTCCTCTCTACCTCCTGACAGATACATAGTGATATATCCTGCAGATTATTACACCTCTGACCTCTCTAGAGATCTGCAGAACATCGCTTTGTCCCTCTACCCCCTGACAGATACATAGTGATACATCCTGCAGATTATTACACCTCTGACCTCTCTACAGATCTGCAGAACATCGCTCTGTCCTCTCTACCTCCTGACAGATACATAGTGATACATCCTGCAGATTATTACATCCCTGACCTCTCTGGAGATCTGCAGAACATCGCTTTGTCCTCTCTACCTCCTGACAGATACATAGTGATACATCCTGCAGATTATTACACCTCTGACCTCTCTACAGACCTGCAGAACATCGCTCTGTCCTCTCTACCTCCTGACAGATACATAGTGATACATCCTGCAGATTATTACATCCCTGACCTCTCTAGAGATCTGCAGAACATCGCTGTCCTCACTACCTCCTGACAGATACATAGTGATATATTCTGCAGATTATTACACCTCTAGAGATCCGCAGAACATCGCTCTGTCCTCTACCTCCTGACAGATACATAGTGATATATCCTGCAGATTATTACACCCCTGACCTCTCTACAGATCTGCAGAACATCGCTCTGTCCTCGCTACCTCCTGATATACTCTGCAGACCATCACACCCTGCTCGGCACTCACCCACATCACCAGGGAGGTCAGGCTGCGTCCGGCCCAGTCAAAGAGGTTGAAGAGCAGGAAGCAGGAGACGGGGATGAAGTAGTCGTCTGTGGATGAGAAGGACGTGACATGGTGGACGTATCGGGGGCCCCGTGGCCCTCCCTGTGGTGTCTCTATGCAGGTTACAGAAGATCAGGACATTACGGGGGGGTGGGGCCCTTGTACTCACTCCACTTAGAGTCGCCGGCGATGGTGGACTTGACGTCCGCGGTGACAGACGGGAATATCCCAATGGTTACGGTGAAGACGAGGCAGACGGACAGCGCCAGCACCCAGATCTACGGACAGACGGGAAGTTACCTGGGGGCGGGGACAGGGGTGGGGCTTGTAGGAGGGGCGGGGCCGACACTCACCTTCTTCAGGATGCTGACGAAGGATTGTTTTTCGGACGTCCTGGCTGTTCCCAGCTCACCCTGCTGCAGTAGATCCTTCTTCAGCTCCACGTTGTCAGCCGCGCTGTTGATGGCGCCGCTCGTCACCGTGTAGAACTTGTAGAATTCCTGGAACGATCACTGAGGTGAGCGGCGACCCCGGCACCCCCGTTACACTGCGACCCCGGCACCCCCGTTACACGTGTTACACTGCGACCCCGGCACCCCCGTTACACTGCGACCCCGGCACCCCCGTTACACTGCGACGCCGGCACCCCCGTTACACGTGTTATACTGCGACGCCGGCACCCCCGTTACACGTGTTATACTGCGACGCCGGCACCCCCGTTACACACGTTATACTGCGACGCCGGCACCCCCCGTTACACACGTTATACTGCGACCCCGGCACCCCCGTTACACACGTTATACTGCGACCCCGGCACCCCCGTTACACACGTTATACTGCGACCCCGGCACCCCCGTTACACACGTTATACTGCGACCCCGGCACCCCCGTTACACTGCGACCCCGGCACCCCCGTTACACGCGTTATACTGCGACGCCGGCACCCCCGTTACACGCGTTATACTGCGACGCCGGCACCCCCGTTACACACGTTATACTGCGACCCCGGCACCCCCGTTACACACGTTATACTGCGACCCCGGCACCCCCGTTACACACGTTATACTGCGACCCCGGCACCCCCGTTACACACGTTATACTGCGACCCCGGCACCCCCGTTACACACGTTATACTGCGACCCCGGCACCCCCGTTACACTGCGACCCCGGCACCCCCGTTACACACGTTATACTGCGACCCCGGCACCCCCGTTACACACGTTATACTGCGACCCCGGCACCCACGTTACACACGTTATACTGCGACCCCGGCACCCCCGTTACACACGTTATACTGCGACCCCGGCACCCCCGTTACACACGTTATACTGCGACCCCGGCACCCCCGTTACACACGTTATACTGCGACCCCGGCACCCCCGTTACACACGTTATACTGCGACCCCGGCACCCCCGTTACACGCGTTATACTGCGACCCCGGCACCCCCGTTACACACGTTATACTGCGACCCCGGCACCCCCGTTACACACGTTATACTGCGACCCCGGCACCCCCGTTACACACGTTATACTGCGACCCCGGCACCCCCGTTACACACGTTATACTGCGACCCCGGCACCCCCGTTACACACGTTATACTGCGACCTCGGCACCCCCGTTACACACGTTATACTGCGACCCCGGCACCCCCGTTACACACGTTATACTGCGACCCCGGCACCCCCGTTACACACGTTATACTGCGACCCCGGCACCCCCGTTACACACGTTATACTGCGACCCCGGCACCCCCGTTACACACGTTATACTGCGACCCCGGCACCCCCGTTACACACGTTATACTGCGACCCCGGCACCCCCGTTACACACGTTATACTGCAACCCCGGCACCCCTGTTACACTGCGACCCCGGCACCCCCGTTACACGCGTTACACTGCGACCCCGGCACCCCCATGACACATGTTATACTGCGACCCCGGCACCCCTGTTACACACGTTATACTGCGACCCCGGCACCCCCGTTACACACGTTATACTGCGACCCCGGCACCCCCGTTACACGTGTTATACCGCGACCCCCCCTGCACCCCCGTGACACACGTTATACCGCGACCCCCGACCCCCCCGTGACACACGTTATACCGCGACCCCCCCCGTGACACACGTTATACCGCGACCCCCCCGTGACACACGTTATACCGCGACCCCCCCGTGACACACGTTATACCGCGACCCCCCCGTGACACACGTTATACCGCGACCCCCCCGTGACACACGTTATACCGCGACCCCCCCGTGACACACGTTATACCGCGACCCCCGAGGCAGCCCCATGACACATGTTATACCGCGACCCCGGCACCCCTGTGACACACGTTATACTGCGACCCCCGAGGCAGCCCCATGACACTTGTTATACCGCGACCCCGGCAGCCCCATGACACATGTTATACCGCGACCCCGGCACCCCTGTGACACACGTTATACTGCGACCCCCGAGGCAGCCCCATGACACTTGTTATACCGCGACCCCGGCACCCCTGTGACACATGTTATACCGCAACCCGGCACCCCCGTGACACACATTATACTATTCTTCCCCCCCCCCCATTACACAGATTCCGACCCCCCCCATTACACAGACACCTCCACCACTCCAGCTCTTCTGAAACTACAACTCCCAAAATCCTCCTTTCACTTCTATGGGAGTTACAAGAACAGCTGAGAAAGTGTGCATGCTGGGAGTTGTAGTGTCACCGCAGCTGGGGCGCTGAAGTTGCCGATCCCTGCTGTGGACTGACACACTGTAACGAGTCATCAGATGTGCGTCCAGCTTCATCCTATAAACCCCCTGATGTTCTACCGATCCCCACACTCACCAGTTTATGGAGCGCCATGTAGGAGAGGAGGGCGAGGAGGATGACCACACACGCCGTGATGAAGTAACCAAAGGAGCTGTCCTTCGGCTCCGAGCCGCCTGCGGAGATTATAAGGGCTGGACTATTATAACATCCCTCCACAGGGGGTTATTATAAGGGCTGGACTATTATAACATCCCTCCACAGGGGGTTATTATAAGGGCTGGACTATTATAACATCCCTCCACAGGGGGTTATTACAGGGGCTGGACTATTATAACATCCCTCCACAGGGGGTTATTACAGGGGCTGGACTATTATAACATCCCTCCACAGGGGGTTATTACAGGGGCTGGACTATTATAACATCCCTCCACAGGGGGTTATTATAAGGGCTGGACTATTATAACATCCCTCCACAGGGGTTTATTACAGGGGCTGGACTATTATAACATCCCTCCACAGGTGGTTATTACAGGGGCTGGACTATTATAACATCCCTCCACAGGGGGTTATTACAGGGGCTGGACTATTATAACATCCCTCCACAGGGGGTTATTACAGGGGCTGGACTATTATAACATCCCTCCACAGGGGGTTATTACAGGGGCTGGACTATTATAACATCCCTCCACAGGGGGTTATTACAGGGGCTGGACTATTATAACATCCCTCCACAGAGGGTTATTACAGGGGCTGGACTATTATAACATCCCTCCACAGGGGGTTATTACAAGGGCTGGACTATTATAACATCCCTCCACAGGGGGTTATTACAGGGGCTGGACTATTATAACATCCCTCCACAGGGGTTTATTACAGAGGCTGGACTATTATAACATCCCTCCACAGGGGGTTATTACAGGGGCTGGACTATTATAACATTCCTCCACAAGGGGTTATTACAGGGGCTGGACTATTATAACATCCCTCCACAGGGGGTTATTATAAGGGCTGGACTATTATAACATCCCTCCACAGGGGTTTATTACAGGGGCTGGACTATTATAACATCCCTCCACAGGTGGTTATTACAGGGGCTGGACTATTATAACATCCCTCCACAGGGGGTTATTACAGGGGCTGGACTATTATAACATTCCTCCACAAGGGGTTATTACAGGGGCTGGACTATTATAACATCCCTCCACAGGGGGTTATTACAGGGGCTGGACTATTATAACATCCCTCCACAGGGGGTTATTACAGGGGCTGGACTATTATAACATCCCTCCACAGGGGGTTATTACAGGGGCTGGACTATTATAACATCCCTCCACAGGGGGTTATTACAGGGGCTGGACTATTATAACATCCCTCCACAGGGGGTTATTACAAGGGCTGGACTATTATAACATCCCTCCACAGGGGGTTATTACATGGGCTGGACTATTATAACATCCCTCCACAGGGGGTTATTACAGGGGCTGGACTATTATAACATTCCTCCACAAGGGGTTATTACAGGGGCTGGACTATTATAACATTCCTCCACAAGGGGTTATTACAGGGGCTGGACTATTATAACATCCCTCCACAGAGGGTTATTACAGGGGCTGGACTATTATAACATCCCTCCACAGGGGGTTATTACAGGGGCTGGACTATTATAACATCCCTCCACAGGGGGTTATTACAGGGGCTGGACTATTATAACATCCCTCCACAGGGGGTTATTATAAGGGGCAATCTTCCGTACAGGGGGAGGGGGGCCGCTGTTCTTGAGAGTCACCTGCCCTCCCTCCAAGGGGTCACATGGCCATCGGGGGGCGTCACATGGTACTCACTCGCCAATGCGCAGATCATGGCGAGCGCTGCGAATGTCCCCGCCAGCCCCTGGCCGCTCATTATGGGAGCCGTGTAACTTGCTGGGAAGAGGGCGGCCAATCCGAAGAGACTGCCCTGGAGGAGAGCGCCGAACGCTGCGGAGAAGACAGGGGGGTCAGAAAGCCGCAGAGGACACCCCCCCCATGTTTACCCTTCACTTACAATTAATGAAGACAATTTTGACCATAGTTACGGTGAAGAACGCGACCGGCGAGAAAGGGAGCTTCACAAATATGGCGGTCAGCAAGAAAATCAGGAAGATGGCGACCAGGCTGCCGGCGATCCGAATGTTCTGAGAAATTCTGGATAGAAAAGAAAGCAAAGCGTAAGGAAGGAGGCGTCACATGTGGATCCGGCGTATGTGGCGCCATTACTGCTATAATAACCCCCAGACCATTATACGCCACTCACCGGCGGTGCAGGATGGAGTTCAGGCAGGTGAAGATCAGGAGCGGCAGCATGGCGCACAGGGTCATCACGTTGTTGAACTTGCTCTGCAGCGCGGTCGGTGGAAGCTCCAAATCGCTCGTTTTCGTGTGATTACCGCCAGCGGCCAACATCGACGAAGCATTGAAAGGGGCGGAGTAATTTCCAGCACCGCGGGCCGTCCCATCACTGGGGTCCTCACGCAGACGAGTGGTGAAATACTGAGGGGGGCAACAACACTCAGCTGCAATAACCACATGCAACCAGCAGGGGGAGCACTCCCATCAACCCACCACAGCCTAAAGTAAGACCCCCAACATCTCCATGACACAGCACCCCAATAAACATCTGCATTATACTCCAGAGCTGCACTCACTATTCTGCAGTCACTGTATACATACATCACTTATCCTGTACTGATCCTGAGTTACATCCTGTATTATACTCCAGAGCTGCACTCACTATTCTGCTGGTGCAGTCACTGTGTACATACATTACTTATCCTGTACTGATCCTGAGTTACATCCTGTATTATACTCCAGAGCTGCACTCACTATTCTGCTGGTGCAGTCACTGTGTACATACATTACTTATCCTGTACTGACCCTGAGTTACATCCTGCATTATACTCCAGAGCTGCACTCACTATTCTGCTGGTGCAGTCACTGTGTACATACATTACTTATCCTGTACTGATCCTGAGTTACATCCTGTATTATACTCCAGAGCTGCACTCACTATTCTGCTGGTGCAGTCACTGTGTACATACATTACTTATCCTGTACTGATCCTGAGTTACATCCTGTATTATACTCCAGAGCTGCACTCACTATTCTGCTGGTGCAGTCACTGTGTACATACATTACTTATCCTGTACTGATCCTGAGTTACATCCTGTATTATACCCCAGAGCTGCACTCACTATTCTGCTGGTGCAGTCACTGTGTACATACATTACTTATCCTGTACTGATCCTGAGTTACATCCTGTATTATACTCCAGAGCTGCACTCACTATTCTGCTGGTGCAGTCACTGTGTACATATATTACTTATCCTGTACTGATCCTGAGTTACATCCTGTATTATACTCCAGAGCTGCACTCACTATTCTGCTGGTGCACTCACTGTGTACATACATTACTTATCCTGTACTGACCCTCAGTTACATCCTGTATTATACTCCAGAGCTGCACTCACTATTCTGCTGGTGCAATCACTGTGTACATACATTACTTATCCTGTACTGATCCTGAGTTACATCCTGTATTATACTCCAGAGCTGCACTCACTATTCTGCTGGTGCAGTCACTGTGTACATACATTACTTATCCTGTACTGATCCTGAGTTACATCCTGTATTATACTCCAGAGCTGCACTCACTATTCTGCTGGTGCAGTCACTGTGTACATACATTACTTATCCTGTACTGATCCTGAGTTACATCCTGTATTATACTCCAGAGCTGCACTCACTATTCTGCTGGTGCAGTCACTGTGTACATACATTACTTATCCTGTACTGATCCTCAGTTACATCCTGTATTATACTCCAGAGCTGCACTCACTATTCTGCTGGTGCAGTCACTGTGTACATACATTACTTATCCTGTACTGATCCTGAGTTACATCCTGTATTATACTCCAGAGCTGCACTCACTATTCTGCTGGTGCAGTCACTGTGTACATACATTACTTATCCTGTACTGATCCTGAGTTACACCCTGTATTATACCCCAGAGCTGCACTCACTATTCTGCTGGTGCAGTCACTGTGTACATACATTACTTATCCTGTACTGATCCTGAGTTACATCCTGTATTATACTCCAGAGCTGCACTCACTATTCTGCTGGTGCAGTCACTGTGTACATACATTATTTATCCTGTACTGATCCTGAGTTACATCCTGTATTATACTCCAGAGCTGCACTCACTATTCTGCTGGTGCAGTCACTGTGTACATACATTACTTATCCTGTACTGATCCTGAGTTACATCCTGTATTATACTCCAGAGCTGCACTCACTATTCTGCTGGTGCAGTCACTGTGTACATACATTACTTATCCTGTACTGATCCTGAGTTACACCCTGTATTATACCCCAGAGCTGCACTCACTATTCTGCTGTGTACATACATTACAATCTGTATACACTGTAACCTGGGGTTACGGGTGGTGCTCTCTTAGCTCCGCCCTATACACAGTGATGTGGGTGGAGTCAATTGGTGCTCTATTCTGTTACTGCAGGCTCACCAACACAGGTGTGGCCCTAAAGCGGTCACTGTCTGGGGCCCCAGCCTCTCACTCACCAAGGTCGCTGTCATGAAGAAGTTCCATGGTAATAAGGTGCCGAGTCCGAGCATGAAGAATATCAGCCAGACGCCATTGTACCTGAGAAGGGGGACATGGGGTTAACAAACAAGTCCCAGCAAGAGCCTCCAAACCCCCGGAGGGGCCCCGAGAAGATCTTCCCAGTCCAAACCATGAGATGACCGCTGTGGGACGTGCTATGACTCACCTGTCCTTAGGGGGCGCAGTCATGATCCGTCAAGTTACCGAGGCCTGCGGAAAAATATGGAAAATATGAAGGCTACAGGTAGTCACAGCCCCGCCCCTAACCTGTGAGTAGTATATGCATTTAAAGGGAAGCTCCACCAAACCGATTTCTAATCCAGACAGGCTGCCCCATGTGGTGTCACCTAGCGCCAACTGGTGGTCAGTGCGCGGAGTACCGCCACGGCAGAGGGCAGTATTAGTCAGTGACTACAGGCCGCGCCGTCTGTACAAGTGGGAGACAGAACGATGAGGATCTGGGCAATCGGTAGTCACATGATTACCAGGCAGCTCCGCCCCCAGCAGATAGGAAGCCAGGGGCGCGGGGTGGTGGCAGATAGGAAGCCAGGGGCGCGGGGTGGGGGGTCAGATAGGAAGCCAGGGGCGCGGGGTGGGGGGGTGGCAGATAGGAAGCCAGGGACGCGGGGTGGGGGGGGTGGCAGATAAGAAGCCAGGGGCGCGGGGTGGGGGGGTGGCAGATAGGAAGCCAGGGACGCGGGGTGGGGGGGTGGCAGATAGGAAGCCAGGGACGCGGGGTGGGGGGGGTGGCAGATAAGAAGCCAGGGGCGCGGGGTGGGGGGGGTGGCAGATAGGAAGCCAGGGACGCGGGGTGGGGGGGTGGCAGATAGGAAGCCAGGGACGCGGGGTGGGGGGGGTGGCAGATAAGAAGCCAGGGGCGCGGGGTGGGGGGGTGGCAGATAGGAAGCCAGGGGCGCGGGGTGGTGGCAGATAGGAAGCCAGGGACGCGGGGTGGGGGGGTGGCAGATAGGAAGCCAGGGGCGCGGGGTGGGGGGTGGCAGATAGGAAGCCAGGGGCGCGGGGTGGGGGGGTGGCAGATAGGAAGCCAGGGACGCGGGGGGGGGGGGGTGGCAGATAAGAAGCCAGGGGCGCGGGGTGGGGGGGTGGCAGATAGGAAGCCAGGGGCGCGGGGTGGTGGCAGATAGGAAGCCAGGGACGCGGGGTGGGGGGGTGGCAGATAGGAAGCCAGGGGCGCGGGGTGGGGGGTCAGATAGGAAGCCAGGGGCGCGGGGTGGGGGGGTGGCAGATAGGAAGCCAGGGACGCGGGGTGGGGGGGGTGGCAGATAAGAAGCCAGGGACGCGGGGTGGGGGGGTGGCAGATAGGAAGCCAGGGACGCGGGGTGGGGGGGTGGCAGATAGGAAGCCAGGGACGCGGGGTGGGGGGGTGGCAGATAAGAAGCCAGGGGCGGGGGGGGGGGGGGGGGGCAGATAGGAAGCCAGGGACGCGGGGTGGGGGGGTGGCGGCAGATAGGAAGCCAGGGACGCGGGGTGGGGGGGTGGCGGCAGATAGGAAGCCAGGGGCGGGGGGTGGGGGGGGTGGCGGCAGATAGGAAGCCAGGGACGCGGGGTGGGGGGGTGGCGGCAGATAGGAAGCCAGGGACGCGGGGTGGGGGGGGTGGCGGCAGATAGGAAGCCAGGGACGCGGGGTGGGGGGGTGGCGGCAGATAGGAAGCCAGGGACGCGGGGTGGGGGGGTGGCGGCAGATAGGAAGCCAGGGACGCGGGGTGGGGGGGGTGGCGGCAGATAGGAAGCCAGGGACGCGGGGGTGGGGGGGTGGCGGCAGATAGGAAGCCAGGGACGCGGGGTGGGGGGGTGGCAGATAGGAAGCCAGGGGCGCGTGGTGGGGGGTCAGATAGGAAGCCAGGGGCGCGGGGTGGGGGGGGTGGCAGATAGGAAGCCAGGGGCGCGGGGTGGGGGGTCAGATAGGAAGCCAGGGACGCAGGGTGGGGGGTCAGATAGGAAGCCAGGGGCGCGGGGTGGGGGGGTGGCAGATAGGAAGCCAGGGGCGCGGGGTGGGGGGGGTGGCAGATAGGAAGCCAGGGGCGCGGGGTGGGGGGTCAGATAGGAAGCCAGGGACGCGGGGTGGGGGAGTGGCAGATAGAAAGCCAGGGGCACGGGGTGGGGGGTCAGATAGGAAGCCAGGGGCGCGGGGTGGGGGGGCAGATAGGAAGCCAGGGACGCGGGGTGGGGGGTCAGATAGGAAGCCAGGGGCGCGGGGTGGGGGGGTGGCAGATAGGAAGCCAGGGGCGCGGGGTGGGGGGGTGGCAGATAGGAAGCCAGGGGCGCGGGGTGGGGGGTCAGATAGGAAGCCAGGGACGCGGGGTGGGGGAGTGGCAGATAGGAAGCCAGGGGCACGGGGTGGGGGGTCAGATAGGAAGCCAGGGGCGCGGGGTGGGGGGGCAGATAGGAAGCCAGGGACGCGGGGTGGGGTGGGCAGATAGGAAGCCAGGGACGCGGGGTGGGGTGGGCAGATAGGAAGCCAGGGGCGCGGGGTGGGGGGTCAGATAGGAAGCCAGGGGCACGGGGTGGGGGGTCAGATAGGAAGCCAGGGGCGCGGGGAGGGGGGTCAGATAGGAACCCAGGGGCACGGGGTGGGGTGGGCAGATAGGAAGCCAGGGGCGCGGGGGGCAGTTCAATATAGGCACTCCGCGCACCAATCACTGAGGGCGCGTCGGCGTCTTTGGCGCAGTCTATGCACGCATATATTAGAAAGGGGGGGGGGAGATGACTGCGCACAAGGGGGCGGAGTCCTCACTAAACAAATAAAGGACAAACCAGCAGACGTGGGGTTAATCCTGCTTTATAGAAAGCATATCTAGAGAACACGGCGGCCTAAAAAGATCAGCAGTCATGTGACCCAGCGGCATCGATTACAGCACAGGAGGCGCTATAAATATACCAGGACGGGAAGAGGGCACTGCGCAACAGACAGAGGTGGCACCGTGCAGGGCACAGACAGGAGAGGAGAGAGGGGTGGCACCGTGCAGGGCACAGACAGGAGAGGAGAGAGGGGTGGCACCGTGCAGGGCACAGACAGGAGAGGAGAGAGGGGTGGCACCGTGCAGGGCACAGACAGGAGAGGAGAGAGGGGTGGCACCGTGCAGGGCACAGACAGGAGAGGAGAGAGGGGTGGCACCGTGCAGGGCACAGACAGGAGAGGAGAGAGGGGTGGCACCGTGCAGGGCACAGACAGGAGAGGAGAGAGGGGTGGCACCGTGCAGGGCACAGACAGGAGAGGAGAGAGGGGTGGCACAGTGCAGGGCACAGACAGGAGAGGAGAGAGGGGTGGCACCGTGCAGGGCACAGACAGGAGAGGAGAGAGGGGTGGCACCGTGCAGGGCACAGACAGGAGAGGAGAGAGGGGTGGCACAGTGCAGGGCACAGACAGGAGGAGAGAGGGGTGGCACCGTGCAGGGCACAGACAGGAGGAGAGAGGGGTGGCACCGTGCAGGGCACAGACAGGAGGAGAGAGGGGTGGCACCGTGCAGGGCACAGACAGGAGAGGAGAGAGGGGTGGCACCGTGCAGGGCACAGACAGGAGGAGAGAGGGGTGGCACCGTGCAGGGCACAGACAGGAGGAGAGAGGGGTGGCACAGTGCAGGGCACAGACAGGAGGAGAGAGGGGTGGCACCGTGCAGGGCACAGACAGGAGGAGAGAGGGGTGGCACCGTGCAGGGCACAGACAGGAGGAGAGAGGGGTGGCACCGTGCAGGGCACAGACAGGAGGAGAGAGGGGTGGCACTGTGCAGGGCACAGACAGGAGGAGAGAGGGGTGGCACTGTGCAGGGCATAGAGCAGATACTGAGGATTACACCCAGTATACAGGACAGGAGAAGTGGTACTGTGCAGTGTATATATACAGAATAAGAGCAGATACTGAGGATTACACCCAGTATACAGGACAGGAGAAGTGGTACTGTGCAGTGTATATATATACAGAATAAGAGCAGATACTGAGGATTACACCCAGTATACAGGACAGGAGAAGTGGTACTGTGCAGTGTATATATATACAGAATAAGAGCAGATACTGAGGATTACACCCGGTATACAGGACAGGAGAAGTGGTACTGTGCAGTGTATATATACAGAATAAGAGCAGATACTGAGGATTACACCCAGTATACAGGACAGGAGAAGTGGTACTGTGCAGTGTATATATATACAGAATAAGAGCAGATACTGAGGATTACACCCAGTATAGAGGACAGGAGAAGTGGTACTGTGCAGTGTATATATATACAGAATAAGAGCAGATACTGAGGATTACACCCAGTATACAGGACAGGAGAAGTGGTACTGTGCAGTGTATATATATACAGAATAAGAGCAGATACTGAGGATTACACCCAGTATACAGGACAGGAGAAGTGGTACTGTGCAGTGTATATATGTACAGAATAAGAGCAGATACTGAGGATTACACCCGGTATACAGGACAGGAGAAGTGGTACTGTGCAGTGTATATATACAGAATAAGAGCAGATACTGAGGATTACACCCAGTATACCGGACAGGAGAAGTTGTACTGTGCAGTGTATATATACAGAATAAGAGTAGATACTGAGGATTACACCCAGTATACAGGACAGGAGAAGTGGTACTGTGCAGTGTATATATACACAGAATAAGAGCAGATACTGAGGATTACACCCAGTATACAGGACAGGAGAAGTGGTACTGTGCAGTGTATATATACAGAATAAGAGCAGATACTGAGGATTACACCCAGTATACAGGACAGGAGAAGTGGTACTGTGCAGTGTATATATATACAGAATAAGAGCAGATACTGAGGATTACACCCAGTATACAGGACAAAAGAAGTGGTACTGTGCAGTGTGTATATATACAGAATAAGAGCAGATACTGAGGATTACACCCAGTATACAGGAGAAGTGGTACTGTGCAGTGTATATATATATATATACATACAGAATAAGAGCAGATACTGAGGATTACACCCAGTACACAGGACAGGAGAAGTGGTACTGTGCAGTGTATATATACAGAATAAGAGCAGATACTGAGGATTACACCCAGTGTACAGGACAGGAGAAGTGGTACTGTGCAGTGTATATATACAGAATAAGAGCAGATACTGAGGATTACACCCAGTATACAGGACAGGAGAAGTGGTACTGTGCAGTGTATATATACAGAATAAGAGCAGATACTGAGGATTACACCCAGTGTACAGGACAGGAGAAGTGGTACTGTGCAGTGTATATATACAGAATAAGAGCAGATACTGAGGATTACACCCAGTATACAGGACAGGAGAAGTGGTACTGTGCAGTGTATATATATACAGAATAAGAGCAGATACTGAGGATTACACCCAGTATACAGGACAGGAGAAGTGGTACTGTGCAGTGTATATATATACAGAGTAAGAGCAGATACTGAGGATTACACCCAGTATACAGGACAGGAGAAGTTGTACTGTGCACTCCTCTTTTGCCTCCTGACTGGTGACAGGGGCCCTGGGTTCTATCCCTGGGGATCCCCTGAATTTCTGTACTGGGAAGTCTCCCACACGCCTCCCCTTCTGTTGTATGGTGGCCCCGTGTTGTCTCGGGCCCCCACGCCCTGCTGATATCCAGGTTTTCCTGAGTTTAGGAGGAAATTATACGACGCTCCCAGATTCACATATTTTTAAGCTCTTGGGGCCGTTTATGATTCAAAGATGAGAAAAACAGGACTGGAGCGAGGGGCGGTGGGGCGCGCTCTTTGCGCCGCTGCTCTCGGGTCCAGTAAGATCTTCCTGCTCAATAGAGGGTCAGCCCCAGCAGCGTGGTTCAGGGGCCCCTGTCATGCACAGAGCAGGGTGGTTCAGGGGCCCCTGTCATGCACAGAGCAGGGTGGTTCAGGGGCCCGGTACAGAATCCGGCTCCTGGTGAATGGACGCAGTAGAGGGCGGGGGGCAGATGCCTGAATGTATAATGTCGCCCCCGATACGGCGTCCTCGCTGCGGCTCATTTCCGCTTCTCTTCCTTGCCTGAGGCCAAGTACACAGGAGCCGCAGCAGATGTCCTGACGTATCCGCCGTGCACATGTAGCAGAGGAGCCGCTCAGGGGCCCGGGAAAGCTGAGTGATCACCGATATGGCGGCCATTGCTGCTCATCCCCGGGTATAATACAGCCGAGCCACTCAGGGGCCCGGGAAAGCTGGATGACAGCCAGTGGGTGCAGCTTGTGACGAGGATGACAAGATGGAGACAAAGGGAAACACGAGGAGCGGGGCACAGCCGCCGAACCTTACCAACCGTGGGGCGGTTTCTGTGGCCACGGCGGGCTCTTTTTTGAATCGCAGCGCGCTGTAACAATGACGTTTTTTCAGGATCTGTCACTAAAGAGAGAAAAAACTAAACGAACGCCCAAAACAAAAATGATTTCAGACGAGGGAACAAAAAACCCGTCCGACCAGACGTGAGCGCAGGAGCAGTAACACTGTGTGACAACGGGAGCAGAAGGGTTAACGAGTCACACCTGGAAGTGACCTAGGAAAGAGTTAATGTCACCTCCTTGGGTGGTGTACCACAGATGTGAGGGGGCGATGCTGGTATCGGAACGCCCATGTGATGCAGGATGTGCCCCCCCTTGCACCCAGCACCCACCTACAGCCCGCGCACCTGCTACATCACATGGCCCGTTTACTGCCACATAAACCTGCACCGGATCCCTCCGGAGCGCCGCAGCCGCCGGGCAGGACCTGACTGAGCCGCTCAGCCCTAATCAACACCGCGCTAACGAGCAATTAGCAGAGGATGAATACAATTCCAGAGGATTAGAAGTCTATGACACCGGGGGGGGGGGGGGGGCACCATCCACCAGTGTCCCCTGTTATCAGCCATGTAGGTCAATGGGACAAGTGACAGGAAGTGCCCCCCGTTACATTGTATCACTGGGGGTCTCCTGCTGTACAAGGCGGCTGACAGTGTGACGAGTCACCAGGACATGACCCCGAACACGTACAGAGCGGCGCGGGCGACTCTCCAACTGAGGAGCAAAGTCCCAACTTTACAGGCTGTAAACGGCCCTGACCTGGGAGGTGGCCCAAGAGCTGGCACTTCAGTCAGGCCGCAGATTCAACCGCAGAAAACGGAGCAGGGACCACAGCGGCACACAGGAGCCCCAATGGTAGCAGTGACATCATGGCAGCCCCAGTCAACCAAAATCTCATAAGGAGTGGGCTTCAGGGAGGCAACCACCACAGGGAGCGCACCCCACGGGGGGGGAGGCAACCACCACAGGGAGCGCACCCCACGGGGGGGGAGGCAACCACCACAGGGAGCGCACCCCACGGGGGGGGAAGCAACCACCACAGGGAGCGCACCCCACGGGGGGGGGGAGGCAACCACCACAGGGAGCGCACCCCACGGGGGGGGGGAGGCAACCACCACAGGGAGCGCACCCCACGGGGGGGGGGGGGGAGGCAACCACCACAGGGAGCGCACCCCACGGGGGGGGAGGCAACCCACCACAGGGAGCGCACCCCACGGGGGGGGGAGGCAACCACCACAGGGAGCGCACCCCACGGGGGGGGAGGCAACCACCACAGGGAGCGCACCCCACGGGGGGGGGAGGCAACCACCACAGGGAGCGCACCCCACGGGGGGGGGGGAGGCAACCACCACAGGGAGCGCACCCCACGGGGGGGGAGGCAACCACCACAGGGAGCGCACCCCACGGGGGGGGGGAGGCAACCACCACAGGGAGCGCACCCCACGGGGGGGGGGGGAGGCAACCACCACAGGGAGCGCACCCCACGGGGGGAGGCAACCACCACAGGGGGCGCACCCCACAGGGGGGGGGGGGAGGCAACCACCACAGGGGGCGCACCCCATGGGGGGAGGCAACCGCCACAGGGGGTGCGCCCCACGGGGGGGGGGGGGGGGAGGCAACCACCACAGGGGGCGCACCCCACGGGGGGAGGCAACCACCACAGGGAGCGCACCCCACGGGGGGGGAGGCAACCACCACAGGGAGCGCACCCCACGGGGGGGGAGGCAACCACCACAGGGAGCGCACCCCACGGGGGGGGGGGAGGCAACCACCACAGGGAGCGCACCCCACGGGGGGGGAGGCAACCACCACAGGGAGCGCACCCCACGGGGGGGGGGGAGGCAACCACCACAGGGAGCGCACCCCACGGGGGGGGGGGGGGAGGCAACCACCACAGGGAGCGCACCCCACGGGGGGAGGCAACCACCACAGGGGGCGCACCCCACAGGGGGGGGGGAGGCAACCACCACAGGGGGCGCACCCCACGGGGGGAGGCAACCGCCACAGGGGGTGCGCCCCACGGGGGGGGGGGGAGGCAACCACCACAGGGGGCGCACCCCACGGGGGGAGGCAACCGCCACAGGGGGTGCGCCCCACGGGGGGGGGGGGAGGCAACCGCCACAGGGGGCGTGCCCCACGGGGGGGGGGGGGGGGAGGCAACCGCCACAGGGGGCGTGCCCCATGGGGGGGGGAGGCAACCGCCACAGGGGGCGCGCCCCACGGGGGGGAGGAGGAACCGCCACAGGGGGTGCGCCCCACGGGGGGGGGAGGCAACCGCCACAGGGGGCGCGCCCCACAGGGGGAGGAACCGCCACAGGGGGTGTGCCCCACGGGGGGGAAGGGGGGGGGGGGCGCAACCACCACCGGGGGTGCGCCCCACGGGGGGGGGGATGGGAAGGCAACCACCACAGGGGGCGCACCACACGGGGGGGGGAGGCAATGTCCAGCAGGTGTGCGACCCGTCTGAGTGTAAATACCAGTGTAAAGAACGCCCATTATCTTGGCCCAGAACCCGAGGAGCTCCGGCTGCCGTCCTTCAGCACGAGGCGGGTCCCTCGGGCGGTGGCGGCTTATCTCACCCCCCAGACGCCTCCATCTGCTGCATCATCACTTCTGACCGGCTCTTCCTAAATTCTACTCACTGCAGTCACGAGGGGAGCAAGTGGCATCACACAGCAGAGGCTTAGATACACAGCTGTCAGGCAGTATCCCAGGGTACAGGATCAGATACAGCAGTGCCCCCTGTACACTGAGTGTATAATGGAGGGCTGGCACCCCCGTACCCCCACATTCAGCAGCCTCCCCTCCCCCTCGGCAGTGGACAATGACCCGTCCTTACATTCCTGGTCGGAGCCCAGCAGGTGACCGGGGGATGGGAGGAAATGAGAGGGGGCACCACTGGGGACAGGAAGGACAGATCTATCGGGGGTCCGCTCTGGCTGTTATATGTGGGGGACGTCACCTGCAGGGGAAGGGGCACAAACTTTACCAGGAAGAGCCATGAGGGATTACTGTGCAGGCGCCAGGGGGCGGGTGGCACATTTGGGGGGAGGGCGGGTTGGCAGGGGCTCAGATTTGGGAGGAGGGGGAGACCCAGGACTCCAACAACAAAAGACTTTCTACTTGACTTGAGCAATGAACACGTGAGCGAGTGGAGCGGGATGATGGGGGTGATACTGACCGAGCAGAGAGCGGGATGATGGGGGTGATACTGACCGAGCAGAGAGCGGGATGATGGGGGTGATACTGACCGGGCAGAGAGCGGGATGATGGGGGTGATACTGACCGAGGGAAGAGAGCGGGATGATGGGGGTGATACTGACCGAGGGAAGAGAGCGGGATGATGGGGGTGATACTGACCGAGCAGAGAGCGGGATGATGGGGGTGATACTGACCGAGGGAAGAGAGCGGGATGATGGGGGTGATACTGACCGAGCAGAGAGCGGGATGATGGGGGTGATACTGACCGAGGGAAGAGAGCGGGATGATGGGGGTGATACTGACCGGGCAGAGAGCGGGATGATGGGGGTGATACTGACCGAGGGAAGAGAGCGGGATGATGGGGGTGATACTGACCGAGGGAAGAGAGCGGGATGATGGGGGTGATACTGACCGAGCAGAGAGCGGGATGATGGGGGTGATACTGACCGAGCAGAGAGCGGGATGATGGGGGTGATACTGACCGAGCAGAGAGCGGGATGATGGGGGTGATACTGACCGGGCAGAGAGCGGGATGATGGGGGTGATACTGACCGAGGGAAGAGAGCGGGATGATGGGGGTGATACTGACCGAGCAGAGAGCGGGATGATGGGGGTGATACTGACCGGGCAGAGAGCGGGATGATGGGGGTGATACTGACCGGGCAGAGAGCGGGATGATGGGGGTGATACTGACCGAGCAGAGAGCGGGATGATGGGGGTGATACTGACCGGGCAGAGAGCGGGATGATGGGGGTGATACTGACCGAGCAGAGAGCGGGATGATGGGGGTGATACTGACCGGGCAGAGAGCGGGATGATGGGGGTGATACTGACCGGGCAGAGAGCGGGATGATGGGGGTGATACTGACCGAGCAGAGAGCGGGATGATGGGGGTGATACTGACCGAGCAGAGAGCGGGATGATGGGGGTGATACTGACCGGGCAGAGAGCGGGATGATGGGGGTGATACTGACCGAGGGAAGAGAGCGGGATGATGGGGGTGATACTGACCGAGCAGAGAGCGGGATGATGGGGTGATACTGACCGAGCAGAGAGCGGGATGATGGGGGTGATACTGACCGGGCAGAGAGCGGGATGATGGGGGTGATACTGACCGAGCAGAGAGTGGGATGATGGGGGTGATACTGACCGGGCAGAGAGCGGGATGATGGGGGTGATACTGACCAGGCAGAGAGCGGGATGATGGGTGTAATACACTGTGTGTGAGATAGAGATTAGATTGTGAGCTCCAGGGATGATAGGAGTGATGCACTCGGCAGCCCCTCTCGGGTGCCCCTCAGTTAGTCCTCCTGGCAGGGCTCGGCCGCGTCTCCTGTAATCTTTGTGCTGATACAGACGAGGATACAAAGTCTCCTGATACAAGACACTGTGACGGAGCAGCAGCTGTGCCCTCTGGCAGAGGAGTCCAGTTTAACCCCTTCTGCTACTCGCTACAGAGCTGCGCTCATCCAACACTGCCCCCCCCCCCGGACGCCCATCAAGAGCCCTAACAACAGGGGACTTCTTTCTGTGTCGGGATGTTTTTGCGGCTGGCGGTCCTGGAGCCGATTCTCCCAGTAATCGCCAGTAACGCCGTCTGATCCGGAAGCCGATCACTTACAAGTAGTTACCGCTCTCCTATTTGTCCGGAAAAAATGTCGGCTGTGCGCGATTACGGGATAAGTTTCCAGGTAGAAAACAAGTCCTGGTTGGCGGCCCTGACATGGGAGCTGGGGGTCAGCGCCCACCGCTCACGGCCTCGAGCCCCCCGGCATGACGCCCTCGGCACGCAGAGTCCCAGCGATCGTCCGTACGCTCCAGCCAAATGCTCTTTATTTCATGCGTCCATCGGAACATACAGCGAACGGACGCAAAAACGGAGCACGAACGCTCGCTGGGAACCTGTTCAGCAGATCGAGGATTTTCTTCCTTCCCGCGCTGAGTGCAGACGACTGCGAATTACCCGCACGGCGCCCCCACACGGTATATGACAGCCCTGGGCACCCCCCACACGGTATATGCCAGCCCTGGGCACCCCCCACACGGTATATGCCAGCCCTGGGCACCCCCCACACGGTATATGCCAGCCCTGGGCGCCCCCCCACACGGTATATGACAGCCCTGGGCGCCCCCCACACGGTATATGACAGCCCTGGGCACCCCCCACACGGTATATGCCAGCCCTGGGCGCCCCCCACACGGTATATGACAGCCCTGGGCGCCCCCCACACGGTATATGACAGCCCTGGGCGCCCCCCACACGGTATATGACAGCCCTGGACGCCCCCCACACGGTATATGACAGCCCTGGGCGCCCCCCATACGGTATATGCCAGCCCTGGACGCCCCCCACACGGTATATGACAGCCCTGGACGCCCCCCACACGGTATATGCCAGCCCTGGACGCCCCCCACACGGTATATGACAGCCCTGGGCGCCCCCCATACGGTATATGCCAGCCCTGGACGCCCCCCACACGGTATATGACAGCCCTGGGCACCCCCACACGGTATATGACCCCCCCCCACACGGTATATGACCCCCCCCCACACGGTATATGACAGCCCCGGGCACCCCCACATGGTATATGACCCCCCCGGGCACCCCCACATGGTATATGCCAGCCCTGGGCGCCCCCACATGGTATATGACCCCCCGGGCACCCCCACATGGTATATGACCCCCCGGGCACCCCCACACGGTATATGACAGCCCTGGGCACCCCCACACGGTATATGACAGCCCTGGGCACCCCCACACGGTATATGACAGCCCTGGGCACCCCCACACGGTATATGACAGCCCTGGGTGCCCCCCACACGGTATATGCCAGCCTTGGGCGCCCCCCACACGGTATATGCCAGCCCTGGGCGCCCCCCACACGGTATATGACAGCCCTGGGCGCCCCCCACACGGTATATGACAGCCCTGGGCGCCCCCCACACGGTATATGACAGCCCTGGGCGCCCCCCACACGGTATATGACAGCCCTGGGCGCCCCCCACATGGTATATGACCCCCCCGGGCGCCCCCCACATGGTATATGACCCCCCGGGCACCCCCACACGGTATATGACAGCCCTGGGCGCCCCCCACACGGTATATGACAGCCCTGGGCGCCCCCCACACGGTATATGACAGCCCTGGGCGCCCCCCACACGGTATATGACAGCCCTGGGCACCCCCACACGGTATATGACAGCCCTGGGCGCCCCCCACACGGTATATGACAGCCCCGGGCACCCCCACACGGTATATGACCCCCCCGGGCACCCCCACACGGTATATGACAGCCCCGGGCACCCCCACACGGTATATGACAGCCCTGGGCACCCCCACACGGTATATGACAGCCCCGGGCACCCCCACATGGTATATGACCCCCCCACACAGTATATGACCTCCCCCCACACGGTATATGACCCCCCCCCGGTATATGACAGCCCCGGGCACCCCCCACACGGTATATGACCCCCCCCCCGGGGACCCCCACACGGTATATGACAGCCCCGGGCACCCCCACATGGTATATGACCTCCCCCTACACAGTATATGACCTCCCCCTACACGGTATATGACCCCCCCCCGGTATATGACAGCCCCGGGCACCCCCCACACGGTATATGACCCCCCCCCCGGGGACCCCCACACGGTATATGACAGCCCCGGGCACCCCCACATGGTATATGACCCCCCCCCACACAGTATATGACCTCCCCACACACAGTATATGACCCCCCCCATACGGTATATGATGACCCCCTCCCCCGCTCACCTCCCGCCACTGCCGCTCGTGTCTCTGGACTGGCGGTTCTCACAAGTTTCATTGAGTTTGTCACCAGCTCTCCGCCCCGCCCCCTGTCCGCCCCCTCTCCGTCCTATGCCCCGCCCCCTGCCATCTGACAGGAAAACTCCATTCATGCGACTCAGACCCCGGGCTCCCCGCGTGGACTATAACCCCCATCACGGAGTACAACTCCACCCGGCGTCATATACAGAGGGGCAATGCACTGCTACTACAAATGCTGTAGACGTTCTGCTTTGTGACTTCGCTCTTCCCAGTTTCGGAAACTGGGCGTGGTCGGATATGTTAATGAGACCCACCTCCCACCGGCAGGGGGCTCTGATGAGGCTCCCGCCAGATCTGTGTCACGTGTGTATCGAGAGGGGGGCGGGGCCAGGGCGCCGAAACTACAACTCCCACAATCCTCTATCCGACCACTGCTGTTGGAGTCGTCTTATCTGGGGGAATGCAGCTTTGGATGTGACTGGAGTAATGTAATTAAATCTGTGAATCTCGGTGGTTGAGCTGCAGTTTCTTGTGTCTTGGTCAGGGATGCAGCTTTGGATGTGACTGGAGTAATAGGTAAATCTGTGGATCTCGGTGGTTGAGCTGCAGTTTCTTGTGTCTTGGTCAGGGATGCAGCTTTGGATGTGACTGGAGTAATAGGTAAATCTGTGGATCTCAGTGGTTGAGCTGCAGTTTCTTGTCCGGGGATGCAGCTTTGGATGTGACTGGAGTAGCTGTTTCTTGCCCCTCGCTCACATGTGCCTCGCGTTACGATGTGCACGCTTCCTGTGCCGGGATAATTGCGTCCTTTCTGCCTTCTGGGACGCTCTGCTCACATGACGGGTTTCATGGAGCTACAACGAGTAATCGCTTTTCACCGCTAAACCGTGACTGGAGCGGCGACAATTTACAAGATGCCTCCGCCGGAAGCAGGAGACGTCACTGCACGGCGGTATTATGTGTGCTGTATGGGGGTATTATGTGTGCTGTATGGCGGTATTATGTGTGCTGTATGGGGGTATTATGTGTGCTGCATGGGGGTATTATGTGTGCTGCATGGGGGTATTATGTGTGCTGCATGGCGGTATTATGTGTGCTTCATGGGGGTATTATGTGTGCTGTATGGCGGTATTATGTGTGCTGTATGGCGGTATTATGTGTGCTGTATGGCGGTATTATGTGTGCTGTATGGGGGTATTATGTGTGCTGTATGGCGGTATTATGTGTGCTGTATGGGGGTATTATGTGTGCTGCATGGGGGTATTATGTGTGCTGCATGGGGGTATTATGTGTGCTGCATGGGGGTATTATGTGTGCTGCATGGGGGTATTATGTGTGCTGCATGGCGGTATTATGTGTGCTTCATGGGGGTATTATGTGTGCTGTATGGCGGTATTATGTGTGCTGTATGGCGGTATTATGTGTGCTGTATGGCGGTATTATGTGTGCTGTATGGGGGTATTATGTGTGCTGTATGGCGGTATTACGTGTGCTGTATGGCGGTATTACGTGTGCTGTATGGCGGTATTATGTGTGCTGTATGGCGGTATTATGTGTGCTGTATGGCGGTATTATGTGTGCTGCATGGGGGTATTATGTGTGCTGTATGGCGGTATTATGTGTGCTGTATGGCGGTATTATGTGTGCTGTATGGCGGTATTATGTGTGCTGTATGGCGGTATTATGTGTGCTGTATGGCGGTATTATGTGTGCTGCATGGGGGTATTATGTGTGCTGCATGGGGGTATTATGTGTGCTGCATGGGGGTATTATGTGTGCTGCATGGGGGTATTATGTGTGCTGCATGGGGGTATTATGTGTGCTGCATGGGGGTATTATGTGTGCTGTATGGCGGTATTATGTGTGCTGCATGGGGGTATTATGTGTGCTGTACGGCGGTATTATGTGTGCTGCATGGGGGTATTATGTGTGCTGTATGGCGGTATTATGTGTGCTGTATGGCGGTATCATGTGTGCTGTATGGCGGTATCATGTGTGCTGTATGGCGGTATCATGTGTGCTGTATGGGGGTATCATGTGTGCTGTATGGGGGTATCATGTGTGCTGTATGGCGGTATTATGTGTGCTGTATGGCGGTATTATGTGTGCTGTCCCTGGTTACATGGATGTAATTTGCAGTAATGTGGAAATTGGAGATTATCTTTCACTAACGAGGAACTGACTGCAGATTATTATGTGTGACCTCCGGGGGGAGGGGCTCCGAACCTCGTATACACGGCCGGAGCCAGGGGCCACAGTCCCAGGGAAAAGAATCACAATGAGGGAGATTATCCCCGTGTACATGATGCATCTGTGCCCCCCCCCCGTGTACATGATGCATCTGTGCCCCCCCCCCGTGTACATGATGTATCTGTGCCCCCCCCCGTGTACATGATGCATCTGTGCCCCCCCCCCCGTGTACATGATGTATCTGTGCCCCCCCCCCGTGTACATGATGTATCTGTGCCCCCCCCCCCCCGTGTACATGATGTATCTGTGCCCCCCCCCCGTGTACATGATGTATCTGTGCCCCCCCCCCGTGTACATGATGTATCTGTGCCCCCCCCCCGTGTACATGATGCATCTGTGCCCCCCCCCCCGTGTACATGATGTATCTGTGCCCCCCCCCCCCGTGTACATGATGTATCTGTGCCCCCCCCCCCCGTGTACATGATGTATCTGTGCCCCCCCCGTGTACATGATGTATCTGTCCCCCCCCCCCCCGTGTACATGATGTATCTGTGCCCCCCCCCCGTGTACATGATGTATCTGTCCCCCCCCCCCCCGTGTACATGATGTATCTGTGCCCCCCCCCCCCGTGTACATGATGTATCTGTGCCCCCCCCCCGTGTACATGATGTATCTGTGCCCCCCCCCCCCCCCCGTGTACATGATGTATCTGTGCCCCCCCCCCGTGTACATGATGTATCTGTGCCCCCCCCCGTGTACATGATGTATCTGTGCCCCCCCCCGTGTACATGATGTATCTGTGCCCCCCCCCTTGTACATGATGTATCTGTGCCCCCCCCCGTGTACATGATGTATCTGTGCCCCCCCCCGTGTACATGATGTATCTGTGCCCCCCCCCGTGTACATGATGTATCTGTGCCCTCCCCCCGTGTACATGATGTATCTGTGCCCCCCCCCCCGTGTACATGATGTATCTGTGCCCCCCCCCGTGTACATGATGTATCTGTGCCCCCCCCCCGTGTACATGATGTATCTGTGCCCCCCCCCGTGTACATGATGTATCTGTGCCCCCCCCCGTGTACATGATGTATCTGTGCCCCCCCCGTGTACATGATGTATCTGTGCCCCCCCCCCCGTGTACATGATGTATCTGTGCCCCCCCCCCCCCCGTGTACATGATGTATCTGTGCCCCCCCCCCCGTGTACATGATGTATCTGTGCCCCCCCCCGTGTACATGATGTATCTGTGCCCCCCCCCCGTGTACATGATGTATCTGTGCCCCCCCCCCCGTGTACATGATGTATCTGTGCCCCCCCCCGTGTACATGATGTATCTGTGCCCCCCCCCCCCGTGTACATGATGTATCTGTGCCCCCCCCCCCGTGTACATGATGTATCTGTGCCCCCCCCGTGTACATGATGTATCTGTGCCCCCCCCGTGTACATGATGTATCTGTGCCCCCCCCGTGTACATGATGTATCTGTGCCCCCCCCCCCGTGTACATGATGTATCTGTGCCCCCCCCCCGTGTACATGATGTATCTGTGCCCCCCCCCCCGTGTACATGATGTATCTGTGCCCCCCCCCGTGTACATGATGTATCTGTGCCCCCCCCCGTGTACATGATGTATCTGTGCCCCCCCCGTGTACATGATGTATCTGTGCCCCCCCCGTGTACATGATGTATCTGTGCCCCCCCCCCCGTGTACATGATGTATCTGTGCCCCCCCCCCCCGTGTACATGATGTATCTGTGCCCCCCCCCCGTGTACATGATGTATCTGTGCCCCCCCCCCGTGTACATGATGTATCTGTGCCCCCCCCCCCGTGTACATGATGTATCTGTGCCCCCCCCCCCGTGTACATGATGTATCTGTGCCCCCCCCCCGTGTACATGATGTATCTGTGCCCCCCCCCCGTGTACATGATGTATCTGTGCCCCCCCCGTGTACATGATGTATCTGTGCCCCCCCCCCCGTGTACATGATGTATCTGTGCCCCCCCCCCCCGTGTACATGATGTATCTGTGCCCCCCCCCCCGTGTACATGATGTATCTGTGCCCCCCCCCCGTGTACATGATGTATCTGTGCCCCCCCCCCCCCGTGTACATGATGTATCTGTGCCCCCCCCCCGTGTACATGATGTATCTGTGCCCCCCCCCGTGTACATGATGTATCTGTGCCCCCCCCCCCGTGTACATGATGTATCTGTGCCCCCCCCCGTGTACATGATGTATCTGTGCCCCCCCCCGTGTACATGATGTATCTGTGCCCCCCCCGTGTACATGATGTATCTGTGCCCCCCCCCCCCGTGTACATGATGTATCTGTGCCCCCCCCCGTGTACATGATGTATCTGTGCCCCCCCCCCGTGTACATGATGTATCTGTGCCCCCCCCCGTGTACATGATGTATCTGTGCCCCCCCCCCCCCGTGTACATGATGTATCTGTGCCCCCCCCCCCCCCCGTGTACATGATGTATCTGTGCCCCCCCCCCCCCCCGTGTACATGATGTATCTGTGCCCCCCCCCCCCGTGTACATGATGTATCTGTGCCCCCCCCCCCCGTGTACATGATGTATCTGTGCCCCCCCCCGTGTACACGATGTATCTGTGCCCCCCCCCCCCCCGTGTACATGATGTATCTGTGCCCCCCCCCGTGTACATGATGTATCTGTGACCCCCCCCCCACGCTCTGGAACATATGGGGGGGTCCGGTGGGACGAGCGGCTCCAGAGCTTCAGTCTCGGAATCAAAATAAAGAAGTTCAGCTGCTGCCAAATATCGGAGCAGGAATAGATGATAATGTGTGCGGGGGAGGGGAAGTGGCTCCAGAACCGCATCCCGTAATTATAGGTTTCCACCGGCAAAACCCAAAATCCGACCGACATGAGAAATCAACAATGTCCGACTGTACCGCCATCTACAGGATATATATGTGTTATCTGTGCAGGGTGTACATATATATATGTGTGCCTATATGGGTGATGTATATACAGGATATATATATGTGTCTATATGGGTGATGTATATACAGGATATATGTGTGTCTATATGGGTGATGTATATACAGGATATATATGTGTCTATATGGGTGATGTATGTACAGGATATATATGTGTGCCTATATGGGTGATGTATATACAGGATATATATGTGTCTATATGGGTGATGTATATACAGGATATATATGTGTCTATATGGGTGATGTATATACAGGATATATATGTGTGTCTATATGGGTGATGTATGTACAGGATATATATATATGTGTCTATATGGGTGATGTATGTACAGGATATATATGTGTCTATATGGGTGATGTATGTACAGGATATATATGTGTGCCTATATGGGTGATGTATATACAGGATATATATGTGTCTATATGGGTGATGTATATACAGGATATATATGTGTGCCTATATGGGTGATGTATGTACAGGATATATATATATGTGTCTATATGGGTGATGTATGTACAGGATATATATGTGTCTATATGGGTGATGTATGTACAGGATATATATGTGTGCCTATATGGGTGATGTATATACAGGATATATATGTGTCTATATGGGTGATGTATGTACAGGATATATATGTGTCTATATGGGTGATGTATATACAGGATATATATGTGTCTATATGGGTGATGTATATACAGGATATATATATGTGTCTATATGGGTGATGTATGTACAGGATATATATGTGTGTCTATATGGGTGATGTATATACAGGATATATATGTGTCTATATGGGTGATGTATGTACAGGATATATATATATATATGTGTCTATATGGGTGATGTATGTACAGGATATATATGTGTCTATATGGGTGATGTATATACAGGATATATATGTGTCTATATGGGTGATGTATGTACAGGATATATATATATGTGTCTATATGGGTGATGTATGTGCAGGATATATATGTGTGTCTATATGGGTGATGTATATACAGGATATATATGTGTCTATATGGGTGATGTATGTACAGGATATATATATATATATGTGTCTATATGGGTGATGTATATACAGGATATATATGTGTCTATATGGGTGATGTATGTACAGGATATATATATGTCTATATGGGTGATGTATATACAGGATATATATGTGTCTATATGGGTGATGTATGTACAGGATATATGTGTGTCTATATGGGTGATGTATGTACAGGATATATATGTGTCTATATGGGTGATGTATATACAGGATATGTGTGTGTCTATATGGGTGATGTATATACAGGATATATATGTGTCTATATGGGTGATGTATATACAGGATATATGTGTGTCTATATGGGTGATGTATATACAGGATATATGTGTGTCTATATGGGTGATGTATGTACAGGATATATATATATATATGTGTCTATATGGGTGATGTATATACAGGATATATATATATGTGTCTATATGGGTGATGTATATACAGGATATATATGTGTCTATATGGGTGATGTATATACAGGATATATGTGTGTCTATATGGGTGATGTATGTACAGGATATGTGTGTGTCTATATGGGTGATGTATGTGCAGGATATATATATGTGTCTATATGGGTGATGTATGTACAGGATATATATGTGTCTATATGGGTGATGTATGTACAGGATATATGTGTGTCTATATGGGTGATGTATGTGCAGGATATATATATGTGTCTATATGGGTGATGTATGTACAGGATATATATGTGTCTATATGGGTGATGTATGTACAGGATATATGTGTGTCTATATGGGTGATGTATGTACAGGATATATGTGTGTCTATATGGGTGATGTATGTACAGGATATATATGTGTCTATATGGGTGATGTATGTACAGGATATATATGTGTCTATATGGGTGATGTATATACAGGATATATATATATGTGTCTATATGGGTGATGTATATACAGGATATATATGTGTCTATATGGGTGATGTATGTACAGGATATATGTGTGTCTATATGGGTGATGTATGTACAGGATATGTGTGTGTCTATATGGGTGATGTATGTACAGGATATATGTGTGTCTATATGGGTGATGTATGTGCAGGATATATATATGTGTCTATATGGGTGATGTATGTACAGGATATATATGTGTCTATATGGGTGATGTATGTACAGGATATGTGTGTGTCTATATGGGTGATGTATATACAGGATATATATGTGTCTATATGGGTGATGTATGTACAGGATATATGTGTGTCTATATGGGTGATGTATGTACAGGATATATGTGTGTCTATATGGGTGATGTATGTACAGGATATATATGTGTCTATATGGGTGATGTATGTACAGGATATATATGTGTCTATATGGGTGATGTATGTGCAGGATATATATGTGTCTATATGGGTGATGTATGTACAGGATATATATATATGTGTCTATATGGGTGATGTATGTACAGGATATATATGTGTGTGTCTATATGGGTGATGTATGTACAGGATATATAGTGCCTATATGGGTGATGTATGTACAGGATATATATGTGTCTATATGGGTGATGTATGTACAGGATATATATATGTGTCTATATGGGTGATGTATATACAGGATATATGTGTCTATATGGGTGATGTATGTACAGGATATATAGTGCCTATATGGGTGATGTATGTACAGGATATATATGTGTCTATATGGGTGATGTATGTACAGGATATATAGTGCCTATATGGGTGATGTATGTACAGGATATATATGTGTCTATATGGGTGATGTATGTGCAGGATATATATGTGTCTATATGGGTGATGTATGTACAGGATATATATGTGTGTCTATATGGGTGATGTATATACAGGATATATATGTGTCTATATGGGTGATGTATGTACAGGATATATGTGTGTCTATATGGGTGATGTATGTACAGGATATATATGTGTCTATATGGGTGATGTATGTACAGGATATATATGTGTCTATATGGGTGATGTATATACAGGATATATATGTGTCTATATGGGTGATGTATGTACAGGATATATGTGTGTCTATATGGGTGATGTATGTACAGGATATATATGTGTGTGTCTATATGGGTGATGTATGTACAGGATATATGTGTGTGTGTCTATATGGGTGATGTATGTACAGGATATATATATATGTGTCTATATGGGTGATGTATATACAGGATATATATGTGTCTATATGGGTGATGTATGTACAGGATATATGTGTGTCTATATGGGTGATGTATGTACAGGATATATATGTGTGTGTCTATATGGGTGATGTATGTACAGGATATATGTGTGTGTGTCTATATGGGTGATGTATGTACAGGATATATGTGTGTGTGTCTATATGGGTGATGTATGTACAGGATATATGTGTGTCTATATGGGTGATCTGCTCCCAGGGTGTTGCTCAGAGATCAGTGTCTGACCGGCCCCTGAAGAAAGCGAGGTGTGACTGACATCCCATACTTAGAGGGGTCCTCCGAGCATCATCATCTGATGGTGTGGCGAAACCAACCTCGCCACTGGGTTTTGGAGAGGACTGGCTGCTGGCCTCTTGCCCCAGGATTATGGGCCATATACTAACTTTTAAACCCCTGAACCGATTCAAGTGAATTTTGGATAGGTTTGTCCCCACGTTATACTGTTTGAATTAATGTAAGTTATATGTATGGCCAATGTAAACTCACAAAGTTGTAACAATCTATAATAATTGTAACTTGTCAGCTTGGGAGGAAAATGCTGGGTGTGTTTCTATTGTGCCATTGTCCCATTGTGTGTTTAAATGGTGATGTCTGTCCTGTTGTATCTATATGTGTATTGGCGATCTCCCTTTGTTCTGAGAGATAATTGGATTGCTCCTCAGGTTGTCTCCAGACAGAGGGGAGGAGACCATGATGCATTGTGGGGATATGTTGTCCTATGTCCCAGTCTTCATTCTGGTCCTCTGGGGGCATGAACGATTGGTTGCTGTAGTTGCATTGTATGTGTTGTTAATTACTGATTGGTTGTATTTCAAACCCCTGTGGGCAGTACTATGTTTTTGGTTTGTGAATAAAAGAGGCTGTACGTGAAGTACAGTCAGTTCCTGTTTCACCTTCAACATAGAGCCTCGTCTCATGTGTGTGGGGATTGCTATACGTGTATACTCCCCTGGCTATAACTACTAGCTCTTTTAAGGGCTGTTCCTGATCTCTGGTTTTAGGAGAGGTCCACCCACTGGAGCCTGGAGCCTTGTCGTAGGTCCAGGGTGGGTAGGAGACGGTGAGACCTCAACCAAGCTTCGGCGGTTCGTGGGGTCTGCAGTGCGTACGGCGTCAAGTGGAGTGCTTGGAGTCCTCGGAAAGCACTAGGAGCATTCATTCAACGGAGGTACCCGGTCGGTGTACCAGGTGATCCGTTACATTGGTGGCAAGCAGTGGGATGGCGTCCTAGTGTGAGGAGAAGCAGCTCGGAGACACCGTTCGTGGAGTTACAAATTGAGGGCAACGCTAGTATCCGTACAGCGCCCCTGGGAGCAGAGGTATCCAGCGACTTGGAGCAGACAAGTATGGAAGGCTCTGAAGATGACTGGCTGGCCGAGGTGAGGCAGCGAGTGGCCCAGTATGGAGGTAATGTGTCCATGGATATATACCAGGCCATCTGGAACCAGGTCACAGCCAAGCGACATGCAAGGATGGAACGAGAATTCCGACTGGCGAAAGAGAGCGAAATTGCCCAGCGGAAGGAGTGTTACAGCAGCCGAGCAGAGGCTGCATCCGAGGAGGTTAGCAGTCTCCCCCTGAGGCGGCCAGAGGAACCCGAAGTAGGGGTCCTCATAGACTGGTCCTGTGAGGAACCACAACAGGCAGGTGGAGACGGGACCGAGGTCTCTCCACCGGGATGCTGGGCAGCTGGCCCAGACGCTCAACAGCAGCCGGAGTTGCCAGGTGTGGACGCAGGTGGTTCTTACTCGCAACTGTTGAGGGACCTCACAGACTGGTCCTGGGAGGACCCACAGATGGCAGGTGGAGATGGGACCGAGGTCTCTCTACCAGTCCTACAGGGATGCTGGATGGTTGGTCCAGATCTCCAGCCATCTCCGCAGGGATACCAGGAGGAGGAGGTAAGCGAGCCCTCCCCTTCCCAGGTACTTCCCAACCGAGTTCTGGGGGCAGGGGATGAGCCTGCGATATCCACTGATCTCTCTCCCCAACCACAGGGGGACAGCACCCCTAACTCCGATGGTGCAGATGGGACCACGGTCTCTGCACCAGACCTACCGAGATACTGGACGGCCGGTTCAGATCCCCCACCAACCCTGCAGGAATGCCAGGAGGAGGAGGTAAGCGATTCCTCCTCTCCACAGCCGATCTGCAACAAGGTCCTGGGGATAGGATTCCCTGACCACATCCCAGCGGAAGAGCTGGCATCTGGGCAGAGCGCAGTCGGCCTCTGCCCTCCCCTATCCTCTTCTCCAGAGCCGGACTTCCCACAGGCTACCCCAGCAGAAGAGCTGGCATCTGGGCAGAGCGCAGTCGGCCTCTGCCCACCAAGTACCTACAGCTCCAAGCTGGAGAACCACAAGGAAGCGAGGAGTAGCAGATGCCCACTCAACAGCTGGGGACATACAGAACAGAGCCAGGCCCCAAGATTCAACAGGTCCAGTATTGGGTTGTGGTTGGACTGCCAGACTAACTCCGGTACTGACCGTGAGGTCAGGTATCTGGTTAGTCTTCCCTGGGAGGGGGAGATGTGTGGCGAAACCAACCTCGCCACTGGGTTTTGGAGAGGACTGGCTGCTGGCCTCTTGCCCCAGGATTATGGGCCATATACTAACTTTTAAACCCCTGAACCGATTCAAGTGAATTTTGGATAGGTTTGTCCCCACGTTATACTGTTTGAATTAATGTAAGTTATATGTATGGCCAATGTAAACTCACAAAGTTGTAACAATCTATAATAATTGTAACTTGTCAGCTTGGGAGGAAAATGCTGGGTGTGTTTCTATTGTGCCATTGTCCCATTGTGTGTTTAAATGGTGATGTCTGTCCTGTTGTATCTACATGTGTATTGGCGATCTCCCTTTGTTCTGAGAGATAATTGGATTGCTCCTCAGGTTGTCTCCAGACAGAGGGGAGGAGACCATGATGCATTGTGGGGATATGTTGTCCTATGTCCCAGTCTTCATTCTGGTCCTCTGGGGGCATGAACGATTGGTTGCTGTAGTTGCATTGTATGTGTTGTTAATTACTGATTGGTTGTATTTCAAACCCCTGTGGGCAGTACTATGTTTTTGGTTTGTGAATAAAAGAGGCTGTACGTGAAGTACAGTCAGTTCCTGTTTCACCTTCAACATAGAGCCTCGTCTCATGTGTGTGGGGATTGCTATACGTGTATACTCCCCTGGCTATAACTACTAGCTCTTTTAAGGGCTGTTCCTGATCTCTGGTTTTAGGAGAGGTCCACCCACTGGAGCCTGGAGCCTTGTCGTAGGTCCAGGGTGGGTAGGAGACGGTGAGACCTCAACCAAGCTTCGGCGGTTCGTGGGGTCTGCAGTGCGTACGGCGTCAAGTGGAGTGCTTGGAGTCCTCGGAAAGCACTAGGAGCATTCATTCAACGGAGGTACCCGGTCGGTGTACCAGGTGATCCGTTACATTGATGGATCTGCTCATAGCCAATTACAAGGAGTCACAGCGCGCCCCAACTCAGGAGCTGAAATACCAGGTTCCATCATAAACTCTCATCAGCTAATGATAAAAGATGTCTTCAGAGAGGAGAGACGCAAGAGAGAAGGGCCAGTCACCTGTCATGACAGTGTTGGATCGCCTATCTTCATCATAGATGTAATACTAGAGGTCAGATCTCATGTCCACTTCCCCTAAGACATTATACACTCCTTGGAACAGAGGTCTCAAGACCATGGATAAGAAACTTTTCGATGTATTCTTCAATTCATCAAGGACTGATTCCCCAGCCTCAGAAAAGTCCTCACTATGGATTCCTCCACCTGTGACTCAGAGACCCATGTAGAGAGATTGTGGGTCCACAGAATGTCATCCAACTGGAAAGATCTCAGAATGTCAGATATCAGACTGGCCTTCGCTCACTTCTAACCTTATCCTCACAACCACCAAAACCTTCTTCAGTCAAGATAATTGATCAAATGGTTTATGTCAGTAAACAGTCTACAAGGAGCTTCATACAAAGAAAAGGAGCCTCAACTGTACAATCCAGTGGAGAGGAGCCTCAACTGTACAATCGAGAGGAGCCTCAACTGTACAATCGAGAGGAGCCTCAACTGTACAATCGAGAGGAGCCTCAACTGTACAATCGAGAGGAGCCTCAACTGTACAATCGAGAGGAGCCTCAACTGTACAATCGAGAGGAGCCTCAACTGTACAATCGAGAGGAGCCTCAACTGTACAATCGAGAGGAGCCTCAACTGTACAATCGAGAGGAGCCTCAACTGTACAATCGAGAGGAGCCTCAACTGTACAATCGAGAGGAGCCTCAACTGTACAATCGAGACGAGAGGAGCCTCAACTGTACAATCGAGACGAGAGGAGCCTCAACTGTACAATCGAGACGAGAGGAGCCTCAACTCTACAATCTTCTCTCGGATAGTGAAGAAGTGAGATAAAAAATAATAATTTCTGGATGATAAAGCCACATAGAGAAAAAGGGAAGATATCCAGATTTGCTCTCTGTATTGCTCTCACCATGTTCTAGGACCAGTCGATTTATTGATCAGCTAGGAAAAGTGGGTGTATGTATATTCCAGTAGCCTCCATTATTGCAGCAAGAGTCTGGAGCAGTATTCTGCCACAGATGTAGGTTAGAGAAGTCTCTGACTGGTTGTAAGTGGTAATCTCTGTGTAAGCAATGGTAGACAGCTGAACTCACTAATACCCCTAGGTCGTGGTACCAGTTGTGTGTGAAAATCCAGTGAGGAGGATACAATGGAGATGCTTTGGTAATTTATTGAATTTACCTTGAGCAAAGACACTTAGGACATTAGAGGTCAAAACTAAATGCTCTCACCAGCTCTGAGTCTGCTGCAGAAAAGAAAGACACAGGAAGAGCACAACAGGATGTGATGTCACCGAAAGGGAGGAGTAGACAGAGAGCAAAGGCAATGGGAGTTACATAATACATTCAGAAACCTATAACAAGAATGACCACAGGGTGGCAGCATTACATAGCATGGTAATGATATGATAACACAAATACTGCCATTGAAGGGGTTTTCTCACCTTATAAAATGGCCCCCAGAATGTCCAACTTGTCAATAGAAGCCACTTCCTAATATAGGTCCTTTAGCCAAACTTCCTCCTTTTTGCTAATTTCTTAAATATTCAACCCCTTTATTCATTGATCGTTGTCAGGGCTTACGGCCACCGCTGCAATCTGGCTGCGGTGGCCGCGCTTGCGCACCGCCAGACATGTCTCCGTCCTCTATAGTGGCTGGGAGCGCGCGTAGGCGCGCAGACACACCAGCTCCCGTCCCGGCCACCTCACATCAGCACTGGTATTCTGCGTAGAACTGCTTCAGGGCATGTGCAGCTGTAGGGACGCGCTTGCACACTAACGACTAGCAGCTGTAGGGACGCGCAGGCACAGGTTGGCCTGTGCCATCAATCAAACTAGAAGTCTCCGCCGGGTGGTGGCAAGAAGACCCTCCAACCTGAAAGATCTGGAGCTCATTGCTAAAGATGAATGGGCAAAAATACCTGTGGAGACCTGCAAAAAGCTGGTCTGCAATTATAGGAAGCGTCTGATCGCTGTAACAGCCAATAAAGGATTTTCTATTTATTATTGAGACGGGTATGAATAGTTTTGGACTGGACACTTTTTGCTCAAATGTAAATAAAAAGCTGAGAAATAGTTTTTTTTTCCCCCACATTAATGCCTCGTGTACATCGTCTTATTATCTTTGGGAGACACCTATCTCATTTCCCGTCAAAAAATTACTTGCTGGTTGAATAAAAGTAACTTTAAGTCAAAATTTGCCGGGGTATGAAGAATTATAGGCAGCACTGTATGTTTGGCACTTGAGTCGAATACCATTCTTATCTGGTTTGGTTTACGTGGGTGATATACTCCAAAGGAGGGAAGGTACCAGAACTCTTCATGCTCTTGCAAAGGTGGAGCCGGCTCTGCATGGTCATTGTCAAATATCTTTTCCATGAAAGCCACAAAATGATTTTTCGTTTCGGGGTTTGTTTTTTGAACGTACGTTGCAAGGAGATGAATCTGGATAGCGCCTGTTCCCGGTTGTCAGGGAGTCTGGCTCTTACAGCACGGAAAGGTAAAGGTGCAAGCCAGTGGTTAGATGCGTCTTTGAAGAAGCCATTGTCCATTATTTTAATAAACTCTTTGTCATCTATGGACAAGGCTACTCTGTTGTCCTCTGGTGTTGTACAAAGCACTGATCTTCCTAAGTTGTCATAAAGGGTAGGAATGATGTCCGGTGCCTTAAGGAGGTTAGAAAGCGTTTCCTTTACCTCGTACTGACGAACACATGGCTTAAAGTGAGTTGTGCGACCATTTTTGAAGGAGTTCACTTGAGATGGTTTGTGTCTCTTATTTATCCATACATCGCCCACAATCACCCAGCCTAAGTCGAGACTCCGTGCATATGGGTAGTTGTCAGGACTGTGGCATTGTTTGCCGCACCTTGTGGACTCTCAGAATGTCTCTCCCGAGCAAGAGTAGGACGTCAGCATTCATGTCCATAGGAGGGATCTCACTATCTAGATGTTTCAAGTGGGAATGATGATATGCAGCTTCTGGAGTAGGAATTTCATCTCTTTCATCCGGTATCTGATCGCATTCGATTAATGTCGGCAAGGGTATATGAACGTTGCCATTAATGGAGGAGATAAGGTATCCAGTGGCTCTTCTGCCATAAGTCTCTACACGACCAGAACAAGCGTTTAGGGTGTACGGTGTTGCTTCTCCCGTTATGCCAAAGATCTCAAAGAATTTAGGTTTTGCCAGAGACCGATTGCTTTGTTCATCTATAATGGCGTACATTCTGGTGGCCTTTTCAGATTGCCCTTCTGGGTAGACGTTGACCAAACAGCACTTGGAACCAGTCTCCTTGCCACATATTTCCATACAGGAAGAGGAGACAGTCGTTGTAGCTAGCTCTTGAGCTGGTGGCTCCCCGCCATGAAGTGCGACGGCGTTGGTTGCGGCTTGAGATGGTGCGTTGTCTGGAGACAAAATAGGATGCATTGCTGTAACATGCTTGTCACTGCTACATAAGATAAGATGCCTTTATTGTTACTGTACAATACAATGTAATACAATGTACATTCTGCACACCTGATGATAGCTCTACAGTCTTTTGCCATATGATTTGACGAAGCACAACACTTGTAACACACTCCAGGCTCTTTGAGTGTCTCTCTGCGTTCTTGCAAAGTCTTTGCCCTGAGCCCACGACATTCTTTTAAAGGATGAGGTCTTTTGTGGATAGGGCACATGCGATTAGGGTCCTTTTCCTTAAGGACGGGGGTGTCCTTCCTAGAAGTGGAGGTTGTAATAAGTGGGACGTTTGTTTTCCTAACGGAGACTGTTCCCCTTAAGTCTCTACGTTTATACAGCGTCCCACTAGTGAATGTGGGCCCCGCCAAGTTGTTGTATTGTATACTGCATATATTTGCTTCTTAATCTCTGTTAACAGGCTGGTAGGGTGCACTACATCACATCCACCACTAGATGGGGATAGCACTAGGATATACAGTCAGGTCCATAAATATTGGGACATGGACACAATGCTAACATTTCTGGCTCTATTCACCACCACAATGGATGTGAAATGAAACAAACAAGATGTGCTTTACCTGCAGACTGTCAGCTGTAATGTGAGGGGATTTACATCCAGATCAGGTGAATGGTGCAGGAATTACAGCAGTTTGCATATGTGCCTCCCACTTGTTAAGGAACCAAAAGTAATGGGACAATTGTCTTCTCAGCTGTTCCATGGCCAGGTGTGTGTTATTCCCTCATTATCCCAATTACAATGAGCAGATAAAAGGTCCAGAGGTCATTTCCAGTCTGATATTTGCATTTGGAATCTGTTGCTGTCAACTCCCAAGATGAGATCCAAAGAGCTGTCACTATCAGTGAAGCCATCATTAGGCTGAAAAACACAACAAACCCATCAGAGAGATAGCAAAAACATTAGGCGTGGCCAAAACAACTGTTTGGAACATTCTTAAAAAGAAGCAACGCACCGGTGAGCTCAGCAACACCAAAAGACCCGGAAGACCACGGAAAACAACTGTGGTGGATGAGCGAAGAATTCTTACCCTGGTGAAGAAAACGCCCTTCACAACAGTTGGCCAGATCAAGAACCATCTCCAGGAGGTAGGTGTATGTGTGTCAAAGTCAACAAACAGGAGAAGACTTCACCAGAGTGAATACAGAGGGTTCACCACAAGATGGAAACCATTGGTGAGCCTCAAAAACAGGAAGGCCAGATTAGAGTTTTCCAAACGAAATCTAAAAAAGCCTTCACAGTTCTGGAACAACATCTCATGGACAGATGAGACCAAGATCAACTTGTACCAGAGTGATGGGAAGAGAAGAGTATGGAGAAGGAAAGGAGCTGCTCATGATCCTAAGCATACCACCTCATCAGTGAAGCATGGTGGTGGTAGTGTCATGGCGTGGGCATGCATGGCTGCCAATGGAACTGCTTCTCTTGTATTTATTCATGATGTGACTGCTGACAAAAGCAGCAGGATGAATTCTGAAGTGTTTCGGGCAATATTATCTGCTCATATTCAGCCAAATGCTTCAGAACTCATTGGACGGCGCTTCACAGTGCAGATGGACAATGACCCAAAGCTACTGCAAAAGCAACCAAAGAGTTTATAAGGGAAAGAAGTGGAATGTTCTGCAATGGCCGAGTCAATCACCGGACCTGAATCTGATTGAGCATTTCACCTGCTGAAGACAAAACTGAAGGGAAAATGCCCCAAGAACAAGCAGGACCTGAAGACAGTTGCAGTAGAGGCCTGGCAGAGCATCACCAGGGATGAAACCAGCGTCTGGTGATGTCTATGCGTTCCAGACTTCAGGCTGTAATTGACTGCAAAGGATTTGCAACCAAGTATTAAAAAGTGAAAGTTTGATTTATGATTATTATTCTGTCCCATTACTTCTGGTCCCTTAACAAGTGGGAGGCACATATGGAAACTGCTGTAATTCCTGCACCGTTCACCTGATTTGGATGTAAATCCCCTCAAATTACAGCTGACAGTCTGCAGGTAAAGCACATCTTGTCCGTTTCATTTCAAATCCATTGTGGAGGTGTATGGAGCCAAAAATGTTAGAATTGTGTCCATGTCCCAATATTTATGGCTGTATATACCTCAGTTCAGGCCTAGTTAGTGAGAGGGTGTGTGTGTTGAGGAGATGGAGTAGCTGGAGTGAGGGGCAGGGGAAGGACAGAGGGCCCCCTCCTCTCAGCTCCCTCTCTGAGGGCCCCCTCCTCTCAGCTCCCTCTCTGAGGCCCCACGGTCCAGAGGAGCCAAGTGATCTTTTCCCAAGTTTTAGGCCAAGAAGCAAGTCTTAGGTGAGACCTCCTTCTGCAGTCTATCCCTCCGGGAGGACAAGTGGAAGATTGTGTTTTGACTACAGAAAAGACAAAGGAAGATAACCGCCATCTTATCAGGCTTATGGGCTCCTTTGAATTGGGTGTAGGACAATCTAGCTACAGGCAGCCTCACCGGTATATAGAAGACAGAAAGGCCAGTTATGTCACTTATGTGGAAGGAAGGATCAGAAACCAGTGTTACTGGGATTAGAATAAGGCAAGGAGCTAGATACCGGCCAGTTGGATTTCCACTAACGTAACTGAACTTTAATATGAAGTTCTTATCTACAAGAAGCCTGTTACCTGGGATTGCAATCTATTACCTCTGCACACAAGAGGCTGCGTTATCTGTCAATGTCATTGCTACTGAGAACCTGCAAAACAGTAAAAGTTGTGAGTTGGATTCAACTGCTGTCTTATTCCTTAATTCAACTACTACTCTCACCATTGTTTTACCACAACGGTACTGGCGTCACGACTAGAGGGACCTAGCCTTGAGCACATAAAGCCAAGTTACCACCAAGGGCACCTCAGCCACCATCTGGCCGGTGTCCCTCATATCAGAGTGTTCCCCGGAGAATCCAGCGCTGTTCTCCCCTTCACTGCACTGCCGGCCCAGGGAGGCGACCGCTAACTGTGAGTCCCCGATGAACTGTTGTACCCTTCGGCCCACCGTCAACCTCGCGTGTTCTCCCCTGCGGAGCGGCACGTTGCATTTACTTGTTGTGTTGTCATACCTTGAGCATGAGGATGAAGGGTGGATTCTGTGAAGTCCAAGCTGGGATCATTCTTCTTCCGAGCTTGGTCACTAATGAATCTGGAAAAACAAGAGAGAGGGAAAAGACACGTTGTGTTCTCTCTTGTATCTGGAGCTCTGGTCTGCCCATTTCTCTTGCATGCCGTGTGGTAGTTTCCACACAACTGGATTGACACCATGGGCAGTATCAAGGTAACTCAGTCCTGGCAGACGTGGGTCCATTTCAGCCAATTCTAATTCCTTTAGTAGGTCGCTCAGATCCTGGAGCCTGCGATTGTCCTTGCCAGTTATCTTTGGGAAGGCTTGGAGTCTCTTGAATAAGGGGCTTTCTATAGCTTCAGAACTGCCCTAGGTCTGTTCAGGTCTCTCCCACGCTGCGGCGAGACCTTCCTCTGAGTGGTGGCCTGCATGAACTGCTCTGAATGTCTTTACGCGTTCTGCAGATTCTGGGCCTAACCAGTTGACAAGCAAGTCAAGCTCTTCACTGGCCGTGAGGTTAAGATCGCTGATTACAGCTTCAAAGGTCGACTTCCAGGCCCTGTAGTTTACAGTCTTCGAGAGACTAATGTTAATCAGCTCCCTGTGCATCAAGTATCTGGCAAAGTCCGACATGTCTGCTCTCCCATTCCTTGTTGCTGGATTGCATTGTGGTGTCTCTGGGGCGTGTAGGGGCTCCGGCGTGTAAGGCTGAGATTGATCAGGACAGGATGATGTGGTATAAGGATTAAGCTGTGGTTTAGTTTCTGGAGGATCAGCTTGCCCGAGGCTAGAAATTACCTTGTTATCGGTGGGTGACGACATCTGGTGCTCTGTGGGTTCACCCTGTTGGTGGTTTAGACGTGGCATTGGCACATGCGATTTAGCAGGAGGAGCAGGCGATGATTGCCTTAGCACATATCTGACATTGAAGTCTGCTGGGTCTTCCACTTCTCCTGGGATGAAACAGTCTAGGTCGATACCTTGGCCTAATGCTTGCTCGAAGACCTTCAGTTTAGCTAAGGTGGCTGCTTCTTTCCTTACTGTTTGGAGAATTTTCAGTTGGGCTTCTGCCTCCATCTGCGCCATTTCTGCTTTCTTATTTGCCATTTCTGCCTCCTTCTTTGTGTTCTCAACCTCCATTTCTGCTCTCTTCTTTGCAATCTCAGCCTCCATTTCTGCCTCTGTCTCTGCTTTCTTCTCTGCCTCCATTTCTGCTCCTTTCTTTGCGATCTCAGCCTCCATTTCTGCTCCTTTCTTTGCGATCTCAGCCTCCTTTTCTGCTCCTTTCGTTGTGATCTCAGCATCCATTTCTGCCTCTGTCTCTGCTTTCTTCTCTGCCTCCATTTCTGCTCCTTTCTTTGCGATCTCAACCTCCTTTTCTGCTCTCTTCTTTGCGATCTCAGCCTCCTTCTTAGCAAAGGAACTTCTAACACTAGCTTCCTCTGCTTCTGCCCGGATCTCTATAAGTTTGTCATGTAGCGCCGACCTTCCGGAACGAGAGGTTTTGGAAGATGAAAGCGTATATTTGGTTGAAGTTAATCGATGGGATCTCACCTCCTGCAAGTGTGCGATGCGGAGTTCTGCCTTACTCTTAGTGTCTTGTACTAAGGCGTCCTTCTCTTGGAGGAGATTCTTTCTCTCTCTCAACTCTTCTGAGGCATCATCAAAATCGGAACCTTTCAGAAAGTTGATGTACTTTGCAGACAGTCGCTGATAGCGGACATAGGCGTTAGTTAAACAATTCAACGCTGTAATTAACTTTGGTGCATCATTGCTATAGCGTGAAAGAGCTGCTATATAGTGTTCAGTTCTTTGCCATAAATCATTTAAATTGTCACTGAACTCTTCTTTGGTTGCCTCTAAGTTCTCTCTGATCTTTTGTGTTGGTTTGATAAAACGTTTAGGTCGTACAGTTTGTTCTTCAGTGAACATGGACTCTGCTTCCTGAATATCTGAGTTTTTGGGAGCAGGGTGAGTTTCCATATGTTCAGTGACCGAGAAATTCACGGAGCCTTTTGTGGACATGTTATTCCTGTTAAAGTGGTACTGTCTCTTTAAGAAAGTATTTCGGCTTACTCACTGTGCTTATGAAGCCACATGCATGTAAGATGGCTTGCTTGCAGACTGCGTGTGGACATGCAAAGACTGTAGATTTAGGCTTCGTTTTGACTATTCTGCCACCGATGTACGTTGGATAAGTCTCTGACTGGTTGTAAGTGGTAATCTCTGTGCAAGCAATGGTAGACAGCTGAACTTACTAATACCCCTAGGTCGTGGTACCAGTTGTGTGTGAAGATCCAGTGAGGAGGATACAATGGAGATTCTTTGGTAATTTATTGAGTTTACCTTGAGCAAAGACACATAGAGGACATTAGAGGTCAAAACGAAATGCTCTCACCAGCTCTGAGTCTGCTGCAGAAAAGAAAGACACAGGAAGAGAACAACAGGATGTGATGTCACCGAAAAGGAGGAGTAGACAGAGAGCAAAGGCAATGGGAGTTACATAATACATTCAGAAACCTATAACCAGAATGACCACAGGGTGGCAGCACAAGCAGAGGTCATGGGCTTTCTCCCATGATGGCCTCGCTTGGCCTGGTTCCCGTTTCTGTGCTCACTCTCAAAGGAAAGTTACTGGAGTCGCCAGACACTTCGGACCTTCTCTTCCAGAAGGGGCGTCTTCTCCTTCATCCATACAAGTTACATCTTATGGTGTTGAAGCTGCAAGGACAACCTGTTATACATAGCACTTCACTGAGGTTGGTAACACTATTCTAGCTGCCTGAAGACTCAGAATATTTTTGTAAAATGTAGTGTAAAAATATCACTCATGGGGCAATTCACCATCAAGACACAGTTACAAAGCAAGGCTTCTGTCCACCATCTTGTCAGGTTGTTCTTCCAGAGCCTTGAAGAATCTCAGTCCAGCATTCATTGCCTTCACCTCTTTATGGTTGTCTATAGCACTAGGTGCAATGACTGAATATCAGAGGATTCTTCTCTCAGATTCATAGTTTTCAAGATCTTCTTGAGGGTTGTCATTATCTCTACAAGGTGTATGCGTGATCTACAGGATCCGTACATACAAGGGACCTTATCTCAGGGGTCTAGGATCTATAAGGTCAGGAGAGGGAGGAATGGCACTGCCTTTATGTCAGAAGGACTTTCCTAATATATACTAAAAAGGTCAGATACCTTCAGAAAATCTGAGGCCCTGTTTGGCATCAAGGATCCAATAAGGGTTTTGTGTAGTCCGTAGGCAGAACAGCTCCCGCCCCTTTAATAAATGTATAATATTGCTTTAGAAAAATCCACCGGTTCCTTCCTCCTGCTCAGTGTTATAGGGGCCAGGGTGATTGGTTAATTGATTGATCATTACTGCTCATTAACCTGTCTCTGTCTAGTTTTACCTAGGGGGCTTTAACCCATTCCTGACTGTGCTGCTGTAGGACTACAGGAAATTAAAATTTCAGGTAAATACATTTTTGTTTTATGCACATCTATGTGGGTGATATATACATGTACTGGATATATTTATGTCTGCATGGGTGATGTATACAGTGCCATTCAAAAGTTTGGGCACCCCTGGTCACAATGCCTGTTACTGTGAAGAATTAAGCAGGTTGAAGATGAAATAATCTCCAAAAGGTATAAAGTTAAAGATGACACACTCCCTTTGTATTTTAAGAAAAAACAATTTTTTTAAAATCTTTTGCATGTTCTAAATAACAAAAAAGGAGAAGGGTCTGATGCAAAACTTTGGGCCCCCTGCATGGTTAGTACCTAGTTGCTCCCCCTTTGGCAAGTATTGCAGCTTGTAAACACTTTTTGTAGCAGCCAAGAGTCTTTCACTTCTTGTTTGAGGGATTCTTCCTTGCAGACGTCTTCCAGTTCTGTGGGATTCCTAGGCTGTCTTCCATGCTCTGCTCTTTTGAGTTCTCTCCACAGATTTTTAATGATGTTCAGATCAGGGGACTGTAAGGACCATGGTAATACCTTCAGCCAATCAGGGGACTGTGAGGGCCATGGTTAAACCTTCAGCAGATCAGGGGACTGTGAGGGCCATGGTAAAACCTTCAGCAGATCAGCAGACTGTGAGGGCCACGATAAAGCCTTCAGCAGATCAGGGGACTGTGAGGACTATGGTAAAACCTTCAGCAGATCAGGGTACTGTGAGGACGATGGTAAAACCTTCAGCAGATCAGGGTACTGTGAGGACGATGGTAAAACCTTCAGCAGATCAGGGGTCTGTGAGGGCCATGTTAAGACCTTCAGCAGATCAGTGGACTGTGAGGACCATGGTAGAACCTTCAGCAGATCCTGGGACTGTGAGGGCCATGGTAAAGCCTTCAGCAGATCAGTGGACTGTGAGGACCAAAACCTCCAGTTTGTGCCTTTCGAGGTCATCTATTGTGGATTTTGATGTGTGTTTAGGGTTGTGGCGAAAATAACCTAGCCACTGGGTTTGGGAGGGGCCTGTTTGCCAACCTCTTGCCTCAGGATTATGGCCCATATACTAATTTTGAAGGAGAAGACAGACCGGCCGCACAGCTTAAATCTGTGTGTAACGGTCACGTACACACACACACACACAGGGGGGAGGATAGTGACCACTGCGCTCCACCCTCACCCCTGGCCCTGCCTACTTGCCTCACGAGTCCTGATGACAGGGGACAACTAGACGGCAGTCCCTAACTTAGGATACGTGTGGGAAGGACAGACAAGACAAATAAGATAGTGAACGGACCGGGTCAAAACCAAGAGGACAACGCAGTACAGAGGGATAAGCAAAGAATGGTCAGGAGAAGCCGGGGTCATAAATACCAGGAGAGTCGAGAAGTACCAAAGGAGTCCACAAAGAATAGTCAGGTGGAAGCCGAGGTCACAATACCAGGACGGATGCGCAGTACAGGAGGAGCAGGCAAAGGATCGTCAGGGAACAGGATCAGGTAAGTACACAGGTATCCAACAAACGCCAGGAAACTAAATTAACAGGCAACCTGTGGCCAGCAGGCTGCCTGTATTTATAGTGGGGAGTGAGGTACATGTGACGTGGCCAGCGTCACATGACCGACAGACCGACCAGTCGAGCACCGAGTGATCAGCTCCGCGCTCAAGGCAGACCTAGGAGCAGGGAGCCTCCCAGCTAGCAAAGCTGCCCTGGGAACAAGGTCAAACACAGATCCTCGCTCCCGAAGCTAAGCAGCAGGTCTGCGGCTGATGGGAGAGCGAGTGCACCTTCGGTACCACGTTACACTGTGGAACTGTTTTGGGCAGGAAAGCCATGCTTGCGGTCGGCCAAATGTGACTTCCATGGAATTCGGGAACCCCTGTTTAGATCTGGGTGATTTTTGGATATGTTGTTCACCCATTTCAGCGCTATCCATGGATGTATAAATTATGGGGATATGTGGGATTTTGAGGTGTTTTGTGTGTTTTCTGCCTGTGAGTGATTAAGTTAGCCCATTATGTTTGGTAATTGTATCACCGGCAGAGCCTATTGTGTTTTGGTAATTGTATTTTGTTGATTGCGTTACAGACAGAGGGAAGGGGTTTTTGTGTACAATTGCTGAGAAGGTTTCAATACTGTAAATGCATGTGATTGGCTAAAATATAAACTGTCACAGTCTTCTACAAGGGCCCCAGGGGGAGTTTCCCTTGCTAGGAGACCTGCATAAAAGGCTGAAAAATAACCCATTAAAGAGTTCCTGTTTTACATTCACCATAGAGCCTCGTCTCATGTGTGTGGGGATTTATATATGCTGTATACTCCCCTGGCTAAAAAACCTAGCTCTTGAAGGAGGTGTTCCTGGTTCCTGTGGTGGTTACAGTGTTGAGCGGAGTGCTTGGAGCCCTCGGGAAGCACTAGGAGCATCCATCAACGGAGGTACCCAGTCGGGGTGCGAGGAGATCCGTTACAAGGGTCATTATCCATTTGTAGAAGCCATCCTCTTTCCAGCTTCAGCTTTTTTTACAGTTGGTTTATGCTTGCTTCCAGATTTGCTGAAATTTCATTGAATCCATTCATCTCTCTACCCTTGAAATGTTCCCCGCTCTTTTGGCTGCAACACAACCCCAAAGCATGATTGATCCTTCCATGCTTAATGGTTGGAGAGGAAATTCTGGGCCCCTTTTTCTCCAAGCATACCTTTTCTCATTGTGGCCAAAGAGTTCTATTATACCCTGATCGGTCCACAGGACATGTTTCCCAAATGTATCAGGCTTGTTTAGATTTTCTTTTGCTGAATTTTGTGGTGAGGACGCAGGATAGGTTTTCTTCTGATGACTCTTCCATGAAGGCCATATTTGTGCAGCTATCTCTGAACAGTAGAATGATATACCAGAACTCCAGAGTCTGCTAAATCTTCCTGAAGGTCTTTTGCAGTCAAGCAGAGGTTCAGATTTGCCTTTCTAGCAATCCTATGAGCAGAGCAGCTGTCTCTGACACTTTTCTTGGTCTTCCAGATTTTCTCTTGACCTACACTGTTCCTGGTAATTGCCATTTCTTAATTACATTTTGAACCAAGGAAATGGCAACCTGAAGGTGCTTTGCTATCTTCTCCTGCTTTGTGGGCCTCAACCATTTTCACTTTCAGACTGTTAGACAGCTGCTTAGAAGAACCCATGGCTGCTGGTTTTTGGGACAAGGTTAGAGGATTCTGGGTATTTATAAAGCTGTGAAATTTGCCTCACTAGGCCTTTCCTAATGATGAGTGTGAACAAACCTTAAAGGGGTTATCCAAGAGTATAAAAATCTCCCCCATATGCCGGGCCCCTCACATTAAATATACTTACCTGGCTCTCCGCGCCGCTCCTGGTCACCGCACCGCTGCTGCAGCTTCTCCCAGTGTACGGATGAAAACATCCGGTGTCGGGGGGGGGGGGGGTGCAGCCAATGGCAGGCGGGGATGGGACAAGCCTTCCTGGTGTCACCCACGTTGCTAGGGAGGCTTGTCCCCGTCTGCCATTGGCTGCTCCCCACAACACCGGATGTTTTCATCTGTGCACCGGAAGAAGCAGCAGCGGCGGTGCGGGGACCAGGAGCAGCGCCGGGCGCGCGGTAAGTATATTCAATGTGAGGGGCCGGCGTATGGGGGAGCTTTATATACTCTTGGATAATCCCTTTAACCCTAACAGGCTATTTAAGGTCTGAGACTTTGTCTGAGTCCTCACATCTCCTGGGGTTCACATACTTTTGCAAGGCGCTCCTTTCCTTTTTTCAACGTAAAATTGTACAAAACCAAAATAATCCACTGATATTGCTTAAAATGTAGTAAAGTGTGTTTCACCTGTAACTTTATACCTTGTGGAGACCATCAAACTATCACAGTAACAGGAAATTAGACCAGGGGTGCCTAAAGTTTTGCAGACTCCTGTATGTAAATCTCTATAGGTCACGTCTATGCTGGGTATACATATATCTATATAGGTGACGTCTATGCGGGGTATATGTATATATCTATAGGTGACATCTATGTTGGGTATACATATATCTATATAGGTGACGTCTATGCAGGGTATATGTATATATCTATAGGCGACATCTATGTCGGGTATACATATATCTCTATAGGTGACGTCCATGCGGGGTATATGTATATATCTATAGGCGACATCTATGTTGGGTATACATATATCTCTATGGGTGATGTCGATGCTGGGTATATATCTATAGGTGATAACTGTTCGGGGTATATCTCTATAGGTGACGTCTATGCTGGGTATATGTATGTAGCTATAGGTGATGTCTGTGCGGGGTATAGGACGATAACTGACACTGTATGAGCAGAAGATAGCTGGCATAATAGGGAGGATAGCTGACGCTGTATGAGGAGAGGATAACCGGCATAATAGGAGGATAACTGACGCTGTATGAGGAGAGGATAACCGGCATAATAGGAGGATAACTGACGATGTATGAGGAGAGGATAGCCGGCATAATAGGAGGATAACTGACCCTGTATGAGGAGAGGATAGCCGGCATAATAGGAGGATAACGGACGCTGTATGAGGAGAGGATAGCCGGCATAATAGGAGGATAACTGACCCTGTATGAGGAGAGGATAACCGGCATAATAGGAGGATAACTGACGATGTATGAGGAGAGGATAGCCGGCATAATAGGAGGATAACTGACCCTGTATGAGGAGAGGATAGCCGGCATAATAGGAGGATAACGGACGCTGTATGAGGAGAGGATAGCCGGCATAATAGGAGGATAACGGACGCTGTATGAGGAGAGGATAGCCGGCATAATAGGAGGATAACTGACGATGTATGAGGAGAGGATAGCCGGCATAATAGGAGGATAACTGACGCTGTATGAGGAGAGGATAGCCGGCATAATAGGAGGATAGCTGACGCTGTATGAGGAGAGGATAACCGGCATAATAGGAGGATAACTGACGATGTATGAGGAGAGGATAGCCGGCATAATAGGAGGATAACTGACCCTGTATGAGGAGAGGATAGCCGGCATAATAGGAGGATAACGGACGCTGTATGAGGAGAGGATAGCCGGCATAATAGGAGGATAACTGACCCTGTATGAGGAGAGGATAGCCGGCATAATAGGAGGATAACTGATGCTGTATAAGGAGAGGATAGCCGGCACAGTATGATGAGTTATTGCCATTATTATTTTATTTATATAGCGCTATACTGAGATAACCATTCATATATGTTCTCTGCCTCCAGTGGGATAACAATCTAATTTCCAAATTGACTTCAGAATTTTTAGCCTGCACTGTATGAGAGAGGACAGACAGCAGGGTGTAAAGAGAGTGTAGCCTGCGCGGTATGAGAGAGGACAGACAGCAGGGTGTAAAGAGAGTGTAGCCTGCACTGTATGAGAGAGGACAGACAGCAGGGTGTAAAGAGAGTGTAGCCTGCGCGGTATGAGAGAGGACAGACAGCAGGGTGTAAAGAGAGTGTAGCCTGCGCGGTATGAGAGAGGACAGACAGCAGGGTGTAAAGAGAGTGTAGCCTGCGCGGTATGAGAGAGGACAGACAGCAGGGTGTAAAGAGAGTGTAGCCTGCGCGGTATGAGAGAGGACAGACAGCAGGGTGTAAAGAGAGTGTAGCCTGCGCGGTATGAGAGAGGACAGACAGCAGGGTGTAAAGAGAGTGTAGCCTGCGCGGTATGAGAGAGGACAGATAGCAGGGTGTAAAGAGAGTGTAGCCTGCGCGGTATGAGAGAGGACAGACAGCAGGGTGTAAAGAGAGTGTAGCCTGCGCGGTATGAGAGAGGACAGACAGCAGGGTGTAAAGAGAGTGTAGCCTGCGCGGTATGAGAGAGGACAGACAGCAGGGTGTAAAGAGAGTGTAGCCTGCGCGGTATGAGAGAGGACAGACAGCAGGGTGTAAAGAGAGTGTAGCCTGCGCGGTATGAGAGAGGACAGACAGCAGGGTGTAAAGAGAGTGTAGCCTGCGCGGTATGAGAGAGGACAGACAGCAGGGTGTAAAGAGAGTGTAGCCTGCGCGGTATGAGAGAGGATAAATGATATGGTATGAGGAGAGAGTAGCCAGCATGGTATGAGAGGTTAGATGGCAGGGTGTAAGGAGAACATAGTCTCCACAGTATGAGAAGAGGATAGATAGCAGGGTATAAGGAGAGCGTAGCCTGCATGGCATGAGAGGATAGACGGTAGGGCATAAGGAGAGCGTAGCCGACACGGTATGAGAGAAGATAGATGGAAGGGCATAAGGAAAGCGTAGCCTGTAGCGTATGAGAACGGATAGATGGCAGAGTATAAGGAAAGCAGAGCCGGCACAGTATGAGAGAGAATAGATAGCAGGGTGTAAGGAGAGCATAGCTTGCATGGTATAAGAGAGAATAGATGGCAGGGTGTAAGGAGAGCGTAGCCTGCACGCTATGAGAGGGGATAAATGACAGGCTGTAAGGAGAGCGAAGCCTGCATGGTATGAGACAGGATAGACGGCAAGGGATAAGGAGAACATAGCTTGCACGGTATGAGAGAGGATAGATGGCAGGGTGTAAAGAGAGCATAGCCGGCACAGTATGGGAGAGAGGATAGATGGAAGGGCATAAGGAGAGCGTAGCTTGCACGGTAAGAGAGGATAGATGGAGGGGCATAAGGAGAGCGTAGCTTGCACGGTATGAGAGAGGATAGACGGCAGGGTGTAGCCTGCACAGTATGAGAGAGGATAGATGGCAGGGTGTAAGAAGAACATAGCCTCCATGGTATGAGGAGAGGATAGATAGCAGGGTGTAAAGAGACTGTAGCCAACACGCTATGAGAGACAGGATAGATGGAAGGGCATAAGGAGAGCGTAGCCTGCACAGAAATGTCTTCTCCCATACTGGGTAACAGTGTTACTTGATTATTATTTGAGCCTTCCGTTGGCAGCATACTCCTCCGGGAGTCCCCGCACCGTCCGGACACATCTAACAGGTTTCGGCCTCCGCATCCTGCTCTTTGTTCTAGGGACTTTACCTCCCGCAGCGAAGAATCCTTCCTTAACTCTACTTAAAACATACAGTCCTGAACCTTCTGAGAAGTAGGAAGTGGCTGAGATGTCTATGAAGATGAGGAAGAGTACGAGGCAGGAAGTACCGTGCACCTCAATACCCCAACCAAAAACCCTGCAGCTCACAGACAAATTCCCTGAACAAAGAGATCTCACTGAGGGCGCAGAAGAGAGCGGACACCGGAAAGAACTCTGACTACTCCAAGGGTTAACGCTACAGTGTACAGGACAGGAGAAGTGGTACTGTGCAGAGTATATATACAGAATAAGAGCAGATACTGAGGATTACACCCGGTATACAGGACAGGAGAAGTGGTACTGTGCAGTGTATATATATACAGAATAAGAGCAGATACTGAGGATTACACCCGGTATACAGGACAGGAGAAGTGGTACTGTGCAGTGTATATATATACAGAATAAGAGCAGATACTGAGGATTACACCCGGTATACAGGACAGGAGAAGTGGTACTGTGCAGTGTATATATACAGAATAAGAGCAGATACTGAGGATTACACCCAGTATACAGGACAGGAGAAGTGGTACTGTGCAGTGTATATATATACAGAATAAGAGCAGATACTGAGGATTACACCCAGTATACAGGACAGGAGAAGTAGTACTGTGCAGTGTGTGTGTGTATATATATATATATATATATATATATATACAGAATAAGAGCAGATACTGAGGATTACACCCGGTATACAGGACAGGAGAAGTGGTACTGTGCAGTGTGTATATATATATATACAGAATAAGAGCAGATACAGAGGATTACACCCAGTATACAGGACAGGAGAAGTGGTACTGTGCAGTATATATACAGAATAAGAGCAGATACTGAGGATTACACCCGGTATACAGGACAGGAGAAGTGGTACTGTGCAGTATATATACATACAGAATAAGAGCAGATACTGAGGATTACACCCAGTATACAGGACAGGAGAAGTGGTACTGTGCAGTATATATATATACAGAATAAGAGCAGATACTGAGGATTACACCCAGTATACAGGACAGGAGAAGTGGTACTGTGCAGTGTATATATATACAGAATAAGAGCAGATACTGAGGATTACACCTAGTACACAGGACAGGAGAAGTGGTACTGTGCAGAGTATACATACAGAATAAGAGCAGATACTGAGGATTACACCCGGTATACAGGACAGGAGAAGTGGTACTGTGCAGTATATATACATACAGAATAAGAGCAGATACTGAGGATTACACCCAGCATACAGGACAGGAGAAGTGGTACTGTGCAGTATATATATATACAGAATAAGAGCAGATACTGAGGATTACACCCAGTATACAGGACAGGAGAAGTGGTACTGTGCAGTGTATATATATACAGAATAAGAGCAGATACTGAGGATTACACCCAGTATACAGGACAGGAGAAGTGGTACTGTGCAGTGTATATATATACAGAATAAGAGCAGATACTGAGGATTACACCCAGTATACAGGACAGGAGAAGTGGTACTGTGCAGTGTATATATATATATATATATACACAGAATAAGAGCAGATACTGAGGATTACACCCAGTATACAGGACAGGAGAAGTGGTACTGTGCAGTGTATACATACAGAATAAGAGCAGATACTGAGGATTACACCCAGTATACAGGACAGGAGAAGTGGTACTGTGCAGAGTATACATACAGAATAAGAGCAGATACTGAGGATTACACCCAGTATACAGGACAGGAGAAGTGGTACTGTGCAGTGTATATATACAGGATAAGAGCAGATACTGAGGATTACACCCAGCATACAGGACAGGAGAAGTGGTACTGTGCAGTGTATATATATACAGAATAAGAGCAGATACTGAGGATTACACCCGGTATACAGGACAGGAGAAGTGGTACTGTGCAGTGTATATATATATACAGAATAAGAGCAGATACTGAGGATTACACCCAGTATACAGGACAGGAGAAGTGGTACTGTGCAGTATATATACATACAGAATAAGAGCAGATACTGAGGATTACACCCGGTATACAGGACAGGAGAAGTGGTACTGTGCAGTGTATATATATATACAGAATAAGAGCAGATACTGAGGATTACACCCAGTATACAGGACAGGAGAAGTGGTACTGTGCAGTATATATATATATATACAGAATAAGAGCAGATACTGAGGATTACACCCAGTATAGAGGACAGGAGAAGTGGTACTGTGCAGTATATATATATACAGAATAAGAGCAGATACTGAGGATTACACCCAGTATACAGGACAAGAGAAGTGGTACTGTGCAGTGTATATATATACAGAATAAGAGCAGATACTGAGGAACTCTTTTTTAATTTTATACAAAAATACAAAAACGTTGCCATAAAATTTTCAAAACAAGGTATAAAGTATATACACTTACCCTACTGGCCCAGCTACATGCATACTATCTCATTCATACCTACTAAAAAAAATGGAGAAAATGAAACCTAGCCTAACGTAAACATCCGATCCGGCTGAGCCCCGACTATATACAAATTTATACAAATTAATCAGAACAGAAACTAAATTACAACTTCTTACAATAAAAAATAATAAACATAAAATAATCATAACAGAAATATCAAATAACTCTAATAATTTTTTTTTTATTTTTATTTTTTATTATTATTATTTTTTTTTTTTTAATTTTAATTAATTTTTTTTTTTTTTTTTTTTTTTTACACACATATATGAGAAAACAAACCTATACTAACCCTACCAATCTATCTATCCCATCACGTTCACCCAGGGCCAACCTCCGCCTCTTGTCCCTCCATGAGGCCAGCCCTTCCACCACCACCCACACCCAGCCCCTCGCCTCATGTCCTCCTATGTCCGCATAGTCCAGGGCTGGATGCAGGTCTCCCCACACAAAAATATGAACCCCCCCACCCCATCCCACCCAACCTAACTACACCCCACTTACCCTATCATACAATATATACATCTTATAACAACCATATCAATCTATACAAACCAATATTAAAATCCACCCGAAGGCCCAAGTTCAGTCATTTGCAAACCTTTCTTCAAAAACTCATCTTAAATACAAAACAAAAACCTAATGTGAAAGCCTCAGCCCAACACCAGGAAAAGTGCTACTGAGGCTAAGGCACATCAAAGGTGAAGCCTCTCCAGAGGTAAGAGACCCCATCCGTACCCACCTTCTCGCACTCAAGAGAGCGAACCTTCGCCAGGTCACCTAGAATGTTCCTACACACCTCTTCCACAGGGAGGACTTTCTGCTGGGTTGAAACTAAACACCGTGCGTTCCATGTGAAGTACCTGATCACTATGCTAACTATGAAAGCTGTGCATGGGTCCCTTCTTCCCAAACCTTTGAATGCTCCATAAGCCCATTCCGCATAGGAGAGGTTGGCTAGCCTAGGCCAGCCAATGGATGCACCCACCCGTTTGTATACCTCTGTATTAAAGGGACACTGAAGCAGGAAGTGCTCCATACTTTCCAGTATGTCGCCACACTCCTCCCGGGGACAACCCCTTTCATCAGAGTTCCTGTACTTCAAGTTGTCCCTTACATACAGCTTCCCGTGAAAGCAGCGCCAAGCCAAGTCCCAAAACTTCAAGGGGATCCTTGCCGAATTTAACAACTGTAACCCCTTGTCTAGATCCCGGCTTGGGCAATCCTTAAGGGCCAGGGGCTTCCAGAAGCGGGTCAACAAGACCCTCTCGTCAAGGGATCTCCTTGACTGGGTCTTGATTTCCCTCACTCCCAAACCCCACTGGCGGATTACCTTCAGAATCGGGGTGACATAAGCCGGAAGATATCCGTGAGGTGTACGCAAATCCTTCACTTGCCCTCCTGTCTCCCACTCCTGGAAGAAAGGCCGAAACCAACCCCTGCAAGAGACTACCCACGGAGGAGCCCTCTCTTTCCAGAGGTTTGCCAGGTTGATCTTAACAAAGGTGTTCACAAGGAACACCACTGGGTTGACCATACCCAACCCCCCTAATCTCCTCGTACGGTATGTCACCTCTCTCTTGACTAGGTTCAGCCTATTCCCCCATAACAGTTGAAAGAACAGACTGTAAACCCGAGTCCAGAGAGGTTCTGGCAAGACACATACACTGGCCAAATAGATAAGCAAAGGGAGAAGGTAAGTCTTGATCAGGTTCACCCTTTCCCTGAGGGTCAAAGACCAACCCTTCCACTGGTCAACCTTCTGAGCGGCGATCGTGAGCCTGCTGTCCCAATTTTGGGTGGGATAATCCCCATGGCCGAATTGAACGCCTAGGACTTTGGCTGACGACTGGGGCTCTGGGAGGGTGTCCGGGAGACCGAAAGATGGATCACCCCCTCCCAGCCAGAGACTCTCACACTTATCCCGGTTAATCATGGACCCGGAGACTTCCGAGTAGCGTTCTACCTCCGACATCACGTATTCTGCCTCCCCTCCCGAGGACACGAAAACAGTGACGTCATCGGCATACGCCACCACCCTCAGAGTGGCTTCTGGCTCCTCCAGACTCATCCTGACTCCCGCTAACGGTCCCCGATCAATCCTCCTAATAAAAGGATCAATCGCAAACACGTATAAGAGCGGGCTCAATGGACAACCCTGGCGGACTCCAGACCCGACCTCAAAAGGGCTGCCAGACCAACCGTTCACCAGCGGGAAACTCTCTGCCCCTGCATACAAGATCTTTAGCCAATCGACAAATCCTCCCGGCAGGCCATATTTCAGAAGGACTGCCCAGAGGTACTCGTGGTTAACCCGATCAAAAGCCTTTGCCTGATCTAAAGCCAGCATGTACCCCTTCCAGTTACCCGCCCTACTCTGCTCCACTGCCTCTCGGACACCGAGCACAGCACTAAACGTGCTTCGGCCTGGAACTGAGCAATGTTGGGTCTCCGAAAGGAGCCGGGGCGCAAACTGCACCAACCGTTTAAACAGTATCTTGGCCAGGATCTTTCTGTCCGTATTGAGAAGCGCTATGGGACGCCAATTCTCAATACGGCTCGGATCTTTACCCTTTGATATAAGGATCAGAGCTGACCTCCTCATTGACTTCGGCAGAGCACCCGAGGAAAGGCACTCATTGAATACCTTAGTCAAGAGGGGAACCAAAGAGTCCTTAAAGGTCTTATAAAACTCGGATGTTAAGCCATCCGGGCCTGGCGACTTCTTTAGGGCAAGCCCTTCGATCGCCAGGCTGACTTCCTCTTCTCTGATTTCTTCTATCAAAACGCCAAGAGAGAGGTCCACTCTTGACTCGGGGATGGTTTCAGCCAGGAAAGCCGAAATCCTGTCCCGATTCAGATCCTTCTTCCTCAAGAGGCACGAGTAGAAGGACTTGACGATTTCCAAGATCCCTGATCTGGACCTATCCAGAGATCCCGTACCATCGACCAGTCCCGTCACCAACTTACTTTTCACTGACATCTTACAGTTTCTGTAAGGGTCGGGCGAGCGGTACTTCCCGAAATCCCTCTCAAAAACCAAAGACGTGTGCTTATCGTACTGGTACCTCTTAAGCAAAGATTTCACCCTGGAGATATCCTCTCGGCTACCTCCAGTCGAGACCAGTTGTTCGAGTTTCCTCCTCAGACCCTGATACAAGCGGTACCTGTCCAGGGACCTGAGGCTCGAGAGCTGGCGGAAGAATTTTGCCACCCGATCTTTGAATATCTCCCACCACTCAGACTTAGTGTCACAAAGATCCAGCAACTCTACCTGACTCTGAAGGAAGTCCTTAAAGGATTGTCTCACCTCTGCTTCCTCCAGGAGGGCCGAATTTAGCTTCCAATAGCCTCTTCCCATTTGGGGGGATTCTGCAACATTCAAAGAGAACATAATCATACAGTGATCGGAGAATTCCACCTCTACCACCTCTAAAGGTGAAAAGGTAGTCTCCTCCTTTAAATAAAACCTGTCTATTCTAGACCTAATCTGACTACCTCTATAATAAGTGAAACCACCGTGGCCTGGGGTGTGCCTAATGTGGACATCCACCAGGCGAGCCTCGCTAGCTATGCTATTCAGGGATACACTATCATAAGCCAGCCGGTTTCTGGCGCCTCCCCGGTCTTGGGACCTTGTGACTGTATTAAAGTCCCCGCCAAAGACCACCTGCCGACTCGTAAAAAGGAAAGGTTTGATCCCCATAAAGAGACGCTTCCGATCCCACCTGGTTTGGGGACCATAGATGTTTATCAGGCGAAGCTCTTGACCCTTCATGAGGACATCTAAAATCAAACACCTCCCCATTTCTAACTCAATCACTCGTCGGCTTTCTACTGGTGCGGTAAAAAGAACCGCCACTCCGCTATACGGCTCAGCCGCAAGAGACCAATATGATGGACCGCACCTCCACTCCTTTTTTGCTTTATACACAGCCGCCAAATCTGGCAGCCTGGTCTCTTGCAAAAATAAAATGTCAGCTTCAACCCGGCTGAGAAAATCAAAGGCTGCAAACCTAGCCGCATCCGATTTAATACTGGCGACATTAATGGTCGCCAGCGTCAACGGAGTGAGTGCCGCCATACAGAGTGATTAAGTTAGACGGCCTTCTTCCTTCCCTTCCCCTTCTTGTTCTTCTTCTTACCCCTCTTGGGGCTACCCCCTAAGGTGGCACGATCTCTTTTGAGAGAGACAGTGGTGTCCATCTCATTAGTCACCACCGCCTCCCCCTTCGCACCACCCTTGTCATTCCCATTCCCATTGTCTGGACCCGCCCCACCTCCCGAGGACCTTGCATCCTCACCGGAGGGAGGCGCGGGCCCTTCCAGAGGCTCCTTCTCTTGCCCCTCCGGCCCCCCACCTTGAACCTCCTCCCCGGAAGAAGAGGAGGCGGAGATCTCATCCAAGGTGAGGTACCGGTTGGAAAGATCCAGGGGAAGAGAGTCAGGATTAGAGAGGTCCAGGGGGGAGCTGGCTTTGCCTTCCACAGGCACTCTAGTCGGGCTAGATCTTTTTTTGGTCAGACGTTTCCTTCTTATTCTTTTAGACTCTGTCTCACTCCCCTCTGTTGCACTCTCGTAGCAAGAGGACAGAGTCACCTCGGAACGGTCTAGTCTCCTGAGTTCCTCATTCCCCTCGATATCCCCCAGGGTCTCAGCTCTAGGAGAGGCATTCTCCTGGAAGGGCTCAGGCATCACCCCAGGACGGGGTTCCACCTGCCCCCTCTCCATTTGACGCCTCTCCCTCCGTCTCTGCTGGGACGGGCCGTCTTTTCTCTTCATTGACCCCACTGCCCTGTCGCCTTCGCCAGCACTCGCCTCGGCGGTGGGGGCCTCCCGGCTCGCCTCCGCGCGTGCACGAGCCACGTTGGCGACAGAGCGAGGGCAACGACTGAACGGGTGCCCTAGCTCACCACACAGGTTGCATCTAATCTGCCCACAAGATGCAGCTAGATGGCCTTCACCCCCGCACAACGCGCACCTCTGCACTTGGCAGCTGGCGCTGAAGTGCGAAGGGCTGCCGCACTTGTAACACAGCTTAGGCTGCCCCCTGTAGAACACCATGATCCTATCCCGACCAAGGAAAGCAGATGATGGTATGTGGGAAACCGACCCCCCTGAATGTTTCAACTTAATCTGAAACGTCCAGGCACCCGACCAGATGCCAAACTCATCCAGGTTCTTGCTAGGAAGACCCTGGACGTCCCCGTACCTGCTCAACCAGGTCAAGATGTCAACACAAGAAAGTGACTCGTTACGGGTGAGAACGGTCACCTTCTTGACCTCATTCTGGCGGGTTATCGCTTGCACAAAAAACCCCTGCCAGTCTGGCTGGTCTTTTGCCAGTTCATACCCAGACCAGAAAAGTTCAAGACCCTCTGGCCGGGCAAAACTGACATCAAACTCCCGGGTGCCATACGGATGTATCAGGGCAAAGATGTCACATGCCCTGATGCCCATCCGAAAGAGAAGCTCTGCCACCCTCTTTCTGGTAGGGCACGCTTCATTGCCTCTCCACTTCAGACAGACAACATTCCGCCTGGTTGACCCGGGGCCGGTTGTGGGTGAGGACCAGGTGGTCTCGCCCCCGCCTTGCTCTCGGAAGGCACGCAGGCCATGCCTGTCTATCCAGAAGGATAGATCCACCTGCTGCCCCCCTACTGTAATGGAATTCTCCCCTCTCCTAAGAGCCTCTAGAAGTTGCCGCTGCAAGTTACCGTCACCAGACATTGGTAATGGGGAGGACAACGGGGACCGCCCCTCCCCCCCTGCGCCGGCAACCACACCAGCATAACTTCTGCCAGGCGTAACCGACGCAGGAGGGGCAGCCGGACCGGGCCCACCCCCATCCCCCCCAGACCCATCTACAGCAGGTGCCACTCCAGACCCCTCTGAAGGGGCTACATGAGGCGCACCGGCCACTTGTACAGTGGGCGGCCGACCTCCAACACTCACCCCTCCATTAGGGCCCAGGGCAACACCAACACCACTAACAAAAACTGTATTTACACAAGTGACCACTTCTTCAGTGGCCACTACCACACTCTCCCCTCCCCCCACACACACTGCTGGGCCAGAGGGGACCGAGGTCACATTATTTGTTTTGTCCAGCATCTCCTTGCTGGACACATCTTTAACAGTCTTTCCTGATTTTTCAGTCTTTCCTGATTTTTCGGGCCGGCGGGCTGTAGAACCACTGGTCCCAGCCACGCCGGCCTTATCCACTTGACGGACAGTGCAGGAGGGAGGGGCGGTGCGCACCACACTCTCATCAGGACCGCCCCCTCCCTCTCTGCCTACACACACACTGCTCTGAGCTCTTCTCTGGACATCCGAAGCCCCACCCCCTCCACCCCTGACCACTCCCACTGCGCCTCCACTCCCCGCCGCCACGACAATACCAGCGGAAGGGACTGAAGCGGAGCAGACCGGGGCAGAGGAGACCGGAACCCCGGCAAGGACTTGGGCATCCAAACTGGGAGGGGCGGAGGCAGCCACCTCGCACCCTCCCCCTGCAACTCCGGATCGGGACACCGCTGTACCCGCGGTCCCACCCCCTCCACCCACAGCCATCTCCACCACCCCCGCCCCCCTGTCCCCCACCGCCATGCCAAAACCGGCAGGGGGGGCTGCAGGGCGCACGGGAGCGGCGAAGCAGACCGGGGCAGAGGAGGCAGACCCCAGGACAGGGATCCCGGCAACAACCTCTGCAAGGGGGTCAGTGGCAGCCACACCGCCCCGCCGCACCTCCACCTGGCACTTGTCCAGTGCCCCAGCAGAGGCGGGCGGAGCCATCCGACCACCAACCATGTCCCCCTCGCCGCCCGCCCCGGGAGCCTTCCTGTCTGGCCCCTCCAGCTTTTCCTCACCGCCCCTGTTACCGCAAACAGGGACGGCGTCCTGCGCCATCTTTGCCACGTCTGTCTCCCCACTCCTACGCACCGATCCCACAGCAGAGACCGGGCCAGGGAGGATGGTGGGGTTCGTGCCCTGAGCTGGCTTTTCAGCTGGCCCAGGGCACGCAGGGTGGGTCACATAGACATACCTCACCTCTGGCTTTAATGTCTTTGCCTTTCTCTTTTTTCCTATTGGCTCATCTTCAGGTAATTCGTCACCAAAACAAATGTCCTCACGAATTTTGGGGGACTCCAGGTGGCGTATCTCGGCCATAAGCTGCCCCCCAACTCCGCTGTTCTCACTGTACCCGCCTTCTTCGTCAGAGCTAGTGGGGGGCAGGCATACCTGCTCTGCGGTGATGCCAGTTTCCGCAGGCTGCCCCCCCATGTCCGACTCTTCCTCCTCACTAGAGGAGTCATCTTCCTGCTGCTTTTGATTTCCAGCCATTTCATTAAACCTTTGATCGTTCATGAGCTTTTCCTTGAAGGGACCACTGTTATCCAGAATGGCCCCCATTCTTTCCTGCAGCTCTTTAATGACTTCTTTTAAGATTTTTATTTTTCTTGATATTTCTGGCCTGTTTTTTCTTTCCGCTTTGTCCACCTTCCCCCTCTCAAGCTTCAGGTTCTCCCTCACCTTCTTGAGGGTCCTATTCGCTTCCTCGTACTCCCGGAGATAGGCTGTGATCCGGGAGCTGTAAACAGCGATTAGTTCCCGGGGCTTCATGTTGCCCCAGTCAGCCTCAACCGGAACCGTCCCATCCCCAGGAGCACTCCGCGTACCTCTTGGAGGGCTACTGTCCGCCCTCCTGGAACTGCCGGCGATGGACACGGCTTCACCTCCGGGGGCTGCAGGGGCCGCTGCACCACGACTCCTGCTGGATCTTCTGACCCCCGAGGCGGGAGATGGAACTGAGGCCGGTAGCTCACCTCCCCTACCTCCCGCCGGCCTACCCCGGGAAGCAGGATCCTGGGTCTTCAGTCGCTTCATTGCCCAGGACCCCACCACCTCCCTGGGGAGAGAGGCAGGGCCTGGGCTGGGATAGATGGAAAAATCCCTGGAAGCGGCTGGACAATCAGCAGGAGCTCCTCCAAACACGACCACACCCGTCCACTGACTCCTGCACACTGAGGAATACACCCAGTATACAGGACAGGAGAAGTGGTACTGTGCAGTATATATATATACAGAATAAGAGCAGATACTGAGGATTACACCCAGTATACAGGACAGGAGAAGTGGTACTGTGCAGTGTATATATATACACAATAAGAGCAGATACTGAGGATTACACCCAGTATACAGGACAAGAGAAGTGGTACTGTGCAGTATATATATATACAGAATAAGAGCAGATACTGAGGATTACACCCAGTATACAGGACAGGAGAAGTGGTACTGTGCGGTGTATATATATATATATATACAGAATAAGAGCAGATACTGAGGATTACACCCAGTATACAGGACAGGAGAAGTGGTACTGTGCAGTGTCCATATATACAGAATAAGAGCAGATACTGAGGATTACACCCAGTGTACCGGACAGGAGAAGTGGTACTGTGCAGTGTATATATATACAGAATAAGAGCAGATACTGAGGATTACACCCAGTGTACCGGACAGGAGAAGTGGTACTGTGCAGTGTCCATATATACAGAATAAGAGCAGATACTGAGGATTACACCCAGTGTACCGGACAGGAGAAGTGGTACTGTGCAGTGTATATATATACAGAATAAGAGCAGATACTGAGGATTACACCCGGTATACAGGACAAGAGAAGTGGTACTGTGCAGTGTATATATATACAGAATAAGAGCAGATACTGAGGATTACACCCGGTATACAGGACAGGAGAAGTGGTACTGTGCAGTGTATATATATACAGAATAAGAGCAGATACAGAGGATTACACCCAGTATACAGGACAGGAGAAGCGGTACTGTGCAGTATATATATATACAGAATAAGAGCAGATACTGAGGATTACACCCGGTATACAGGACAAGAGAAGTGGTACTGTGCAGTATATATATATACAGAATAAGAGCAGATACTGAGGATTACACCCAGTATACAGGACAGGAGAAGTGGTACTGTGCAGTATATATATATATACAGAATAAGAGCAGATACTGAGGATTACACCCAGTATACAGGACAGGAGAAGTGGTACTGTGCAGTGTATATATATACAGAATAAGAGCAGATACTGAGGATTACACCCGGTATACAGGACAAGAGAAGTGGTACTGTGCAGTATATATATATACAGAATAAGAGCAGATACTGAGGATTACACCCAGTATACAGGACAGGAGAAGCGGTACTGTGCAGTGTATATATATACAGAATAAGAGCAGATACTGAGGATTACACCCGGTATACAGGACAAGAGAAGTGGTACTGTGCAGTATATATATATACAGAATAAGAGCAGATACTGAGGATTACACCCAGTATACAGGACAGGAGAAGTGGTACTGTGCAGTGTATATATATACAGAATAAGAGCAGATACTGAGGATTACACCCAGTATACAGGACAAGAGAAGTGGTACTGTGCAGTATATATATATACAGAATAAGAGCAGATACTGAGGATTACACCCAGTATACAGGACAGGAGAAGTAATACTGTGCAGTGTCCATATATACAGAATAAGAGCAGATACTGAGGATTACACCCAGTGTACCGGACAGGAGAAGTGGTACTGTGCAGTGTCCATATATACAGAATAAGAGCAGATACTGAGGATTACACCCAGTGTACCGGACAGGAGAAGTGGTACTGTGCAGTGTATATATATACAGAATAAGAGCAGATACTGAGGATTACACCCGGTATACAGGACAAGAGAAGTGGTACTGTGCAGTATATATATATACAGAATAAGAGCAGATACTGAGGATTACACCCAGTATACAGGACAGGAGAAGTGGTACTGTGCAGTGTATATATATACAGAATAAGAGCAGATACTGAGGATTACACCCAGTATACAGGACAAGAGAAGTGGTACTGTGCAGTATATATATATACAGAATAAGAGCAGATACTGAGGATTACACCCAGTATACAGGACAGGAGAAGTAATACTGTGCAGTGTCCATATATACAGAATAAGAGCAGATACTGAGGATTACACCCAGTGTACCGGACAGGAGAAGTGGTACTGTGCAGTGTCCATATATACAGAATAAGAGCAGATACTGAGGATTACACCCAGTGTACCGGACAGGAGAAGTGGTACTGTGCAGTGTATATATATACAGAATAAGAGCAGATACTGAGGATTACACCCGGTATACAGGACAAGAGAAGTGGTACTGTGCAGTATATATATATACAGAATAAGAGCAGATACTGAGGATTACACCCAGTATACAGGACAGGAGAAGTGGTACTGTGCAGTATATATATATATACAGAATAAGAGCAGATACTGAGGATAACACCCAGTGTACCGGACAGGAGAAGGTACTGTGCAGTGCATATACGGGGTATGAGTGCTGGTTCTGTGCAGTGTGATCAGATAGCGTGTTCTGGGATTGTTGCGTGTGCTCGTGGTTTTGTGACGTGTGTCGGTTTGTGACTGCTTGGTGATAATGAGCTGTGTGTGCTGTCTGCAGCTGTGAAGATAAGTCCTGTGATGTCATCCTGTCTTCTGACGTCACCCGCTCCGGTTTTAGTTATTTCTCCTCTGATCTCAGCAGTTTCTCACTGAACATCATCAATATTACATTAGGTTTTACAGACTCTGAGGAGATTCTGGATGTAGCAGAGCTGGCTCTGTGCAGTCTTATACAGAATAGTATGAGCCGGTCTCCGGCAGTATTCATGTACCTACAGGTATGAGGTGCGGGGATCACGTTGGGCAGCCCGTGGGGTGGACTCCATTTTTGAGACCTCTCGCACTTCTCTTGGGGCCTGCAGCAGGTTTCCTGAGGAACATCTTCAGGACGGAGGAGTCAGATGAAGATCCACTGGAGCCACGGTCCGCGGTAGCCCCATCAGAGTGTTCATAGGACTCTTGGTCCCCTCTCTAGCGCCCTCCTAGGTAACTATGGCCAATTTATATGGACAGAGGTTCTCCCGGTAGGACATGGCCACTGAACCGTCACTGGGGCTGCTGGAGGAGCCTGAGGGCCAGCCTCCTTCCTACAGACTATGGACCGAGAACTATGGAGACCCCCTCAGACCTTTTGGGGTTACAAGGAACTATAAACCCTGATTTATGTGTGTAATTTATATGCCACATATTTCCTATTGCCCATTAAAAAGGCATGGTGTGGATTCAGCAACACAAAAAGGGTTAACTCTGCACTGAGACTCCCACTGATTGTGTTAGTGATGGTATTAAGATAGTTGATTATAATAGCAGCCGACTCCTATGATACACTCAGGAAATAATCCCATCACATGTGTCTCCCTCCTCTTCCCATTCATTCATATGGAGGGGGTGAAGATATCTGTTTGCATGTTCATTGTTGATTGCGTCAAAGACAATGCCAGTGTGTTTGTTAACTGCGTCACAGACAATGCCAGTGTGTTTGTTAACTGCGTCACAGACAATGCCATTGTGTTTGTTAATTGTGTCACAGACAATGCCATTGTGTTTGTTGAATAGGGTTAGTTTTGTGTTTAAACTGTACAGGATTGGCTGCTATGTCATGTCCTCAGTAAGTCATGTGTATATAAGTCAATGCTGTGTGTTCAATAAAGAGTTTCTGTTTTACATTCAACATAGAGCCTCGTCTCATGTGTATGGGGATTGCTATACGCTGTATATTCCCCTGGCTATAACTACTAGCTCTTGTAAGAGCTGTTCCTGCTCTCTGGATTTAGGAGAGGTTCACCCACTGGAGCCTGGAGCCTTGTCGTAGGTCCAGGGTGGGTAGGAGCCGGTGAGACCTCAACCAAGCTTCGGCGGTTGGTGGGGTCTGCAGTGCTTACGGTGTCAAGTGGAGTGCTTGGAGTCCTCGGGAAGCACTAGGAGCATCCATCGACGGAGGTACCCGGCCGGGGTGCCAGGAGATCCGTTACATTGGTGGCAGCAGTGGGATGGCATCCTAGTGCGAGGAGGAGCAGCTGGGAAGCACCGTTGGTGGAGTATATTGAGGGCAACGCTAGTATCCGTACAGCGCCCCTGTCTACAGCAGGATGGAATCGGCGAGTCTTCGGACAGCGTTCCACTACGAGGAGGAGGATGACCCGGACTGGAGGGATGCAGTCCGGAAAGGCGCCTGGTACGAGGCCCTGGAAGATGTACAGCGTTGGCGGGGCGAGAGTCTCCCCAGTGAGGAGCAGTGGTTGCAGATGCGAATGGCCCTGCGAATGCCCCTTCTGGGAAAGCAGCCCCTGGATGAGTGGGTGACAGAACTCGAGAGCCTGGTATGGAAGGAGCTTTGGCTAGACGACGCCTACCAGGCACTCTGGTGGTATGTGATTCGGCACTCCCTCTGGATGGCTGAGCATGACAGACCCGAGGGTGAGGATTATGATGGCCCTGGCCTGTTGTTTGAGACCTTCACAGAACCGGAGTTCGGAGATGCTGGAGAGTCCCGGATCTGGGATATCTATGACTAAAGGGAGGCTATGCATGATTGGGCTACAGCAAGAGAGGTGAGACAAGACCTGGCATCTCTAGTGACAAACGAGTGGGAGCTGGAGCAGGATTATCAAAACTTCTTCAGCTCAATTCGGCCCCAATATACACTGCCAGAGAGCTGGGTGGCAGTCCCAGACCTACAAACCTACAGCTGGGAAGACCCGACTGAAGTATCCCCTGCTTCAGTACCAGCTACAGAGGTAGGGGACCTCATATACTTGTCCTGGGGGGAAACCCATATGGCAGGTGGAGATGGGACCGAGATCTCTCCACTGACCCTACAGGGATGCTGGGCAGTCTGCCCAGATCCCCAACGGCAGCCGGAGTTTCAGGGAGTAGGGACAGTTGGTCCTGCTCCCCAGCGGCAGTATGTTTTGCAGGTAGAGGAGAGCATCGTCTCCATTCCCCAGCGGCAGTGTACCTTGAAGGGAGAGGAGACAATCGGTCTCTTTCCCCAACCACAGGGGGCCAGCACCCCTAACTCCGATGGTGCAGATGGGACTGCAGTCTCTGCACCAGGCCTGCCGGGATGCTGGACGGCCGGTACGGATCCCCCACCAACCCCGCAGGAATGCCAGGAGGAGGAGGTAAGCGATCTCTCCTCTTCACAGCTGATCCACAACAAGGTCCTGGGGGCAGGATTCCCTGACCCCATCCCAGCGGAAGAGCTGGCATCTGGGCAGAGCGCAGTCTGCCTCTGCCCTCCCCTATCCTCTTGTCCAGAGCCGGACTCCCCACAGGTTACCCCAGCGGAAATGCTGGCATCTGGGCAGAGCGCAGTTGGCCTCTGCCCACCAAGTACCTACAGCTCCAAGCTAGAGAACAACAATGTAGCAAGGAGTAACAGAAGCCCACTCAACAGTTGGGGACATACAGAACAGAGCCAGGCCCCAGAGTTCAACAGGACCAGTGTTTGTTTATGGGTGGGCTACTCGACTAACTCAGGCACCGACCGACAGGAGGTCAGGTACCTGGTTAGTCTACTGTTGGGAGGGGAGAAATGTGACGGACTGAACCGTCACTGGGGCTGCTGGAGAAGCCTGAGGGCCAGCCTCCTTCCTACAGACTATGGACCGAGAACAATGGAGACCCCCTAAGACCTTTTGGGGTTACAAGGAACTATAAACCCTGATTTATGTGTGTAATTTATATGCCACATATTTCCTATTGCCCATTAAAAAGGCATGGTGTGGATTCAGCAACACAAAAAGGGTTAACTCTGCACTGAGACTCCCACTGATTGTGTTAGTGATGGGATTAAGATAGTTGATTATAATAGCAACCGACTCCTATGATACACTCAGGAGATAATCCCATCACATGTGTCTCCTCTTCCCATCCATTCATTATGGAGGGAGTGAAGATATCTGTTTGCATGTTCATTGTTGATTGCATCAAAGACAATGCCAGTGTGTTTGTTAATTGCGTCACAGACAATGCCATTGTGTTTGTTGAATAGGGTTAGTTTTGTGTTTAAACTGTACAGGATTGGCTGCTATGTCCTCAGTATGTCATGTGTATATAAGTCAATGCTGTGTGTTCAATAAAGAGTTCCTATTTTACATTCCCCATAGAGCCTCGTCTCATGTGTGTGGGGATTGCTATACGCTGTATACTCCCCTGGCTATAACTACTAGCTCTTGTAAGAGCTGTTCCTGCTCTCTGGATTTAGGAGAGGTTCACCCACTGGAGCCTTATCGTAGGTCCAGGGTGTGTAGGAGACGGCGAGACCTCAACCAAGCTTCGGCGGTTGGTGGGGTCTGCAGTGCTTACGGTGTCAAGTGGAGTGCGTGGAGTACTCGGGAAGCACTAGGAGCATCCATCGACGGAGGTACCCGGTCGGGGTGCTAGGAGATCTGTTACAGCCACCATTGTGGATCAAAGAGCTTAGCGGGGAGCGCTGGATTGTCAGCTGCTAGGCACAGTGCTGCACACACTGCACCATTTAGCACATGAAATGGAGTTCCTCTTTAAGGCCCGTCACCCCTCGCCTCCTGGGCGTACAGCCTCCAGGCGAATGTCAGACGCCAGGTGATGGTTATTTGGCAGCCGAGAGGACGTGGACAGTACACAGCCCCACTACTAAATATAGATGGCAAGAGATGGCAAATGCTGCGGACTTAACCCTTCAAGAAGAGATCAGACTCGTCATCCAGTGCAGCAAAGAATACGAGCAATGAGTGATGTCGTTCGATGATGTCATCAGTCACAGAGACTGCTCTTCTGAGGCTGAGGATGGTTCTGGACCATGTAGTGCGCTCGCCTCTCCTCCCGCCATATAACGCCAGTCACCCCAATGGTTTCTGCTCCCTGGAGTCACAGTTACAGTATGTTTTCACACTGTGGCAGCTGGGGGCTTCCTGACAACTGTCTTCCCCTCCCCAGTAGATTGGTGTCAGGCTTCATTTCGTAATTCACCTGGAAGAAGAAAGACAAGCCTCACTGGTCGCCCATGGGGGTCATCAGATGGTCCAGTCAGAAAGGGTTAATCTCTGTCAGTGCCGACCATGTGACCTCCGCAGTATGCAGCAATATATGGCAGTATAATGCGGTCACTGTAATGAAGCGCTATCTGGTGGTATATAAACACTGTATGGCAGTATACTGTGGTCTGTATATGCAGTGTGCAGCATTTTATGGCAGTATACTGTGGTCGGTATATGCAGCACTATGTGGCAGTATACTGTGGTCGGTATATGCAGTGTGCAGCACTATGTGGCAGTACACTGTGGTCGGTATATGCAGCACTATGTGGCAGTATACTGTGGTCGGTATATGCAGCACTATGTGGCAGTATACTGTGGTCGGTATATGCAGCACTATGTGGCAGTATACTGTGGTCGGTATATGCAGCACTATGTGGCAGTATACTGTGGTCGGTATATGCAGCACTATGTGGCAGTATACTGTGGTCGGTATATGCAGTGTGCAGCACTATGTGGCAGTATACTGTGGTCGGTATATGCAGCACTATGTGGCAGTATACTGTGGTCGGTATATGCAGCACTATGTGGCAGTATACTGTGGTCGGTATATGCAGCACTATGTGGCAGTATACTGTGGTCGGTATATGCAGCACTATGTGGCAGTATACTGTGGTCGGTATATGCAGTGTGCAGCACTATGTGGCAGTATACTGTGGTCGGTATATGCAGTGTGCAGCACTATGTGGCAGTACACTGTGGTCGGTTTATGCAGCACTATGTGGCAGTACACTGTGGTCGGTATATGCAGCACTATGTGGCAGTATACTGTGGTCGGTATATGCAGCACTATGTGGCAGTATACTGTGGTCGGTATATGCAGTGTGCAGCACTATGTGGCAGTATACTGTGGTCGGTATATGCAGTGTGCAGCACTATGTGGCAGTACACTGTGGTCGGTTTATGCAGCACTATGTGGCAGTATACTGTGGTCAGTATATGCAGCACTATGTGGCAGTACACGGTGGTCGGTATATGCAGCACTATGTGGCAGTACACGGTGGTCGGTATATGCAGCACTATGTGGCAGTATACTGTGGTCGGTATATGCAGACTGATGACGCCGGCCTGGACACAGACGATGGTTCCGTAACTGAATATTTTAGATCACAACCTTCTGAGGCGATTCCTGTGACTCTCAGTGAGACTTCTGCCCCCGTCTACAGGTAAATTACTACTACAAAGGGCGTTACTAATAAAAAGCAGCACAGAGGGCAATACTTCAAAGGGGGCATAGAGGACAATACTACTACAAAGTGGGAACAGAGGGCATTACTACTACAAGGGGGGGGACAGAGGGCAATACTACTACAAAGAGGGCACAGAGGGAATTACTACTACAAAGGGCATTATTACTACAAAGGGGCACAAGGGGCATTACTACTGTGAAGGCGGCACAGAGGGCATTACTACTATAAAGGGAGCAAAGAGGGCATTGCTACTATTAAGGGGGCACAATGGGCATGATTACTGTGAAGGGGCATAGAGGGCATAACTACTGTGAAGGAAGCACAGAGGGCAATACCACAAAGGTGGCATAGAGCACAATACTACTACAAAGGGGCACAGAGGGCATTACTACTACAAAGAGGGCATAGAGTGCATTACTACTGCGAAGGGGGCACAATACGCATTTTTACCATGGAGGGAGTACAATAGGTATTACTACTACAAAGGGGCACTGAGTGCATTACTACTATGAAGGGGGCACAGAGAGCTTTACCACTATGAAGGGGGCAAAGAGAGCTTTACTACTTTGAAGGGGGCACACTAGGCATTATTACTGTGAAGGGGCACAGAGAGCTTTACTACTATGAAGGGGGCACAAGAGGCATTACTACTGTGAAGGGGGCACAGAGGTCTTTACTACTACGAGGAAGGCACAGAGGGCAATACTACTGTTAAGGGGGCACAGAGGGCATTACTACTCTAAATGGGGCACAGAGGGCATTACTACTATAAAAGAGGCACAGAGGGCATTACTACTATGAAAGGGGCACTGTCACGGATGATGTTGCAGATAGCTGGAAGTTATGGATAAACATCCGACTGGCTTGATCCCAAACTAAGGAGCATAAAGGTGACCCCTATAAAACCCTAAGAGCTCACCCTGACTGCTAAGCATATACAAGGGTCTCAGAGGTAGACGATTGCATGCCCTCGTACCTAGACTGTGTGACACCTGAAAACCCTATAATAGTGAGGGGACACGACCACCGGCTCCCTGCACTTAATACGGAGGGAGTCAGGGTCACCTAGAATCAAGCCAGCAAGGAAACACAATACATGAAAGGACTTATCTGAACAAGCAGTAACAGGAGTCTACAGCAGTGAACACTTCAATCCAGGAAGTAGTATAAACCGAAAAGTGAGGCAGTATGGGAGGGAATATAAAGGGAGGCAATTAGTGTAAATAGGTGACACCTGGGAGAAGGAAAGGAGATGACAAAGTGAAACCAAAACAAAGAACATCATGCAAGAGGTAGAGAAGAACGTCTGCCAGACCTTCTCAGAGAGCTGGCGGTGACAGGCACAGAGGGCATTACTACTATGAAAGGGGCAAAGAGGGCATTACTATGGTGAAGGGGCACAATGGGCATTATTTTAATGAAGGGGCACAATGGGCATGGTTACTGTGAAGGTGGCACAAAAGGCTTTACTACTCTAAAGGGGGCAAAGAGAGCTTTACTACTATGAAGGGGGCACAGAGGGCATTATTAAAGTGAAGGGAGCACAGACAGCATTACTACTTTTAAGAGGGCACAAGGGGCTTACTACTGTCAAGAGGCATAGAGGGTATTACTACTACAAAGGGGGCACAGAGGGCATTACCACTGTGAAGAGGGTACAGGGGGCATTACTACTATGAAGGAGGCACAGAGGGCATTAATACTGTGAAAGGGGCACAAGGGGCATTACTACTATGAAGGGTGCACATATGGTTTTATCACTACGAGAGGGGCAAAGAGGGCATTACTACTGTGGAGGGGGCACAATGGGCATTATTATTATAAATGGGGCATAATAGGCATTACCACTATGAAAGGGGCAAAGAGGGCATTACTACTGTGAAGGGGGCACAATGGGCATTATTACTATAAATGGGGCATAATGGGCATTACTACTTCAAAGGGGCACAGAGGGCATTACTACTGTGAAGGGGGCACAAGGGGCATTACTATTGTGAAGAGGCACAAGGGGCATTACTACTATGAAGAGGGCACAAGGGGCATTACTACTGTGAAGGGGGCACAGAGGGCATTACTACTACAAAGGTGCACAGAGAGCATTACTACTATTACAGGGGCACAGAGGGTATTACTACTATGAAGAGGGCACAGAGAGGGCATTACTACTTTGAAGGGGGCACAATGGGCATTAGCACTATGTGTGATGGACCCCCAGTACTCAGGAAGAGTATGTCCCCCTCTGTATTCTTCCTTCCTCAGGAGATATTACAAACCGCTGATCTGTAGTTCCCAGGGTTTCCAGTCAGTGGTCGAGACTCAGTGTAGGTGAAATAAAGTCTTCTTTATTGAGCAACTGCACAAACTTTATATACAGAAAGTGATCAGATGAAAGAGTAATCCCATCACATCCCTCTTCCCCTCCCCAGTGTGACGGTAACGTACACTACACACAGGGGGTAGGATAGTGACCACTGCGCTCCACCCTCACCCCTGGCCCTGCCTACTTGCCTCGCAAGTCCTAGTGACAGGGGACAACTGGACGGCAGTCCCTAACTTAGGATACGTGCTGGGAAGACAGACAAGACAAATAACGGAACGTGAACGGACCGGGTCAATACCTAGAGAGCTACGCAGTACTAAGGAATGAGCAGAGAATAGTCAGGAAAAGCCGAGGTCAAATACCAGGAGAAAAACTAAGTACAACAGGAGTCCGCAAAGAATCGTCAGGTGGAAGCCGGGGTCAGGATACCAGGAGAGATGCGCAGTACAGGAGGAGCAGGCAGAGGATCGTCAGGGAACACAGGATCAGGTAAGTATGCAGGAACAAAACAATCACCAGATACCTAAAATTAACAGGCAACCTGTGGCCAGCAGACCGCCTGTATTTATAGTGGGGAGTGAGGGTCATGTGACGTGGCCAGCATCACATGACCAACAGACCGACCAGTCGAGCACCGAGTGATCAGCTCCGCGCTCAAGGCAGACCTAAGAGCAGGGAGCCTCCCAGCTAGCAAAGCTGCCCTGGGAACAAGGTCAAACACAGATCCTCGCTCCCGAAGCTAAGCAGCAGGTCTGCGGCTGATGGGAGACAGAGTGCACCTTCGGAACCCCGTGACAGTACCCCCCTTTTACGAGGGGCCACCGGACCCAAGACTTCAGGTGATAGCCTTTCAGGGTGTTCTAAATGAAATTTTCAAACAAGTCTAGGAGCATGAACCTCCCTGGCAGGTACCCAAGATCTCTCTTCAGGTCCATACCCCTTCCAGTGAATCAGGTACTGCAAGGAATTACGCACCTTCCTGACATCCACTATTTTAGACACCACACTTTTGATGGTACTACTGGCTCAACATATCTTTTAAGTAGAGATTCATGGAACACATTATGAATGTGGAATGACTCGGGCAGCTCCAACCTAAACGATACCGGGTTAATCACCTCCGTGATCTTATATGGTCCAATAAAACGAGGAGCAAACTTTTTAGAATCTACCTTGAGAGAGAGATTCTTGGAGGACAACCATACCTTATCCCCAACCAGAAAATTTGCGCCCCTTGAATGTTTCCTATTGGCTTAGGTTCATTTGAACCCGGGCCCAAACTGTGCACAGTTCAGAGGAGAGCCTATCCGCCTCAGGGTTAGAAGAGGAGACGGATGAACCAGAATGAAAACGGTGATGAAAACCATGGTTACAAAAGAAAGGGGAGACCCCAGCAGAATTAACACGGTTATTCAAAGCAAATTCAGCCAACGGAAGGTATTTAACCCATAATTGCTGGTCATCAGCAACATACAACCTCAGGAATTGTTCCACAGACTGATTAAGGCGTTCAGTCTGCCCATTACTCTCAGGGTGGTAGGCGGAGGAAAAAGACAACGAAATCTGACAAAAAACAAAATTTGATAAAAAGCCCTCCAAAATTTGGACACAAACTGCACACCCCTGTCAGATACAATATTTTCCGGGATACCATGTAACCGTACAATTTCTTTCACAAAAATAGATGCCAGGGTTTTGGCATTCGGGAGTTTAGACAGAGGAATGAAATGAACCATCTTGCTAAACCTATCGACCACTACCCAAACCACAGTCTTACCCTCCGCCAGCGGCAGGTCAGTAATAAAGTCCATAGAGATATGGGACCAGGGTCTACTGGGAATGGGTAGGGGTCGTAGGTTACCAGCAGGGCGAGTCCTAGGTGTCTTAGACCTAGCACAAACCTCACAGGCTGACACATTGGACTTGACATCCCTAAATAGAGTGGGCCACCAATAGGATCTAGAAACCAGCTCTCTAGTGCCCTCAAAACCAGGATGTCCACAAAAGGCAGAATCATGACACTCACCCAACAGCTGGAGACGAAATTGTACGGGAACAAACAACTTATCTGTTGGGGTGGTTGCCGGTGCCAGATGTTGTTCAGCCTTAATGAGAGCCAAGATATCTTGGGTTAAGGCTGCTACGAAGATATTTGCTGGTAGGATGGATTCAGGCGGTGCCTCTGTAGGCTGAAAAGCATGGAAGCTCAGAGATAATGCATCAGCCGTCACGTTTTTACTTCCAGGCCTGAAAGTAATGGAGATTTCAAAACGAGTAAAAAACAGTGCCCATCTAGCCTGACGGGGATTCAACCTCTTAGCAGATTCGAGAAACATAAGGTTCTTATGGTCAGTGACAACAGTTACACAATGCCTTGCCCCCTCCAGAAAATGCCTCCACTCCTCAAATGCCCACTTAATGGCCAGCAACTCCCGATTCCCTATGTCGTAGTTTCTCTCGGTTGAAGAAAATTTTCTGGAAAAGAATGCACACGATCTTAGGTTAGTTAGACTAGCAGGACCTTGTGAAAGGACTGCTCCTGCGCCGTCCTCAGACGCATCCACCTCCACAATAAAAGGTCTCTCCTGATCAGGCTGGATCAGAATGGGAGCGCTACTGAATGCCTTTTTTAGTGTTTCAAACGAAGTAATGGCCTCAGTAGATTAGTTCTCCAAATTCGCCCCTTTCTTAGTAAGGTCGGTCAACGGTTTAGCAATTACTGAAAAATTCTTAATAAATTTACGGTAGTAATTGGCAAAACCTAAGAACCGTTGTAAGACCTTTAAGGATGAAGGTCTTACCCATTCCTTAATGCCTTAATTGCTAGTACCTTACCAGGATCCATCCTGAAGGCGTGAGGAGTCAGGACATTCCCTAGAAACAGAATCTCCTGTACACCAAAGACACATTTCTCTTGTTTAGCGGATAGCTGATTCTCCCTCAACACCTCTAATACTTGTCTAACATGAGACACATGAGATTTGAAATCAGGAGAAAATATCAAAATGTTGTCAAGATAAACTATGACAAATTTACCTAAAAACACTCTAAGAATATCATTCATAAAGTTTTGGAACACAGCTGGGGCATTGCTAAGTCCAAAAGGCATCACCTGATATTCAAAGTGCCCTGCCGGAGTATTGAATGCCGTCTTCCATTCGTCTCCCTCCTTGATTCGGATTAGATTATATGCCCCTTTCAGGTCAATCTTAGAAAACCAAGTTGCCCCCAGAACCTGGTTAAATAAATCCAGAATCAACGGGAGAGAGTATCTATTCTGGATAGTGATCTTATTCAATTTCCGGTAATCGATACAAGGCCTAAGACCACCATCCTTCTTTTTAACGAAGAAAAACCCCGCTCCCATAGGAGAGACAGAAGGTCTAATGTGCCCCTTACCGAGGCTTTCCTTAATATAATCCTCCATGGCCTTGCGTTCGGGCTGAGAGAGATTATAAATACGCCCCTTAGGAAACCTGGCACCTTCTACTAACTCTATGGCGCAATCATAAGGTCTATGGGGGGTAGAACCTCCAGGGTAGGTGATGAGAACACATCAGAATATTCCCTCATGACTGTGGGTAATATATCAGATTCTACTGAGACCCCAGCTTGTACCACAGACAAGCACGAGTCACACTTAGGTCCCCATTTCACCAACTCCCCCCTGGACCAATAAAATTGTGGGGTTGTGTAATCGGAGACAAGGCAACCCTAGTACCACCTCGACCGGTAAGTTCTCCAGGACTAAGAGGGAACATTTCTCAGAGTGGCACACACCGACGGTTAAAGAAATCTCTGAGGTACATGACCTCACCATACCACCTACCAGGGGAGTGGCGTCAATAGCCATGACATGGATAGGTGTAGGAAGAGAAAAAATTGGAATACCCAGTCTAATGGCGTACTCAGAGTCAATAAAGCTGGCCGCTGAACCAGGGTCAATAAAGGCCTTACCCGGCCATTTATTAACCCCCAGAGATATTGTTATAGGTACCAAAAGCTTACATTTTGTAATATCAGGGTGTACCTGGTCTTTAGGTTGCCTTGCCTTGGGAGACTTAACGGAGAAGGCCTTCTTTGGACACTGGTTGATCCAATGGTCAGGATCTCCGCAGTAAAAACACACTCCACGTCTGCGGCGCAGATTCCCTTGAGTCATGCTGACCTGCATGGGTTCTTCGGTAGAGACCTCAGCGTTGTTTCTGGGATAGACCTCAGGCTGGACCACCATCTGAGAAGAGAACTGTCGTTCCTGTCATCTCTCTCTAACTCGTCGGTCAAGTCGGACTACAAGGGTCATCATCTCCTCTAGAGTCTCTGGAAGCTGATAACTCACTAGAAGATCCTTTAAGTTATCAGACAGACCTGACCTGAACTGACTCTTAAGTGCTGGTTCATTCCATCTTGAGGGAACACACCACCTTCTGAATTGGGTGCAATACTCCTCCGCAGGTAGATCGCCCTGAACCAGAACTTTTAGAGCAGTCTCGGCTACCAGTGTCCTGTCTGGTTCATCATACAGGGTACCCAGGGCCTGAAAAAACCCCTCCACTGATGTTAAACAACTGGCGTCAGCAGGTAAAGAAAATGCCCAGTCCTGGGGATCACCCTGTAACCGGGAAATGACAATGCCCACGCGTTGACTCTCGGGGCCAGAGGATACGGGGCGCAAACGGAAAAAAAGTTTACAATTTTCTTTAAAGGAAAGAAACTTCTTCCGATCTCCAGAAAAGGGCTCAGGAAGCTTAATCTGGGGCTCTAAATGTGGACTGGAGGCCTGAGGGATGGAAGTACCTTGTCCTAGCTCAAAAGAACAGAGTTTCTCCCCTAGCTCCTGCACCATCTGCGTCAGGTTAGAGACATGGTCAGTCAGGGTCACCAGAGGATTCATGATACAGTGGTTAGGTTACGGCCTGTTAATCTGTGACGGTCACGTCCACACACACAGGGGGGAGGATAATGACCACTGCGCTCCACCCTCACCCCTGGCCCTGCCTACTTGCCTCGCGAGTCCTAATGACAGGGGACAACTGGACAGCAGTCCCTAACTTAGGATACGTGCTGGGAAGACAGACAAGACAAATAACGGAACGTGAACGGACCGGGTCAATACCTAGAGAGCTAAAAAAAAAAAAAAAAAGGGTTCCGAAAAACCACAACTTTTTATCTAGGGGTCAGGATACCAGGAGAGATACGCAGTACAGGAGGAGCAGGCAGAGGATCGTCAGGGAACACAGGATCAGGTAAGTATGCAGGAACAAAACAATCACCAGATACCTAAAATTAACAGGCAACCTGTGGCCAGCAGACCGCCTGTATTTATAGTGGGGAGTGAGGGTCATGTGACGTGGCCAGCATCACATGACCAACAGACCGACCAGTCGAGCACCGAGTGATCAGCTCGGCGCTCAAGGCAGACCTAGGAGCAGGGAGCCTCCCAGCTAGCAAAGCTGCCCTGGGAACAAGGTCAAACACAGATCCTCGCTCCCGAAGCTAAGCAGCAGGTCTGCGGCTGATGGGAGACAGAGTGCACCTTCGGCACCCCGTTACACCCAGACATTCTGTCTGTACCACACCACAGGGGTCCATCTGCTAAAATAGCTCCAGACAGTCCTAGCAGGAGCCTGGCCAAAATGTCATTGTCCTGAGGTCTTTCAGAGTACAATGGGAGATAGCGAAGGGGGGGGGGGGGGGGGGGGGAATGCTGACAGTCTTTTGATAACAAGTTACACAGTATAACATAATTACACATATCCAACACCAATACACATTTAACTCAAACTGATGACCATGTCGTCACATAGCTCCCTCAAGTTAAAGGATGGCAGACCTGGTGAGACCCTCTACGGGTCCAATTGGGGATGTCCATGTTAGTCACCCTTCCAGTTCTGTTTGGCGAGATAGACCATCAGCATTCGCATTGTGTTTCCCAGGCCGGTATTAGATTGTGAAAGTGAGCGGCTGTAGGGACAGGCTCCACTGCAACAGCCGTCCATGTGCCCCGGATACCCCGTTCGACAAAACAAGGGGTATCTCCAAAATCCTAGTTCCGTAGTCGCTAGGAAGGAGGCTGGCCCTCAGCCTTCTCCAGCAGCCCCAGTGACGGTTCAGTCCATCACACTATGAAGGGAACACAGAGAGTTTTTCTATTGTGAAGAGGGCACAGTGTGCATTATTATTATGAAGGGGGCAAAGAGGGCTTTACTATTGTGAAGGGGGCACAATGGGCATTACTACTATAAAGAGGCTACAGAGGGCATTACTACTATAAAAGGGGCACAGAGGGCATTACTACTATTAAGGGGGCACAATGGGTATGGTTACTCTGAAGGGGTCACAGAGGGCATTACTACTATAATGGGGGCACAGAGAACAATACTACTACAAAGGGGCACAGAGGGCATTACTACTACAAATGGGCACAGAGGGCATTACTACTACAAAGGGGGCACATAGGGCATTACTACTACAAAGGGGCACAGAGGGCATTACTACTATGAAGGGGGCACAGAGGACAATACTACTGTAAAGGGGGCACAGAGGGCATTATTACTATAAAGGGGTCACAAGGGGCATTACTATTGTGAAGGCAGCACAGAGGGCATTACTACTACAAAGAGAGCACAGAGGGCATTGCTACTATTAAGGGGAAACAATGGGCATGATTACTGTGAATGGGGCACACAGAGCATTCCTACTATGGAGGGCGCACAGAGGGCATTACTACTACAAAGGGGGCACAGAGGGCAATACTACTACAAAGGGGCACAGAGGGCATTACTACTACAAAGGGGACACAGAGGCATTACTACTACAAAGGGGGCACAGAGGCATTACTACTACAAAGGGGGCACAGAGGGCATTTTTACCATGAAGGGAGCACAGAGGGCTTTTACTATGAAGGGGGCATAGAGGGCAATAATACTGTGAAGGGGGCAGTCGGCATTATAACTATGATGGGGGCACAATGGGCATTACTACTGTGAAGGGGGCTCAGAGAGCTTTACTACTATGAAGGGGGCTCATAGGGATTTACTACTGTGAAGGAGCACAGAGGGCATTACTACTATGAAGGAGGCACAGGGGGCATTACTAGTGTGAAAGGGCACAAAGGGCATTACTACTATGAAGGGGGCACAGAGGGCATTACTACTATGAAGGGGGCACAGAGGTCTTTACTACTACAAAGAGGGCGCAGAGGGCATTACTACTGTGAAGGGGGCACAATGGGCATTAGTACTATTAAGGGGGCACAAGAGGCTTACTACTGTAAAGGGACAGAGAGGGCATTAGTAAAGTGAAGGTGGCACAGACGGCATTACTACTATTAAGGGGGCACAAAAGGCTTACTACTGTAAAGGGGCACAGAGGTCTTTACTACTATGAAGAAGGCACAGAGGGCATTACTACTGTGAAGAGGGCATTACTACTATGAAGGAGGCACAGAGGGCATTACTACTGTGAAAGTGGCACAGAGGTCTTTACTTCTATAATGGGGCACATAGGGCATTACTACTATTAAGTGGGCACAATGGGCATTTTTACTTTGAAGGAGCACAGAGGGCATTACTACTATAAAGGGGGCACAGAGGGCTTTACTATTTTGAAGGAGGCACAGAGGGCATTACTAATGTGAAGATGGCATTACTACTACGAAGAAGGCACAGGGGGCTTTACTATTATGAAGTGGGCACAAAGGGCATTACTACTATGAAGGGGGCACAATGGGCATTACTAATGTGAAGGGGCACAGAGGCCGTTACTACTGTGAAGGGGCATAACTGTTATGGGGGCACAGTGAGGGCAAAACTACTCAGAAAAGGCACAGAGAGGGCTTTACTACCGTGACGGGGGCACCGATAGAACATTACTACTGTGAGGGGGGCATAATGAAGGGATAAGTACCTTAAGGGGGCACAATGTGGGCATAACTGCTGTGAAGGTTGTATAATGAGAGCATAAACACTGTGAGGGGGCACAGTGTGGGCATAAGTACCATGATGGGGCACAATGTGGATATTATTAGGGGGCACATATCTGAACATAACTACTGTGAAGGTTATACAATAGAGGCAATGCTACTGCAGAGAAGAGTACAAAGCAAGGGAAGAGTACAGAGCAAGGGAAGAGTACAGAGCAAGGGAAGAGTACAAAGCAGGAGAAGAGTACAAAGAAGGAGAAGAGTAAATAGCAGAGAAGAGAACAGAGCAAGGGAAGAGTACAGAGCAAGGGAAGAGTACAAAGCAGGAGAAGAGTACAAAGAAGGAGAAGAGTAAATAGCAGAGAAGAGAACAGAGCAAGGGAAGAGTACAGAGCAGTGGAAGGGTACAGAGCAGAGGAGGAGTACAAAGCCAGAACAGTAGAGAGCAGAGGCATAGTACAGAGCAGAGCAGGGAAAGGGAATAGAGCAGGGAAGTATAGAGAGCAGGAGAAGAGTACAGAGCGGAGGAAGAGTACAGAGCGGAGGAAGAGTACAGAGCGGAGGAAGAGTACAGTCAAGAGGAAGAGTACAGTCAAGAGGAAGAGGACAAAGCAAGGGAAGAGTACAGAGAAGAGGAAGAGTACAAAGCAAGGGAAGAGTACAGAGCTACAGAGCAGGCAAAGTGTACAGAGCAGGGGAAGAATACAGAGGCAGAATAGTACAGAGCAGGGAAAGTGTACAGAGCAGGGGAAGAGTACAGAGCAGGGGAAGAGTACAGAGCAGGGGAAGAGTGCAGAGCAGGGGAAGAGTGCAGAGCAGGGGAAGAGTGCAGAGCAGAGAAAGGGAACAGAGCAGGGAAGAATAAAGAGCAGCGGAAAAGTACAGAGCAGCGGAAAAGTACAGAGCAGAGGAAGAGTACAGAACAAGGGAATAGTACAGAACAGGGGAATAGTACAGAGCGGAGGAAGAGTACAGAGAAGAGGAAGAGTACAAAGAAGAGGAAGAGTACAGAGCGGAGGAAGAGTACAGAGCGAAGGAAGAGTACAGAGAAGAGGAAGAGTACAGAGTAGGGGAAGGGTACAGAGCAGGGGAAGAGTACAAATCAGGGGAAGCATACAGAGCAGGGGAAGCGTACAGAGCAGGGGAAAGGTACAGAGCAGGCGAAGGGTACAGAGCAGAGAAGGAGTACAGAGCAGCAGAAGTGTACAGAGCAGGGGAAGAATACAGAGCCAGAAGAGTAGAGAGCAAAGGAATAGTACAGACCAGGGGAAGAGTACGGAGCAAAGGAATAGTACAGAGCAGGGGAAGAGTACGGAGCAGGGGAAGAGTACGGAGCAGGGGAAGAGTACGGAGCAGGGGAAGAGTACGGAGCAGGGGAAGAGTGCGGAGCAGGGGAAGAGTGCGGAGCAGGGGAAGAGTGCGGAGCAGGGGAAGAGTGCGGAGCAGGGGAAGAGTACAGAGCAGACTAGGAGAAGGAAAGGGATAGGATAGTGTAGGACAGGGATAAGCAAACTCCGGCACTCCAGCTGTTCTAAAACCCAAACTTCCATAATCCTCTATTCACTTCTATGGAAGTTACAAACACAGCAAAGCAGGAATGCATGCTGGGAGTTGTAGTTTCACAGAAGCTAGAGTGCCGAAGCTTGCTGACCCATGGTGTAGGAGGTGGACATGGTCCTTCATAAAGAGCATTTCTCCTTCTGCACAGTCATAGGTCAAGGGAGGATGGAGCTGACAGAGCACACATGGGCCCCAGCTGCTGATCACAACTGGGTGCAAAGCTAATCATAATACCGTAAAACCCAGACGTTCCCAGATTATAATACACCCCGATCTTACATCACCACCAGTAACCCTGTGCCTGCTGGAGAGGACTATTCTTCCTCTGATTTCAGAGGAGTGGTACTGTGCAGTGTCCATATATACAGGATAAGAGCAGATACTGAGGATTACACCCGGTATACAGGACAGGAGAAGTGGTACTGTGCAGTGTCCATATATACAGAATAAGAGCAGATACTGAGGATTACACCCAGTATACAGGACAGGAGAAGTGGTACTGTGCAGTGTATATATATACAGAATAAGAGCAGATACTGAGGATTACACCCAATATACAGGACAGGAGAAGTGGTACTGTGCAGTGTATATATACAGAATAAGAGCAGATACTGAGGATTACACCCGGTATACAGGACAGGAGAAGTGGTACTGTGCAGTGTATATATATACAGAATAAGAGCAGATACTGAGGATTACACCCAATATACAGGACAGGAGAAGTGGTACTGTGCAGTGTATATACAGAATAAGAGAAGATACTGAGGATTACACCCAATATACAGGACAGGAGAAGTGGTACTGTGCAGTGTATATATATATATACAGAATAAGAGCAGATACTGAGGATTACACCCAGTATACAGGACAGGAGAAGTGGTACTGTGCAGTATATATATATACAGAATAAGAGCAGATACTGAGGATTACACCCGGTATACAGGACAGGAGAAGTGGTACTGTGCAGTGTATATATACAGAATAAGAGCAGATACTGAGGAACTCTTTTTTAATTTTATACAAAAATACAAAAACGTTGCCATAAAATTTTCAAAACAAGGTATAAAGTATATACACTTACCCTACTGGCCCAGCTACATGCATACTATCTCATTCATACCTACTAAAAAAAATGGAGAAAATGAAACTTAGCCTAACGTAAACATCCGATCCGGCTGAGCCCCGACTATATACAAATTTATACAAATTAATCAGAACAGAAACTAAATTACAACTTCTTACAATAAAAAATAATAAACATAAAATAATCATAACAGAAATATCAAATAACTCTAATAATTTATTTTTATTTTTTATTATTATTATTATTTTTTTTAAAATTTTAATTAATTTTTTTTTTTTTTTTTTTCACACATATATGAGAAAACAAACCTATACTAACCCTACCAATCTATCTATCCCATCACCTTCACCCAGGGCCAACCTCCGCCTCTTGTCCCTCCATGAGGCCAGCCCTTCCACCACCACCCACACCCAGCCCCTCGCCTCATGTCCTCCTATGTCCGCATAGTCCAGGGCTGGATGCAGGTCTCCCCACACAAAAATATGAACCCCCCCACCCCATCCCACCCAACCTAACTACACCCCACTTACCCTATCATACAATATATACATCTTATAACAACCATATCAATCTATACAAACCAATGTTAAAATCCACCCGAAGGCCCAAGTTCAGTCATTTGCAAACCTTTCTTCAAAAACTCATCTTAAATACAAAACAAAAACCTAATGTGAAAGCCTCAGCCCAACACCAGGAAAAGTGCTACTGAGGCTAAGGCACATCAAAGGTGAAGCCTCTCCAGAGGTAAGAGACCCCATCCGTACCCACCTTCTCGCACTCAAGAGAGCGAACCTTCGCCAGGTCACCTAGAATGTTCCTACACACCTCTTCCACAGGGAGGACTTTCTGCTGGGTTGAAACTAAACACCGTGCGTTCCATGTGAAGTACCTGATCACTATGCTAACTATAAAAGCTGTGCATGGGTCCCTTCTTCCCAAACCTTTGAATGCTCCATAAGCCCATTCCGCATAGGAGAGGTTGGCTAGCCTAGGCCAGCCAATGGATGCACCCACCCGTTTGTATACCTCTGTATTAAAGGGACACTGAAGCAGGAAGTGCTCCATACTTTCCAGTATGTCGCCACACTCCTCCCGGGGACAACCCCTTTCATCAGAGTTCCTGTACTTCAAGTTGTCCCTTACATACAGCTTCCCGTGAAAGCAGCGCCAAGCCAAGTCCCAAAACTTCAAGGGGATCCTTGCCGAATTTAACAACTGTAACCCCTTGTCTAGATCCCGGCTTGGGCAATCCCTAAGGGCCAGGGGCTTCCAGAAGTGGGTCAACAAGACCCTCTCGTCAAGGGATCTCCTTGACTGGGTCTTGATTTCCCTCACTCCCAAACCCCACTGGCGGATCACCTTCAGAATCGGGGTGACATAAGCCGGAAGATATCCGTGAGGTGTACGCAAATCCTTCACTTGCCCTCCTGTCTCCCACTCCTGGAAGAAAGGCCGAAACCAACCCCTGCAAGAGACTACCCACGGAGGAGCCCTCTCTTTCCAGAGGTTTGCCAGGTTGATCTTAACAAAGGTGTTCACAAGGAACACCACTGGGTTGACCATACCCAACCCCCCTAATCTCCTCGTACGGTATGTCACCTCTCTCTTGACTAGGTTCAGCCTATTCCCCCATAACAGTTGAAAGAACAGACTGTAAACCCGAGTCCAGAGAGGTTCTGGCAAGACACATACACTGGCCAAATAGATAAGCAAAGGGAGAAGGTAAGTCTTGATCAGGTTCACCCTTTCCCTGAGGGTCAAAGACCAACCCTTCCACTGGTCAACCTTCTGAGCGGCGATCGTGAGCCTGCTGTCCCAATTTTGGGTGGGATAATCCCCATGGCCGAATTGAACGCCTAGGACTTTGGCTGACGACTGGGGCTCTGGGAGGGTGTCCGGGAGACCGAAAGATGGGTCACCCCCTCCCAGCCAGAGACTCTCACACTTATCCCGGTTAATCATGGACCCGGAGACTTCCGAGTAGCGTTCTACCTCCGACATCACGTATTCCGCCTCCCCTCCCGAGGACACGAAAACAGTGACGTCATCGGCATACGCCACCACCCTCAGAGTGGCTTCTGGCTCCTCCAGACTCATCCTGACTCCCGCTAACGGTCCCCGATCAATCCTCCTAATAAAAGGATCAATCGCAAACACGTATAAGAGCGGGCTCAATGGACAACCCTGGCGGACTCCAGACCCGACCTCAAAAGGGCTGCCAGACCAACCGTTCACCAGCGGGAAACTCTCTGCCCCTGCATACAAGATCTTTAGCCAATCGACAAACCCTCCCGGCAGGCCATATTTCAGAAGGACTGCCCAGAGGTACTCGTGGTTAACCCGATCAAAAGCCTTTGCCTGATCTAAAGCCAGCATGTACCCCTTCCAGTTACCCGCCCTACTCTGCTCCACTGCCTCTCGGACACCGAGCACAGCACTAAACGTGCTTCGGCCTGGAACTGAGCAATGTTGGGTCTCCGAAAGGAGCCGGGGCGCAAACTGCACCAACCGTTTAAACAGTATCTTGGCCAGGATCTTTCTGTCCGTATTGAGAAGCGCTATGGGACGCCAATTCTCAATACGGCTCGGATCTTTACCCTTTGATATAAGGATCAGAGCTGACCTCCTCATTGACTTCGGCAGAGTACCTGAGGAAAGGCACTCATTGAATACCTTAGTCAAGAGGGGAACCAAGGAGTCCTTAAGGTCTTATAAAACTCGGATGTTAAGCCATCCGGGCCTGGCGACTTCTTTAGGGCAAGCCCTTCGATCGCCAGGCTGACTTCCTCTTCTCTGATTTCTTCTATCAAAACGCCAAGAGAGAGGTCTACTCTTGACTCAGGGATGGTTTCAGCCAGGAAAGCCGAAATCCTGTCCCGATTCAGATCCTTCTTCCTCAAGAGGCACGAGTAGAAGGACTTGACGATTTCCAAGATCCCTGATCTGGACCTATCCAGAGATCCCGTACCATCGACCAGTCCCGTCACCAACTTACTTTTCACTGACATCTTACAGTTTCTGTAAGGGTCGGGCGAGCGGTACTTCCCGAAATCCCTCTCAAAAACCAAAGATGTGTGCCTATCATACTGGCACCTCTTAAGCAAAGATTTCACCCTGGAGATATCCTCTCGGCTACCTCCAGTCGAGACCAGTTGTTCGAGTTTCCTCCTCAGACCCTGATACAAGCGGTACCTGTCCAGGGACCTGAGGCTCGAGAGCTGGCGGAAGAATTTTGCCACCCGATCTTTGAATATCTCCCACCACTCAGACTTAGTGTCACAAAGATCCAGCAACTCTACCTGACTCTGAAGGAAGTCCTTAAAGGATTGTCTCACCTCTGCTTCCTCCAGGAGGGCCGAATTTAGCTTCCAATAGCCTCCTCCCATTTGGGGGGATTCTGCAACATTCAAAGAGAACATAATTAGACAGTGATCGGAGAATTCCACCTCTACCACCTCTAAAGGTGAAAAAGTAGTCTCCTCCTTTAAATAAAACCTGTCTATTCTAGACCTAATCTGACTACCTCTATAATAAGTGAAACCACCGTGGCCTGGGGTGTGCCTAATGTGGACATCCACCAGGCGAGCCTCGCTAGCTATGCTATTCAGGGATACACTATCATAAGCCAGCCGGTTTCTGGCGCCTCCCCGGTCTTGGGACCTTGTGACTGTATTAAAGTCCCCGCCAAAGACCACCTGCCGACTCGTAAAAAGGAAAGGTTTGATCCTCATAAAGAGACGCTTCCGATCCCACCTGGTTTGGGGACCATAGATGTTTATCAGGCGAAGCTCTTGACCCTTCATGAGGACATCTAAAATCAAACACCTCCCCATTTCTAACTCAATCACTCGTCGGCTTTCTACTGGTGCGGTAAAAAGAACCGCCACTCCGCTATACGGCTCAGCCGCAAGAGACCAAAATGATGGACCACACCTCCACTCCTTTTTTGCTTTATACACAGCCGCCAAATCTGGCAGCCTGGTCTCTTGCAAAAATAAAATGTCAGCTTCAACCCGGCTGAGAAAATCAAAGGCTGCAAACCTAGCCGCATCCGATTTAATACTGGCGACATTAATGGTCGCCAGCGTCAACGGAGTGAGTGCCGCCATACAGAGTGATTAAGTTAGACGGCCTTCTTCCTTCCCTTCCCCTTCTTGTTCTTCTTCTTACCCCTCTTGGGGCTACCCCCTAAGGTGGCACGATCTCTTTTGAGAGAGACAGTGGTGTCCATCTCATTAGTCACCACCGCCTCCCCCTTCGCACCACCCTTGTCATTCCCATTCCCAGTGTCTGGACCCGCCCCACCTCCTGAGGACCTTGCATCCTCACCGGAGGGAGGCGCGGGCCCTTCCAGAGGCTCCTTCTCTTGCCCCTCCGGCTCCCCACCTTGAACCTCCTCCCCGGAAGAAGAGGAGGCGGAGATCTCATCCAAGGTGAGGTACCGGTTGGAAAGATCCAGGGGAAGAGAGTCAGGATTAGAGAGGTCCAGGGGGGAGCTGGCTTTGCCTTCCACAGGCACTCTAGTCGGGCTAGATCTTTTTTTGGTCAGACGTTTCCTTCTTATTCTTTTAGACTCTGTCTCACTCCCCTCTGTTGCACTCTCGTAGCAAGAGGACAGAGTCACCTCGGAACGGTCTAGTCTCCTGAGTTCCTCATTCCCCTCGATATCCCCCAGGGTCTCAGCTCTAGGAGAGGCATTCTCTTGGGAGGGCACAGGCATCACCCCAGGACGGGGTTCCACCTGCCCCCTCTCCATCTGACGCCTCTCCCTCCGTCTCTGCTGGGACGGGCCGTCTTTTCTCTTCATCGACCCCACTGCCCTGTCGCCTTCGCCAGCACTCGCCTCGGCGGTGGGGGCCTCCCGGCTCGCCTCCGCGCGTGCACGAGCCACGTTGGCGACAGAGCGAGGGCAACGACTGAACGGGTGCCCTAGCTCACCACACAGGTTGCATCTAATCTGCCCACAAGATGCAGCTAGATGGCCTTCACCCCCGCACAACGCGCACCTCTGCACTTGGCAGCTGGCGCTGAAGTGCGAAGGGCTGCCGCACTTGTAACACAGCTTAGGCTGCCCCCTGTAGAACACCATGATCCTATCCCGACCAAGGAAAGCAGATGATGGTATGTGGGAAACCGACCCCCCTGAATGTTTCAACTTAATCTGAAACGTCCAGGCACCCGACCAGATGCCAAACTCATCCAGGTTCTTGCTAGGAAGACCCTGGACGTCCCCGTACCTGCTCAACCAGGTCAAGATGTCAACACAAGAAAGTGACTCGTTACGGGTGAGAACGGTCACCTTCTTGACCTCATTCTGGCGGGTTATCGCTTGCACAAAAAACCCCTGCCAGTCCGGCTGGTCTTTTGCCAGTTCATACCCAGACCAGAAAAGTTCAAGACCCTCTGGTCGGGCAAAACTGACATCAAACTCCCGGGTGCCATACGGATGTATCAGGGCAAAGATGTCACATGCCCTGATGCCCATCCGAAAGAGAAGCTCTGCCACCCTCTTCCTGGTAGGGCACGCTTCATTGCCTCTCCACTTCAGACAGACAACATTCCGCCTGGTTGACCCGGGGCCGGTTGTGGGTGAGGACCAGGTGGTCTCGCCCCCGCCTTGCTCTCGGAAGGCACGCAGGCCATGCCTGTCTATCCAGAAGGATAGATCCACCTGCTGCCCCCCTACTGTAATGGAATTTTCCCCTCTCCTAAGAGCCTCTAGAAGTTGCCGCTGCAAGTTACCGTCACCAGACATTGGTAATGGGGAGGACAATGGGGACCGCCCCTCCCCCCCTGCGCCGGCAACCACACCAGCATAACTTCTGCCAGGCGCAACCAACGCAGGAGGGGCAGCCGGACCGGGCCCACCCCCATCCCCCCCAGACCTATCTACAGCAGGTGCCACTCCAGACCCCTCTGAAGGGGCTACATGAGGCGCACCGGCCACTTGTACAGTGGGCGGCCGACCTCCAACATTCACCCCTCCATCAGGGCCCAGGGCAACACCAACACCACTAACAAAAACTGTATTTACACAAGTGACCACTTCTTCAGTGGCCACTACCACACTCTCCCCTCCCCCCACACACACTGCTGGGCCAGAGGGGACCGAGGTCACATTATTTGTTTTGTCCAGCATCTCCTTGCTGGACACATTTTTAACAGTCTTTTCTGATTTTTCAGTCTTTCCTGATTTTTCGGGCCGGCGGGCTGTAGAACCACTGGTCCCAGCCACGCCGGCCTTATCCACTTGACGGACAGTGCAGGAGGGAGGGGCGGTGCGCACCACACTCGCATCAGGACCGCCCCCTCCCTCTCTGCCTACACACACACTGCTCTGAGCTTTTCTCTGGACATCCGAAGCCCCACCCCCTCCACCCCTGACCACTCCCACTGCGCCTCCACTCCCCGCCGCCACGACAATACCAGCGGAAGGGACTGAAGCGGAGCAGACCGGGGCAGAGGAGACGGGAACCCCGGCAGGGATTTGGGCATACAAACTGGGAGGGGCGGAGGCAGCCACCTCGCACCCTCCCCCTGCAACTCCGGATCGGGACACCGCTGTACCCGCGGTCCCACCCCCTCCACCCACAGCCGTCCCCACCACCCCCGCCCCCCCGTCCCCCACCGCCATGCCAAAACCGGCAGGGGGGGCTGCAGGGCGCACGGGAGCGGCGAAGCAGACCGGGGCAGAGGACGCAGACCCCAGGACAGGGATCCCGGCAACAACCTCTGCAAGGGGGTCAGTGGCAGCCACACCGCCCCGCCGCACCTCCACCCGGCACTTGTCCAGTGCCCCAGCAGAGGCGGGCGGAGCTATCCGACCACCAACCATGTCCCCCTCGCCGCCCGCCCCGGGAGCCTTCCTGTCTGGCCCCTCCAGCTTTTCCTCACCGCCCCTGTTACCGCAAACAGGGACGGCGTCCTGCGCCATCTTTGCCACGTCTTTCTCCCCACTCCTATGCACCGATCCCACAGCAGAGACCGGGCCAGGGAGGATGGTGGGGTTCGTGCCCTGAGCTGGCTTTGCAGCTGGCCCAGGGCACGCAGGGTGGGTCACATAGACATACCTCACCTCTGGCTTTAATGTCTTTGCCTTTCTCTTTTTTCCCATCGGCTCATCTTCAGGCAATTCGTCACCAAAACAAATGTCCTCACTAATTTTGGGGGACTCCAGGTGGCGTATCTCGGCCATAAGCTGCCCCCCAACTCCGCTGTTATCACTGAACTCGCCTTCTTCGTCAGAGCTAGTGGGGGGCAGGCATACCTGCTCTGCGGTGATGCCAGTTTCCGCAGGCTGCCCCCCCATGTCCGACTCTTCCTCCTCACTAGAGGAGTCATCTTCTTGCTGCTTTTTGTTTCCAGCCATTTCATTAAACCTTTGATCATTCATGAGCTTTTCCTTGAAGGGACCACTGTTATCCAGAATGGCCCCCATTCTTTCCTGCAGCTCTTTAATGACTTCTTTTAAGATTTTTATTTTTCTTGATATTTCTGGCCTTTTTTTTCTTTCCGCTTTGTCCACCTTCCCCCTCTCAAGCTTCAGGTTCTCCCTCACCTTCTTGAGGGTCCTATTCGCTTCCTCGTACTCCCGGAGATAGGCCGTGATCCGGGAGCTGTAAACGGCGATTAGTTCCCGGGGCTTCATGTTGCCCCAGTCAGCCTCAACCGGAACCGTCCCATCCCCAGGAGCACTCCGCGTACCTCTTGGAGGGCTACTGTCCGCCCTCCTGGAACTGCCGGCGATGGACACGGCTTCACCTCCGGGGGCTGCAGGGGCCGCTGCACCACGACTCCTGCTGGATCTTCTGACCCCCGAGGCGGGAGATGGAACTGAGGCCGGTAGCTCACCTCCCCTACCTCCCGCCGGCCTACCCCGGGAAGCAGGATCCTGGGTCTTCAGTCGCTTCATTGCCCAGGACCCCACCACCTCCCTGGGGAGAGAGGCAGGGCCTGGGCTGGGATAGATGGAAAAATCCCTGGAAGCGGCTGGACAATCAGCAGGAGCTCCTCCAAACACGACCACACCCGTCCACTGACTCCTGCACACACGACCACTGGCTCCTGCACACTGAGGATTACACCCAGTATACAGGACAGGAGAAGTGGTACTGTGCAGTGTATATATATACAGAATAAGAGCAGATACTGAGGATTACACCCGGTATACAGGACAGGAGAAGTGGTACTGTGCAGTGTATATATATACAGAATAAGAGCAGATACTGAGGATTACACCCAATATACAGGACAGGAGAAGTGGTACTGTGCAGTGTATATACAGAATAAGAGAAGATACTGAGGATTACACCCAATATACAGGACAGGAGAAGTGGTACTGTGCAGTGTATATATATATATACAGAATAAGAGCAGATACTGAGGATTACACCCAGTATACAGGACAGGAGAAGTGGTACTGTGCAGTATATATATATACAGAATAAGAGCAGATACTGAGGATTACACCCGGTATACAGGACAGGAGAAGTGGTACTGTGCAGTGTATATATACAGAATAAGAGCAGATACTGAGGATTACACCCAGTATACAGGACAGGAGAAGTGGTACTGTGCAGTGTATATATACAGAATAAGAGCAGATACTGAGGATTACACCCGGTATACAGGACAGGAGAAGTGGTACTGTGCAGTGTATATATACAGAATAAGAGCAGATACAGAGGATTACACCCAGTGTACAGGACAGGAGAAGTGGTACTGTGCAGTGTATATATATACAGAATAAGAGCAGATACTGAGGATTACACCCGGTATACAGGACAGGAGAAGTGGTACTGTGCAGTGTATATATATACAGAATAAGAGCAGATACTGAGGATTACACCCGGTATACAGGACAGGAGAAGTGGTACTGTGCAGTATATATATATACAGAATAAGAGCAGATACTGAGGATTACACCCGGTATACAGGACAGGAGAAGTGGTACTGTGCAGTGTATATATATACAGAATAAGAGCAGATACTGAGGATTACACCCAGTATACAGGACAGGAGAAGTGGTACTGTGCAGTGTATATATACAGAATAAGAGCAGATACTGAGGATTACACCCGGTATACAGGACAGGAGAAGTTGTACTGTGCAGTGTATATATATACAGAATAAGAGCAGATACTGAGGATTACACCCGGTATACAGGACAGGAGAAGTGGTACTGTGCAGTGTATATATACAGAATAAGAGCAGATACTGAGGATTACACCCAGTACACAGGACAGGAGAAGTGGTACTGTGCAGTGTATATATATACAGAATAAGAGCAGATACTGAGGATTACACCCAGTATACAGGACAGGAGAAGTTGTACTGTGCAGTGTATATACAGAAGTTGCACTGTGCAGTGTTTGTGTCCCGGGATCTGTTTGGGTTTCGTTCTGATTTGTGACTCATTGCGGATTTTTTCCTGAAGGTGGAGTCAGGAAAGTCTGATGGCAATAATAACAGGAATCTTGGATTTTCGGAGGAGTGGTGCAGGGTGAGGCTGGTGGAAGCTGCCAGGTCTTGGGCGATGCTCTTTACTGAGGGCGAGTAACATCCTGCAGCATCATATTGGCGGGGTGTCCTTTCAGCGGTGTCTTTATTTAGTAGTCTGTCCCTTTTTGAGTCTTGTACTCAGTTATGTGATGTCTTATGCTCCAGTCACATCCAGAGCTGCGGTCACTGCTCTGTTGGCTACCATGAAGCAGTGCATTGTGGTGTTTACACAGAACTGATTGACCGGCCGCGGTCTATAGACCACACTAATGACGAGGATCCACAATAATGATGGAGGCGGACCCCCAGTGGTGCGTTACACTCTGCTGTTCTTGTGCTGTGCCCCTCTTGTAATCAGCTGGCGCCCTCTAGTGGCCACCTCTGGGTATGGCGCGCTGTCATGGTACAGAAGTCACATCCTGCATCACACAAAGTGTCTGTGACCGGAGACCCCTGACGGGGCCAAGGGGAGGATGCAAAGAAGCGCAGGATCGGGCTAGGACGGGCGCCAGCGTATATATGGAGACTGGGGGTTAAACTGCAAGTGTAGCAACAGTGTCACAGCGCACACCCTAGGCCGTGACACTCCCACCCCTCAAAGCCCCCTCCCCACCAAAAAAAGGGGAAACTAGTGAGGAACACAAAAACAGGGATGGGGGAAGGGAAAAAAAAGTAGCAGAATCAGTGTCAGCGCAAGCGAGTCTCCCCAGAACTGCTGCCAGCCCCTGGAGCAACACACAGGAACCCTGGCGCCAGCCACCAAGCAGCCCGGAGAGACCGCACTGATCACTGCGTCCACACTCAGCCACGGTTCGCACCAAGTCGCTGCCAGCATGCATCCCCCACCAGCATACACCAAAGCCAGTTCAACAAGGACTGCAGCCAGCCACACCGACACAAGCGTCAGAACCACTGAGACGTGGACGAGGGGAGACCCAAACACAAGTGCCGGTTCACACCAACTGCAACCAGAGCTACAGAGAACTGCACTGTAACAGGATTCCCCTTGGCAGGCGACACATGCTGCGCCCTCTTCCGAAGGCGCCAAGCAAGGAGCCTTTGTGGTCATACTGTCACGGCGGGGAGTGGGGGAAACCCCCCACCGTGCGGTGTCAAAGGGATAACGGGTTGCTGCTAGGCCAGGACGCCGGGATCAGGGAGCAGGTCACCTCCTAATGCGTCCCTACTTCTGACCCTGACTCCTAACCGTATGAGCCAACCCAGATGGTAGGAGGGCTCATACTCCGGAACCTCGGGTCCCTACTAGCCCTCAGGAAATCCCTGGACTAGGAGCAGGGTAAGACGACCTGTTCCTCCACAACACGGACGAACAGGAGTCTCCACTGGCCAAGCTGCAAGGGAAGGAGTACATATACAGCATATGGATATGGCAGGTAAACGAGACCAGTAACACACTTACCTGCCACAGACACACTGATTGGAAACCGTGCACAAGTGCTGATGTCCACACCAACATAAAAGGACACAGCACACACCACAAACCACACAGGAACCCAGGACATCCATAGCTGCAATAACGTGAGACACCACAAAAACATCTACTATCTTCTATGACCACAAGGGTGGTCCTCACTGGACAGATGGCATATGAAGACCAGGAGGATAACTCCAGCATACACCATGGCTGGAGTACCCCTCAGCTTCAGTGTCATGCCCGCCCTGACAATGTGCGGAGGTCGGCCAGAATAGCAGCACGAATTTAGTGTTTTGTTTTGGAGCCGTGCTGGATCCGCCTCTCATCAGGTGCACTGGGTGGGGTCATTAGTTTAAATAGCACTCCATCCCAGTGCTCTGAGCGGATTATAGGAATCACTTTGGTCTTGGAAGCTAGGAAGGAAGGTTGGCTGTTCCAGCTCAGAAAGATAAGTGTGGTTTCAAGTTTGATTGTTTTGTGTCATCTCTCCCATCCAGGTTCTGTGCGAGCAGGCTGCTCCTATTTCCCCTCTACACCATCTCAGGGAATTTAGGGTGTTTCAGCCCAGGCACGGGGACACATCATACCTACCACCAAGGTTTGCATGTGGGCTGAGCAGTGCAGGGAGAGAGGTCAGGGATTAGCTAGGAGGTGACCCTTCCCCTGCCTCTCGCCTAGAGCCTGGTTGGTGGTTTATCCGTTAGTCTGAGTGCACGTCCGCCGTGACATTCAGGCATCCAGCAGAGGCTAAATAGCCCAAGCAGCCGCAGCCACACACACATAAACCAGTGTTAAAACACTAGGAAGGGAGTTAACCCTTCCAACACCAGACAAGGGGAGGAAGCTACTTAAAGGGGAAGTGCACACACACGCATAGGAAAGCTACACGTTGCAGCAGGCAACAACATGCATGGCAACCATGTCACAGCAATCACCCAGAAGGCCGAGACACTGCCACTGCATGCACACACAGCAACACGGGCAACTGCAAGTGTAGCAACAGTGTCACAGCGCACACCATAGGCCGTGACAGGTATTTTATATTGCAATATAATGTATAATGTCATGTTAATTCCTGTGTACCAGGCCTGTTAGGGGTGTAATTTCTCCTCCCAAGCTGTAGAGGGAGCTAGGGAACCCCCTAGTATATATAGTTAGGCCCAGACAGGAAGGAGTTAGTTCAGTCTAATCCAGGAGGCTAAGTAGCTCAGGCTAGCCTGCCTGAGGTCCCTGAGCAAGAGATGCTCAGAAGTTAATCCAGGGGAAGAAGTTACCTCCTGAGGATATCTAGCACCTTTAAAAGTACAGTGCAGAGCCACTTTTATCCAGCCAAATAGAAAGCTGAAGGGCAGAAGGATATTTACAGCAAGAGGATATATACCGGAGGAAGTTTTCCCTACCCAAGGATAAAGCCAGCAATAGGGCATACGGGCCTTGGTGAAAGCCAGACAGGATCTGAGGAAAGTACAGCCTGATCTGTAAGTGTTATACCCTCTGAGTATCTTGCAAAGACTTAGCCTGCCAATTATATGAAGCCTGCCTGTATCCAACATTGTACATATGGAACTAACTAAAGACTGTATATAGTTGAACTGTTCAGTAAAAAGAAGTTCTGGTTCACTGCAACTGTGTGTACCTCAATTCTTCCTACAATAAATCGGTGTGCCACCGTTACCGGCACTGGCATCACGAACTATAAGGGATCTTGTCACAGGCACACTAAACCTACAACACCCAGGGCACCTCACCTACCAGTGTTAGGTTCCCGAGCTACTTGAGAAACCTTGGCGCGGTGCTAGGGCTCAGACATGTCCTACACCGTAGGATATGTTGGCTAATCTCTCAATTTTAAAATCAGTTTGAGGGTTTAGTGAGACCGCAGAGTGCACCTGTCTTTGTTATTATTTTGTTATATTGTTATATTGATTATCACATCCACATAATAGCTATCTTGTGTAGGATGTCTATTGTGGTACTTGTGGTTCGCTGCGGGCATCCTCCATTGTATGCATTTTTGCTGGGGATCATTATTAGCAACGGGCCACAAGTGCAGGATTTGCTCCCCTATATATATGCACAACTGCATGTGAGTTTGAGCATTTCCTGCTTGTTTAATACCACGCCATTCTTTTCACATCACCTACCACCTGGCCTGGTCTCTATACACAGAGAGTGCCCCAGAGGATCCATGTGCCAGCCTCTCCATCACTGCTGTACGCCTGCCCAGGGTATATAAAAACTGTGAGTACCAAGAGCAACCCTCGGTTTGTTAACTACCCCTGTGACCTCACATTCGCTCACCCTGCAGGGCTGCGTACTGCATATTTTGGCGTCACGAACAGGATGCGATTATTCCTACGCCATAGTGGAATCTGAACTGTGTGCCAATATTGCCTATAAAGTGATAAATGCCCTATCTATTTATTTGAAAATTGTTGGGCCAAAAAACTGTGAAAAATCGCGGTGTGAAAACTGTATATTGTGAACTGTTTGCCGCTTCCTAAGTCACCGCTTGCTGTCAGTGAATTGACAGCCTTATGCTTAAAGATGGCCGCCTAAGCTACTGGAATTATTGCTGCACCATCGTTGTGTCCCTCTGGCGAGAAAAAGAAGGAAAGGTACTGCCCTGCCTGTAAAGAAGATACCGCCTACCTCGAATCCTGGAGCTCAGAGAGGCCGCGCCTCTCTCCTGACGCTGCGCGTGGGACCTCCGCACGACGTAATCTCGTACCTCGCGAGACCTGGACTGCGCATCACCGGAGTGAGTAAACTTTCGGTACTAACCGATTCCTTTGTATTCAAGTACCGGGAGGATTCCGATCCTTGCTGGGAGACTGGGGGGAGGTCCCTCGTTAGTAATAAGAGACTTAATCCAGGGGAGAACACATCCAATTCGGATTTTGGTCTGCTCCACTGCTCCTTAAAGGGCCATACCCGCTCCGGGGTCACCATTAGTAACGGCCTAAGAAAGTGAAGTTCAGCATGAGTCTGCCTACAGAACTTGTCCCCATAGACCACGCCATGTCCGCACCTGAGGGAACGGGGCAGGTGGCCCCCAATGAGCCTTCTGTAATTCATGCAGATGAGAACAGGGCGCCCGCCGCTGCGGCAGCATCCAGTCTGATGCCGCTGACCATGCCATATTATTTCGGGGCCCCCTGGTTCCCGCGATACTCCGGGGAAGCCCACAAACTTAAAGACTTTAAAGACCAGATCATGGCCTTATTCCGGCTCTATCCTATCTCCGCGGAGCAACAGATGGAGATCCTCTTAGCGCAGTTAGAAGGGGCCGCCCACAGGGAAGTCATGTCATGGCCCAGCTCCGAAAAAAAATATATGGGACAGATCTTTGATCGCCTCGGCACCACGTTTGAAGCTAGGACGGTGTCGGAAGTTAAGATGCGATTTTTCAGCAGAAAGCAACAGCCTGGAGAGTCACTCCGTGATTTTGCTTTGTCCCTGCAAGAGACCTTGAGGACCGTGGTCTAAGTGGACCCCCGGGAGGCTGAGGACCAGGACCGGACTCTGAGAGAGCAGTTCATTGCGGGTGTAAACACTGAACAATTAAAGGGCCAGCTGAGGATGCTGTCGGCCCAAAACCCCAATTGTGCGTTTTTGGACTTTAAGGAGCTGGCCATCAGTATCCTGGGTCAAAACCCGCTCTCAGGGCCGGCGGCCTCCCTTGAACCTCAGGCCTGCCAGCCAAAAATTATTGATGTGAAAACGTCCGGAGCCAGTCAAGCCACCCAGGCTCCAGTAACAGATGTGGTGGCGGCGTTAATGGAGCAAGTTAACCATCTCACTAAGAGCCTGGAAAAGGTGTGCAGGAAAATAGAGGAATGGGAAAGACCATTGTTATTGGAAGACGAAAGCCCCTTACCTCAAAGACTCCTCCCGCCTGCATATAAGGAGGTATACTCCAAAGAACCGGATGGACGACCGAATTACCGGTCTAAGAATCGCAAACAGCCTGTCTGCACCTATTGTAAAAAATATGGCCATACTGAGACAACGTGTTGGCAGTTAAACGGGCCACCCCCGAGGCCGAGGAGCGCCCCTCGGGAGGTAGAACAGTAGGTCCAAAGGATCCAAGTTGGATGCCCAGATACGTGGGATCTCGTCCGAAAATTAACATATGCATCAACGGGATACCTTTTGAAGCCCTGCTGGATACTGGGTCTCAGGTCACCACCATCCAACGACCCACCTTTGACAAATTCTGGGATTCAAGTCTCCTCACCCAGCCACCGGAATCCTGGCTGGATATCATTGCTAGCAACGGCAAGCCGGTGAAAGTCCATGGGTACTGGGAACCTACCCTTCAGGTGGGAGAAGCCCCCTTACCACAGCAAGGTGTGATTGTGGTGCAAGCCGGAGATAAAGGGGGACACCCCGTGATCTTAGGGACTAATGTCTTTAAAAATTGTTACTCCGAGGTACTTGAGGCCCTGAACCAGTCCATACCTTCAGCTTCACCTGCTTCTAAAAGAGTCATTCAAAAGACTATCAGTGTGCTGTGTGCTCAGCAAAAATTTACGAATGGAAAAGGAGAAATTTGCACTGCCCGGATCCGGGATAACCAGCCGGTGATCCTGCAACCAAATTCCCAAATCCTTTTGTGGTGCCGTGCTGTACTAGGGATCCAGGGCTAAGACTATCAAGCCCTGGTGGAGCCTATCCAGATTGAAAATCATCCCTTCGTGCGAGCAGCCAAGAGCCTGGTGACCGTATCTCAAGGTAAAGTGCCTGTCCGTCTGATTAATTTCAGTGATCACCCTGTTGCTCTCTCTAAGCACTGCCCCGTTGCTCAGCTTTTCCAGGTATCCTTCCAGGATGTGATCCGTCTGCCTGCCACGGAGACGTCTCAAACTGCACAGAGCAGCAGCGCCCCTGCCAGCGCCTCTTCAGTATCCTAGTGGGAGGAACTTCATGTGGGGAACGAATCCACCCCGAAGGATCAAATAGAGGGAGTCGTGAATCTGGTGAAGGAGCACCACCAGGCCTTTAGCAAGCACTCCACGGACTACGGAGAGGTCAGTGTAATCAAACACACCATACCTACTGGCTCTCAGATCGTACACAGGAACCGTTTAAAGCCCTGGATAGAAGGAGAAACTGCAACAGAGGACATTGAGCCAGAGTCTCCTGAGCCAGAGTCGTCGGCCCAACCTGTTGATTCTATGCAGGCTGTTGAGAACCTGTTACATGACAAAGAGCCACTTCATTGGTTCCTCACACCCTGGTTGAACTTGGTGGTACCGGCTCCAGTTCCTGCTAGTCCTCAACCCCAGGAGGACCTGTCCCAGTGTAACAAACCTACAGGCTCACCTGAGTCAGAGGACCGCTTGCTGGAGGTAGGAGTGGAGCCCAGTGGCAACGACCGCAGGCAGGTAGTAGGTGCAGGAAGTCTGGCAGAGGCGTAGCCGGTAGGCAGGCGGTGGGTCAGGGCAGGCGGCAGTAAGGGTGGTCAGACAATCCGGATGGCAACGGTGGTAGCAGTTCAGTTGGTAGGGACAAGCAGAAGAGTAGTCGGTAGGCAATTCCTGGTCAGCAGTGGACTTCCAGCAGTAGCAAGAGCAGCAGATGAGGAGAAGCTTGATCAAGGCTCAGGAGCTCAATAATCAGCAAACTGGAGTGCAAGGGGCTGGACTTATATAGGGAAGTACCAGGTGTGGGGAATCAAGGGTAATGAGCAAGGCTTGGCAAGACTGAGGTTAACTAATAGGCTTCAGGGAGGAATGTCCAGAGAGGACGGTAGCCTAGTAAGCAGGGCTACCGCCTGGGATGTGGCTGGTCACGGGTTCGAATCCCGACAGTACTCCCCCCCTTCCAAGGTGACCTCCGGGCACCACAGCGGCAGGCTTACCGGGGTGCCGTTGGTGGAACTCTTTTACCAGTCTGGGGGCGTGGACATTTTCTTCTCGCTCCCAGGAGTTATCCTCGGGAGGGTAACCCTCCCACCCAATTAGGTATTGTAGTCTTCCCCGGTGGATCCTGGAGTCGAGAATCTTTGCGACAACGTAATCTTCTTCACCCTGTACCCTCACGGGTGGTGGAGGGGGCGAGTGGCAGCCTGTGAAGGTGTTCTCCACGTATGGCTTGAGGAGAGAGCAATGGAAGACAGGGTGCACCCTAATGGAGGCCGGAAGGTCGAGCCGGAACGTGACCTCGTTGATTTGTGCGGTGATCCGGAACGGACCCATGTATCTTTGGGCAAATTTTTTGGAGGGGACCTTCAATCTGAGGTTACTGGTGGACAGCCACACCTTGTCTCCCACATGGAAGCCCGGGGTGGGTTTGCGACGTCTGTCTGCTCCCTGTTTAAAGCGCCTCTGGGCAAACTGGAGGTTGTCTATAATGTTCTTTTGTGCCTCCTGTAGGGTTGTTAGGCGTTCGGCCACTGCTGGGAGGGTGGAGGCGACGGGTAGGTGGGGAATGAACACCGGGTGCGAGGCTGTGTTAGCAAAGAAGGGGCTGTGCTTGGTTGAGCTGTGCTCAGCATTGTTGTAGGCGAACTCGGCCGTGGGGAGATGATCAAGCCAGTCATCCTGCAGGTGGGAGCTGAAACAGCGTAGGTATTGCTCTAGGGTCTGATTAGTTCTCTCCGTCTGCCCGTTTGACTGAGGGTGAAAAGCAGAGGACAGGTTCACTTTAACCCCGAGCGCCAGGCAGAAGTTCTTCCAGAACTTTGAGGCAAATTGTACGCCTCGGTCGGAGACCATCTCGTCCGGGATCCCATGCAGCCTGAAGACCTCTCTGAGAATAAGATCGGCCGTCTGTTTGGCTGTGGGTAGGCCTTTGTAGGGGATGAAATGGGCCATCTTGGTGAGACGGTCGACCACGACCAGGATGGTGTTCATCCCTTTTGAAGGAGGAAGGTCTACCACAAAGTCCATGGAGATCGAGCCCCAGGGGCGGGAGGGAATCGGGAGGGGTTGTAACAGACCAACGGGAGAGGAACGAGGAGTCTTATTGCGGGCACAGACCGTGCATGAGGAGATGTACCTCTTGATGTCCTCCTTGTATGTTGGCCACCAGAAGGAGCGGGAGAGAAGCTCCTGGGTCTTTCTTGTGCCAAAATGGCCGGCCACCTTGGAGTCATGGTTGAGTTTGAGCACTTCGAGCCGTGCGATTTCTGGTACATATAGTTGTAGGTCCTGATGAAACCAATCGTCTTAGTACCACGGGCGAATCTAAATTCCTCTCGGTCACGAGGGGAATATAGAGACAAAAAGAGAAAGGGGTGGGGGGCGCACAATAGGGTAGTACGTTCAACACAAACTAAATTGTTTGACAAATAGAGGTGCTCACCTTTAGGGGTTGTGCAAGTATAGACACAACTCTATTGTAGATATGTAGGTAGTTTATAGACCTTTGGGATCCGTGAGTGCAGCCGCAGAAGGAATGTCTTTGGGATCGGATGCCCAATCCCCCAAAGGATGCTTGCAGTAGGAGAAAATTCTGATCAGGCGCAAAATCACTGGTTCCAATGAGTCTCTGTTGGTGAATCTTCTTTATTTACATAATAGTTATGCATAGAACAACGCGTTTCGGGGCTCAAACTGTCCCCTTCATCAGGTTAGCATATGGTCACCATATGCTAACCTGATGAAGGGGACAGTTTGAGCCCCGAAACGCGTTGTTCTATGCATAACTATTATGTAAATAAAGAAGATTCACCAACAGAGACTCATTGGAACCAGTGATTTTGCGCCTGATCAGAATTTTCTCCTACTGATGAAACCAATGACCGTTCTTAAACGTAAGGCTGACATTCCCTGTGGGGTGGGAGAGGAAGGGGTCATTTTCATATCCTTCTTTGATTGTGCCCAGGAGTTCTTTAGAGTAGGTGGCCCCTACGACCCTTCTCTCGGGTAGGATGTTATTTTGGCCCTTGTTACTCTGTGAGGGCTCGGAAAACATTCTGGAGAGGGCGTCAGCCTTGCCGTTTTTTGATCCGGGGCGATAGGTGATGAGAAAGTTGAAGCGGGAAAAGAATAGGCTCCATCTGGCCTGTCTGGCTGAGAGTCTCTTAGCGCTGCGGATGAACTCGAGGTTCTTGTGGTCAGTTAGTACGATTATGGGGTTGGTGGCTCCCTCCAGCAGGTGTCTCCACTCGGAGAAGGCATCCTTGATCGCCAGTAGTTCTTTGTTCCCGAGGTCATAGTTCTTCTCGGAGGGGGACATCTGGCGGGAGAAATATGCGCACGGGTGTAATAGCATCCTCTCCCCCGTCCGTTGTGACAAAACTACCCCCACCGCGGAGTCTGATGCATCCACTTCGACTGTAAATGGCAGCTCGGGGTTCGGGTGGATTAGGATTGGAGCAGAAGTGAAGAGGAGTTTCAACTTGGTGAAGGCCTCCTGGGCCTTGAGTGTCCAGGAGAAGGGGACTGCCTTCTTGGTGAGTTGGGTGATTGGTGCTATGACCTTGGAGAAGTTCCGGATAAACTTCCGATAGAAGTTGGCGAAGCCAATGAATCTTTTTTGATCTCCTTCTCGTTTCTCGGAACGGGCCAGTTCATCACAGCTTGGACCTTCCCCGGATCCATACTTAGGCCCTCAGGGGAGATGATGTATCCGAGGAACTGAGTGGTGGTTCGCTCAAACTCGCATTTCTCTAGCTTGATATAGAGAGAGTTCTGTTGGAGTCTCTGCAGTACCCTGCGGACGTGTTCGCGGTGCTGCTCGAGGTCTTCAGAGAAGATCAAGATGTCGTCCAGGTAAACGACTACAAACAGATCCAGCATGTCCCTGAGGACGTCGTTAATGAAGTGCTGGGAGGTGGCGGGAGCATTGCAGAGTCCGAAAGGCATGACCAGGTACTCGAAATGACAATAACGTGTCCGGAAGGCGGTCTTCCATTCGTCCCCAGGGCGTATTCGGACGAGGTTGTAGTCCCCTCGAAGGTCGAGTTTAGTGAAGATCTTCGCTGCCCGGAGTCCAGAAGTTCTAAAATTAGTGGGAGCGGGTACCGTTTTTTTGCGGTTATGTTGTTAAGCTTTCTGTAGTCTATGCAGGGACGCAGGGAGGAGTCTTTTTTCTCTACGAAGAAAAAGGGGGCTCCCGCTGGGGAGGTAGAGGGCCGGATGAACCCCTTCCTCAGGTCCTCGTCCAGGTACTCTTTCAGAGCCTTGAGTTCAGGCTCTGAGAGGGGGTAGATACTGCCAAAGGGTATTTCGGCCCCGGGCAACAGTTCTATAGGGCAGTCGTAGGGTCGGTGTGGTGGCAGCTTGTCTGCGTTTTTCTTGTCGCAGACATCCTGGAACTCGCTGTATTGAGGCGGTAGCAGATCCTTGACGGATAGTTTTGAGATGGTGGTGTCTTCGGGTGGAAGGATGGTTTTGTGGGAGCAATTTAGCGAGCAGAACTCGGACGGGAATCGTATGCAGCGGGTTTCCCAGTCCACCGAGGGGTTGTGGGTGGCCAACCAAGGGATGCCCAAGATCACCGGGAACTTTGGGAAAGCGATCAGCGAGAAGTGGATCTTTTCGCGGTGATCGGGTTCTATGAGGAGTTGTAGTTCGGTGGTCTCGTGAGTGGCCGGCCCCGAGGAGAGTGGGGATCCGTCGACGGTTTCCAGGTCAACGGGGGCTGCCTTGATTGTCAGTGGAATGTTCTTTTCGCGGGCGAAGGTTAGGTCCATTAAGTTGCCTCCCGCCCCGGAGTCTAACATCGCTGAACAGGGGAGTTGTCGCCCCTCAATGTCGATGAGGATGGGAACGATGAAGTGGGATCCATGAGCCGCCGTGTTGTTATTTTCCGGGGCTGCTGGCGGGGTTGGAGTCTGTGGTTGCTCCTTTAGTTCCGTGATGGCAATAGTCTTTCGGATCTTATGAGGACATTTGATGGCAAAATGAACCGGCTCCCCACAGTAGAGGCAGAGGTTTTCGGCCAGCCGTCTCTCCTTCTCAGCTGTAGATAGAGACCTACGTAGAGCGTCGACCTGCATAGGTTCAGTTGCTGATTGGGGGTCGCTCTGGGCGGTGGAAGAGAAGGAGTAAGTGGGTCTGTGGTCCGAGGACCAGAGTCTTTCTGTCTTCCTCTCGGAGAGTCTTTGATCTATCCTGATGCATAACTGAATGAAGTCATCCAGATCGTCCGGGGCCTCAACTCTGGCGAGTTCGTCCTTTATTAATTCTGACAGGCCTCGCCGGAATTGGCTCCTCTGTGCCGCTGGGTTCCAGGTGGTGTCCGTGACCCAACGGCGAAACTCGGCGGTGTATTCGGCGACGGAGCGTCTCCCTTGCCGCAGACCATGTAGTCGCGCCTCAGCTGTCGCACAGCGGTTGGGGTCGTCGAAGACTTGGCTCATGGCGGTGATGAAGTTGTTTAGGTTGTCCAGGAGCTGACTGTTAGTCTCCACGTAAGGTGATGCCCATACTAATGCTTCTTTCGTCAGGAGATTGACCATGAATAGCACCTTCTTTTTCTCGGTGGTGAAGGGGGCCGGGTACATCTGAAAATAGATGTGGCATTGGTTTAGAAACCCCCGATACTGGCGTCTGTCGCCGCCGAATCTTGATGGGAGTGGCATGCGGGTGTCTGCGGCCGCGCCGCGGACGTCCAGGTGTTGCCTCTGTAGTTCAATAATCTCCCTTTGCTGGCTCTGGACTACGCCTTGGAGCTGGGCAAATTTCTCCTGATATGTAGTACCAAATTCTTGAAGTTCGGAGACCTGCTTACGCAGAGTGGCCATTGCGGACTCCATATTGTGGCTGATTATTCTGTAACAATCCTACAGGCTCAACTGAGTCAGAGGACCGCTGGCTGGAGGTAGGAGTGGAGCCCAGTGGCAAGGACCGCAGGCAGGTAGTAGGTGCAGGAAGTCTGGCAGAGGCGTAGGGTCAGGGCAGGCGGCAGTAAGCGTGGTCAGACAATCCGGATGGCAACGGTGGTAGCAGTTCAGTTGGTAGGGACAAGCAGAAGAGTAGTCGGTAGGCAATTCCTGGTCAGCAGTGGACTTCTAGTAGTAGCAAGAGCAGCAGATGAGGAGAAGCTTGATCAAGGCTCAGGAGCTCAATAATCCGCAAACTGGAGTGCAAGGGGCTGGACTTATATAGGGAAGTACCAGGTGTGGGGAATCAAGGGTAATGAGCAAGGCTTGGCAAGACTGAGGTTAACTAATAGGCTTCAGGGAGGAATGTCCAGAGAGGACGGTAGCCTAGTAAGCAGGGCTACCGCCTGTGATGTGGCTGGTCACGGGTTCGAATCCCGACACCCAGGGTGTACCTGAAAGGGCTCCAGAACCTGCGGATTCCTCTGAGCCAAGGCACGAAGAGTCTCTGCCAGTAAGGAGATCCACGCGGCCTACTAAGAGGCACCCACCTGTGAGATTTGGAGACTACATTGTTGACCAGAGTAACTCCTCCCGGGAAACCCCTGTTTAACTGTCTACAAGACCTGGGTATGGACTCATTTCGTTCTTTTGAGCCTCCAGGAACTTATGTTATATTTGTATTTTATTATTATGGTCTATCCTGGTTATTCCTGATACGCTGTACCAGGTCAGCGCCCCTGTTCCCTATATTATCCTGTGTGAAGAGAATGACGCCCCTTTTCACCGCACTTGTTCCTTTGCCAGCGGAGCTGCCTGATATTTTCCTTGCAAATGTAGTGTTTGTTGTATATGCCTGCTTTGCATTTTTGTCTTTCAGGTCACAGTTTTCAGCTAGGCGGGCCCCCTGTGTTGCGCTGAGGACGGGCAACCTCAAAGTAGCGGTGTATGTAGTGTCCCACTACATAAGGGTGGGCACTACTAAGGGTCATGTTGCCCCACCTTCTGTGGGAAATTGCTATGGTATTTTATATTGCAATATAATGTATAATGTCATGTTAATTCCTGTGTACCAGGCCTGTTAGGGGTGTAATTTCTCCTCCCAAGCTGTAGAGGGAGCTAGGGAACCCCTAACCCCTTAGTATATATAGTTAGGCCCAGACAGGAAGGAGTTAGTTCAGTCTAATCCAGGAGGCTAGGTAGCTCAGGCTAGCCTGCCTGAGGTCCCTGAGCAAGAGAAGCTCAGAAGTTAATCCAGGGGAAGAAGTTACCTCCTGAGGATATCTAGCACCTTTAAAAGTACAGTGCAGAGCCACTTTTATCCAGCCAAATAGAAAGCTGAAGGGCAGAAGGATATTTACAGCAAGAGGATATATACCGGAGCAAGTTTTCCCTACCCAAGGATAAAGCCAGCAATAGGGCATACGGGCCTTGGTGAAAGCCAGACAGGATCTGAGGAAAGTACAGCCTGATCTGTAAGTGTTATACCCTCTGAGTATCTTGCAAAGGCTTTGCCTGCCAATTGTATGAAGTCTGCCTGTGACCAATATTGTACATATGGAACTAACTAAAGACTGTATATAGTTGAACTGTTCAGTAAAAAGCAGTTCTGGGTAACTGCAACTGTGTGTACCTCAATTCTTCCTACAATAAATCGGTGTGCCACCGTTACCGGCACTGGCGTCACGAACTATAAGGGATCTTGCCACAGGCACACTAAACCTACAACACCCAGGGCACCTCACCTACCACCTGGCCTAGTCCCTATACACAGAGAGTGCCCCAGAGGATCAATGTGCCAACCTCTCCATCACTGCTGTACGCCTGCCCAGGGTATATAAAAACTGTGAGTACCAAGAGCAACCCTCGGTTTGTTAACTACCCCTGTGACCTCACATTCGCTCACCCTGCAGGGCTGCGTACTGCAATATGACTTTTCACTGAGAGACAGACAGGGACCTGAGGAAGGACGGTATATAACTCCTCACTGAGAGACAGACGGGGACCTGAGGAAGGACGGTATATGACTCCTCACTGAGAGACAGACAGGGACCTGAGGAAGGACGGTATACGACTCCTCACTGAGAGACAGCCCGAGACCTGAGGAAGGACGGTATACGACTCCTCACTGAGCGACAGCCCGGGACCTGAGAAAGGGTGGTATACAACTCCTCACTGAGAGACAGACAGGGACCTGAGGAAGGACGGTATACGACTCCTCACTGAGAGACAGCCCGAGACCTGAGGAAGGACGGTATACGACTCCTCACTGAGCGACAGCCCGGGACCTGAGAAAGGGTGGTATACAACTCCTCACTGAGAGACAGACAGGGACCTGAGGAAGGATGGTATTCGACTCCTCACTGAGAGACAGCCCGGGAACTGAGGAAGGACGGTATACGACTCCTCACTGAGAGACAGCCCGGGACCTGAGAAAGGGCGGTATACGACTCCTCACTGAGAGACAGCCCGGGACCTAAGGAAGGATGGTATTCGACTCCTCACTGAGAGACAGCCCGGGACCTAAGAAAAGGCGGTATACAACTCCTCACTGAGAGACAGACAGGGACCTGAGGAAGGACGGTATATGACTCCTCACTGAGAGACAGACAGGGACCTGAGGAAGGACGGTATATGACTCCTCACTGAGAGACAGACAGGGACCTGAGGAAGGACGGTATATGACTCCTCACTGAGAGACAGCCCGGGACCTGAGGAAGGACGGTATATGACTCCTCACTGAGAGACAGACAGGGACCTGAGAAAGGACGGTATACGACTCCTCACTGAGAGACAGCCCGGGACCTGAGGAAGGACGGTATACGACTCCTCACTTAGAGACAGTCCGGGACCTGAGGAAGGACGGTATATGACTCCTCACTGAGAGACAGACAGGGACCTGAGGAAGGACAGTATACGACTCCTCACTGAGAGACAGCCCGGGACCTGAGGAAGGACGGTATATGACTCCTCACTGAGAGACAGCCCGGGACCTGAGAAAGGGCGGTATACAACTCCTCACTGAGAGACAGACAGGGACCTGAGAAAGGGCGGTATACAACTCCTCACTGAGAGACAGACAGGGACCTGAGGAAGGGAGGTATACGACTCCTCACTGAGAGACAGCCCGGGACCTGAGGAAGGGCGGTATATGACTCCTCACTGAGAGACAGACAGGTATATGACTGCTCACTGAGAGACAGACAGGGACCTGAGGAAGGACGGTATACAACTCCTCACTGAGAGACAGACAGGGACCTGAGGAAGGACGGTATATGACTCCTCACTGAGAGACAGACAGGGACCTGAGGAAGGACGGTATATGACTCCTCACTGAGAGACAGACAGGGACCTGAGGAAGGGCGGTATACAACTCCTCACTGAGAGACAGACAGGGACCTGAGAAAGGGCGGTATACAACTCCTCACTGAGAGACAGACAGGGACCTGAGGAAGGGAGGTATACGACTCCTCACTGAGAGACAGCCCGGGACCTGAGGAAGGGCGGTATATGACTCCTCACTGAGAGACAGACAGGTATATGACTGCTCACTGAGAGACAGACAGGGACCTGAGGAAGGACGGTATACAACTCCTCACTGAGAGACAGACAGGGACCTGAGGAAGGACGGTATATGACTCCTCACTGAGAGACAGACAGGGACCTGAGGAAGGACGGTATATGACTCCTCACTGAGAGACAGACAGGGACCTGAGGAAGGACGGTATCAGACTCCTCACTGAGAGACAGTCCGGGACCTGAGGAAGGACGGTATACGATTCCTCACTTAGAGACAGTCCGGGACCTGAGGAAGGACGGTATATGACTCCTCACTGAGAGACAGACAGGGACCTGAGGAAGGACAGTATACGACTCCTCACTGAGAGACAGCCCGGGACCTGAGGAAGGACGGTATATGACTCCTCACTGATAGACAGACAGGGACCTGAGGAAGGACGGTATCAGACTCCTCACTGAGAGACAGTCCGGGACCTGAGGAAGGACGGTATACGATTCCTCACTTAGAGACAGTGGGGGACCTGAGGAAGGACGGTATATGACTCCTCACTGAGAGACAGACAGGGACCTGAGGAAGGACAGTATACGACTCCTCACTGAGAGACAGCCCGGGACCTGAGGAAGGACGGTATATGACTCCTCACTGATAGACAGACAGGGACCTGAGGAAGGTCGGTATATGACTCCTCACTGAGAGAAAGACAGGGACCTGAGGAAGGACGGTATATGACTCCTCACTGAGAGAAAGACAGGGACTTGAGGAAGGACGGTATATGACTCCTCACTGAGAGACAGCCCGGGACCTGAGTAAGGACGGTATATGACTCCTCACTGAGAGACAGACAGGGACCTGAGGAAGGACGGTATATGACTCCTCACTGAGAGACAGACAGGGACCTGAGGAAGGTCGGTATATGACTCCTCACTGAGAGACAGACAGGGACCTGAGGAACGACGGTATATGACTCCTCACTGAGAGACAGCCCGGGACCTGAGAAAGGGCGGTATACGACTCCTCACTGAGAGAAAGACAGGGACCTGAGGAAGGACGGTATATGACTCCTCACTGAGAGAAAGACAGGGACCTGAGGAAGGACGGTATATGACTCCTCACTGAGAGAAAGACAGGGACTTGAGGAAGGACGGTATATGACTCCTCACTGAGAGACAGCCCGGGACCTGAGTAAGGACGGTATATGACTCCTCACTGAGAGACAGACAGGGACCTGAGGAAGGACGGTATATGACTCCTCACTGAGAGACAGACAGGGACCTGAGGAAGGTCGGTATATGACTCCTCACTGAGAGACAGACAGGGACCTGAGGAACGACGGTATATGATATGACTCCTCACTGAGAGACAGACAGGGACCTGAGGAACGACGGTATATGACTCCTCACTGAGAGAAAGACAGGGACTTGAGGAAGGACGGTATATGACTCCTCACTGAGAGACAGCCCGGGACCTGAGTAAGGACGGTATATGACTCCTCACTGAGAGACAGACAGGGACCTGAGGAAGGTCGGTATATGACTCCTCACTGAGAGACAGACAGGGACCTGAGGAACGACGGTATATGATATGACTCCTCACTGAGAGACAGCCCGGGACCTGAGGAACAGGGCTGGTTTTAGACAAAATGTGTCCCTGGGCAAAATCAAAAGTGGGGCCCCATATCTTGTAATAATGTACTAACAACACAGTTACATTCTGTCGATTCCGCCCCCCCCCCTCACAGATTTACACCCTGTAAAGCCCCTCACACAGATCTGCACCCCAGAATACGCCACATGCCCCCTCCCCTGACAGCAATGAGTTCCCCTCACTCACGGCATCTGAGGGTGTTAAAAACCGGAAGTGCGGGATTCCGCTTCAGGTGCGCTTCAGTGAGCCTGTACTCGGCTTCCAGGCTCATTGTTAGTATATCCCAGTTTAGACCACTAGGTGGCAGCACTGAACCGTGATAAGCGTTAATTTTAACGTAAATTTGTTTTCCCTTAGTCCTAACAGCAGCACAAGTGGGGAGTTCTCCTCTGTGAAACTGGTAGGACAGGTGGAATTTGTATTGATCAAAATTACTACCAAGATAATTAAACAATTAACCCACCCCCTATAAAGGGACGCCCGCCCGTCTACCAGTGCTTTATCAGCAAGTACACAAAACAAAAATAGGGTGGGAAATTTGTGCGCTGCTGTTAGGACTAAGGGAAAACAAATTTATGTTAAAATTAACGCTTCCCTTACATCCTAACCAGCAGCACAAGTGGGGACCTAGCAAGGAGCAACAGACAAATTGGGAGGGTTCCCCGTTCTCTTTTTTTTATAATTTTTTTATGAAACGGCGGCACTGAGAATGTTACGTCCAAATGCCACTCTCTCAGATCGCCTAGAGTCTAGGCGGTAATGCTTTATAAAGGTGCACAGATTTGTTCTAGCAGAACCAAACTTTTCTCTGGGTACGAAGTAGATACTGCCCTTGTAGAGTTGGCAGTGACAAAGGATGGAGGAGCCAACCCCTGAGCTAGAAAAGCTTCATGGATTGCCTCTTTTACCCATCTACTCAAATAGGGTTTAGAGGCCTTTAGACCTTTGTTTTTCCCCGACAAGGACAGCAGGAGGTGTTCGGATCTTCTGAAGTCCGCAGTTCTGTTCAGGTAGATTCTGCGATTTTTTGGGAGGGAGAGGTACATAAAACCGGTAAGGTGATGGTCTAATTAGTATTTCTAAATGATGGTACCTTGGGGACAAAGGTCGGTAGAAACCTCAACAGAATTCTGTCCTGGAGGAAGAGGGTATAAGCGGAATGAGCGACATGCGGGTCCTGATTGTTGGGGCTGTTTTTCTCTATTACTCAGAATGAGCGACATGCAGGTCCTGATTGTTGGGGCTGTTTTTCTCTATTACTTGGAATGAGCGACATGCAGGTCCTGATTGTTGGGGCTGTTTTTCTCTATTACTTGGAATGAGTGACATGCAGGTCCTGATTGTTGGGGCTGTTTTTCTCTATTACTCATAATGAGTGACATGCAGGTCCTGATTGTTGGGGCTGTTTTTCTCTATTACTCGGAATGAGCGACATGCAGGTCCTGATTGTTGGGGCTGTTTTTCTCTATTACTCGGAATGAGCGACATGCAGGTCCTGATTGTTGGGGCTGTTTTTCTCTATTACTCGGAATGAGCGACATGCGGGTCCTGATTGTTGGGGCTGTTTTTCTCTATTACTCAAAATGAGCGACATGCGGGTCCTGATTGTTGGGGCTGTTTTTCTCTGTTACTCAGAATGAGCGACATGCAGGTCCTGATTGTTGGGGCTGTTTTTCTCTGTTACTCGGAATGAGCGACATGCAGGTCCTGATTGTTGGGGCTGTTTTTCTCTATTACTCAGAATGAGCGACATGCAGGTCCTGATTGTTGGGGCTGTTTTTCTCTATTACTTGGAATGAGCGACATGCAGGTCCTGATTGTTGGGGATGTTTTTCTCTATTACTTGGAATGAGCGACATGCAGGTCCTGATTGTTGGGGCTGTTTTTCTCTATTACTCATAATGAGTGACATGCGGGTCCTGATTGTTGGGGCTGTTTTTCTCTATTACTCGGAATGAGCGACATGCAGGTCCTGATTGTTGGGGCTGTTTTTCTCTATTACTCAGAATGAGCGACATGCGGGTCCTGATTGTTGGGGCTGTTTTTCTCTATTACTCATAATGAGCGACATGCGGGTCCTGATTGTTGGGGCTGTTTTTCTCTATTACTCGGAATGAACGACATGCAGGTCCTGATTGTTGTGACTGTTTTTCTATGTTACTCAGAATGAGCGACATGCAGGTCCTGATTGTTGTGACTGTTTTTCTCTATTACTCAGAATGAGCGACATGCAGGTCCTGATTGTTGGGACTGTTTTTCTCTATTACTCGGAATGAGCGACATTCAGGTCCTGATTGTTGGGGATGTTTTTTTCTATTACTCGGAATGAGTGACATGCAGGTCCTGATTGTTGGGGCTGTTTTTCTCTATTACTCGGAATGAACGACATGCGGGTCCTGATTGTTGTGACTGTTTTTCTCTGTTACTCGGAATGAGCGACATGCAGGTCCTGATTGTTGGGGCTGTTTTTCTCTATTACTCGGAATGAGCGACATGCAGGTCCTGATTGTTGTGACTGTTTTTCTCTATTACTCGGAATGAGCGACATGCAGGTCCTGATTGTTGGGGCTGTTTTTCTCTATTACTCGGAATGAGCGACATGCAGGTCCTGATTGTTGGGGCTGTTTTTCTCTATTACTCGGAATGAGCGACATGCAGGTCCTGATTGTTGTGACTGTTTTTCTCTGTTACTCGGAATGAGCGACATGCAGGTCCTGATTGTTGGGGCTGTTTTTCTCTATTACTCGGAATGAGCGACATGCAGGTCCTGATTGTTGTGACTGTTTTTCTCTATTACTCGGAATGAGTGACATGCGGGTCCTGATTGTTGGGGCTGTTTTTCTCTATTACTCGGAATGAGTGACATGCGGGTCCTGATTGTTGTGACTGTTTTTCTCTGTTACTCAGAATGAGCGACATGCAGGTCCTGATTGTTGGGGCTGTTTTTCTCTATTACTCGGAATGAGCGACATGCAGGTCCTGATTGTTGTGACTGTTTTTCTCTGTTACTCAGAATGAGCGACATGCAGGTCCTGATTGTTGGGGCTGTTTTTCTCTGTTACTCAGAATGAGCGACATGCAGGTCCTGATTGTTGGGGATGTTTTCCTCTATTACTCGGAATGAGTGACATGCGGGTCCTGATTGTTGGGGCTGTTTTTCTCTATTACTCGGAATGAGCGACATGCGGGTCCTGATTGTTGTGACTGTTTTTCTCTATTACTCGGAATGAGTGACATGCAGGTCCTGATTGTTGGGAGTGTTTTTCTCTATTACTCAGAATGAGCGACATGCAGGTCCTGATTGTTGGGGCTGTTTTTCTCTGTTACTCAGAATGAGTGACATGCAGGTCCTGATTGTTGGGGCTGTTTTTCTCTGTTACTCAGAATGAGCGACATGCAGGTCCTGATTGTTGGGGCTGTTTTTCTCTGTTACTCAGAATGAGTGACATGCAGGTCCTGATTGTTGGGGATGTTTTCCTCTATTACTCGGAATGAGTGACATGCGGGTCCTGATTGTTGGGGCTGCTTTTCTCTATTACTCGGAATGAGCGACATGCAGGTCCTGATTGTTGGGGATGTTTTCCTCTATTACTCGGAATGAGTGACATGCGGGTCCTGATTGTTGGGGCTGCTTTTCTCTATTACTCGGAATGAGCGACATGCAGGTCCTGATTGTTGGGGATGTTTTCCTCTATTACTCGGAATGAGTGACATGCGGGTCCTGATTGTTGGGGCTGTTTTTCTCTATTACTCGGAATGAGCGACATGCAGGTCCTGATTGTTGTGACTGTTTTTCTCTATTACTCGGAATGAGTGACATGCAGGTCCTGATTGTTGGGGCTGTTTTTCTCTATTACTCGGAATGAGTGACATGCAGGTCCTGATTGTTGGGGCTGTTTTCCTCTATTACTCAGAATGAGTGACATGCAGGTCCTGATTGTTGTGACTGTTTTCCTCTATTACTCAGAATGAGTGACATGCAGGTCCTGATTGTTGGGGCTGTTTTTCTCTATTACTCGGAATGAGCGACATGCAGGTCCTGATTGTTGGGGCTGTTTTTCTCTATTACTCGGAATGAGCGACATGCAGGTCCTGATTGTTGGGGCTGTTTTTCTCTATTACTCAGAATGAGCGACATGCATGTCCTGATTGTTGGGGCTGTTTTTCTCTATTACTCAGGATGAGCGGGGTGCAGGTCCTGATTGTTGGGGCTGTTTTTCTCTATTACTCGGAATGAACGACATGCAGGTCCTGATTGTTGGGGCTGTTTTTCTCTATTACTCGGAATGAGCGACATGCAGGTCCTGATTGTTGTGACTGTTTTTCTCTGTTACTCGGAATGAGCGACATGCAGGTCCTGATTGTTGGGGCTGTTTTTCTCTATTACTCGGAATGAGCGACATGCAGGTCCTGATTGTTGTGACTGTTTTTCTCTATTACTCGGAATGAGCGACATGCGGGTCCTGATTGTTGGGGCTGTTTTTCTCTATTACTCGGAATAAGCGACATGCAGGTCCTGATTGTTGTGACTGTTTTTCTCTGTTACTCGGAATGAGCGACATGCAGGTCCTGATTGTTGGGGCTGTTTTTCTCTATTACTCGGAATGAGCGACATGCAGGTCCTGATTGTTGTGACTGTTTTTCTCTGTTACTCGGAATGAGCGACATGCAGGTCCTGATTGTTGGGGCTGTTTTTCTCTATTACTCGGAATGAGCGACATGCAGGTCCTGATTGTTGTGACTGTTTTTCTCTATTACTCGGAATGAGTGACATGCGGGTCCTGATTGTTGGGGCTGTTTTTCTCTATTACTCGGAATGAGTGACATGCGGGTCCTGATTGTTGTGACTGTTTTTCTCTGTTACTCGGAATGAGCGACATGCGGGTCCTGATTGTTGGGGCTGTTTTTCTCTGTTACTCAGAATGAGCGACATGCGGGTCCTGATTGTTGGGGATGTTTTCCTCTATTACTCGGAATGAGTGACATGCGGGTCCTGATTGTTGGGGCTGTTTTTCTCTATTACTCGGAATGAGCGACATGCAGGTCCTGATTGTTGTGACTGTTTTTCTCTATTACTCGGAATGAGTGACATGCAGGTCCTGATTGTTGGGACTGTTTTTCTCTATTACTCAGAATGAGCGACATGCAGGTCCTGATTGTTGGGGCTGTTTTTCTCTGTTACTCAGAATGAGCGACATGCGGGTCCTGATTGTTGGGGCTGTTTTTCTCTGTTACTCAGAATGAGCGACATGCAGGTCCTGATTGTTGTGACTGTTTTTCTCTGTTACTCAGAATGAGCGACATGCAGGTCCTGATTGTTGGGGCTGTTTTTCTCTGTTACTCAGAATGAGCGACATGCGGGTCCTGATTGTTGGGGCTGCTTTTCTCTGTTACTCAGAATGAGCGACATGCAGGTCCTGATTGTTGTGACTGTTTTTCTCTGTTACTCAGAATGAGCGACATGCAGGTCCTGATTGTTGGGGATGTTTTCCTCTATTACTCGGAATGAGTGACATGCGGGTCCTGATTGTTGGGGCTGCTTTTCTCTATTACTCGGAATGAGCGACATGCGGGTCCTGATTGTTGGGGATGTTTTCCTCTATTACTCGGAATGAGTGACATGCGGGTCCTGATTGTTGGGGCTGCTTTTCTCTATTACTCGGAATGAGCGACATGCGGGTCCTGATTGTTGGGGATGTTTTCCTCTATTACTCGGAATGAGTGACATGCGGGTCCTGATTGTTGGGGCTGTTTTTCTCTATTACTCGGAATGAGCGACATGCGGGTCCTGATTGTTGTGACTGTTTTTCTCTATTACTCGGAATGAGTGACATGCAGGTCCTGATTGTTGGGACTGTTTTTCTCTATTACTCAGAATGAGCGACATGCAGGTCCTGATTGTTGGGGCTGTTTTTCTCTATTACTCGGAATGAGCGACATGCAGGTCCTGATTGTTGGGGCTGTTTTTCTCTATTACTCAGAATGAGCGACATGCAGGTCCTGATTGTTGGGGATGTTTTCCTCTATTACTCGGAATGAGTGACATGCATGTCCTGATTGTTGTGACTGTTTTTCTCTGTTACTCAGAATGAGTGACATGCAGGTCCTGATTGTTGGGGCTGTTTTTCTCTGTTACTCAGAATGAGCGACATGCAGGTCCTGATTGTTGGGGCTGTTTTTCTCTGTTACTCAGAATGAGCGACATGCGGGTCCTGATTGTTGGGGCTGTTTTTCTCTATTACTCGGAATGAGCGACATGCGGGTCCTGATTGTTGTGACTGTTTTTCTCTATTACTCGGAATGAGCGACATGCGGGTCCTGATTGTTGGGGCTGTTTTTCTCTATTACTCGGAATGAGTGACATGCAGGTCCTGATTGTTGGGGCTGTTTTTCTCTATTACTCATAATGAGCGACATGCAGGTCCTGATTGTTGTGACTGTTTTTCTCTATTACTCGGAATGAGTGACATGCAGGTCCTGATTGTTGTGACTGTTTTTCTCTATTACTTGGAATGAGCGACATGCATGTCCTGATTGTTGGGGCTGTTTTTCTCTATTACTCGGAATAAGGGACATGCAGGTCCTGATTGTTGTGACTGTTTTTCTCTATTACTCGGAATGAGCGACATGCAGGTCCTGATTGTTGGGGCTGTTTTTCTCTGTTACTCGGAATGAGCGACATGCAGGTCCTGATTGTTGGGGCTGTTTTTCTCTGTTACTCAGAATGAGCGACATGCAGGTCCTGATTGTTGGGACTGTTTTTCTCTATTACTCGGAATGAGTGACATGCAGGTCCTGATTGTTGGGGCTGTTTTTCTCTATTACTCATAATGAGCGACATGCAGGTCCTGATTGTTGTGACTGTTTTTCTCTATTACTCGGAATGAGTGACATGCAGGTCCTGATTGTTGTGACTGTTTTTCTCTATTACTTGGAATGAGCGACATGCATGTCCTGATTGTTGGGGCTGTTTTTCTCTATTACTCGGAATAAGGGACATGCAGGTCCTGATTGTTGTGACTGTTTTTCTCTATTACTCGGAATGAGCGACATGCAGGTCCTGATTGTTGGGGCTGTTTTTCTCTGTTACTCGGAATGAGCGACATGCAGGTCCTGATTGTTGGGGCTGTTTTTCTCTGTTACTCAGAATGAGCGACATGCAGGTCCTGATTGTTGGGACTGTTTTTCTCTATTACTCGGAATGAGCGACATGCAGGTCCTGATTGTTGTGACTGTTTTTCTCTATTACTCAGAATGAGTGACATGCAGGTCCTGATTGTTGGGGCTGTTTTTCTCTATTACTCGGAATGAGCGACATGCAGGTCCTGATTGTTGGGGCTGTTTTTCTCTATTACTCGGAATGAGCGACATGCAGGTCCTGATTGTTGGGGCTGTTTTTCTCTGTTACTCGGAATGAGAGACATGCAGGTCCTGATTGTTGGGGCTGCTTTTCTCTGTTACTCAGAATGAGCGACATGCAGGTCCTGATTGTTGGGGCTGTTTTTCTCTGTTACTCGGAATGAGAGACATGCGGGTCCTGATTGTTGTGACTGTTTTTCTCTATTACTCGGAATGAGCGACATGCAGGTCCTGATTGTTGGGGCTGTTTTTCTCTGTTACTCAGAATGAGCGACATGCAGGTCCTGATTGTTGGGGATGTTTTTCTCTATTACTCGGAATGAGCGACATGCAGGTCCTGATTGTTGTGACTGTTTTTCTCTGTTACTCAGAATGAGCGACATGCAGGTCCTGATTGTTGGGGCTGTTTTTCTCTATTACTCGGAATGAGCGACATGCGGGTCCTGATTGTTGGGGCTGTTTTTCTCTATTACTCGGAATGAGCGACATGCAGGTCCTGATTGTTGGGGCTGTTTTTCTCTATTACTCGGAATGAGCGACATGCAGGTCCTGATTGTTGGGGCTGCTTTTCTCTATTACTCGGAATGAGCGACATGCAGGTCCTGATTGTTGGGGCTGCTTTTCTCTATTACTCGAAATGAGCGACATGCAGGTCCTGATTGTTGGGGCTGTTTTTCTCTGTTACTCAGAATGAGCGACATGCAGGTCCTGATTGTTGGGGCTGTTTTTCTCTATTACTCGGAATGAGCGACATGCAGGTCCTGATTGTTGGGGCTGCTTTTCTCTATTACTCGAAATGAGCGACATGCAGGTCCTGATTGTTGGGGCTGTTTTTCTCTATTATTTAGAATGAGAGGCATGCAGGTCCTGATTGTTGGGGCTGTTTTTCTCTATTATTTAGAATGAGCGACATGCAGGTCCTGATTGTTGGGGCTGTTTTTCTCTATTATTTAGAATGAGAGGCATGTAGGTCCTGCAGGTCCTGACGGTTGGGGCACTTACTTATCTGCTATGTAGAAATATCAAAAACACTGATTTATTTGGTTCACGATGTGGAACTGCTATTTTTGAACACTACCGCATGTAGGTGTCCTTGTAAAGAGAAGTGATCTAAAAAACATGACAAATTATAATGTATAAGAGTACGGATAAGAAACACTGGTCCGAAATCACACCCTGCGCGCCCAGACAACTTGGCAGATTTCCTCCAATACTGAGCTCTGGAAGAGGAGGTTACACGTGGCATAACTCTATGGGGCAATCACTTCAGAAGGGCCCACACTTACTGTATACATGACTATAGCCCCACAGACCTTGACAAGCATGAGGAGACAGCACAGATCACGTCATATAGAGCCATACTGTCCCCAAATACAGCATAATGCATGACTCCTATAGAGCAGTGTTATACGGTACATTGTGGCGGAGACCCATGATTGTGTGGAGTGAGTCCTTGGACTGCTGGGTGCACTGTGCCTATAATGATGTCAGTACGCTTATCATGTATACCAGTATAGTTCTGCCGCTCCACTGACTGTAAACCCCTGATACTGGCCAGTGGCTCCATTATAAAAAGGGGCGTCCGTGCTACCTTTAGATAGGGGTCCTGTTGGCGTATGTCCATGTCACTACTTCTTGCCTGACCAGCCTGGGAGGAGGCCATGAGACCTCATTTCTTTCCCAGCCTATATGGCTGCTCTCCCACATTAAGGAAGGCGCCTGAGCAACTGTGGTTCCTAGTCCAGGTCCTATTTAGCGAGGGTGTTGCTGTGATTCTTAGGTTACTTTCACTTGTGCGTTTTTGCTTGATCTGTTCTGAATGGTCAAATTATCTCGAAAATGTCGGAACCGGCAGTAAAACCACTGAAAGTCAATGGGTGCCGGATCAGTTCTCTTTTGTGTTCGAGAAAATGGATCCGGCTCCATTGACTTACATTGTGTTTAATCTCTGATCCGTCTTGCTCCGCATCCCACGACGCACTTGAAAATGCTGCTTGCAGCGTATTTCTGTCCAGCATGGGAACACAACCAAATGGAGCTGTGGAGGGATCCAGTCTAGGACGCCATACGGTAGAAGGAGATGAGGTGGGGCACTGTAAAGTCCTTCGCCAGTCCGGATATTGCTTCTGCGGTAGTTTAGCCTGGTTCCCATGCACTGTGTGGTACGCCCCCACGTACTGTATCTTACAAGGACCTTCCAATAAATAGATGATGTGGAGGATCCTCAATCTGCCCCTTGTTTTCTTCTTCATTTAACCCTTCGGCCTGTTACAGGGACAAGTACCCTGATCTGCTGAGATCCGCAGTCTTGTTCATGGCTCCATAATGGGTCGGTAACTGACATACTGCCTATAGGGGCACTAAAGACAGGAGAACGTGTGAGGGGAGATCTGCCGTATGTTATCCAGCCAAGTGTTGGGTGGTCACAGTGAACAGACGAGAAGCTGCAGATCCCACACACAGAACCAATCAGATCCGTAATCCGCCAGTCCCCGGGGGAGTACCTCATGGATCAGGTTCAGGATCCCCCGAGGGGGTGAAGGATCTGTGAGGTGTAGAAATTAGGAGATGGTCCAATGTAAACTGCAGCTATAACTTCCTATAGACACAGATCTTTAAGATCCACTGACGCCTCATGTGTACAAGGTCCAGCAGATCCTCCGAAACTACGTGAGCCATGACTGTCACCCCTGTATTACCACAGTCACCGAGGGGACTGGGTATCAACACATCACAGACAAGAACCCCCCCGAATATATACATTCCCATATCAATACAGACACTGAACCCCCAAATCCTAAAAAAGCTTTGGTGCGGCCTCATCTGGAAAGGACGCCCTGGAGCTGGAGAGAGTACAGAGGAGAGAAACCAAACTGATGAAGGGCCAGGAGGGTCTGAGTTATGGGGGAAGATTAGAAGAATTATATATATTTAGTCTTGAGAAGAGACGTCTAAGGGGGGACATGATTAACCTATACAAATATATAAATGGGCTATACAAAAAATATGGTGAAAAACTGTTCCATGTAAAATGCCCTCAGAAGACAAGGGGGCACTGCCTCCGACTGGAGAAAGAAAAGTTCAGTCTCCGGTAGTGTCAAAGCTTCTTTCCTGTAAGAACTGTGAATATGTGGAATAGAGACCTCAGGACGTGGTCACAGCAGGAACAGTGGACAGGTTTATAAAGGGTTTAGATGAATTCTTAAAAGTAAATGACATTAATATTTATAAAAACGTGTAGAAATCTGAGTCTCACTTCCTTCTCGTATTCGCATCCTCACCGATCCCTTGGTTGAAATTGATGGGCACATGTCTTTTTTCAACCGTATTAACTATGTAACATTCCCATCACAGTTAAAACAAAAAGCCCCCAAATCCTAACATTTCCATCATAGTACAGACACCGAACCCCAAAAATCCGAATATTCCCATCACAGTACAGACACCGAACCCCAAAAATCCTAACATTCCTGTGGCGAAACCAACCTCGCCACTGGGTTTTGGAGAGGCCTGTTTATCCGCCTCTTGCCTTAGGATTATGGCCCATACTAACTTTTAAACCCCTGAACCTATTCAAGTGAATTTTGGATAGGTTTGTCCCCAAGTTATACTGCTTAAATTGATGTAAGTTATGTGTATGGCCAATGTAAACTCACAAAGTTGTAACAATTTATGTAACTTGTCAGCTTGGGAGGAATATGCTGGGTGTGTTTCTATTGTGCCATTGTCCCATTGTGTGTTTAAATGATGATGTCTGTCCTGTTGTCTGCACATGTGTATTGGTGACTTCTCTTTGTCTTGAGAGATAATTGGATTGCCCCCGCCCAGGGGAGGAAACCATGATGCATTGTGGGGATATGTTGTATCATTGTATGTGTTGTAAATTACTGATTGGTTGTATTTCAAACCCCTGTGGGCAGTACTATGTTTGTGGTTTATGAATAAAAGAGACTGTACGTTAAGTACAGTCAGACCACTGTTTGACCCTCAACACGGAGCCTTGTCTCGTTATTGGGGGGATCCGCTGTATGCTGTTAGAGACTGATTGCCAGGAGTGTAAGCTGATCCCTGTTCGTCTGCTAGCAGCTATTCGTGAGGTTCCAGTTTGGAGTGCTACTTTGTATCCAGTTCGGGAGGTTGGTGTCCTGCAGTAGCTGTGCCTGTCTCTCAGAAAGGGGCATATCGCCTAAACTGATTTTAACCCCTTGTCTGCTGAAACGGTCCGTTACATTGGTGGCAAGCAGCGGGATCGTTCCTACAGCCAGAAGGACAGCTACAGGAGACACCATTTCTTTGGATTTTACAACTTAAGGGCAACGTATGTCTCAGTACAGCGACCCTAAAAGGACCAGGATGGAACCTGCAGTGGAGTACAGATACTCTGTGGAGGAATTTGACCGTATGATGTGGTTGCGGCTGAACTTCTTCGGACCCAATCCAGCTGAGAAATACGTGAAGTTCGTGAGGAGTCTAGTGTTGAAGACCCTACTATACCGGGCAGAAGGTGACGGTCAGCTGCTACGTTGGGTGGACCTCCACTGGAAGTTACAGTTGCGGGACAGAGAGAGCTCAGTCTCCTCTCCCCAGCGGCAGAGTGTCCAGCAGGGAATTGGGAGCCCAGTCTCCATTCCCCAGCGGCAGTGTGAATTGCAGGGAGTTGGGAGCCCAGTCTCCATTCCCCAGCGGCAGCGTGAAGTGCAGGGAGAGGAGAGCAGTGTCCTCCCTCCCCAGCGGCAGGCTGAGTTACAGGGGGCAGAGGTAGTTGTTCCTGCCCCCCAGCAGCAGAGTGATATGCCGGGAAGGCAGTGTGAAATGCAGGGAGAGGAGAGCAGCGTCCTCCCTCCCCAGCGGCAGGCTGAGTTACAGGGGGCAGAGGTAGTTGTTCCTACCCCCCAGCAGCAGAGTGATATGCCGGGAAGGCAGTGTGAAATGCAGGGAGAGGAGAGCAGCGTCCTCCCTCCCCAGCGGCAGGCTGTTACAGGGGGCAGAGGTAGTTGTTCCTGCCCCCCAGCAGCAGAGTGATTTTTTGGGAATTGGGAGCCCAGTCTCCATTCTCCAGCGGCCGTGTGATGTACAGGGAATTGGGAGCCCAGTCTCCATTCCCCAGCGGCCGTGTGATTTATTGGGAATTGGGAGCCCAGTCTCCTTTCCCCAGCAGCAGGACACTGTATTGGGAGCGGAGACGGTCGGTCGCCCTCCCCAGCGGCTGGAAGTATGTATGGGAGAGGAGCTCGTTACCCCCTCTCCCCAGCGGCAGCTTAACGCACCAGGGGGAGACAGTAACCCCCACAACAGTGCAGATGGGACCGTGGTCTCTGCACTTACAGCACAGGGGGTAGAGACAGTCGGTCTCCCCCTCCAACAATCAGACTCTAAGCCAGGGAGCAACACAGAGACCGGCTACCAAATGCAACAGGTCCAGTATTGGGTTATGGGTGGGCTGCCAGACTAACTCAGGTACCGACCGGCGTGAGGTCAGGTATCTGGTTAGTCTTCCCTGGGGGGGGGGGGGGGGGGAGATGTGTGGCGAAACCAACCTCGCCACTGGGTTTTGGAGAGGCCTCTTGCCTCAGGATTATGGCCCATACTAACTTTTAAACCCCTGAACCTATTCAAGTGAATTTTGGATAGGTTTGTCCCCAAGTTATACTGTTTAAATGAAGGTAAGTTATATGTATGGCCAATGTAAACTCACAAAGTTGTAACAATTTATAATAAGTGTAACTTGTCAGCTTGGGAGGAATATGCTGGGTGTGTTTCTATTGTGCCATTGTCCCATTGTGTGTTTAAATGGTGATGTCTGTCCTGTTGTCTGCACATGTGTATTGGCGATCTCCCTTTGTCCTGAGAGATAATTGGATTGCTCTTCGGTTGTCTCCGGGACAGAGAGGAGGAAACCATGATGCATTGTGGGGATATGTTGAATCTGTCCTATGTCACAGTCTTCATTCTGGTCCCCTAGGGGCATGTACACCAGATGGGCTTGGTTGTTTTATACCTCCCTGTGGGCGGACCTGTATTTGCAAACAACTGTAATAAAAACCAGGCTGGGTGTGCCAGGACCTCAGACCACTGCTTGACCCTCAACACGGAGCCTTGTCTCGTTATTGGGGGGATCCACTGTATGCTGTTAGAGACTGATTGCTAGGAGTGTAAGCTGATTCCTGTTCGTCTGCTAGCAGCTATTCGTGAGGTTCCAGTTTGGAGTGCTATTTTGTATCCAGTTCGGGAGTTTGGTGTTCTGCAGTAGCTGTTCCTGTCTCTCAGAAAGGGGCACATCGCCTAAATGGATTTTAACCCCTTGTCTGCTGAAACGGTCCGTTACAATTCCCATCACAGTACAGACACCAAACCCCAAAAATCCTAATATTCCCATCACAGTACAGACACTGAACCCCCAAATCCTAACATTCCCAGCACAGTACAGACACCAAACCTCCAAATCCTAACATTCCCATCACAGTAGAGACAGAAAACCCCCAAATCCTAACATTCACATCACAGTACAGACACTGAACCCCCAAATCCTAACATTCCTATCACAGAGTACAGACACTGAACCCCCAAATCCTAACATTCCCATCACAGTAAAGACAGAAAAACCCCAAATCCTAATATTCCCATCACAGTACAGACACTGAACCCCCAAATCCTAACATTCCCATCACAGTAAAGACAGAAAAACCCCAAATCCTAATATTCCCATCACAGTACAGACACTGAACCCCCAAATCCTAACATTCCCTTCACAGTAAAGACACTGAACCCCCAAATACTAACATTTGCATCTCAGTACAGACACCAAACCCCCCAAATCCTAACATTCCCAACACAGTACAGACACTGAACCCCCAAATCTTAACATTCCCAACACAGTACAGACACTGAACCCCCAAATCCTAACATTCCCATCACAGTACAGTGTCACGGTAGGTAAGATAAGGGAAGGAAACAGAACACGGCAAAGCAAACAAAACAACTGACTAGGCCCCAAATGCTGGGGAACAAAGGGGTCACCTCCTAGCAATCCCTAAAACACTTTCCGTAAGCTGCTATGCCCATGTGCATATCTCCATGGTAGATATGCACATGCCCACATACCTAAGACTATAACACACTGAACCAAACCCTCAGCTGTAGGGAAGAGGGAAAGAGGCACCCAGCTCCTTCAACAACCGAAGGAGCTAGCGTCACCCTAGAGGCCTAGTCAAAACAGACACAGAAGGAACAAGGGAAAAGGACTTATCTAGAGATGTGTTAGAGTAGACGATCCACCAAACTTCCAGAGCTCACGCAAGGCAGAACTATAACCCCTAAAGGCTATAGGGAGAGGTAGGAATAAAGAGCCTCACCAATTACCTAAAGAGCAAGACCGGGGAGGAGGTGGTATTCTGCTCAAACCCACAACAAAACAAAGGCAGGGCGTGACAGTACCCCCCCTCTACAGGTAACCTCCGGACACCCAGGCCCAACTTTATCCGGGTGTGCCCTGTGAAAGGCATTCACAAGGAGGCTAGAATTAACATCGGTAGCCGGAACCCACATTCTTTCCTCGGGACCGTATCCCCTCCAATGCACCAGGTACTGAAGGGAACCCTGAAGAACATGTGAGTTGAGAATTCTAGAGATCTGAAACTCCAGATTACCATCAACCAAAACAGGAGGAGGAGGCAAAGGAGATGGTTCCACAGGTTCCACATATTTCTTCAACAAGGACTTGTGAAACACATTATGGATCTTCCAGGCCTGCGGAAGTTCCAGACGAAACGCCACCGGATTGACAATGGCCGAGATTTTGTAAGGGCCAATAAATCTTGGACCCAATTTCCAAGAGGGTACCTTCAGCTTAATGTTTTTAGTGGACAACCACACCAAATCACCCACACACAGGTCCGGACCAGTCATACGTCTCTTGTCAGCCATCCGTTTATATCTTTCACCCATTTTTTTCAAATTAACTTGAATCTTCCGCCTGATAGATGACAAAGAGGAAGAGAATCTCTCCTCTTCCGGTGTCCCAGAAGATTCGGTCCCAGAAAAAGTACCAAACTGAGGGTGAAAACCATATGCGCCAAAAAATGGTGACTTATCAGTTGACTCCTGCCTATAATTGTTCAAGGCAAACTCAGCTAAAGACAAGAACGAGGACAAACGAGGACAAAACACCTCAAATAGGTCTCCAGACGAGAACAAAACGCCCTCCAAAACCTGGAAACAAATAGCGTCCCCCTATCAGACACCACATCAGAGGGAATGCCGTGTAATTTCACAATGTTATCAATAAAAACCTGAGCGAGAGTATTAGCATTGGGCAAACCTGATAATGGTACAAAGTGAGCCATCTTGCTGAAGCGGTCCACTACCACCAAAATCACATTTTTCCCAGAGGAACTCGGCAAATCAGTAATGAAGTCCATGGACAAATGTGTCCAAGGACGAGATGGGATGGACAAAGGAAGAAGAGATCCTGATAGCCGAGTGTGAGCCACCTTCGCGCGTGCACAGGTCTCACAAGCTGCTACATAACCCTCAACACCTTTAAGCAACCCTGGTCACCAGAATCTCCGGGAAATAAGATCTATAGTGGATCTACTTCCAGGATGTCCCGCAAGGACAGTATCATGATGTTCCCTGAACACCTTGTATCACAGTTCAGAAGGAACAAACAACTTGCCTGGAGAACAAGAATCAGGTGCCTCCTCTTGAGCCCCCAACACTTCCGTCTCCAGCTCGGGGTAAAGAGCTGAAACCACCACCCCATCAGTCAAAATCGTAGCGGGATCCTCCGAATTTCCCCCCCCCAGGAAAGCTACGTGACAACGCATCTGCTTTGACGTTTTTAATCCCAGGGCGATAGGTGACCACATAATTTTACCTGGTAAAAAACAATGACCATCTAGCCTACCTAGGATTTAAACGCTTTGCAGATTGCAGGTAAGCCAGATTCTTATGGTCAGTAAATACCGTAATCGGATGAGTAGCCCCTTCTAGCCAATAACGCCATTCTTCAAAGGCCAATTTGATGGCCAACAACTCTCTATTCCCAACATCATAATTTCTTTCAGGCCGAGAGTTTCTTGGAGAAAAAAAGCACACGGGCGCCATTTGCTAGGAGAGGGACCCTGCAACAAGACTGCTCCGACTCCCACTTCTGACGTGTCAACCTCCACAATGAAGGGTTGAAACACATCAGGTTGTATCAGAATGGGAGCAGAAGGAAAACATTTCTTAATAGCAGAAAAAGCCTGTAATGCCTCATCCGACCAGACAGAGAAGTCAGCGCCCTTCCTAGTCATATCTGTCAAAGGTTTGACAATGGTGGAATAATTAAGGATGAATTTTCTGTAGTAATTCCTAAAAACCGCATCAGGGCTTTCTGATTCTCCGGCCGGTCCCATTCCAGTACCGCGCAGACTTTTTCGGGATCCATACGAAAACCGGAGGCAGAAAGCAAGTACCCCAAAAACGACAGCTCCTGAACAGCAAACACACATTTTTCCAACTTGGCATACAATTTATTCTCCCGGAGGATCAATAACACTTGTCTTAAATGATCTTGATGAGTCTTTATATCGGGTGAGTAAATTAGTATGTCATCGAGGTAAATAACAACGAACCTCCCCACCAAATGATGAAAAATGTCATTGATAAAGCGCTGAAAGACTGCTGGAGCATTAGTTAAACCAAAGGACATGACTAGGTTCTCGAAGTGACCCTCTGGGGTATTGAAGGCCATTTCCCATTCATCTCCTTCCCTTATTCTGATCAGTTTATAAGCTCCTCTTAAATCCAACTTAGAAAACACCTTGGCACCAACAATCTCATCAAATAGATCCGGAATCAAGGGAAGGTGATAAGGATCACGGACAGTAATGAGATTCAGTTCCCGGAAATCTAGGCACGGTCTAAGGGATCCGTCCTTCTTCTTTACGAAAAAGAAGCCAGCGGCCATAGGAGACTTAGATGGTCTAATATGTCCCTTTGCCAAACTCTCGGCAATATACTCCCGCATAGCTACTCTTTCGGGTTAAGAAAGATTATATAACGGAGATTTGGGCAATTTTGCTCCGGGGATAAGATTGACCGGACAATCATACTCTCGGTGAGGGGGCAACTCCTGAGTTCCACCCTCCGAGAATGCGTCCGAAAAATCAGAAAGAAACTGAGGCAACACCTTAGTGGACACCCCGAAATAGAGGCACTAAGACAGTTGTTCATGCAAAATTCACTCCAATTACTGATTTGTCTTGTTTGCCAGTCAATGGTAGGGTTATGTTTTATCAATAACCCAGAACCATCAGAGCAGGCAAACCTTTCATAACAAAACAAGAAATAAACTCAACATGAGAATCACCCACCCTCAAATGAATATCCTGAACAATATGAGTTAGACATCTTTGCGAGAGGGGGGCGGAATCTATAGCAAACACTGGTATCTCTTTGCTTAATGCGCTAGTTTTGAAACCATGACTCTGAAGAAATAGAAAATCAATAAGATTAACCCCTGTGCCACTGTCAACAAATACCCTTAACTCAAAATTTCCAGAGTCTAGCGCCACCATGGCTGGCAGGAGGATTCGGGCACTGCAGGTAGGATACGAATATGCCTGCTATGACTCCCCATTCACACTACCAAGAGTAAGGGAGTTTTTTTTTTTCTTTGAAGAAATCCCCTATTTTTTTTTTTTTCATTACCACTTCGAGGTTTAATAAAAGGGCACACATTAACGCAATGACCTTCTTTACCACAAAAGTAACACAGTCCATTCAGCTTCCTAAAATTCCTATTACCAGAGCAAGAAGTAACCTGACCCAATTGCATAGGCTCCTCTCCAGCCCCTAATTCAGGTGTCAGAGTACCCCGGGGGACAGGAGGGACTGATTCCCCACCAGACAGCACCCCCTGCCCGAAGGGAACCTTGCACCTCTCCCTAAGACGTCTATCAATCCGTACAGCCAAAGACATGGCCGCCTCCAAAGAATCAGGTTTTTCATGAAATGCAAGGGCATCTTTTAATCTCTCAGATAACCCCTGACAGAACTGACTATGGAGTGCAGGATCATTCCACTCCGAGTCAGTCGCCCATCTTCTAAATTCAGCACAATACGACTCAGCAGTACGTTCTCCCTGGCACAAGCTGCGCAACTTAGATTCAGTCATAGAGACCCGGTCTGGATCATCATAAATCAGGCCCAGGGCTCCGAAAAATTCATCCACCGACCGGAGGGACTGTGAACCGGTCGGCACAGAATACGCCCAAGACTGAGCGTCACCTTTTAGCAGAAAAATAATAATCCCTACTCTTTGGTTTTCGTCTCCAGATGAAATCGGACGCAGGCGAAAATACAATTTACAGGACTCCCTGAACCGAACAAAGTTATCACTTCCCCCGGAAAACCTATCAGGGAGAGCGACCTTAGGTTCCCGGCAGACCTGGTTTCCCCCGGTGGCGCCAGACACCAGAGTACTCTGACACCGTGCAACCGAATTGCGGAGGGCAGCTACCTCCAAAGGCAATCCCTGCATGCGATCATCAACCAAAGCATCAATAGTTTCTATTTTGCAAAAAGCAAGGGGAAAAAAATGACGGCATGGCGGGTTATAATGTCACGGTAGGTAAGATAAAGGAAGGAAACAGAACACAGCAAAGCAAACAAAACAACTGACTAGGCCCCAAATGCTAGGGAACAAAGGGGTCACCTCCTAGCAATCCCTAAAACATTTTCCCTAAGCTGCTATGCCCATGTGCATATCTCCATGGTAGATATGCACTTGCCCACGTACCTAAGACTATAACACACTGAACCAAACCCTCAGCTATAGGGAAGAGGGAAAGAGGCAACCGAAGGAGCTAGCGTCACCCTAGAGGCCTTGTCAAAACAGACAGAAGGAACAAGGGAAAAGGAATTATCTAGAGATGTGTTGGAGCAGACGATCCACCAAACTTCCAGAGCTCACACAAGGCAGAACTATAGCCCGCAAAGGCTATAGGGAGAGGGAGGAATAAATAGCCTCACCAATTACCTAAAGAGCAACACCTGGGAGGAGGTGGGATTCTGCTCAAACCCACAACAAAACAAACTGTCAGATCGAGTCATGTGCAGCAACTCTGACAGATCTCCTCAGAACACCCACAGGGCAGGGCGTGACATACAGACACTGAACCCCCAAATCCTAACATTCCCATCACAGTACAGACACTGAACCCCCAAATCCTAACATTCCCATCACAGTTCAAACAAGAACCCCCCAAATCCTAATATTCTCAACACAGTACAGACACCGAAGCCCCAAATCCTAACATTCCCATCACAGTACAGACACCGAATCCCCCAAATCCTAACATTCCCATCACAGTACAGACACAGAATCCCCCAAATCCTAACATTCCCATCACAGTACAGACACCAAACCCCCAAATCCTAACATTCCCATCACAGTACAGACAAGAACCCCCAAATCCTAACGTTCCTATCTCAGTACAGACACTGAACCCCCAAATCCTAACTTTCCCATCACAGTACAGACACCGAACCCCCAAATCCTAACATTCCCATCACAGTACAGACACTGAGCCCCCAAATCCTAATATTCCCATCACAGTACAGACAAGAACACCCCAAATCCTAACATTCCCATCATAGTACAGACACTGAACCCCCAAATCCTAACATTCCCATCACAGTACAGACACCGAACCCCCAAATCCTAACATTACCATCACAGTACAGACACCGAACCCCCCAAATCCTAACATTCCCTTCACAGTACAGACAACGAACCCCCAAATCCTAACATTCCCTTCACAGTACAGACAAGAACCCCCAAATCCTAACATTCCCATCACAGTACAGACACCGAACCCCCAAATCCTAACATTCCCATCACAGCACAGACAAGAACTCCCCAAATCCTAACATTCCCATCACAGTACAGACACCGAACCCCCAAATCCTAACATTCCCATCACAGTACAGACACCGAACCCCCAAATCCTAACATTCCCATCACAGTACAGACACCGAACCCCCAAATCCTAACATTTCCATCACAGCACAGACAAGAACCCCCCAAATCCTAACATTCCCATCACAGTACAGACACCGAACCCCCAAATCCTAACATTCCCATCACAGTACAGACACCGAACCCCCAAATCCTAACATTCCCTTCACAGTACAGACAGGGTGCAGTGAGAGGCAGATATGAGGGACAGAGAGTTAAGAGACAGGCAGAGATGAGAGATAGAGGGGAGAGACAGATAATTCCGGAAAGATAACGAGATGGACAGCCAGTGATGAGAGATGTGATGAGACAGTCAGTGATGAGAGACATGATGAGACAGTCAGTTATTAGAGATGTGATGAGACAGTCAGTGATGAGAGACATGATGAGACAGTCAGTTATGAGAGATGTGATGAGACTGTCAGTGATGAGAGACATGATGAGACAGTCAGTTATGAGAGATGTGATGAGACAGTCAGTGATGAGAGACATGATGAGACAGTTAGTGATGAGAGACATGATGAGACAGTCAGTAATGGAGAGATGATGAGACAGTCAGTGATGAGAGAAAAGAAGTGACAGTGATGGAGAAACATGATGAGACAATTAGTGATGAGAGACATGATGAGACAGTCAGTTATGAGAGAAGTGATGAGACAGTCAGTGATGAAAGACATGATGAGACAGTCAGTGATGATAGACGTGATGAGACAGTGATGAGAGACGGTCAGTGATGAGAGACGTGATGAAACGGTTAGTGATGTTAGACATGATGAGACAGTTAATGATGTTAGACATGATGAGACAGTTGGTGATGAGAGACATGAGACAGTGGTTAATGGAGAGATGATGAGACAGTCATTGATGGAAAGACATGATGAGACAGTCGTTGATTAGAGACTGATGAAACAGTGATGGAGAGATGATGAGACTGTCGGTGATGGAGGAGTGCGCTCTTTCAAGGTCAGCAGTGATTCCTCCAGCTGTGGGGAGCGTTCTCCTCTCCTCTGGTATCTCCTCCTCTTCCTCCCTCCGCCTCCTCCTCCTCCCATCTTCCCTGGGAATCTCTCCCATCCTCCGGCTCCTGCAGCATCCTTCCCCGTCATCCCTCCTGCCCCTGCCCCCTCCCTCCTGCCCCTGCACCGCTCCGTGTGTGTGTGTGTCCTGTGTGTGTCTGTGATGTTTACCCTGTATGTGTGTGTACATGTGTGTGGCAGGTGTGCACCTCCTCCCTGACACGCAGTTGTACACATGTATGACCAGCCAGCATTGTACATCCCTGGACCAGAGATGTGACATGGACCACGGCACTCGCTACAAGCCCCAGATGAGTGGGGGCTCCAGGTGAAGGGTGGGGGTATGACTCTCCCCCTGGACCACAGCTGGATCTCAACTTCATCCTCCTGGATTGGGCCTGGGACCCGGCACTTTCCTACAGACCTTGGCCATGTCGCCACCGGCATCAGCCGCCAGCGAGAGCAGCACAGGGTCCGTACCGCAGGACAGTACCGATGCTGTACGAGAACTGGTGAGCAGACCGGGGTTGGGGGCCTTTGATAAATATCTGTCACCCCGACATAACATACAGCCATCACCCCCATATAAAACACAGCCGTCACCTCCATATAACACACAGCCGTCACCCCAACATAACACACAGCCGTCACCCTGACATAACAATCACCCCACTACAACACACAGCCATCACCCACTACAATACCCCACGTCACCTGAATAACATATAGATGTCCCACCTACATAAAACACAGCTGTTACCTCACTCAAACACACAGCCGTCACCCCTGACATGTCATCACCTCATTACAATACACAACCACCATCACCTGCATAACACTTCACCCCACATAACAAACAGCTGTCACCCTGACATAACAGTCATCCCCCCACTACAACATAAACATCACACCACTAATATACACTTTGTCACCCTGAATAACACATAAATGACACCCTGTTTAAAACAGACATCACCCTGCCTCAATAGTCATCACCCCACTACAACACACCATGTCACCTGAATAACATAAAGATGTCACCCCTATATTAAACACAGCTGTTACCCCTCTAAAACACACAGCCGTCACCCCTGACATGTCATCACCTCATTACAATACACAACCATCACCTCACCACTATACACCAGTCACACTACATAACACACAAATGTCACCCCATATAACACACAGCTGTTAACCCAATGCAACACACAGCTGTCACCCTGACATAACAGTCATCACCTCACTACAACACACAACCATCACAGCACTACAATACACCACTGTCACCCTGGATAACACAAAGATGCCACCCCATATAACACACAGCCATCACCTTGACATAACAGTCATCACTCTACTAGAACACACAGCCATCATCCCACTACAATACACAATGACACCTGAATAACATAAAGATGTCCTATATAACACAGTTGTTACCCCACTAAAACACACAGCCGTCACCTTGACATAAGTCATCTCCCCACTACAACACAATCATCACCCCACTATAACACACAACCATCACCCCACTACAATACGCCATGTCACCTGAATAACATAAAGATGTCACCCATATATAACACACAGCTGTTACCCCAATACAACACACAGCCTTTGCCCTGAGATAACAGTCATCACCTTACTATAACACACAGTCATCACCTCACTAATATATACTTTGTCATCCTGAATAACACAAATATCACCCCACATAACATGCAGCTGTCGCCTGACATAACAGTCATCACCCCACTACAACACACAGCCATCACCCCACTAATATACACTGTCACCCTGAATAACACATAAATGTCTCCCTATATAAAACACAGCCATCACCCTGACATAACAGTCATCACCCCACTACAACACACAGCCATCACCCCACTAATATACACTGTCACCCTGAATAACACATAAATGTCTCCCTATATAAAACACAGCCATCACCCTGACATAACAGTCATCACCCCACTACAACACACAACCATCACCGCATCACAACACACAAGCTTCACCCCACTTCTATACACCACTGTCACCCTGCATAACACACATGTCACCCACATATACACACAACCATCACCCTGACATAACAGTCATCACCCTACTACAACACACAATTATCACCACACTACCATAAATTACTGTCAGTCTAATTAACACACAGATATCACCCCTGCTGTCATCCTACATATCACATACATGTCACCCCATAAAACACACATGGGGTCATTTATCAAACTGGTGTAAAGTAGAACTGGTTTACTTGCTCATAGCAACCAATCAGATTCCACCTTTCATTTTCCAAAGGAGCTGTCAAAAATGAAAAGTGGAATCTGATTGGTTGCTGTGGGCAACTAAGCCAGTTCTACTTTATACCAGTTTTATAAATGAACCCAACAGTCGTCACCTAGACAACCCACTACAATACACTGTGTCACCCTATATAACACACATCTGTTACCCCACTAATACACACAGCCATCACCCTAACATAACAATCATCACCCCACTAATATACACCATGTCACCCGCATAACACAACAATGTCACCCCATATAACACACAGCCGTTACCCTGACATAACAGTCATCAATGCATTACAACACAAAACCATCATCCCACTACTATACACCACTGTCACCATGCATAACACATAGATGTCACCCCATATAATGCACAGCTGTTACTCCAGTAAAACACCCCACTACAGCATACAACCATCACCCCACTACAATATACCATGTCACCCTGAATAACACACAGATATCGCTCCTGCTGTCACCCCATATCCACACATAGCTGTTACGCTACTAAAACATACAGTTGTCACCCTGACATATCAGTCATCACCCCACTACAACATACATCCATAACCCCCCAAATATACACACATCACCCTGAATAACACACAGATATCGCCCTGCTGTCATTCTACATAACACATACTTCACCCCATATAACACACTGTTAACTCCCACCAATATACTGTACACTATGTCACCTGCATAACACATACATGTTACCCCATATACCACACAGCTGTTACCCTACTAAAAGATACAATTGTCACCCTGACATAACAGTGATCACCCCATTATAACACAAAGCCATCACCCTACATCAACACACCACTGTCACCCTGACGTAACAATCACCCCACTACAATACACCAATGTCATCCTGCATAACACAGAGATATCCCCCCATATAATTTGCATCTGTCACCCTGTAATAAAATTCCTCACCGCATTACATACAGCTGTCGCTGCACTATGGGACACAGCCATTACCAAAACTAAAAATCTCACCGCTGTCACTCTATTACAACACCACCGTCACCCTACTACAATACACCATTGTCACCCCTCTCCAACACACAACTGTCTGACCGCGACAACACACATCCATCACTACAATACACCTCTGTCACTCCACTACAATACACCGCTGTCACCTTATTACAAAACACACCGTCACCTCACTACAATACACTATCACTCCCACTACAACACACAGCAGTCACCTCAGTACAACAGGCTGTCCACAGCAGGGGTGCACCACCAATGAGGCCGGGTGATACCCCTCTGTCACCTCACTACAATACACCTCAGTCACCTCACTACAATACACCTCAGTCACCTCACTACAATACACCTCAGTCACCTCACTACAATACACCTCTATCACCTCATTACAATACACCTCTGTCACCTCTTTACAATACACCTTTGTCACTTCACTACAGTACACTTCTGTCACCTCATTACAATACACCTCTGTCACCTCACTACAAAACACCTCTGTCAGCTCACTACAATACAACACCTCTGTCACCTCTTTACAATACACCTGTCACCTCAGTACAGTACACTTCTGTCACCTTGTTACAATACACCTGTCACCTCATTACAATACACCTCTGTCACCTCACAACAATACACCTTTGTCACCTCACTACAGTACACTTCTGTTACCTCATTACAATACACCTGTCACCTCACTACAAAACACCTCTGTCAGCTCACTACAATACACCTCTGTCACCTCTTTACAATACTCCTTTGTCACCTCACAACAATACTCCTTTGTCACCTCACTACAGTACACCTCTTTCACCTCACTACAATACACCTCTGTCACCTCGCAACAATACACCTTTGTCACCTCACTACAGTACACTTTTGTCACCTCACTACAGTACACCTCTGTCACCTCACTACAATACACCTCTGTCACTTCACTACAGTACACTTCTGTCACCTCATTACAATACACCTTTGTCACCTCACTACAATACACCTCTGTCACCTCACTACAGTACATGTCTGTCACCTCACAACAATACACCTTTGTCATCTCACTACAGTACACCTCTGTCACCTCACTACAATACACCTCTGTTACCTCACTACAATACACCTCTGTCACCTCACTACAATACACCTCTGTTACCTCACTACAATACACCTCTGTCACCTCTCTACAATACACCTCTGTCACCTCACTACAATACATCTCTGTCACCTCACTACAATACAACACCTCTGTCACCTCTTTACAATACACCTGTCACCTCAGTACAGTACACTTCTGTCACCTTGTTACAATACACCTGTCACCTCATTACAATACACCTCTGTCACCTCACAACAATACACCTTTGTCACCTCACTACAGTACACTTCTGTTACCTCATTACAATACACCTGTCACCTCACTACAAAACACCTCTGTCAGCTCACTACAATACACCTCTGTCACCTCTTTACAATACTCCTTTGTCACCTCACAACAATACTCCTTTGTCACCTCACTACAGTACACCTCTTTCACCTCACTACAATACACCTCTGTCACCTCGCAACAATACACCTTTGTCACCTCACTACAGTACACTTTTGTCACCTCACTACAGTACACCTCTGTCACCTCACTACAATACACCTCTGTCACTTCACTACAGTACACTTCTGTCACCTCATTACAATACACCTTTGTCACCTCACTACAATACACCTCTGTCACCTCACTACAGTACATGTCTGTCACCTCACAACAATACACCTTTGTCATCTCACTACAGTACACCTCTGTCACCTCACTACAATACACCTCTGTTACCTCACTACAATACACCTCTGTCACCTCACTACAATACACCTCTGTTACCTCACTACAATACACCTCTGTCACCTCTCTACAATACACCTCTGTCACCTCACTACAATACACCTTTGTCACCTCACTACAGTACACCTCACTACAATACACCTCTGTCACTTCACTACAGTACACTTCTGTCACCTCATTACAATACACCTTTGTCACCTCACTACAATACACCTCTGTCACCTCTTTACAATACACCTTTGTCACCTCACTACAGTACACTTCTGTCACCTCATTACAATACACCTCTGTCAGCTCACTACAATACAACACCTCTGTCACCTCTTTACAATACACCTGTCACCTCAGTACAGTACACTTCTGTCACCTTGTTACAATACACCTGTCACCTCATTACAATACACCTCTGTCACCTCACAACAATACACCTTTGTCACCTCACTACAGTACACTTCTGTCACCTCATTACAATACACCTCTGTCACCTCTTTACAATACACCTGTCACCTCACAACAATACACCTTTGTCACCTCACTACAGTACACCTCTTTCACCTCACTACAATACACCTCTGTCACCTCTTTACAATACACCTTTGTCACCTCACTACAATACACCTCTGTCATCGCTCTACAATACACCTCTGTCACCTCATTACAATACACCTCTGTCACCTTGCAACAATACACCTTTGTCACCTCACTACAATACACCTTTGTCACCTCACTACAGTACACCTCTGTCACCTCACTACAATACACCTCTGTCACCTCACTACAATACACCTCTGTCACTTCACTACAGTACACTTCTGTCACCTCATTACAATACACCTTTGTCACCTCACTACAATACACCTCTGTCACCTCACTACAGTACATGTCTGTCACCTCACAACAATACACCTTTGTCACCTCACTACAGTACACCTCAGTCACCTCACTACAATACACCTCTGTCACCTCACTACAATACACCTCTGTCACCTCACTACAATACACCTCTGTCACCTCTCTACAATACACCTCTGTCACCTCTCTACAATACATCTCTGTCACCTCACTACAATACACCTCTGTCACCTCACTACAATACACCTCTGTCACCTCACTACAATACAGTACACCTCACTACAATACACCTGTCACTTCACTACAGTACACTTCTGTCACCTCATTACAATACACCTTTGTCACCTCACTACAATACACCTCTGTCACCTCACTACAATACACCTCTGTCACCTCACTACAATACACCTCTGTCACCTCTCTACAATACACCTCTGTCACCTCACTACAATACATCTCTGTCACCTCACTACAATACACCTTTGTCACCTCACTACAATACACCTCACTACAATACACCTCTGTCACTTCACTACAGTACACTTCTGTCACCTCATTACAATACACCTTTGTCACCTCACTACAATACACCTCTGTTACCTCACTACAATACACCTTTGTCACCTCACTACAGTACACCTCACTACAATACACCTCTGTCACTTCACTACAGTACACTTCTGTCACCTCATTACAATACTCCTTTGTCACCTCACTACAGTACACGTCTGTCACCTCACAACAATACACCTCTGTCACCTCACTACAATACACTGCAGAACACAGGGGACAGAGGAACCCCACTGATTAGACTTTTTTTTTGAAAGATCTGTAATGAAATTACATGTGCAAAATCACATTCCCTATACTCACGCACTTCTGACTGTCCCCCCCCCCCCTTCCCACCAAAACAATCCCCTCACTGCCCCAAATGTATTGCAGTGCTCTGGAATCCTGTAGCTGGTGCTGGGTGTAATGGTGTCAGGCCGTGTATTGTAGCCCTCAGGGGTCCTGCAGTTGGTGCCCAAGGTGATGGGTCAAGTTGGGTAATGTAGGGCTCAGGGGTTCTGAAGCTGGTCTCAGGTGTGATGGGGTTAGGTTGGGTCATGCAGCCCTAGATGTCCTCTAGTTGATGCCGGGTGTAATAGGTCAGGCTAAGTATGGCGGTGCTCAGGGGTTCTGAAGGTGATTCCGGGTGTGATGGATTCAGGTTGTGTAATGCAGCCCTCAGAAGTCCTGTAGTTGATGTAGAGTGTGATTGGGTTGGGCTGGGTATTGTAGCGCTCAGGGGTTCTGAAGTTAGTGCTAGGACTGATGGGGTTGGGCTGGGTATGGCAGTGCTCAGAGGTCCTGTAGTTGATGCTGGGTGTAATGGGTTGGACTGGGTACTGTAGCGCTCAGGGGTTCTGAAGCTGATACTGGGTGTGATGGGGTCAGGTTGAGTAATGCAGCGCTCAGGGGTCCTGTAGTTGGTGCTAGGTCTGATGGGGTTGGGCTGGGTATTGCAGCGCTCAGGTTCATAGTGACTTATGTCACCTTCCAGGATAAGGACCACATCCAAGAGGTTGTTCACCAGCCCTGGGACACTTGGATAACACTACATTTGCAGGGGTCTTGCCCACCATCATACATATGAAATGAAAGCTCCGGAGGCACTTAATAGTGAAGGCGCACAGTCATGTTATCTCCTCAGCAGAGGGAGTTGTGCAGACAAAGCTCTGGAAGCAATTGTGTCGATCAGCGGTGCTGGAGCTGCTGCTCCACCTGTGGGGCACCTTCTGGCAGATCCCAAGAGAATTAAAAAACACAAGAAGCAGGGTGACCTAGGGGAAGCCCTGCAACTGAGGGAGGAGGCGGCCCTTCTCCAAAAAATGTTGTAGAGTTCTGTATTTAGGTTAACCTTTTACCAGTTTTGAGGCGGAAGCGCTTGTCATCCTGCTCGTGATTTATGAAATGATCGGCTCCACCGGCCCCACAGAGACCGCGCTCTGCTTAGATCTAACGATATCGGTGCCTCAGGTGACCCCCTGGACTGTGTGCACAACCCCAAACATATAATCCCCTATGCATATTCCTACATGGATAACACTATATATAACCCCATTTCATATGAGATCGAACCCTATATACAGAATCTCACATGGATAACCCGATATATATGAGTGTTTCTATGTATAACCCTCTATAGAGTATAACATGGACACCGTATACTTAAAGGGGTTTTCCAAGATTTTTTAACTGATGACCTATTCAAAGGACTGGTCATAAATATCTTGTGGGTGGGGGTCTGACACCCCCGATCAGCTGTTTGGGAAGGCACCGGTCCTCTGTGAAGCCCGCGGCCCTCTCTCAGCTTCTCCTAGGCCCAGTGACGTCACATTGACCTAGGAGCAGCTCAGCCCCATAGAAGTGAAAGGAGCAGAGCGCGAAACCAAGCACAACCGCTATACAATGTACGGGGAAGGCGGCGGCGCTCACAGGAGGACCAATGCCTTGTCAAACAGCTGGGCGGCGGGGCTCCTGGGGGTCTGACCCCCACCCATCAGATACCGATGACCTATCCAGAGTACTTACATCTCAGAAAACCCTTTCGACCTATATGTGTAACCCCATTTTTATATCTCATGCTTAGCTGCAGTATATACTGGAATATTGTCGCTCCCCTCCCCCACGATTAACAATCCTATTCCATATTTATGAACCTGGAAAATAAGCAGTAACTGGAGGAGTGCGTATAATTATCTGATTGCTGAACCAACATGTGCACAGACTAAATGCCAATGTAGTGGAGCACAGGAGGACCTCATACCCTCATATCACCCCTGTACTACCCCTCCCCCATCACTTGTCAGACTACTACAACACCCTCCTCGTATCCCGGACAGACTACAGCAACACCCTCCTCATATCCCGGACAGATTACTACAACACCCTCCTCGTATCCCGGACAGATTACTGCAACACCCTCCTCATATCCCGGACAGACTACAGCAACACCCTCCTCGTATCCCGGACAGACTACAGCAACACCCTCCTCGTATCCCGGACAGACTACAGCAACACCCTCCTAGTATCCCGGACAGACTACAGCAACACACTCCTCGTATCCCGGACAGATTACTGCAACACCCTCCTCGTATCCCGGACAGACTACAGCAACACCCTCCTCGTATCCCGGACAGATTACTGCAACACCCTCCTCGTATCCCGGACAGATTACTGCAACACCCTCCTCGTATCCCGGACAGATTACTGCAACACCCTCCTCGTATCCCGGACAGATTACTGCAACACACTCCTCGTATCCCGGACAGATTACTGCAACACCCTCCTCGTATCCCGGACAGACTACAGCAACACCCTCCTCCTATCCCGGACAGATTACTGCAACACCCTCCTCTTATCCCGGACAGATTACTGCAACACCCTCCTCGTATCCCGGACAGACTACAGCAACACCCTCCTCGTATCCCGGACAGATTACTGCAACACCCTCCTCGTATCCCGGACAGACTACAGCAACACCCTCCTCGTATCCCGGACAGACTACAGCAACACCCTCCTCTTATCCCGGACAGATTACTGCAACACCCTCCTCCTATCCCGGACAGACTACAGCAACACCCTCCTCGTATCCCGGACAGACTACAGCAACACACTCCTCTTATCCCGGACAGATTACTGCAACACCCTCCTCGTATCCCGGACAGACTACAGCAACACCCTCCTCGTATCCCGGACAGACTACAGCAACACACTCCTCATATCCCGGACAGATTACTGCAACACCCTCCTCGTATCCCGGACAGACTACAGCAACACCCTCCTCGTATCCCGGACAGATTACTGCAACACCCTCCTCGTATCCCGGACAGACTACAGCAACACCCTCCTCCTATCCCGGACAGATTACTGCAACACACTCCTCGTATCCCGGACAGATTACTGCAACACACTCCTCGTATCCCGGGCAGATTACTGCAGCACCCTCCTCATATCCCGGACAGATTACTGCAACACCCTCCTCGTATCCTGGACAGACTACAGCAACACCCTCCTCCTATACCGGACAGATTACAGCAACACCCTCCTCGTATCCTGGACAGATTACAGCAACACCGTCCTCGTATCCCGGACAGATTACTGCATCACCCTCCTCGTATCCTGGACAGACTACAGCAACACCCTCCTCCTATCCCAGACAGATTACTGCAAAACCCTCTTCGTATCCCGGACAGACTACAGCAACACCCTCCTCGTATCCTGGACAGATTACTGCAACACCCTCCTCGTATCCCAGACAGACTACAGAAACACCCTCCTCGTATCCCATACAGATTACTGCAACACCCTCCTCGTATCCCGGACAGATTACTGCAACACCCTCCTCATATCCCGGACAGACTACTGCAACACCCGCCTCGTATCCTGGACAGATTACTGCAACACCCTCCTCGTATCCCGGACAGACTACAGCAACACCCGCCTCGTATCCTGGACAGATTACTGCAACACCCTCCTCGTATCCCGGACAGACTACAGCAACACCCTCCTCTTATCCCGGACAGATTACTGCAACACCCTCCTCCTATCCCGGACAGACTACAGCAACACCCTCCTCGTATCCCGGACAGACTACAGCAACACCCTCCTCGTATCCCGGACAGATTACTGCAACACCCTCCTCATATCCCGGACAGACTACTGCAACACCCTCCTCGTATCCTGGACAGATTACTGCAACACCCTCCTCGTATCCCGGACAGACTACAGCAACACCCGCCTCGTATCCCGGACAGACTACAGCAACACCCTCCTCGTATCCCGGACAGATTACTGCAACACCCTCCTCGTATCCCGGACAGACTACAGCAACACCCTCCTCCTATCCCGGACAGATTACAGCAACACCCTCCTCGTATCCTGGACAGATTACAGCAACACCGTCCTCGTATCCCGGACAGATTACTGCATCACCCTCCTCGTATCCTGGACAGACTACAGCAACACCCTCCTCCTATCCCAGACAGATTACTGCAAAACCCTCTTCGTATCCCGGACAGACTACAGCAACACCCTCCTCGTATCCTGGACAGATTACTGCAACACCCTCCTCGTATCCCAGACAGACTACAGAAACACCCTCCTCGTATCCCATACAGATTACTGCAACACCCTCCTCGTATCCCGGACAGATTACTGCAACACCCTCCTCATATCCCGGACAGACTACTGCAACACCCTCCTCGTATCCTGGACAGATTACTGCAACACCCTCCTCGTATCCCGGACAGACTACAGCAACACCCGCCTCGTATCCTGGACAGATTACTGCAACACCCTCCTCGTATCCCGGACAGACTACAGAAACACCCTCCTCGTATCCCATACAGATTACTGCAACACCCTCCTCATATCCCGGACAGACTACTGCAACACCCTCCTCGTATCCCGGCCAGACTACAACACCCTCCTTGTGTCCCGGACAGACTACTGCAACACCCTCCTTGTATTCTGGCCAGACTACAGCAACATGCTCCTCGTGGTAATTTGGGGATAGTGGGAGTGGTAATGCTGGATAAGGGGTGGTATAGGCATATGAAGGTGATGTGAATAGGCAGGAGGATGAGGGGACAGAATACGAGGAGGATGTTGCTGTAGTTACCACATTACCCATGCACCACCACCCAGTACCCAGGCACCACCACCAAGCACCCAGGCACCACCCAGTATCCAGGCAACACCCAGTATCCAAGCACCACCACCAAGCACCCAGTACCCAGGCACCACCACACAGTACCCAGGCACCACCACACAGTACCCAGGCACCACCACCTAGTACCCAGGCACCACCACCAAGCACCCAGGCACCACCACTAAGCACCATCACCCAGGCACCACCACCAAGCACCCGGGCTCCACCACCCAGTACCCAGGCACCACCACCACCTCCCAGTACCCAGGCACCACCACCAAGCTCCCACGCACCACCCAGTACCACCCAGTACTCAGGCACCACCACTCACTACCCAGGCACCACCACCAAGCACCCAGGCACCACCCAGTACTCAAACAGCACTACCAAGAACCCAGGCACCACCACCCAGTACCCAGGCACCACCACCTAGCACCCAGGCACCACCACCCAGTACCCAGGCACCACCCAGTACTCAGGCAGCACCAAGCACCCAGGCTCCACATCCAAGCACCACCCAGTACTCAGGCACCACCACCAAGCACCCAGGCACTACCCAGTAGCCAGGCACCACCCAGTACTCAGGCAGCACCACCAAACACCCATGCACCACCACCAAGCACCCAGTAGCCAGGCACCACCACCAAGCACCCAGGCTCCACCCAGTAGCCAGGCACCACTTCCCCACTATTTTATTATATGCATTACTGTGGGAAGACGGCTGCTGTTTCAGTGGGGCTCCTGGAAGAGAGACGCAGGGGCTGCTGGGTAATGGGATGTGATGTTAGCAGGAGATGCTGCTGCTCAATGCATTATTAAAATGTTTATAAACCAGCATTTAACCCTGTATCATCCAGGCACTGGGCGATGATCCTCTCACCGTCATTAGCTCCTCATTTGGGTGTTAAATGCAGCGGCTCACTTCACCAGTTAATCCTAAACCATTTGTGGGATTACATGTGAGATTACAGGCCGCGGTTAAGCAGAGAAATTAGAGAATTTAACATGGATCGGAGGGGAGGGGGGGATATTAGAAGGTTGCAGCCTGATATGTGGAGAACACACAGGGTAACGGGCAAAGATGGCCAGTCCCAACCCAACAACTAGACCCTGAACCATCATCTACTAGCTGGGCAGGAGACCACCATAACTCATGGATGAATATACAGTGAGGAACAGAAGTATTTGAAGACCCTGCGATTTTGCAAGGGGTCTGACATTTACATTGTAGGTGCATTCCCATCTGAGAGACGGAATAAAAAAATAAAAAAAAGGAAATCACATTGTATGATTTTGAAAGAATGTCTTTGTCTTGCACTGCTGAACAGAAGTATCTGAACACCTGAGAGAATCCGTGTTAATATTTGGTCCAGAAGCCTTTGGTCAGAAGTCTCCTGTAGTTCTTGACCAGGTTTGCAGACACTGCAGCAGGGTTTTGGCCCACTGCTCCACACAGATCTCCTCTACATCTGTCAGGTTTTGGGGCTGTCGCTGAGCAACACGGAGTTTTCAAGGAGGTTGTTGCTCAAAATCTCACAATAAATGGCCCCATTCATCCTCTCCTTAATACAGTGCAGTCGTCCTGTCCCCTTCGCAGAAAAGCCCCCCCAAAGCATGATGTTACCCCCCCCATGCTTCACAGTAGGGATGGTGTTCTTGGGATGCAACTCATCCTTCTTTTTCCTCCAAACACGAGTAAAGTTTAGACCAAAAAGTTCTACTTTGGTCTCATCTGACCACATGACTTTCTCCCATGCCTCCTCTGGATCATCCAGATGGTCATTGGCAAACTTCAGACGGGCCTGGACATGTGATGACTTGAGCAGGGGAACCTTCTGTGCAATGCATGATCTGAAACCATGACGGCGTAGTGTTCTACCGACAGTGACCTCTGAAGCTGTGGTCCCAGCTCTCTTCATGTCATTGACCAGCTCCTCCCTTGTAGTTCTGGGCTGATTCCTCACCTTTCTTACCATCAGCGATGCCCCACGAGGTGAGATCTTGCATGGAGCCCCAGTCCGAGGTGACTTACAGTCGTCTTTAGCCTCTTCCATTTTCTAACAATTGTTCCAACAGTTGATCTAGTTTCACCAAGCTGCTTGGCAATTGCCCCGTAGCCCTTTCCAGCCTTGTGGAGGTCCACAATTTTGTCTCTGGTGTCTTTTGACAGCTCCTTGGTCTTGCCCATGGTAGTAGTTGGCGTCTGACTGACTGTGGGGTGGACAGAGGTCTTTAAAGAGCTCAGACAGGTGCTACTAAGTTAGAGTAATGAGTGGAGTAGAGGTGGACTTTATAAAGGCGCAGTAACAGGTCTTTGAGAGCCAGAATTCTTCTAAGGTGTTCACATACTGATGTTCAGCAGTGCAAGACAAATAAATTCTTTAAAAATCATACAATGTGATTTCCTGAATTTATTTTTTGTTCTGTCTCTCAGATGGGAATGCACCTACAATGTAAATTTCAGACCCCACCATGATTTCTAAGTGGGAGAACTTGCAAAATCGCAGGGTGTCCAAATACTTCTGTTCCTCACTGTATCTTGGAACTGAGGCCTTGCTGGGTTATAGTTATGGTGGCCGGCCATTCATACGGTATACTCCACATGGCAGATTTGTTGCACAAATATCCATTCCATGCATGTGAATGGGGTTGTTCCTGTACAAAGTGCAGGGATTTTTGCAAACTCCATTCAAATAAATAGGCCAATGACCAAAGTTTTTGCATGTGTGTGGATATGCCCATACTATAGCAGGACGGCTCTTTTGAAAAGACCTTACGTCTTGATGCTTTCAGGGACGGATGTATTTCTTCGTATTGCCGGTCAGGTCAGGGGCGTCAGATTTTAATTGGCCTGGTAGTTCACTGGCCACGGCTCGGAAACAGATGTTACATGATGGTCGGCTGACGCTGACTGCATCCCTTGTTATGGCCGCCTCTCCTCTAATGTTTACAGGGTGGGATTTTCTCAGCTCCCTACTAGAAATAAATGCAATTAGGTGGGTGAGCCACAGTCCAGGAACCTGCTGCAGTACCATTCACACGTACCGTACAGCTAGGTACAGGGCCACTGGAGCCACGTTCACAGGTGGAGACCTCCACAAGCTTGTATCTGTGAAGGAATGGCTGACCCCGATACATGTTCTCAGTGTTTCATGCATTTTACCAGAGTACTTTCTGAATATTTCTTGTCTCCTTATTCGCAGCAAAGGCCGGTAAAGCAGTCGCTCAGCAAGTCTCTATGCCGTGAATCCCATTGGAAATGTCTCCTGCTGTCTCTCCTCATCTATGGCTGTATGGGGGCCATGACCTGGTGCCATGTTACTAAAGTCACTCGCTTGACTTTTGACAGCGCCTATAAAAGCAACTCGATGATGTACCACGACAGTCCCTGCTCCAACGGCTACGTCTACATCCCCTTGGCCTTCCTTGTCATGCTGTATGTGGTCTACCTGGTGGAGTGCTGGCACTGCTACACACGCAATGAGCTGCAATATAAGGTGGATGTTGAGAGCGTTCAGGAACGCGTGCAGAGGATGCAGCAGGCAACGCCGTGCATCTGGTGGAAGGCGATCAGCTATCATTATGTACGTAGGACTCGTCAAGTGACTCGTTATCGCAATGGAGACGCCTACACAACTACCCAAGTCTACCACGAGCGCGTCAATACTCATGTGGCAGAGTCAGAGTTCGACTACAGCAACTGTGGCGTGAAGGACGTTTCCAAAGACCTGACTGATCTAGACAGCTATCCGGCCACTCGACTAAGGTTTACCAAATGCTTCAGTTTTGCGAATGTGGAGTCAGAGAACTCATATTTGACACAGAGGGCTCGATTTTTTACAGAGAATGAGGGTCTGGATGACTACATGGAGGCTCGCGAAGGCATGCACCTAAAAAATGTGGACTTCAAGGAATACATGGTTGCTTTTTCTGATCCAGATAACCTTCCTTGGTACGTGTCCCACTACGTCTTTTGGGTGGCTGCTCTCCTAACCCTGTCTTGGCCACTAAGAGTCCTCAATGAGTACCGCACCTCGTGTGTTCACTATCATGTAGAAAAGCTCTTTGGCTTTGACTTTACACCGGTGACACCGGCGACACCGGCCGATGATCGAACCATATGTAGGAGAATGCCACGTGTTAACACCATCGACAGTACAGAGCTGGAGTGGCACATACGCTCCAATCAGCAACTGGTGCCCAGCTACTCTGAAGCGGTTCTGATGGATCTAGTGGGCATTTCTTCAAGTTACACAGCCTGCCGGTACACTCGAGGTTATCGCCAGAACTGCGAGCGCTGCCATCGCACCATGAGCAGCTCCTCCATCTTTTCCCGTAGCGCTCTCAGTATCTGTAATGGCAGTCCCAGGATCCCCTTCAGCAGCAGTCGCTTCTCTCTGGGACGATTATATGGGTCCCGCCGGAGTTGTCTGTGGCAGAGCCGCAGTGAAAGCCTCAATGAGCAGGGTTGTCCCACAGAACAGACACGGCTGTCCAGCCAAGTGACTGTGGAGGAGGAAGAACCTCCCCCATACCAGGATGCTCTCTACTTCCCCATCCTCATCGTCCATCGTAATGAAGGCTGCACGAACCACGACCACCGACGTCTCCATCGTAACGGCTCTTGTGTAGAAACATCACTGTGATGGTGTGTTCCCAAATCCAGGAGATTTCTGTGGCATCACCACAGCAGTGGAGATGTTTCACGTGATAATCAAGGGCAGCCCGGCAGCACGCAAAAACACAACACCGCTGGAAACTCATGAATACTATCAGGTCTTTACATCGATGGAGCACCCTAGTAGACATATCTGTAGACAATCTTTTCAGAGGAGGCTTCAGCTCGCGGGTCTGACAGACTGTAATGTAGCCAAGCTGTGACACAACTACTTCTGAGCACATTTTTATGCTGAGACCTAGATGTGGATTGAGCCATAGCCATCCAGAACAATGTCCAAATGGGACTGGGCAGCAAAAACGGACAGATGTGACCAAAACGCTGGAGAATCCAGTAACTGTTGATCCTGATCTTTAATACAAGCCTGGAAGGGGCATCAGGTACCAAGTGGACCAGTACAGGACTAAGTACTTCACATTCAGTAGCAAACAATTAGGCAATAGTCCAGCAGCAATGAACATTGTCCATTCATCTGCAGATCATCTCTCACGGCTGGTGGAGGGCCCACGGCAGAGCAGTCACACTCCCGGATGATAAAATGGACCATGCGAGGTCTGCCGCCGGTGGGATGACGATGGACTCTTCACCCTCACTTTTCTCTTATTTTTCCATTACATAAATATATACGTCCACTGTACGGAGGACGCATCCGCTCTACGTATATTCAGCATGGAGATCTTCAGGTTGTATATACACAAGTATAGGCTCATCTCTCTACACTGAGCTTTTATTGCATGACATGTTTCTCCTGAGGTCTGGATGTGACACACATGTAATGCACATGTATGTGACATGTTCACCAAGGCTGTAGTGCATTCACATATCACGTGCACTTCAGGCCCCAGGATTCATCAGGGCTGTACATATCAACCGACACTTATGTGTCTGTGGGCAGCTGGAGACCCCTCAATCTGCTGCTGAGGGTACAGGGGGTACGGACATAAAGGGGAACCCTCCATAACTGTAATCGGATCAATTCCAACCATGGCAAGAATTTACATATATCTGCAATTTCTTGTACATTGGTTTTCTCAATGGGGAAATAACTGAAGTCACAACTGGCGACTATGCCTATCGGTATATTCAGTTAGACAGTCCTTATTGTTACATTCAGTTAGACAGTCCTTATTGTTACATTTAGTTAGACAGTCCTTATTGCTACATTCGGTTACAGACAGTCCTTATTGTTACATTCGGTTACAGACAGTCCTTATCATTACATTCGGTTACAGACAGTCCTTATCATTACATTCGGTAACAGACAGTCCTTATTGTTACATTCAGTTACAGACAGTCCTTATTGTTACATTCAGTTAGACAGTCCTTATTGTTACATTCGGTTACAGACAGTCCTTATTGTTACATTCGGTTACAGACAGTCCTTATTGTTACATTCAGTTAGACAGTCCTTATTGTTACATTCGGTTACAGACAGTCCACATTGTTACATTCGGTTAGACAGTCCTTATTGTTACATTCGGTTACAGACAGTCCTTATTGTTACATTCGGTTACAGACAGTCCACATTGTTACATTCGGTTAGACAGTCCTTATTGTTACATTCAGTTACAGACAGTCCACATTGTTACATTCGGTTACAGACAGTCCACATTGTTACATTCGGTTACAGACAGTCCTTATTGTTACATTCAGTTAGACAGTCCTTATTGTTACATTCGGTTACAGACAGTCCACATTGTTACATTCGGTTAGACAGTCCTTATTGTTACATTCGGTTACAGACAGTCCTTATTGTTACATTCGGTTACAGACAGTCCACATTGTTACATTCGGTTAGACAGTCCTTATTGTTACATTCGGTTACAGACAGTCCACATTGTTACATTCAGTTACAGACAGTCCACATTGTTACATTCGGTTACAGACAGTCCACATTGTTACATTTGGTTACAGACAGTCCACATTGTTACATTCGGTTACAGACAGTCCACATTGTTACATTTGGTTACAGACAGTCCTTATTGTTACATTTGGTTACAGACAGTCCACATTGGTACATTTGGTTACAGACAGTCCTTATTGTTACATTTGGTTACAGACAGTCCACATTGGTACATTTGGTTACAGACAGTCCTTATTGTTACATTCGGTTACAGACAGTCCTTATTGTTACATTCGGTTACAGACAGTCCTTATTGTTACATTCGGTTACAGACAGTCCTTATTGTTACATTCGGTTACAGACAGTCCTTATTGTTACATTCGGTTACAGACAGTCCTTATTGTTACATTCGGTTACAGACAGTCCTTATCGTTACATTCGGTTACAGACAGTCCTTATTGTTACATTCAGTTACAGACAGTCCTTATTGTTACATTCGGTTACAGACTGTCCTTATTGTTACATTCGGTTACAGACAGTCCTTATTGTTACATTCAGTTAGACAGTCCTTATTGTTACATTCGGTTACAGACAGTCCTTATTGTTACATTCGGTTACAGACAGTCCTTATCGTTACATTCGGTTACAGACAGTCCTTATTGTTACATTCAGTTACAGACAGTCCTTATTGTTACATTCGGTTACAGACAGTCCTTATTGTTACATTCAGTTACAGACAGTCCTTATTGTTACATTCAGTTAGACAGTCCTTATTGTTACATTCGGTTACAGACAGTCCTTATTGTTACATTCAGTTACAGACAGTCCACATTGTTACATTCGGTTACAGACAGTCCACATTGTTACATTTGGTTACAGACAGTCCACATTGTTACATTCGGTTACAGACAGTCCTTATCATTACATTCGGTTACAGACAGTCCACATTGGTACATTCGGTTACAGACAGTCCTTATTGTTACATTTGGTTACAGACAGTCCACATTGGTACATTTGGTTACAGACAGTCCTTATTGTTACATTCGGTTACAGACAGTCCTTATTGTTACATTCGGTTACAGACAGTCCTTATTGTTACATTCGGTTACAGACAGTCCTTATTGTTACATTCGGTTACAGACAGTCCTTATTGTTACATTCGGTTACAGACAGTCCTTATTGTTACATTCGGTTACAGACAGTCCTTATCGTTACATTCGGTTACAGACAGTCCTTATTGTTACATTCAGTTACAGACAGTCCTTATTGTTACATTCGGTTACAGACTGTCCTTATTGTTACATTCGGTTACAGACAGTCCTTATTGTTACATTCAGTTAGACAGTCCTTATTGTTACATTCGGTTACAGACAGTCCTTATTGTTACATTCGGTTACAGACAGTCCTTATCGTTACATTCGGTTACAGACAGTCCTTATTGTTACATTCAGTTACAGACAGTCCTTATTGTTACATTCGGTTACAGACAGTCCTTATTGTTACATTCAGTTACAGACAGTCCTTATTGTTACATTCAGTTAGACAGTCCTTATTGTTACATTCGGTTACAGACAGTCCTTATTGTTACATTCAGTTACAGACAGTCCACATTGTTACATTCGGTTACAGACAGTCCACATTGTTACATTTGGTTACAGACAGTCCACATTGTTACATTCGGTTACAGACAGTCCTTATCATTACATTCGGTTACAGACAGTCCACATTGGTACATTCGGTTACAGACAGTCCTTATCATTACATTCGGTTACAGACAGTCCACATTAGTTATATTTGGTGACCCCCTCTCAGATCCTGAAACTTGGTCCAATAGAAGCTATTTCGGGCTATGGTGACACTTCTCAGGACAGGTCCGGCACACAGATGGGGCCCCTGTATGTCCGACGGCAGAGGGACATTTTAATTCAGCTCTTTATGGGGACATTGTTTCTGGATGTTGGGGCTTTGTACATAGACACATGATGGTTTGAAGGGGTCATACACTCGGAGTACAATCTTTTTATGTCCTTCCTGCGCGAAGGATAATACCTCATTTATTAAGAATAATTATAATTCCAGTGAAAGTCCAGTCCCATAGTCCCACCCAGGGCCACATTCACCGGCTGCAGTAATGGCGGCTCATAGCGAGGAGCTCCACTATCGTTTCTTCTTAATGTCAGCCCCTTGTGACTCATTAGCATATGAGCAGATGGGAGATTATAATCATCCTTCAGAAAATGTGTACCAAAGGTTGTATCTCAAAATATACAGCCAGACTGCAGACTGTTATACATATCATTACTGCAGCAGGGTCAGGACGGGAAATGAGGGCCTGTTCTATACATGATTCAAGCACAAGATCCAGAGCAGGATATTTCAGGGGTGCTAGGAAATACAACAGGAGGACTGAAACGCATGAGCCTCTACAGGCGGACACAGAGAGGAAAGAGATACTACAGGCAGACATACAGAGGAAAGAGATACTACAGGCAGACATAGAGAGGCAGGAGATATACAAGGCAGACATAGAGAGGTAGGAGATACTACAGGCGGACATAGAGAGGAAAGAGATACTACAGGCAGACATAGAGAGGCAGGAGATATACAAGGCAGACATACAGAGGCAGGAGATACTACAGGCGGACATAGAGAGGAAAGAGATACTACAGGCAGGCAGACATACAGAGGCAGGAGATACTACATCCAGACATACAGAGGCAGGAGATACTACAGGCAGACACAGAGAGGAAAGAGATACTACAGGCGGTCATAGAGAGGCAGGAGATACTACAGGCAGACATACAGAGGAAAGAGATACTACAGGCGGACATAGAGAGGAAAGAGATACTACAGGCGGTCATAGAGAGGCAGGAGATACTACAGGCAGACATACAGAGGAAAGACATACTACAGGCGGACATAGAGAGGAAAGAGATACTACAGGCAGACAGAGAGGCAGGAGATACTACAGGCAGACATACAGAGGTAGGTGATACTACAGGCGGACATAGAGAGGAAAGAGATACTACAGGCGTACATAGAGAGGAAAGATACTACAGGCGGACATAGAGAGGCAGGAGATACTACAGGCGGACACAGAGAGGAAAGAGATACTACAGGCGGACATAGAGAGGCAGGTGATACTACAGGCAGACAGAGAGGCAGGAGATACTACAGGCGGGCAGAGAGAGGAAAGAGATACTACAGGCGGACATAGAGATGCAGGAGATCCTACAGGCGGGCAGAGAGAGGAAAGAGATACTACAGACGGACATAGAGAGGCAGGAGATACTACAGGCAGACAGGAAAGGCAGGGTTTACTTCAGGCAGCCTGTACACATTGTCTTGGGTTATCTGGAAGACAGGAGGTATAACAGGAATAGTTAGCATCTGTTCATCTGAGGTAACCAGAGAGGAAGGGGTATTACATAGTACAGAGAAAGCTCAGAAGATGTGAAAGTACAGGTGGTTGCAGCGGCTGGATACAGAAAGCTGGGGTGCAGAAGCTGAGGCTTTGTCGTAAACATGTGGTGTTCACAGACAGTAGTGTGCTGGGTATGAATAGGTGGTGGTCACAGGCGGTAGTGTGCAGGAGGTATACAGGAGATGTACAGATAGTAGTTATTGGTGGTAGGTATACAGGAGGTGTAGAGGTGGTAGATATACAGGAGGTGTAGAGGTGGTAGTCATTGGAGGTAGGTATACAGGAGGTGTAAGTCATTGGAGGTAGGTATACAGGAGGTGTAGAGGTGGTAGTCATTGGCGGTAGGTATACAGGAGGTGTAGAGGTGGTAGTCATTGGCGGTAGGTATACAGGAGGTGTAGAGGTGGTAGTCATTGGGGGTAGGTATACAGGAGGTGTAGAGGTGGTAGTCTGGCGGTAGGTATACAGGAGGTGTAGAGGTGGTAGTCATTGGAGGTAGGTATACAGGAGGTGTAGAGGTGGTAGTCATTGGTGGTAGGTATACAGGAGGTGTAGAGGTGGTAGTCATTGGCGGTAGGTTTACAGGAGGTGTAGAGGTGGTAGTCATTGGCGGTAGGTATACAGGAGGTGTAGAGGTGGTAGCCATTGGGGGTAGGTATACAGGAGGTGTAGAGGTGGTAGTCTGGCGGTAGGTATACAGGAGGTGTAGAGGTGGTAGTCATTGGCGGTAGGTATACAGGAGGTGTAGAGGTGGTAGCCATTGGCGGTAGGTATACAGGAGGTGTAGAGGTGGTAGTCATTGGCGGTAGGTTTACAGGAGGTACACAGCTGTTGGGCAGGAGGTACACAACCCCCTAACATACGCTCAGTAGCACGCACGCCATGCTTTTCTTGCTTCGGCTGGGTACAGTCACGGCCGGTACACAGGCTTTAGCGGTGCGTTCCAGGCCGCCCTTCGATGCCCCCATCAGAAATACTTCATGAGGATGAAGCAGCGTCAGACATTCTGTGTAGTGATGACACTTGATGTTACAGTCAGACCAGAAGTGTTTCCACGTGGAGGTGGCAGTACGGTGGCATCCCTGGCCTTCGTGGCAATAATCTCATCATCAATCACCCCACCCCCCTGGGCGCCCCAGCGGCCGCGGTATCTGCACATCCACTTTTACAACCTGTTTTGTGGAGGTTTTTTATGTCTTTTGTTATTATGAGGTATCTCTGTATATAGCTTTTACCACAATGTTGCCTTTTGGCTGCAATATTGAAGATTGTACATGACATCTGTGTAATAAAGTCACAGACGGATCACGGACACTTTCATGTCGGGTTCTGGTGTCTTCATAATACTGTGCGGACTCCGCACCTGTCACAGCGCCAAGCTTAACGGGAAACCTTCCACAGACGACCCCCTCCTAGCGCGAGACCCTCAGACCTGGAAAGTGGAAAATATAGACATCCCTTGTTTTCTTATGTCCTGTGATGGGTTGGCCATGACACCCATGAAGTAAACATGGGCTGGAGGCTGACACCCATGTGCCCGTGTCTCCCCCAGTGCTCCCAGTCCCGGCTAGGTGCGGACCACACGGTCAGGTAAACAATGTATGACAACAGCATTTATTGTACAGACACGGATGGGGAGGGTGATGATCGGGATCCAGGGTCCAGGATCTCCAGCTTACCGATCCAGCCCTGACGTGGACAGCTGCTTCCGCTGGGCCCGGGCCCGCTCCTGATTAGCACGCAGAACCTGATTCATGTAGAACTCGTTCTCCTGCCCCACATCGGTCAGACGAAGATTAAACTCCAACATCGTCCTGTTCTCAGACATGCCTTCCAGAAGTTGCTTCCCGCCATCCTGTGGACAAGACATGCGAAGAAGAACATGTGACCGGGGAGGACGCAGATCACATGAGGAAGCGCACATGACCGGGGAGGCTTTGACTTTACACCGGTGACACCGGCGATGATCGAACCATATGTAGGAGAATGCCACGTGTTAACACCATCGACAGTACAGAGCTGGAGTGGCACATACGCTCCAATCAGCAACTGGTGCCCAGCTACTCTGAAGCGGTTCTGATGGATCTAGTGGGCATTTCTTCAAGTTACACAGCCTGCCGGTACACTCGAGGTTATCGCCAGAACTGCGAGCGTTGCCATCGCACCATGAGCAGCTCCTCCATCTTTTCCCGTAGCGCTCTCAGTATCTGTAATGGCAGTCCCAGGATCCCCTTCAGCAGCAGTCGCTTCTCTCTGGGGCGATTATATGGGTCCCGCCGGAGTTGTCTGTGGCAGAGCCGCAGTGAAAGCCTCAATGAGCAGGGTTGTCCCACAGAACAGACACGGCTGTCCAGCCAAGTGACTGTGGAGGAGGAAGAACCTCCCCCATACCAGGATGCTCTCTACTTCCCCATCCTCATCGTCCATCGTAATGAAGGCTGCACAAACCACGACCACCGACGTCTCCATCGTAACGGCTCTTGTGTAGAAACATCACTGTGATGGTGTGTTCCCAAATCCAGGAGATTTCTGTGGCGTCACCACAGCAGTGGAGATGTTTCACGTGATAATCAAGGGCAGCCCAGCAGCACGCAAAAACACAACACCGCTGGAAACTCATGAATACTATCAGGTCTTTACATCGATGGAGCACCCTAGTAGACATATCTGTAGACAATCTTTTCAGAGGAGGCTTCAGCTCGCGGGTCTGACAGACTGTAATGTAGCCAAGCTGTGACACAACTACTTCTGAGCACATTTTTATGCGGAGACCTAGATGTGGATTGAGCCATAGCCATCCAGAACAATGTCCAAATGGGACTGGGCAGCAAAAACGGACAGATGTGACCAAAACGCTGGAGAATCCAGTAACTGTTGATCCTGATCTTTAATACAAGCCTGGAAGGGGCATCAGGTACCAAGTGGACCAGTACAGGACTAAGTACTTCACATTCAGTAGCAAACAATTAGGCAATAGTCCAGCAGCAATGAACATTGTCCATTCATCTGCAGATCATCTCTCACGGCTGGTGGAGGGCCCACGGCAGAGCAGTCACACTCCCGGATGATAAAATGGACCATGCGAGGTCTGCCGCCGGTGGGATGACGATGGACTCTTCACCCTCACTTTTCTCTTATTTTTCCATTACATAAATATATACGTCCACTGTACGGAGGACGCATCCGCTCTACGTATATTCAGCATGGAGATCTTCAGGTTGTATATACACAAGTATAGGCTCATCTCTCTACAATGAGCTTTTATTGCATGACATGTTTCTCCTGAGGTCTGGATGTGACACACATGTAATGCACATGTATGTGACATGTTCACCAAGGCTGTAGTGCATTCACATATCACGTGCACTTCAGGCCCCAGGATTCATCAGGGCTGTACATATCAACCGACACTTATGTGTCTGTGGGCAGCTGGAGACCCCTCAATCTGCTGCTGTGTGTACAGGGGGTACGGACATAAAGGGGAACCCTCCATAACTGTAATCGGATCAATTCCAACCATGGCAAGAATTTACATATATCTGCAATTTCTTCTACATTGGTTTTCTCAATGGGGAAATAATTGAAGTCACAACTGGCGACTATGCCTATCGGTACATTCAGTTAGACAGTCCTTATCGTTACATTCAGTTAGACAGTCCTTATTGTTACATTCAGTTAGACAGTCCTTATTGCTACATTTGGTTACAGACAGTCCTTATTGTTACACTCGATTACAGACAGTCCTTATTGTTACATTCGGTTACAGACAGTCCTTATCGTTACATTCGGTTACAGACAGTCCTTATCGTTACATTCGGTTACAGACAGTCCTTATCGTTACATTCGGTTAGACAGTCCTTATTGTTACATTCAGTTAGACAGTCCTTATTGTTACATTCAGTTAGACAGTCCTTATTGTTACATTCGGTTACAGACAGTCCACATTGTTACATTCAGTCCTTATTGTTACATTCAGTTAGACAGTCCTTATTGTTACATTCGGTTACAGACAGTCCTTATCGTTACATTCGGTTACAGACAGTCCACATTGGTACATTTGGTTACAGACAGTCCACATTGGTACATTTGGTTACAGACAGTCCACATTAGTTATATTTGGTGACCCCCTCTCAGATCCTGAAACTTGGTCCAATAGAAGCTATTTCGGGCTATGGTGACACTTCTCAGGACAGGTCCGGCACACAGATGGGGCCCCTGTATGTCCGACGGCAGAGGGACATTTTCATTCAGCTGTTTCTGGATGTTGGGGCTTTGTACGTAGACACATGATGGTTTGAAGGGGTCATACACTCGGAGTACAATCTTTTTATGTCCTTCCTGCGCGAAGGATAATACCTCATTTATTAAGAATAATTATAATTCCAGTGAAAGTCCAGTCCCATAGTCCCACCCAGGGCCACATTCACCGGCTGCAGTAATGGCGGCTCATAGTGAGGAGCTCCACTATCGTTTCTTCTTAATGTCAGCCCCTTGTGACTCATTAGCATATGAGCAGATGGGAGATTATAATCATCCTTCAGAAAATGTGTACCAAAGGTTGTATCTCAAAAAATACAGCCAGACTGCAGACTGTTATACATATCATTACTGCTGCAGGGTCAGGACGGGAAATGAGGGCCTGTTCTATACATGATTCAAGCACAAGATCCAGAGCAGAATGTTTCAGGGGTGCTAGGAAATACAACAGGAGGACTGAAACGCATGAGCCTCTACAGGCAGACACAGAGAGGCAGGCGATACTACAGGCAGACATAGAGAGGAAAGAGATACTACAGGCGGACATAGAGAGGCAGGAGATACTACAGGCGGACATAGAGGCAGGAGATACTACAGGCGGACATAGAGAGGCAGGAGATACTACAGGCGGACATAGAGAGGAAAGAGATACTACAGGCGGACATAGAGGCAGGAGATACTACAGGCAGACATAGAGAGGAAAGAGATACTACAGGCGGACATAGAGAGGAAAGAGATACTACAGGCGGACATAGAGGCAGGAGATACTACAGGCAGACATAGAGAGGAAAGAGATACTACAGGCGGACATAGAGAGGCAGGAGATACTACAGGCGGACATAGAGAGGCAGGAGATACTACAGGCGGACATAGAGGCAGGAGATACTACAGGCGGACATAGAGAGGCAGGAGATACTACAGGCGGTCATAGAGAGGCAGGAGATACTACAGGCAGACACAGAGAGGAAAGAGATACTACAGGCGGTCATAGAGAGGCAGGAGATACTACAGGCGGACATAGAGAGGAAAGAGATACTACAGGCGGTCATAGAGAGGAAAGAGATACTACAGGCGGACATAGAGAGGCAGGAGATACTACAGGCGGACACAGAGAGGAAAGAGATACTACAGGCGGTCATAGAGAGGCAGGAGATACTACAGGCAGACAGAGAGGCAGGAGATACTACAGGCAGACAGAGAGAGGAAAGAGATACTACAAGCGGGCAGAGAGAGGAAAGAGATACTACAGGCGGTCATAGAGAGGCAGGAGATACTACAGGCAGACATAGAGAGGAAAGAGATACTACAGGCGGTCATAGAGAGGCAGGAGATACTACAGGCAGACATACAGAGGAAAGAGATACTACAGGCGGACATAGAGAGGCAGGAGATACTACAGGCGGACATAGAGAGGAAAGAGATACTACAGGCAGATAGGAAACGCAGGGTTTACTTCAGGCAGCCTGTACACATGGTCTTGGGTTATCTGGAAGACAGGAGGTATAACAGGAATAGTTAGCATCTGTTCATCTGAGGTAACCAGAGAGGAAGGGGTATTACATAGTACAGAGAAAGCTCAGAAGATGTGAATGTACAGGTGGTTGGAGCGGCTGGATACAGAAAGCTGGGGTGCAGAAGCTGAGGCTTTGTCGTAAACATGTGGTGTTCACAGACAGTAGTGTGCTGGGTATGAATAGGTGGTGGTCACAGGCGGTAGTGTGCAGGAGGTATACAGGAGATGTACAGATAGTAGTCATTGGTGGTAGGTATACAGGAGGTGTAGAGGTGGTAGATATACAGGAGGTGTAGAGGTGGTAGTCATTGGAGGTAGGTATACAGGAGGTGTAAGTCATTGGAGGTAGGTATACAGGAGGTGTAGAGGTGGTAGTCATTGGCGGTAGGTATACAGGAGGTGTAGAGGTGGTAGTCATTGGCGGTAGGTATACAGGAGGTGTAGAGGTGGTAGTCATTGGCGGTAGGTATACAGGAGGTGTAGAGGTGGTAGATATACAGGAGGTTTAGAGGTGGTAGTCATTGGAGGTAGGTATACAGGAGGTGTAAGTCATTGGAGGTAGGTATACAGGAGGTGTAGAGGTGGTAGATATACAGGAGGTGTAGAGGTGGTAGTCATTGGCGATAGGTATACAGGAGGTGTAGAGGTGGTAGTCATTGGCGGTAGGTATACAGGAGGTGTAAGTCATTGGCGGTAGGTATACAGGAGGTGTAGAGGTGGTAGTCATTGGCGGTAGGTATACAGGAGGTGTAAAGGTGGTAGTCATTGGCGGTAGGTATACAGGAGGTGTAAGTCATTGGCGGTAGGTATACAGGAGGTGTAGAGGTGGTAGTCATTGGCGGTAGGTATACAGGAGGTGTAAGTCATTGGCGGTAGGTATACAGGAGGTGTAGAGGTGGTAGTCATTGGCGGTAGGTATACAGGAGGTGTAAAGGTGGTAGTCATTGGCGGTAGGTATACAGGAGGTGTAAGTCATTGGCGGTAGGTATACAGAAGGTGTAGAGGTGGTAGTCATTGGTGGTAGGTATACAGGAGGTGTAAAGGTGGTAGTCATTGGCGGTAGGTATACAGGAGGTGTAAAGGTGGTAGTCATTGGCGGTAGGTATACAGGAGGTGTAAAGGTGGTAGTCATTGGCGGTAGGTTTACAGGAGGTGTAGAGGTGGTAGTCATTGGGGGTAGGTTTACAGGAGGTGTAGAGGTGGTAGTCATTGGCGGTAGGTTTACAGGAGGTGTAGAGGTGGTAGTCATTGGCGGTAGGTTTACAGGAGGTGTAGAGGTGGTAGTCATTGGCGGTAGGTTTACAGGAGGTATAGAGGTGGTAGTCATTGGCGGTAGGTTTACAGGAGGTGTAGAGGTGGTAGTCATTGGGGGTAGGTTTACAGGAGGTGGTAGTCATTGGCGGTAGGTTTACAGGAGGTGTAGAGGTGGTAGTCATTGGCGGTAGGTTTACAGGAGGTGTAGAGGTGGTAGTCATTGGGGGTAGGTTTACAGGAGGTGTAGAGGTGGTAGTCATTGGGGGTAGGTTTACAGGAGGTGTAGAGGTGGTAGTCATTGGCGGTAGGTTTACAGGAGGTGTAGAGGTGGTAGTCATTGGCGGTAGGTTTACAGGAGGTGTAGAGGTGGTAGTCATTGGCGGTAGGTTTACAGGAGGTACACAGCTGTTGGGCAGGAGGTACACAACCCCCTAACATACGCTCAGTAGCACACACGCCACGCTTTTCTTGCTTCGGCTGGGCACCCTCAGACCTGGAAAGTGGAAAATATAGACATCCCTTGTTTTCTTATGTCCTGTGATGGGTTGGCCATGACACCCATGAAGTAAACATGGGCTGGAGGCTGACACCCATGTGCCCGTGTCTCCCCCAGTGCTCCCAGTCCCGGCTAGGTGCGGACCACACGGTCAGGTAAACAATGTATGACAACAGCATTTATTGTACAGACACGGATGGGGAGGGTGATGATCGGGATCCAGGGTCCAGGATCTCCAGCTTACCGATCCAGCCCTGACGTGGACAGCTGCTTCCGCTGGGCCCAGGCCCGCTCCTGATTAGCACGCAGAATCTGATTTATGTAGAACTCGTTCTCCTGCCCCACATCGGTCAGACGAAGATCAAACTCCAACATCGTCCTGTTCTCAGACATCCCTTCCAGAAGCTGCTTCCCGCCATCCTGTGGACAAGACATGTGAAGAAGAACATGTGACCGGGGAGGACCCAGATCACATGACGAAGCGCACATGACCGGGGAGGACGCAGATCACATGACGAAGCGCACATGACCGGGGAGGACCCAGATCACATGACGAAGCGCACATGACCGGGGAGGACCCAGATCACATGACGAAGCGCACATGACCGGGGAGGACGCAGATCACATGACGAAGCGCACATGACCGGGGAGGACCCAGATCACATGACGAAGCGCACATGACCGGGGGGGACCCAGATCACATGATGAAGCGCACATGACCGGGGGGGACGCAGATCACATGACGAAGCGCACATGACCGGGGAGGACGCAGATCACACGACGAAGCGCACATGACCGGGGAGGACGCAGATCACACGACGAAGCGCACATGACCGGGGAGGACCCAGATCACACGACGAAGCGCACATGACCGGGGAGGACGCAGATCACATGACGAAGCGCACATGACCGGGGAGGACGCAGATCACATGACGAAGCGCACATGACCGGGGAGGACGCAGATCACATGACGAAGCGCACATGACCGGGGAGGACCCAGATCACATGACGAAGCGCACATGACCGGGGAGGACCCAGATCACATGACGAAGCGCACATGACCGGGGGGGACGCAGATCACATGACGAAGCGCACATGACCGGGGGGGACGCAGATCACATGACGAAGCGCACATGACCGGGGAGGACGCAGATCACATGACGAAGCACACATGACCGGGGGGGACGCAGGTCACATGACGAAGCACACATGACCGGGGAGGACCCAGATCACATGACGAAGCGCACATGACCGGAGGGGACGCAGGTCACATGACGAAGCGCACATAACCAATAAAGTATGCAACCTGAGTCAGTCGGCACTGTGAGTGAAGTCGGTGGCGCACGTGTGCTAGGGCGGGCGTCCCATATAGTAGTAAACGAAAAGCAGCGGCACTCACACTTGGTAGCTTGCAAAGTATGTATTTATTACCACATATCTGTGACGTGTTTCGGCACAACCTGTGTCTTTGTCAAACAGTGTTCAACTGACAAAGGCACAGGTTGTGCCGAAACGAGTCACAGATATGTGGCAATAAAGAAATACTTTGCAAGCTACCAAGTGTGAGTGCCGGTCATTTTCGTTTACTACTAGCACACATAACCAGGGAGGAGGCAGATCACATGACACACAAGGGCACATGACCTGGGAGGAGGCAGATCACATGACACACAAGGACAAATGATCTGGGAGGAGGCAGATCACATGACACACAAGGACAAATGACCTGGGAGGAGGCAGATCACATGACACACAAGGACAAATGATCTGGGAGGAGGCAGATCACATGACACACAAGGACTAATGACCTGAGAGGAGGCAGATCACATGACAGAAAAGGACACATGACCTGGGAGGACAAAGATCACATGACACACAAGGACAAATGACCAGGGATGAGGCAGATCACATGACACACAAGGACAAATGACCTGAGAGGACAAAGATCACATGACATACAATGAGGAATAACTTGTGAGGACAAAGATCACATGACATACAAGGGCACAAGGCAGATCACATGACATAGACCAGTTATTCTGTGTTATATGGAGATCTGTCCTGTGAGTAGCGGGGGCTTCACATCTAGAGAGACCTCCACAGTCATCGTCTTATCGGTTATTGGGAGTAGCATACCTGGCCGATGCGGTTGCTGGAGATGTTGGTGCTCCTTAGGGTTGCGTTCTGAGAGAGGACCTGTGCGAGGGCGGTGGCTGTGGGTTCAGACAGCTCATTGCTCCCTATGTGAAGCCGCTGCAGGCTGGTGTTCTGTAGCAGAGCGTTGCACACAGCCCGACCACCCTCGTCCCCTATGTGGTTAAGGCGTAGATTCAGGATCTGGAGGGTGCCGTTTGTGGCGAGGGCATGAGCGATGGCTTGTGCCCCCTGTGCCCGGATGTTGTTGTTGCACAGGTCCAGGATCTGGAGTTGGCTTCGGTTGAGCAGCTTCCCAACGGCACGGGCACCTTGGTCGGAGATCTGGTTGTGGGAGAGGTCGAGGTGAACCAGGGACGGGTGGTCGAGAAGACTTCTTATCAGAACACGGACCTTGTCGTCATCAACCTTACTCCGGTGGAGCCTGAAGACCTTCGAAGAGAGAAATGAACAGAGTCTTTGGGGAGCCCCGGACCCCCTGATAACACATGGGTATCGTCACATTACTTATCTCTGGGGGGCCGCCTGTCATGTATTGGGGACTCACTGGTGACAATTACAAATGACATGATCTAATGCAAAAGACCAAATCAAGCCGACCCTTCCAATAACCGGACCCCCATCTTCTTCAGGACATCTTCTGAGACGACCAACGGTGGGACGGGTGAGGAGAACCTCATGGAGGTGAGAGGTTCACAGCCGGGACTCCAGACTGATACACTGGAACAAACTGCCAGCAGAGTACAGCGCTGTCTGGTCTGGACACATTGTAACAAACGCTCAGCTGTGAAGGGTGCTAATAACAATGGTGGATGTGACACATGCGGTTCCCCGCTCAGTTACCTTCAGCTTCTCGAATGTCCGGAGGGTGTTGGCGAGCGACGCACAATCCCGATCGGTGAACCTGAAAAGGTTCCACTCAAAGTTCATGCCGCAACCTCTGACCCCGTAGACCAGGCGCAGCTCCTCCAGGTCACGCAGGGAATCGGCAATAAGGCTCAGGTCGAAGTGGTCCATGGACGGCAGGTCCCCAGCGGCATCGCTGCCCGAGTCAGAGAGGTCATCAGCCTCGTCCTCCCCCCTGACCTCCACCCTCACCGGCGGCAGCAGCTGCTGGATCTCCAGGCGCCGGATGTAGTTCTTGCTGAGTTCTGCCGCGTCACAGATGGGTCCGGTGTCCGTCAGGTCCGGGATGAAGAGTTCCACCAGGTTCTGCAGGTGTCTCTCAAAGAACAGTCTCTTCCAGCTCAGGCCGTAGTGGGAGATGTCGCAGGTCGGCCAGCGCTCGGCGCAGCAGCGCCTCCAGTAATCCTCATGGCTGATCAGGTTGGCGGTCACGGGCAGGGGCAGCGCGGTGGACAGGCTGTCCAGGACCTTGGCCCTGTGCTGGGGAAGCAGCTTCTCCAGGATCGGGTGGTCTGCCGACAACATGGAACAGTTATTCCCCCACAGACTGCAGCCCCCTACTTTCCCCCGGACCCCGCCGATGCACCACCGCACGTCACCCCCGGACGCGGCGCACGTCGCCCACAGACAGCGCACGTCACCCCCGGACACGGCGCACGTCACCCACAGACAGCGCACGTCTCCCACATACAGCGCACGTCTCCCCCGGACACGGCGCACGTCACCCCCGGACACGGCGCACGTCACCCCCGGACACGGCGCACGTCACCCCCGGACACGGCGCACGTCACCCCCGGACACGGCGCACGTCACCCACAGACAGCGCACGTCTCCCACAGACAGCGCACGTCTCCCACAGACAGCGCACGTCACCCCCGGACACGGCGCACGTCACCCACAGACAGCGCACGTCACCCCCGGACACGGCGCACGTCACCCACAGACAGCGCACGTCACCCCCGGACACGGCGCACGTCACCCACAGACAGCGCACGTCTCCCACATACAGCGCACGTCTCACCCGGACACGGCGCACGTCACCCCCGGACACGGCGCACGTCACCCACAGACAGCGCACGTCTCCCACATACAGCGCACGTCACCCCCGGACACGGCGCACGTCACCCACAGACAGCGCACGTCACCCACAGACAGCGCACGTCTCCCACATACAGCGCACGTCACCCCCGGACACGGCGCACGTCACCCCCGGACGCGGCGCACGTCGCCCACAGACAGCGCACGTCACCCACATACAGCGCACGTCTCCCACATACAGCGCACGTCTCCCACATACAGCGCACGTCTCCCACAGACAGCGCACGTCACCCACAGACAGCGCACGTCACCCACATACAGCGCACGTCTCCCACAGACAGCGCACGTCTCCCACAGACAGCGCACGTCTCCCACAGACAGCGCACGTCTCCCACAGACAGCGCACGTCTCCCACAGACAGCGCACGTCTCCCACAGACAGCGCACGTCACCCCCGGACACGGCGCACGTCGCCCACAGACAGCGCACGTCTCCCACAGACAGCGCACGTCACCCCCGGACACGGCGCACGTCGCCCACAGACAGCGCACGTCAACCCCGGACACGGCGCACGTCACCCCTGGACGCGGCGCACTTCACCCACGGACAGCGAAAGTCACCCCCGGACGCGGAGCACGTCACCACCCCCCCCGGACGCCGAGCATGTCACCCCCCGGACGCCGAGCACGTCACCCCCCCGGACACGGAGCACGTCACCCCCCCGGACACGGAGCACGTCACCCCCCCGGACACGGAGCACGTCACCCCCCCGGACACGGAGCACGTCACCCCCCCGGACACGGAGCACGTCACCCCCCCGGACACGGAGCACGTCACCCCCCCGGACACGGAGCACGTCACCCCCCCCCGGACACGGAGCACGTCACCCCCCCGGACACGGAGCACGTCACCCCCCCCGGACACGCGGACACGGAGCACGTCACCCCCCCCGGACACGGAGCACGTCACCCCCCCGGACACGGAGCACATCACCCCCGGACACGGAGCACGTCACCCCCGGACACGGAGCACATCACCCCTGGACACATCGCTCGTCACCCGCAGACAGAAGTTACCCTGGAAGTTGCGGACGATGTGCCGCAGGCAGAGGCCGCTGAGCGGGGGGACGGTGGCCAGGGACCAGCTGTAGTCCTCCGTGATGATCCTCCGCATCCTCCTCCGGTCACCGGCCGCATTCCTCTGAAGAGCGGGTAATGGGGCAGAGTCCGCCATCATGAAGAGCCGAGCAGCCGGCATGTGTACAGTCTCCCTGACAGCCGGTTACTATGGCTACGAAGCGCAGAGACTGACGTCACGTCGGACCCGCCCTCTGCCCGCCTTTACCTGCCGACAGGTCACGTGATTCGGTGTTGGCGGCAGCCAGGAGCGGAGGCCGAAACAGACCGGTAGTGAAGGGGTGAAATACCGCCATATAGTGCACAACCTGTACTGTTATATACCGCCATATAGAGCACGACCTGTACTGTTATATACCGCCATATAGAGCACGACCTGTACTGTTATATACCGCCATATAGTGCACGACCTGTACTGTTATATACCGCCATATAGTGCACGACCTGTACTGTTATATACCGCCATATAGAGCACGACCTGCACTGTTATATACCGCCATATAGAGCACGACCTGTACTGTTATATACCGCCATATAGTGCACAACCTGTACTGTTATATACCGCCATATAGAGCACGACCTGCACTGTTATATACCGCCATATAGAGCACGACCTGTACTGTTATATACCGCCATATAGAGCACAACCTGTACTGTTATATACCGCCATATAGAGCACGACCTGTACTGTTATATACCGCCATATAGTGCACGACCTGTACTGTTATATACCGCCATATAGTGCACGACCTGTACTGTTATATACCGCCATATAGTGCACGACCTGTACTGTTATATACCGCCATATAGAGCACGACCTGTACTGTTATATACCGCCATATAGAGCACGACCTGTACTGTTATATACCGCCATATAGTGCACAACCTGTACTGTTATATACCGCCATATAGTGCACGACCTGTACTGTTATATACCGCCATATAGTGCACGACCTGTACTGTTATATACCGCCATATAGTGCACGACCTGTACTGTTATATACCGCCATATAGTGCACGACCTGCACTGTTATATACCGCCATATAGTGCACAACCTGTACTGTTATATACCGCCATATAGAGCACGACCTGTACTGTTATATACCGCCATATAGAGCACGACCTGCACTGTTATATACCGCCATATAGAGCACGACCTGTACTGTTATATACCGCCATATAGTGCACAACCTGTACTGTTATATACCGCCATATAGAGCACGACCTGCACTGTTATATACCGCCATATAGAGCACGACCTGTACTGTTATATACCGCCATATAGTGCACAACCTGTACTGTTATATACCGCCATATAGAGCACGACCTGTACTGTTATATACCGCCATATAGAGCACAACCTGTACTGTTATATACCGCCATATAGTGCACGACCTGTACTGTTATATACCGCCATATAGAGCACGACCTGTACTGTTATATACCGCCATATAGTGCACGACCTGTACTGTTATATACCGCCATATAGTGCACGACCTGTACTGTTATATACCGCCATATAGTGCACGACCTGTACTGTTATATACTGCCATATAGAGCACGACCTGTACTGTTATATACCGCCATATAGTGCACGACCTGTACTGTTATATACCGCCATATAGTGCACGACCTGTACTGTTATATACCGCCATATAGTGCACGACCTGTACTGTTATATACCGCCATATAGAGCACGACCTGTACTGTTATATACCGCCATATAGTGCACGACCTGTACTGGTATATACCGCCATATAGTGCACGACCTGTACTGTTATATACCGCCATATAGTGCACGACCTGTACTGTTATATACCGCCATATAGAGCACGACCTGTACTGTTATATACCGCCATATAGTGCACGACCTGTACTGTTATATATCGCCATATAGTGCACGACCTGTACTGTTATATACCGCCATATAGAGCACGACCTGTACTGTTATATACCGCCATATAGTGCACGACCTGTACTGTTATATACCGCCATATAGTGCACGACCTGTACTGTTATATACCGCCATATAGAGCACGACCTGTACTGTTATATACCGCCATATAGAGCACGACCTGTACTGTTATATACCGCCATATAGAGCACGACCTGTACTGTTATATACCGCCATATAGTGCACGACCTGTACTGTTATATACCGCCATATAGTGCACGACCTGCACTGTTATATACCGCCATATAGAGCACGACCTGCACTGTTATATACCGCCATATAGTGCACGACCTGTACTGTTATATACCGCCATATAGTGCACGACCTGTACTGTTATACACCGCCATATAGAGCACGACCTGTACTGTTATATACCGCCATATAGAGCACGACCTGTACTGTTATATACCGCCATATAGTGCACGACCTGTACTGTTATATACCGCCATATAGTGCACGACCTGTACTGTTATATACCGCCATATAGTGCACGACCTGTACTGCCATATAGAGCACGACCTGTACTGTTATATACCGCCATATAGTGCACGACCTGTACTGTTATATACCGCCATATAGTGCACGACCTGTACTGTTATATACCGCCATATAGTGCACGACCTGTACTGTTATATACCGCCATATAGTGCACGACCTGTACTGTTATATACCGCCATATAGAGCACGACCTGTACTGTTATATACCGCCATATAGTGCACGACCTGCACTGTTATATACCGCCATATAGTGCACGACCTGTACTGTTATATACCGCCATATAGTGCACGACCTGTACTGTTATATACCGCCATATAGTGCACGACCTGTACTGTTATATACCGCCATATAGTGCACGACCTGTACTGTTATATACCGCCATATAGAGCACGACCTGCACTGTTATATACCGCCATATAGTGCACGACCTGTACTGTTATATACCGCCATATAGTGCACGACCTGTACTGTTATATACCGCCATATAGTGCACGACCTGTACTGTTATATACCGCCATATAGTGCACGACCTGTACTGTTATATACCGCCATATAGTGCACGACCTGTACTGTTATATACCGCCATATAGAGCACGACCTGTACTGTTATATACCGCCATATAGTGCACGACCTGTACTGTTATATACCGCCATATAGTGCACGACCTGTACTGTTATATACCGCCATATAGAGCACGACCTGTACTGTTATATACCGCCATATAGTGCACGACCTGTACTGTTATATACCGCCATATAGAGCACGACCTGTACTGTTATATACCGCCATATAGTGCACGACCTGCACTGTTATATACCGCCATATAGTGCACGACCTGTACTGTTATATACCGCCATATAGTGCACGACCTGTACTGTTATATACCGCCATATAGTGCACGACCTGTACTGTTATATACCGCCATATAGTGCACGACCTGTACTGTTATATACCGCCATATAGAGCACGACCTGTACTGTTATATACCGCCATATAGTGCACGACCTGTACTGTTATATACCGCCATATAGTGCACGACCTGTACTGTTATATACCGCCATATAGAGCACGACCTGTACTGTTATATACCGCCATATAGTGCACGACCTGTACTGGTATATACCGCCATATAGTGCACGACCTGTACTGTTATATACCGCCATATAGTGCACGACCTGTACTGTTATATACCGCCATATAGTGCACGACCTGTACTGGTATATACAGCCATATAGTGCACGACCTGTACTGTTATATACCGCCATATAGTGCACGACCTGTACTGTTATATACCGCCATATAGAGCACGACCTGTACTGTTATATACCGCCATATAGAGCACGACCTGTACTGTTATATACCGCCATATAGAGCACGACCTGTACTGTTATATACCGCCATATAGTGCACGACCTGTACTGTTATATACCGCCATATAGTGCACGACCTGCACTGTTATATACCGCCATATAGAGCACGACCTGCACTGTTATATACCGCCATATAGAGCACGACCTGTACTGTTATACACCGCCATATAGTGCACGACCTGTACTGGTATACACCGCCATATAGAGCACGACCTGTACTGTTATATACCGCCATATAGTGCACGACCTGCACTGTTATATACCGCCATATAGTGCACGACCTGCACTGTTATATACCGCCATATAGTGCACGACCTGTACTGTTATATACCGCCATATAGAGCACGACCTGTACTGTTATATACCGCCATATAGTGCACGACCTGTACTGTTATACACCGCCATATAGTGCACGACCTGTACTGTTATACACCGCCATATAGAGCACGACCTGTACTGTTATACACCGCCATATAGAGCACGACCTGTACTGTTATATACCGCCATATAGTGCACGACCTGTACTGTTATATACCGCCATATAGTGCACGACCTGTACTGTTATATACCGCCATATAGTGCACGACCTGTACTGTTATATACCGCCATATAGAGCACGACCTGTACTGTTATATACCGCCATATAGTGCACGACCTGCACTGTTATATACCGCCATATAGTGCACGACCTGCACTGTTATATACCGCCATATAGTGCACGACCTGCACTGTTATATACCGCCATATAGTGCACGACCTGTACTGTTATATACCGCCATATAGTGCACGACCTGTACTGTTATATACCGCCATATAGTGCACGACCTGCACTGTTATATACCGCCATATAGTGCACGACCTGCACTGTTATATACCGCCATATAGTGCACGACCTGTACTGTTATATACCGCCATATAGAGCACGACCTGTACTGTTATATACCGCCATATAGTGCACGACCTGTACTGTTATATACCGCCATATAGTGCACGACCTGCACTGTTTTATACCGCCATATAGTGCACGACCTGCACTGTTATATACCGCCATATAGTGCACGACCTGTACTGTTATATACCGCCATATAGAGCACGACCTGTACTGTTATATACCGCCATATAGTGCACGACCTGCACTGTTATATACCGCCATATAGTGCACGACCTGCACTGTTATATACCGCCATATAGTGCACGACCTGTACTGTTATATACCGCCATATAGTGCACGACCTGTACTGTTATATACCGCCATATAGTGCACGACCTGTACTGTTATATACCGCCATATAGTGCACGACCTGTACTGTTATATACCGCCATATAGTGCACGACCTGCACTGTTATATACCGCCATATAGAGCACGACCTGCACTGTTATATACCGCCATATAGAGCACGACCTGTACTGTTATACACCGCCATATAGTGCACGACCTGTACTGTTATACACCGCCATATAGAGCACGACCTGTACTGTTATACACCGCCATATAGTGCACGACCTGCACTGTTATATACCGCCATATAGTGCACGACCTGCACTGTTATATACCGCCATATAGTGCACGACCTGTACTGTTATATACCGCCATATAGTGCACGACCTGTACTGTTATATACCGCCATATAGAGCACGACCTGTACTGTTATATACCGCCATATAGTGCACGACCTGCACTGTTATATACCGCCATATAGTGCACGACCTGCACTGTTATATACCGCCATATAGTGCACGACCTGTACTGTTATATACCGCCATATAGTGCACGACCTGTACTGTTATATACCGCCATATAGTGCACGACCTGTACTGTTATATACCGCCATATAGTGCACGACCTGTACTGTTATATACCGCCATATAGTGCACGACCTGTACTGTTATATACCGCCATATAGTGCACGACCTGTACAGTTATATACCGCAATATAGTGCACGACCAGTACTGTTATACACCGCCATATAGTCAACAACCTGTACTGTTATATACCGCCATATAGAACACGACCTGTACTGTTATATACCGCCATATAGTGCACGACCTGTACTGTTATACACCGCCATATAGAGCACGACCTGTACTGCTATATACCGCCATATAGAGCACGACCTGTACTGTTATATACCGCCATATAGTGCACGACCTGTACTGTTATATACCGCCATATAGTGCACGACCTGTACTGTTATACACCGCCATATAGTGCACGACCTGTACTGTTATACACCGCCATATAGTGCACGACCTGTACTGTTATATACCGCCATATAGTGCACGACCTGTACTGTTATATACCGCCATATAGAGCACGACCTGTACTGTTATATACCGCCATATAGTGCACGACCTGTACTGTTATATACCGCCATATAGTGCACGACCTGTACTGTTATACACCGCCATATAGTGCACAACCTGTACTGTTATATACCGCCATATAGAGCACGACCTGTACTGTTATATACCGCCATATAGTGCACGACCTGTACTGCCATATAGAGCACGACCTGTACTGTTATACACCGCCATATAGTGCACGACCTGTACTGTTATACACCGCCATATAGAGCACGACCTGTACTGCTATATACCGCCATATAGTGCACGACCTGTACTGTTATATACCGCCATATAGAGCACGACCTGTACTGTTATATACCGCCATATAGTGCACGACCTGTACTGTTATATACCGCCATATAGTGTACGACCTGTACTGTTATATACCGCCATATAGTGCACGACCTGTACTGTTATATACCGCCATATAGTGCACGACCTGTACTGTTATACACCGCCATATAGAGCACGACCTGTACTGCTATATACCGCCATATAAAGCACGACCTGTACTGTTATATACCGCCATATAGTGCACGACCTGTACTGTTATATACCGCCATATAGTGCACGACCTGTACTGTTATATACCGCCATATAGTGCACGACCTGTACTGTTATATACCGCCATATAGTGCACGACCTGTACTGTTATATACCGCCATATAGTGCACGACCTGTACTGTTATATACCGCCATATAGAGCACGACCTGTACTGTTATATACCGCCATATAGTGCACGACCTGTACTGTTATATACCGCCATATAGAGCACGACCTGTACTGTTATATACCGCCATATAGAGCACGACCTGTACTGTTATATACCGCCATATAGTGTACGACCTGTACTGTTATATACCGCCATATAGTGTACGACCTGTACTGTTATATACCGCCATATAGGGCACGACCTGTACTGTTATATACCGCCATATAATGCACGACCTGTACTGTTATATACCGCCATATAGTGCACGACCTGTACTGTTATATACCGCCATATAGTGCACGACCTGTACTGTTATATACCGCCATATAGTGCACGACCTGTACTGTCATATACCGCCATATAGTGCACGACCTGTACTGTCATATACCGCCATATAGTGCACGACCTGTACTGTTATATACCGCCATATAGTGCACAACCTGTACTGTTATATACCGCCATATAGTGCACGACCTGTCACCTGTATTGTTATATACCGCCATATAGTGCACGACCTGTACTGTTATATACCGCCATATAGTGCACGACCTGTACTGTTATATACCGCCATAAAGAGCACGACCTGTACTGTTATATACCGCCATATAGTGCACGACCTGTCACCTGTACTGTTATATACCGCCATGTAGTGCTCCTCTCCTTTATTACACACCAGCAGACATCTTACAGATAATCACAGACACATCCGACCTCCGCCGAGGGGGTGGAAAGTGAAACGAGTGATTTGATTGGTTATTCATAACAGGTAATACTTCCACATCCTACTACCAGGATTAGGCCTCTTGCACATGACCCTATGACTTTTTCAGTATTTTGCGGTCCGCGTGCATTCCGTTTTTTGCGGAACGGAACAGCTGGCCCATGATAGAACAGCACTATCCTTGTCTGTTATGCGGACAATAATAAGGGATGTTCTATCTTTGAACGGAACGGAAAAAACGGAAATACGGAAACGGAAGGCATACGGAGTACCTTCCGTTTTTTTACGGATCCATTAAAAATAAATGGTTCCGTATACGGTCTGTATATGGAACGCAAAAAATGGAACGTAAACGGAAAAAAAAAAAGTTTGTGTGCAAGAGGCCTTAGTCTTTAGTGGTTAAAAACTTCTACTAATTGACCAGTTTCTCCAGCGTCTTGTCTCAGAGTTAGTATTCTGCAGCGTCTTGTCTCAGAGTTAGTATTCAGCAGCGTCTTGTCTCAGAGTTAGTATTCTGCAGCGTCTTGTCTCAGAGTTAGTATTCTGCAGCGTCTTGTCTCAGAGTTAGTATTCTGCAGTGTCTTGTCTCAGAGTTAGTATTCTGCAGCGTCTTGTCTCAGAGTTAGTATTCTGCAGCGTCTTGTCTCAGAGTTAGTATTCTGCAGCGTCTTGTCTCAGAGTTAGTATTCTGCAGCGTCTTGTCTCAGAGTTAGTATTCTGCAGCGTCTTGTCTCAGAGTTAGTATTCTGCAGCGTCTTGTCTCACAGTTAGTATTCTGCAGCGTCTTGTCTCAGAGTTAGTATTGTGCAGCGTCTTGTCTCAGAGTTAGTATTGTGCAGCGTCTTGTCTCACAGTTAGTATTCTGCAGCGTCTTGTATCAGAGTTAGTATTCTGCAGCGTCTTGTCTCAGAGTTAGTATTCTGCAGCGTCTTGTCTCAGAGTTAGTATTCTGCAGCGTCTTGTATCAGAGTTAGTATTCTGCAGCGTCTTGTCTCAGTTAGTATTCTCCAGCGTCTTGTCTCAGAGTTAGTATTCTGCAGCGTCTTGTCTCAGAGTTAGTATTCTGCAGCGTCTTGTCTCAGAGTTAGTATTCTGCAGCGTCTTGTCTCAGAGTTAGGATTCTGCAGCGTCTTGTCTCAGTTAGTATTCTGCAGCGTCTTGTCTCAGAGTTAGTATTCTGCAGCGTCTTGTCTCAGTTAGTATTCTGCAGCGTCTTGTCTCAGTTAGTATTCTGCAGCGTCTTGTCTCAGTTAGTATTCTGCAGCGTCTTGTCTCAGAGTTAGTATTCTCCAGCTTCTTGTCTCAGAGTTAGTATTCTCCAGCGTCTTGTCTCAGTTAGTATTCTGCAGCGTCTTGTCTCAGAGTTAGTATTCTGCAGCGTCTTGTCTCAGTTAGTATTCTGCAGCGTCTTGTCTCAGAGTTAGTATTCTGCAGCGTCTGGTCTCAGAGTTAGTATTCTGCAGCGTCTTGTCTCAGTTAGTATTCTGCAGCGTCTTGTCTCAGAGTTAGTATTCTGCAGCGTCTTGTCTCAGAGTTAGTATTCTGCAGCGTCTTGTCTCAGAGTTAGTATTCTGCAGCGTCTTGTCTCAGTTAGTATTCTGCAGCGTCTTGTGTCAGAGTTAGTATTCTGCAGCGTCTTGTCTCAGAGTTAGTATTCCGCAGCGTCTTGTCTCAGAGTTAGTATTCTCCAGCGTCTTGTCTCAGTTAGTATTCTGCAGCGTCTTGTCTCAGAGTTAGTATTCCGCAGCGTCTTGTCTCAGTTAGTATTCTGCAGCGTCTTGTCTCAGAGTTAGTATTCTCCAGCGTCTTGTCTCAGAGTTAGTATTCTGCAGCGTCTTGTCTCAGAGTTAGTATTCTGCAGCGTCTTGTCTCAGAGTTAGTATTCTGCAGCGTCTTGTCTCAGAGTTAGTATTCTCCAGCGTCTTGTCTCAGAGTTAGTATTCTGCAGCTTCTTGTCTCAGAGTTAGTATTCTGCAGCGTCTTGTCTCAGAGTTAGTATTCTGCAGCGTCTTGTCTCAGAGTTAGTATTCCGCAGCGTCTTGTCTCAGTTAGTATTCTGCAGCGTCTTGTCTCAGAGTTAGTATTCTGCAGCGTCTTGTCTCAGAGTTAGTATTCTGCAGCGTCTTGTCTCAGAGTTAGTATTCTGCAGCGTCTTGTCTCAGAGTTAGTATTCTGCAGCGTCTTGTCTCAGAGTTAGTTTTCTGCAGCGTCTTGTCTCAGAGTTAGTATTCTGCAGCGTCTTGTCTCAGAGTTAGTATTCTGCAGCGTCTTGTCTCAGAGTTAGTATTCTGCAGCGTCTTGTCTCAGAGTTAGTATTCTGCAGCGTCTTGTCTCAGAGTTAGTATTCTGCAGCGTCTTGTCTCAGAGTTAGTATTCTGCAGCGTCTTGTCTCAGAGTTTGTATTCTGCAGCGTCTTGTCTCAGTTAGTATTCTGCAGCGTCTTGTCTCAGAGTTAGTATTCTGCAGCGTCTTGTCTCAGTTAGTATTCTGCAGCGTCTTGTCTCAGTTAGTATTCTGCAGCGTCTTGTCTCAGTTAGTATTCTGCAGCGTCTTGTCTCAGTTAGTATTCTGCAGCGTCTTGTCTCAGAGTTAGTATTCTCCAGCTTTTTGTCTCAGAGTTAGTATTCTGCAGCGTCTTGTCTCAGAGTTAGTATTCTGCAGCGTCTTGTCTCAGAGTTAGTATTCTGCAGCGTCTTGTCTCAGAGTTAGTATTCTGCAGCGTCTTGTCTCAGAGTTAGTATTCCGCAGCGTCTTGTCTCAGTTAGTATTCTGCAGCGTCTTGTCTCAGAGTTAGTATTCTGCAGCGTCTTGTCTCAGAGTTAGTATTCTGCAGCGTCTTGTCTCAGAGTTAGTATTCTGCAGCGTCTTGTCTCAGAGTTAGTATTCTGCAGCGTCTTGTCTCAGAGTTAGTATTCTGCAGCGTCTTGTCTCAGAGTTAGTATTCTGCAGCGTCTTGTCTCAGAGTTAGTATTCTGCAGCGTCTTGTCTCAGAGTTTGTATTCTGCAGCGTCTTGTCTCAGTTAGTATTCTGCAGCGTCTTGTCTCAGAGTTAGTATTCTGCAGCGTCTTGTCTCAGTTAGTATTCTGCAGCGTCTTGTCTCAGTTAGTATTCTGCAGCGTCTTGTCTCAGTTAGTATTCTGCAGCGTCTTGTCTCAGTTAGTATTCTGCAGCGTCTTGTCTCAGAGTTAGTATTCTCCAGCTTTTTGTCTCAGAGTTAGTATTCTGCAGCGTCTTGTCTCAGAGTTAGTATTCTGCAGCGTCTTGTCTCACAGTTAGTATTCTGCAGCGTCTTGTCTCAGAGTTAGTATTCTGCAGCGTCTTGTCTCAGAGTTAGTATTCTGCAGCGTCTTGTCTCAGAGTTAGTATTCTGCAGCGTCTTGTCTCAGAGTTAGTATTCTGCAGCGTCTTGTCTCAGAGTTAGTATTCTCCAGCGTCTTGTCTCAGTTAGTATTCTGCAGCGTCTTGTCTCAGAGTTAGTATTCTGCAGCGTCTTGTCTCAGTTAGTATTCTGCAGCGTCTTGTCTCAGAGTTAGTATTCTGCAGCGTCTTGTCTCAGAGTTAGTATTCTGCAGCGTCTTGTCTCAGTTAGTATTCTGCAGCGTCTTGTCTCAGAGTTAGTATTCTGCAGCGTCTTGTCTCAGAGTTAGTATTCTGCAGCGTCTTGTCTCAGTTAGTATTCTGCAGCGTCTTGTCTCAGTTAGTATTCTGCAGCGTCTTGTCTCAGTTAGTATTCTGCAGCGTCTTGTCTCAGAGTTTGTATTCTGCAGCGTCTTGTCTCAGAGTTAGTATTCTGCAGCGTCTTGTCTCAGTTAGTATTCTGCAGCGTCTTGTCTCAGTTAGTATTCTGCAGCGTCTTGTCTCAGAGTTAGTATTCTGCAGCGTCTTGTCTCAGAGTTAGTATTCTGCAGCGTCTTGTCTCAGAGTTAGTATTCTGCAGCGTCTTGTCTCAGTTAGTATTCTGCAGCGTCTTGTCTCAGTTAGTATTCTGCAGCGTCTTGTCTCAGTTAGTATTCTGCAGCGTCTTGTCTCAGAGTTTGTATTCTGCAGCGTCTTGTCTCAGAGTTAGTATTCTGCAGCGTCTTGTCTCAGTTAGTATTCTGCAGCGTCTTGTCTCAGTTAGTATTCTGCAGCGTCTTGTCTCAGAGTTAGTATTCTGCAGCGTCTTGTCTCAGAGTTAGTATTCTGCAGCGTCTTGTCTCAGTTAGTATTCTGCAGCGTCTTGTCTCAGAGTTAGTATTGTGCAGCGTCTTGTCTCAGAGTTAGTATTCTGCAGCGTCTTGTCTCAGAGTTAGTATTCTGCAGCGTCTTGTCTCAGTTAGTATTCTGCAGCGTCTTGTCTCAGTTAGTATTCTGCAGCGTCTTGTCTCAGAGTTAGTATTCTGCAGCGTCTTGTCTCAGTTAGTATTCTGCAGCGTCTTGTCTCAGTTAGTATTCTGCAGCGTCTTGTCTCAGTTAGTATTCTGCAGCGTCTTGTCTCAGAGTTAGTATTCTGCAGCGTCTTGTCTCAGAGTTAGTATTCTGCAGCGTCTTGTCTCAGAGTTAGTATTCTGCAGCGTCTTGTCTCAGAGTTAGTATTCTGCAGCGTCTTGTCTCAGAGTTAGTATTCTGCAGCGTCTTGTCTCAGAGTTAGTATTCTGCAGCGTCTTGTCTCAGAGTTAGTATTCTGCAGCGTCTTGTCTCAGAGTTAGTATTGTGCAGCGTCTTGTCTCAGAGTTAGTATTCTGCAGCGTCTTGTCTCAGAGTTAGTATTCTGCAGCTTCTTGTCTCAGAGTTAGTATTCTGCAGCGTCTTGTCTCAGAGTTAGTATTCTGCAGCGTCTTGTCTCAGAGTTAGTATTCTGCAGCGTCTTGTCTCAGAGTTAGTATTCTGCAGCGTCTTGTCTCAGAGTTAGTATTCTGCAGCGTCTTGTCTCAGAGTTAGTATTCTGCAGCGTCTTGTCTCAGAGTTAGTATTCTGCAGCGTCTTGTCTCAGAGTTAGTATTCTGCAGCTTCTTGTCTCAGTTAGTATTCTGCAGCGTCTTGTCTCAGAGTTAGTATTCTGCAGCGTCTTGTCTCAGAGTTAGTATTCTGCAGCGTCTTGTCTCAGAGTTTGTATTCTGCAGCGTCTTGTCTCAGAGTTAGTATTCTGCAGCGTCTTGTCTCAGTTAGTATTCTGCAGCGTCTTGTCTCAGTTAGTATTCTGCAGCGTCTTGTCTCAGTTAGTATTCTGCAGCGTCTTGTCTCAGTTAGTATTCTGCAGCGTCTTGTCTCAGTTAGTATTCTGCAGCGTCTTGTCTCAGAGTTAGTATTCTGCAGCGTCTTGTCTCAGAGTTTGTATTCTGCAGCGTCTTGTCTCAGAGTTAGTATTCTGCAGCGTCTTGTCTCAGTTAGTATTCTGCAGCGTCTTGTCTCAGTTAGTATTCTGCAGCGTCTTGTCTCAGAGTTAGTATTCTGCAGCGTCTTGTCTCAGTTAGTATTCTGCAGCGTCTTGTCTCAGTTAGTATTCTGCAGCGTCTTGTCTCAGTTAGTATTCTGCAGCGTCTTGTCTCAGAGTTTGTATTCTGCAGCGTCTTGTCTCAGAGTTAGTATTCTGCAGCGTCTTGTCTCAGTTAGTATTCTGCAGCGTCTTGTCTCAGTTAGTATTCTGCAGCGTCTTGTCTCAGAGTTAGTATTCTGCAGCGTCTTGTCTCAGAGTTAGTATTCTGCAGCGTCTTGTCTCAGTTAGTATTCTGCAGCGTCTTGTCTCAGAGTTAGTATTGTGCAGCGTCTTGTCTCAGAGTTAGTATTCTGCAGCGTCTTGTCTCAGAGTTAGTATTCTGCAGCGTCTTGTCTCAGTTAGTATTCTGCAGCGTCTTGTCTCAGTTAGTATTCTGCAGCGTCTTGTCTCAGAGTTAGTATTCTGCAGCGTCTTGTCTCAGTTAGTATTCTGCAGCGTCTTGTCTCAGTTAGTATTCTGCAGCGTCTTGTCTCAGTTAGTATTCTGCAGCGTCTTGTCTCAGAGTTAGTATTCTGCAGCGTCTTGTCTCAGAGTTAGTATTCTGCAGCGTCTTGTCTCAGAGTTAGTATTCTGCAGCGTCTTGTCTCAGAGTTAGTATTCTGCAGCGTCTTGTCTCAGTTAGTATTCTGCACCGTCTTGTCTCAGAGTTAGTATTCTGCAGCGTCTTGTCTCAGTTAGTATTCTGCAGCGTCTTGTCTCAGAGTTAGTATTCTGCAGCGTCTTGTCTCAAAGTTAGTATTCTGCAGCGTCTTGTCTCAGAGTTAGTATTCTGCAGCGTCTTGTCTCAGAGTTAGTATTCTGCAGCGTCTTGTCTCAGAGTTAGTATTGTGCAGCGTCTTGTCTCAGAGTTAGTATTCTGCAGCGTCTTGTCTCAGAGTTAGTATTCTGCAGCTTCTTGTCTCAGAGTTAGTATTCTGCAGCGTCTTGTCTCAGAGTTAGTATTCTGCAGCGTCTTGTCTCAGAGTTAGTATTCTGCAGCGTCTTGTCTCAGAGTTAGTATTCTGCAGCGTCTTGTCTCAGAGTTAGTATTCTGCAGCGTCTTGTCTCAGAGTTAGTATTCTGCAGCGTCTTGTCTCAGAGTTAGTATTCTGCAGCGTCTTGTCTCAGAGTTAGTATTCTGCAGCTTCTTGTCTCAGTTAGTATTCTGCAGCGTCTTGTCTCAGAGTTAGTATTCTGCAGCTTCTTGTCTCAGAGTTAGTATTCTGCAGCGTCTTGTCTCAGAGTTAGTATTCTGCAGCGTCTTGTCTCAGAGTTTGTATTCTGCAGCGTCTTGTCTCAGAGTTAGTATTCTGCAGCGTCTTGTCTCAGTTAGTATTCTGCAGCGTCTTGTCTCAGTTAGTATTCTGCAGCGTCTTGTCTCAGAGTTAGTATTCTGCAGCGTCTTGTCTCAGTTAGTATTCTGCAGCGTCTTGTATCAGAGTTAGTATTCTGCAGCGTCTTGTCTCAGAGTTAGTATTCTGCAGCGTCTTGTCTCAGAGTTAGTATTCTGCAGCGTCTTGTCTCAGAGTTAGTATTCTGCAGCGTCTTGTCTCAGAGTTAGTATTCTGCAGCGTCTTGTCTCAGAGTTAGTATTCTGCAGCGTCTTGTCTCAGAGTTAGTATTCTGCAGCGTCTTGTCTCAGAGTTAGTATTCTGCAGCGTCTTGTCTCAGAGTTAGTATTCTGCAGCGTCTTGTGTCAGAGTTAGTATTCTGCAGCGTCTTGTCTCAGAGTTAGTATTCCGCAGCGTCTTGTCTCAGAGTTAGTATTCCGCAGCGTCTTGTCTCAGTTAGTATTCTGCAGCGTCTTGTCTCAGAGTTAGTATTCTGCAGCGTCTTGTCTCAGAGTTAGTATTCTGCAGCGTCTTGTCTCAGAGTTTGTATTCTGCAGCGTCTTGTCTCAGAGTTAGTATTCTGCAGCGTCTTGTCTCAGTTAGTATTCTGCAGCGTCTTGTCTCAGTTAGTATTCTGCAGCGTCTTGTCTCAGAGTTAGTATTCTGCAGCGTCTTGTCTCAGAGTTAGTATTCTGCAGCGTCTTGTCTCAGAGTTAGTATTCTGCAGCGTCTTGTCTCAGAGTTAGTATTCTGCAGCGTCTTGTCTCAGTTAGTATTCTGCAGCGTCTTGTCTCAGTTAGTATTCTGCAGCGTCTTGTCTCAGAGTTAGTATTCTGCAGCGTCTTGTCTCAGTTAGTATTCTGCAGCGTCTTGTCTCAGTTAGTATTCTGCAGCGTCTTGTCTCAGAGTTAGTATTCTGCAGCGTCTTGTCTCAGAGTTAGTATTCTGCAGCGTCTTGTCTCAGAGTTAGTATTCTGCAGCGTCTTGTCTCAGAGTTAGTATTCTGCAGCGTCTTGTCTCAGAGTTAGTATTCTGCAGTGTCTTGTCTCAGAGTTAGTATTCTGCAGCGTCTTGTCTCAGTTAGTATTCTGCAGCGTCTTGTCTCAGTTAGTATTCTGCAGCGTCTTGTCTCAGAGTTAGTATTCTCCAGCGTCTTGTCTCAGTTAGTATTCTGCAGCGTCTTGTCTCAGTTAGTATTCTGCAGCGTCTTGTCTCAGAGTTAGTATTCTGCAGCGTCTTGTCTCAGAGTTAGTATTCTGCAGCGTCTTGTCTCAGAGTTAGTATTGTGCAGCGTCTTGTCTCAGTTAGTATTCTGCAGCGTCTTGTCTCAGAGTTAGTATTCTGCAGCGTCTTGTCTCAGAGTTAGTATTCTGCAGCGTCTTGTCTCAGAGTTAGTATTCTGCAGCGTCTTGTCTCAGAGTTTGTATTCTGCAGCGTCTTGTCTCAGAGTTAGTATTCTGCAGCGTCTTGTCTCAGAGTTAGTATTCTGCAGCGTCTTGTCTCAGAGTTAGTATTCTCCAGCGTCTTGTCTCAGTTAGTATTCTGCAGCGTCTTGTCTCAGTTAGTATTCTGCAGCGTCTTGTCTCAGTTAGTATTCTGCAGCGTCTTGTCTCAGAGTTAGTATTCTGCAGCGTCTTGTCTCAGAGTTAGTATTCTGCAGCGTCTTGTCTCAGAGTTAGTATTGTGCAGCGTCTTGTCTCAGAGTTAGTATTCTGCAGCGTCTTGTCTCAGAGTTAGTATTCTGCAGCGTCTTGTCTCAGAGTTAGTATTCTGCAGGACATGTTCCTACAAAATGGATTCTCATCCCTCACAATTCCCCCATTTTGAGATATCTTGGAACTGACATCTTAACTAGTGATGAGCGAGCACCAAAGTGTTCGGTCCAAACACATCGCGATATTCGTGCGCTCGGCCGAGCACCCGAGTATAATGGAAGTCAATGGGAGGCGACCAGGCGCCCCCTGCTCGGATGAGGGGAGGGTGTCTGGTTCATAGGAAAAGGTCTGAAAGTGATGGAAACACCTCTGAAATGGATCAGGAGCAGCAGGGGGACCATGTCTGGATGCATCCTGGACACCAATGTCGCTGCTGGGAACCATGTTGTCCGAGTTGTACGCCACTTTTACAGACTGACAAATAAACGCCCCAAACCCCTCCCCCACAAAAAAAAAAATCCTTTTTAGAGGAAAAATTGTTAGGAAACATTCTTTCCTGTAGATTCAATTGTATATAAAGTGCAAGTGCTGCCAAAAATTACAAGGAAAAGAGATACAACCGGTATATCACATAAAGGAGGGCTCTAACCCTAACCATTCACATGGGGCTACAAGTGTTCAGGTAGTCGGACTCCTACACTCATAAAGCCTATGCACTAAGGGAAAGGGCTGCCAAAAATTACAAGGAACCGGCGCTCCAATACACCCTTTATTACACATACAGGAGGGCATCATACACAGCCTTTAAGTATTATTAATAATAGCCTGCTGGTGACCCTCAAAAACATTAGGAGCAACGGCCTGCTGGTGACCCTCTAAAACATTACGGGTGAGGGCCTGCTGCTCAACTGACCCTGGAAAACATTGGAGGTGAGGGACTGAAGGTGAGCAGACCGTATGAAACATTGGAGTGAGGGCCTACAGCTGAGCAGACCGTATGAAACATTGGATGTGAGGGCCTACAGCTGAGCAGACCGTATGAAACATTGGAGGTGAGGGCCTACAGGTGAGCAGACCGTATGAAACATTGGAGGTGAGGGCCTGAGGGTGAGCGAACACCATAAAACATTAGAGGTGAAGGCCTACAGGTGAGCAGACCGTATGAAACATTGTAGTGAGGGCCTACAGCTGAGCGAACCCAATAAAACATTGTAGTGAGGGCCTACAGCTGAGCGAACCCAATAAAACATTGTAGTGAGGGCCTACAGCTGAGCGAACCAAATAAAACATTGTAGTGAGGGCCTACAGCTGAGCGAACCCAATAAAACATTGTAGTGAGGGCCTACAGCTGAGCGAACCCAATAAAACATTGTAGTGAGGGCCTACAGCTGAGCGAACCCAATAAAACATTGGAGGTGAGGGCCTACAGCTGAGCAGACCGTATGAAACATTGTAGTGAGGGTCTACAGCTGAGCAGACCGTATGAAACATTGTAGTGAGGGCCTACAGCTGAGCAGACCGTATGAAACATTGGAGGTGAGGGCCTGAGGGTGAGCGAACACCATAAAACATTGTAGTGAGGGCCTACAGCTGAGCGAACCCAATAAAACATTGTAGTGAGGGCCTACAGCTGAGCGAACCCAATAAAACATTGTAGTGAGGGCCTACAGCTGAGCAGACCGTATGAAACATTGGAGGTGAGGGCCTACAGCTGAGCAGACCGTATGAAACATTGGAGGTGAGGGCCTGAGGGTGAGCGAACACCATAAAACATTGTAGTGAAGGCCTACAGGTGAGCAGACCGTATGAAACATTGTAGTGAGGGCCTACAGCTGAGCAGACCATATAAAACATTGGAGTGAGGGCCTACAGCTGAGCAGACCATATGAAACATTGTAGTGAGGGCCTACAGCTGAGCGAACCCAATAAAACATTGTAGTGAGGGCCTACAGCTGAGCGAACCCAATAAAACATTGTAGTGAGGGCCTACAGCTGAGCAGACCGTATGAAACATTGAAGGTGAGGGCCTACAGCTGAGCAGACCGTATGAAACATTGTAGTGAGGGCCTACAGCTGAGCAGACCGTATGAAACATTGGAGGTGAGGGCCTACAGCTGAGCGAACCCAATAAAACATTGTAGTGAGGGCCTACAGCTGAGCGAACCCAATAAAACATTGTAGTGAGGGCCTACAGCTGAGCAGACCGTATGAAACATTGAAGGTGAGGGCCTACAGCTGAGCAGACCGTATGAAACATTGGAGGTGAGGGCCTACAGCTGAGCAGACCGTATGAAACATTGGAGGTGAGGGCCTACAGCTGAGCAGACCGTATGAAACATTGGAGGTGAGGGCCTACAGCTGAGCAGCCGCAATCGTTGACAAACCGGCTGAAGCTGTGGACGACTTGCGGAAATGTGCACACAATCGGCGCACCTTCACCAGTAGCTCAGGCAAATTGGGGTAGGTTTTGATAAACCACTGAACCACTAAGACATGGGCTAGGCATGGGATGTGTGTCAGGTTGCCGAGCTCCAAAGCTGCCACCAAGTTACGGCCATTGTTAGACACAACCATGCCTGGTTCTAGGTTGAGTGGAGAGAGCCACAGCTCGGTCTGGTCTCTTATCCCCTGCCATAGCTCTGCGGCGGTGTGCTGTTTGTCCCCTAAGCAGATCAGCTTCAGCCCGGCCTGTTGCCGCTTCCCCACAGCAGTGCTACACTGCTTCCAGCTACTGGCTGATGGCTGACTGCTGCTGGAGGTGGAAGTGGAGGAGGAGGAGAAATGGGGGTTAGAGCCAGGAACATAGCTGCTGGCGGAGACCCAGATGGACGTAGGGCCCGCAATCCTGGGCGTGGGTAGCACCTGTGCCATCCCAGGGTACGACTCGCTCCCGGCCTCCACAACATTCACCCAGTGTGCGGTCAGGGAAATCTAGCGTCCCTGGCCACCAGCATTTGTCCATGTGTCCGTGGTTAAGTGGACCTTCCCAGTAACTGCATTGGTCAGGGCACGGGTGATGTTCTGGAACACATACTGGTGTAAGGCGGGCACAGCACACCGTGAAAAATAGTGGCGGCTGGGGAGTGCTTACCTCAGTGTCCACAAGCCTAAATGGCAATATTTCCAGGGCCAGTAATTTTGAAAGTTGGCAATTAAGTGCTATGGCCTGTGGGTGGGTGGCTGGGTATTTGCGCTTGCGTTCAAATGACTGTGTTATGGACATCTGTACGCTGCGCTGGGACAGGGAAGTGGATGTGGTCGCTGATGGTGCTTGCGAAGGTCCAGGTGCAGGGCGAGGGACATCCGGGCCTGTGTCTTGGACAGGGGATTGGCCAGCAGTGCGTAACACAGGGGAAGAGGAGGCAGTGGTGTGACCTGAAGACCCAGATTGTGGACCCAGGCGTTCGGCCCACTTATTAGGGTGCTTGGATGCCATGTGGCGGATCATGCTGGTGGTGGTGAGGTTTCTAGTGTTCATGCCTCGGCTCATTTTGGTACGGCACAGGTTGCAAACTACCACTCTTTTGTCCTCTGCACTTTCCTCAAAAATGCGCCATACTGCGGAACACCTACCCCTTGCTAAGGTAGATTTACGCATGGGGGCGATCGGTGTAACGGTTGCGGGCCTGTTTTGTGTGGGCCGACTTCTCCCTTTTGCCACCCCACTGCCTCTTCCAGCCTGTTGCGGTGCTGCAGATCCCTCCCCCTCTGTACTGCTGTCCTTGCTCGGATTTTCACCTTCCCATGTTGGGTCAGTGACCTCATCGTCCACCACCTCCTCTTCCACTTCCTCACTCTGCTCATCCTCCTGACTTGACCTAACCACAACCTCAGTGATTGACAACTGTGTCTCATCGTCATCCACCTCATGAACTGATGATTGACGTTCACCACCGTCATCTTCTTCTGACTGTGAAGGCTCGAGAGGTTGGGAATCAGGGCACAATATCTCAGGTCCCTCTCCAAGCATGTTGGCCGCGAGGGCCAAATCTAATAGTGGAGCTGAAAAGAGCTCCTGGGAATGACGAGTGTGGGATCACTCGTTTGGCAGGCCTCTCCATGGTGGGAGGAAGGATGATCAGAGCGAGGAGTTGGCTGACCAGACTCTTTGCTACAGAGACTGGACTTGGTGGAAGAGAGGGTGGTGCTTAGCCGACTGGAAGCATTATCGTCAGCAAGCCAACCGACCAACTGTTCGCACTGAACCGACTTGGACAGTGTTGACCTGCGCCGCCCAGCTAAGTTGGACATGAAGCTGGGTACGGTTTTAAAACTGGCAGCAGGCACAGTTTCATTGCGCCCGGTGCCACGACCTCTGCCTGAACCATCAGCATCACGGCTACCTCCCCGTCCATTAGTGCTGGCCTTCTTCATATTGATGGATTTTTTACTGGTTGTGACGCTGTTTATTTTACTGTCCACAACAGACAGTTTTCAGGTACAGGGCGGTATATGACACAGAACGGGGCGATATATGACACAGAACGGGGCGGTATATGACACAGAACGGGGCGGTATATGACACAGAACGGGGCGGTATATGACACAGAACGGGGCGGTATATGACACAGAACGGGGCGGTATATGACACAGAACGGGGCGGTATATGACACAGAACGGGGCGGTATATGACACAGAACGGGGCGGTATATGACACAGAACGGGGCGGTATATGACACAGAACGGGGCGGTATATGACACAGAACGGCACAGATTCTGGACAGTATTGTAGCCACAGATTACTGTAATCTGCACTACAGACACTGCTTTATGATGGCGGTTATATTTATGACTATATTATTCCCAATATATGGGCCTGAAGCGCTCAGACAGTATTCTAATGCAGAGCACTGAGATTAATGGGTTAAACAGCTGACAGCAAAAATGTGGTCAGATTCTGGGGCAAAAACCGCTAGTTTTCCCTGCTATTCTTCCTGTCTCTGCCCTGATACACAGAAGGTGCTGCACAGATGTCAGAAGTCACTGCAGACACCAGGGGCGTAGCTATAGGGGGTGCAGAGGTAGCAGTCGCTACCGGGCCCAGGAGCCTGAGGGGCCCAAAGACCCCTGTGCCACATAAGACACTGGTATTATACAAAGTGTATGCAAGTTACACCTCTGGCTGGACAGGGGTCAGGTAAGGAATTTTGTATGGAGGGGGGGTGCAGTTTCAAGTTTTGCCTCATGCAGCCGAAGGTTTGAGGGAAGGGGGGCCCAAGCTGAACTCTTGCACCAGGGCCCATGAGCCTTTAGCTACGCCCCTGGCAGACACCTTCCATTAAGATAGCCCATGAAGCAATTCTTTTTGTAAATAAAAAATATATAAAAAGTTCAAATCTGCACTTGAAATTTCTGCCAACACACACAGTAGTCCTTAAAAGGACTTTTGGGTCTTTGAAACGTCTTGAGGAAGAGTATTTTGCGACCCCAATCTCCGGACACTGTCTGTCCCTGACTGGCAATGAGCCGACCCCGCGTGACCGGGGGCTATATAGCAGGACGCGTTCCGGCCAGCCAAACACTGTGATGCCAGTAGAAAACATGGCCGATGGCATTACAGTGATGGCGATACTTACCAGCATGTTTATTGGCTGCTTAGAAGGCGCCAAACATGCGGGGAGGAGACTGGAGCATGGCGCTCCAGCACATGTGGTACTCGGCCGAGCGCTCGCTCATCACTAGTGTTAATCATGTGCTTGACAGTATTTATTGGGTGGAAAAAAAAAAAAGAGAGAGAACATACAAAGCAACGGGTACATGTAGTTTCCGGAGAGGATTAACACTTACTCGCTCCTCCTCTTCAGGCAGCAGGATGACACAACATTGTCATCCGGCTTCCGACCGTTTCTTCCGCAGCAGCGGTGCATGGCTCCACCTATGGCAAAAAGAAAGTCCACTGTCGGTGTGAATACTACCAAAGGTTCTGTAGTCAAAGCAAAAGTAGGTTTATGAGTAGTTTGAACTTCCGGTACTGCATCACTGGTTTCACCCTCAGAATGTTCCTCGTTATCTGAAAGTAGCCTGGAGACAGAATTAAACTATTATGAGATTATATATATATATATATATACACACATTTATACATAAGCTGGTTACTCTATGGGCCATACACAGATCTCGTACAAATAAAAAATAAAATATATTAGTCAGGGAGATGCAGTTTGGGCAGGCACCATGAACGCTTCCATAATGATCGGGCAAAACGCACATACAGTGTTTAGTCTGAGCACCGAGAGAGCTGGGAGGGAGTCCTGCAGCTGCCATTGGGGAAGCTCAGTGTCATGCCCCGTCCTGACGATGTGCGGAGGTCGGCCAGGATAGCAGCACGAATTTAGTGTTTTGTTTTGGAGCCGTGCTGGATCCGCCTCTCATCAGGTGCACTGGGTGGGGTCATTAGTTTAAATAGCACTCCAGCCCAGTGCTCTGAGCGGATTATAGGAATCACTTTGGTCTTGGAAGCTAGGAAGGAAGGTTGTCTGTTCCAGGTCAGAAAGATAAGTGTGGTTTCAAGTTTGATTGTTTTGTGTCATCTCTCCCATCCAGGTTCTGTGCGAGCAGGCTGCTCCTATTTCCCCTCTTCACCATCTCAGGGAATTTAGGGTGTTTAAGCCCAGGCACGGGGACACATCATACCTACCACCAAGGTCTGCATGTGGGCTGAGCAGTGCAGGGAGAGAGGTCAGGGATTAGCTAGGAGGTGACCCTTCCCCTGCCTCTCGCCTAGAGCCTCGTTGGTGGTTTATCTGTTAGTCTGAGTGCACGTCCGCCGTGACATTATAATCCGCCCCAAACTTTGACTGTCATTACTCAGCGGTTTTGTGATGACGGCAATTGAAGCATTAGTTGACCGCATGCAGGGGCTATCCCTAGAGGTTGCAGAGCTGCGTGGTTCGGGCGCACGGTGTCAGAGTACTCTGGCATCAGGAGGAGGTCAAGTTTGTGTGGAGCCTAAAGTGGCTCTTCCTGAACAATTTTCAGGGGGTATGGATGACTTTGTCCGTTTTAGAGAGTCCTGCAAATTGTACTTTCGGCTGCGTCCATCGTCGTCAGGTGATGAGAGTCAGAGGATAGGTATAATTATTTCTCTGCTTAAAGGGGACGCGCAATCCTGGGCCTTTTCTCTGCCGCCTGGTTCTCGGGCGCTCCGGTCGGTGGAGGAATTTTTTAAGGCTCTGGGATTAATCTACGATGACCCAGATCGGGTCTCGATGGCAGAGTCGAGATTACATAATTTGTTTCAGGGGGAACATACTGCAGAGGCTTAGTGTGTTGAGTTTAGGAGATGGGCTACTGAATCAGAGTGGAATGATCCCGCGTTACGTAGACAGTTTAGTCACTGGTTATCTGAAAGATTAAAGGATGCCCTTGCTTTTCATGAATACCCAGACTCTTTGGAGAACGCCATGTCTTTAGCAGTACAACTAGATAGACGTATCAGAGAGAGGTATAGGGCTCCCTCCGCGCAAGGTATCTCTTCTGTGAGTGGTTTCATCTCTACTGCCATCCCGGGTAATGTTACAGGTAGCGGAGGAACCCATGCAGTTGGGTCAGGTTTCTTTCCATTCGGATAGTAGAGACTTTAGGAAATCGCACAAACTATGTTACTATTGTGGAAAAAGTAGTCATTTTATTCTTGCTTGTCCTTATGTTAAACCGCAGGTGGTAGAGGAAAAGAAAAAAAAATTTCCCTGACACTTGGTAGCATGAATGATGTGGTGGAGCAGGCAGGTATGCAAGCTCCCTGCAGTTCCCGTTTTCTCCTTCCAGCTATGGTGGCGCTGGAGTCAAGAAATGTTTTTGTTGAGGTGTTCCTTGATTGTGGTGCTGGGGTAAACCTAATTGACTTTCTTTTCCTTCAAAATCTAGGACTAAGTACTTGCACTTTAGAGAACGAGATTCGTGTTTTTGCAATTGATTCTTCCCCTCTTTCTCAAAGGAGCCTTACTCACATTGTTCATGGTATTCATTTAAGGGTGGGTGATTCACATGCTGAAATTATTTCTTGCTTTGTCTTGAAGGATTTGCCAGCTCCTATAGTTTAGGGGTTGCCATGGTTGACTAGACATAACCCAATTATAGCCTTGCAAGCGAGACAAATCATTGGTTGGAGTGAGTTTTGTTCAGATAATTGTCTTGTCACATCTATTTCTGAAGTGTCCGTTACGGCTTTACCTCAGTATCTTTCGGATTTTGCGGATGTTTTTTCGGAGGGTGGGGCTCAGGAATTGCCCCCTCATCGTGACTATGATTGTCCAGTTAATCTCATTCCTGGGGCTAAGTTGCCAAAGTCTCGGCTTTATAACCTTTCTCAACCCGAAAGAGAGGTCATGCGAAAGTATGTCGCCGAGAGTTTGGCAAAGGGTCATATTAGGCCATCTAAGTCTCCGGTGGCAGTAGGTTTGTTCTTTGTGAAGAAAAAGGATGGATCACTGAGACCGTGTTTGGATTTCCGGGAATTGAACCGTATTACAGTCCGGGATCCATATCCCCTGCCTTTGATCTCTGATCTTTTTGATCAGATTGTTGGAGCCAAGGTGTTCTCCAAGTTGGATTTGAGAGGAGCCTACAATCTGATCAGAATCAAGGAGGGGGATGAGTGGAAAACGGCCTTCAATACGCACGAGGGTCATTTTGAGAATCTGGTTATGCCTTTTGGGTTGACGAACGCGCCAGCGGTATTTCAGCGATTCGTCAATGACATTTTTCATCACTTGGTGGGGAGGTTCGTAGTAGTTTACCTGGATGACATTTTAATTTATTCTCCTGATCTGAAGACCCATCAGGATCATGTGAGACAGGTTTTGACGATCCTTCGGGAGAATAAGTTATATGCCAAATTGGAGAAATGTTTGTTTGCAGTGCAAGAGCTTCCGTTCTTGGGATACCTGCTTTCTGACTCTGGTTTTCGTATGGACCCCGAAAAGGTCCGGGCGGTTCTGGAATGGGACCGACCAGAGAATCAGAAAGCTTTGATGCGGTTCTTGGGGTTTACGAATTATTATAGAATTTTTTTTTCGAACTATTCTACCCTAGTAAAACCTCTCACTGATATGACCAAGAAGGGCGCCGACGTCTCTGTCTGGTCGGATGAGGCATTGCAGGCCTTTTCGGCTATTAAGGAGCGTTTTGCGTCCGCTCCCATTCTGGTGCAGCCGGATGTGTCTCAGCCATTTGTAGTGGAGGTGGATGCATCAGAGGTGGGAGTTGGAGCGGTGCTGTCACAGGGTTCATCCCCTGGCAAGTGGGTCCCGTGTGCCTTTTTCTCCAAGAAGCTTTCGGTCGCCGAGAGGAACTATGATGTTGGAGATAGAGAGTTGTTGGCTATCAAGTTGGCCTTTGAGGAATGGCGCCACTGGTTGGAGGGGGCGTCTCACTCCGTTACAGTATATACGGATCATAAGAACTTGGCTTACCTGCAATCTGCCAAGCGTCTGAACCCTAGGCAGGCCAGATGGTCACTGTTTTTTACCAGGTTCAATTTTGTGGTTACCTTTCGCCCAGGGGTCAAGAACGTCAAGGCAGATGCCTTGTCTCGCAACTTTCCTGGGGGAGGTGATTCAGAGGATCCTGCGCCGATTTTAGCGGATGGGGTGGTGGTCTCCGCTCTGTACCCTGAATAGGAGATGGAGCTGTTGGGAGCCCAGGAGGGGGCTCCTGGTTCTTGTCGCCCAGGGAGGTTGTTTGTTCCTGAGGGCCTGCGATACAAGGTATTCAAGGAACATCACGATACTGTCCTTGCTGGACATCCTGGTGGTAAGTTCACCTGTGATCTGGTGTCCTGGAGGTTCTGGTGGCCAGGGTTATGTAAGAGCATTGAGGATTACGTGGCAGCTTGTGAGACCTGTGCTCGGTCAAAGGTTGCTCATACTCGACCGGCTGGTTCACTTCTTCCATTGACTATTCCGTCTCGTCCTTGGACGCATTTGTCTATGGACTTTATTACGGATCTGCCGAGTTCCTCCGGGAGAACAGTGATTTTGGTGGTAGTTAACCGTTTCAGTAAAATGGCTCACTTTATATCACTAACTAGTCTGCCTAACGCTAAGACTCTTGCGCAGATTTTTGTGGATAATATTGTGAAATTGCATGGTATTCCTTCGGATGTGGTCTCTGATAGGGGCACGCAGTTTGTCTCCAGGTTTTGGAGGGCGTTCTGCTCTTGGCTTGGCAATCAACTTTCATTCTCTTCGGCTTTTCATCCGCAGTCGAATGGTCAAACGGAGCGTACTAATCAAAACCTGGAGACCTACTTGAGGTGCTTTGTGGCTGAGAATCAGGAGGACTGGTCCTCATTCTTGTCCTTAGCAGAATTTGCGTTGAATAACCGTAGGCAGAAGTCCACGGGTAAGTCGCCATTTTTTGGCGCATACGGTTTCCATCCTCAGTTTGGTACCTTTTCTGGGACTGGTTCCTCTGGGATGCCAGAGGAGGAGAGATTGTCTTCTTCCTTGTCCTCCATCTGGCGGAGGATTCAAGGGAATTCGGAGAAGATGGGTCAGAGGTATAAACAAATGGCTGACAAGAGACGTGTGACTGGTCCGGACCTGTGTGTGGGTGATCTGGTGTGGTTGTCCACTAAAAATATCAAATTGAGAGTGCCATCTTGGAAACTGGGTCCAAGATTTATTGGTCCGTATAAAATTTCTGCGGTGATCAATCCTGTAGCGTTTCGGCTGGATCTTCCGCAGACTTGGAGGATCCATGATGTGTTCCACAGGTCGTTACTAAAAAAATACGTGAGACCGGTGGAACCATCGCCATTGCCGCCTCCTCCTCCTCTTCTAGTCGATGGAAACTTGGAGTTCGAGATCTCCAGGATTCTCGACTCTAGAATTCTTCGGGGTTCCGTTCAGTACCTGGTGCACTGGAGGGGATACGGCCCTGAGGAGAGGACGTGGGTTCCGGCGCTAGATGTCAACTCCAGCCAAATGGTGGGGGCTTTTCATAGGTCCCATCCGGATAAGGTTGGTCCGGGGTGTCCGGAGGTCACCCGTAGAAGGGGGGGTACTGTCATGCCTCGCCCTGACTATGTGCGGAGGTCGGCCAGAATAGCAGCACGAGTTTAGTGTTTTGTTTTGGAGCCGTGCTGGATCCGCCTCTCATCAGGTGACTGGGTGGGGTCATTAGTTTAAATAGCACTCCATCCCAATGCTCTGAGCGGGTTATAGAAATCACTTTGGTCTTGGAAGCTAGGAAGGAAGGTTGGCTGTTCCAGCTCAGAAAGATAAGTGTGTTTTCAAGTTTGATTGTTTTGTGTCATCTCTCCCATCCAGGTTCTGTGCAAGCAGGCTGCTCCTATTTCCCCTCTTCACCATCTCAGGGAATTTAGGGTGTTTCAGTCCAGGCACGGGGACACATCATACCTACCACCAAGGTCTGCATGTGGGCTGAGCAGTGCAGGGAGAGAGGTCAGGGATTAGCTAGGAGGTGACCCTTCCTCTGCTTTTCGCCTAGAGCCTGGTTGGTGGTTCATCTGTTAGTCTGAGTGCACGTCCGCTGTGACACTCAGTGAATAGGAATTAATAGAACTACCCTGGAAACTGTAATGATCTCTTTGCATTGTGCTTGTATCTGTGGCAGCTGTGGGAAAATTGCGGTGCGTTCCCATACCACAGAGGAAACCGCAGCAATCTGCGGTTTTCTTTCCATCATGGGACGGGGAGCAAAACGGAGCCGGCGTGACCCATCGTGCAAGTGTACACAATGTACAGAGAGGTTCTCCTGCTGGTGAGGTCCTCTGCAGACATGGGGTTTAGCCTGCTCACAGTGTACTGTCTATTTCCCATACACCAGACGGACCTTTTCTATGTATTATATACAGAGAGGTTCTCCTGCTGGTGAGGTCCTCTTCAGGTATGGAGTTTAGCCTGCTCACAGTGAACTGTCTATTTCCCATACACCAGACGGACCTTTTCTATGTGTTATAGAGAAGTTCTCCTGCTGGTGAGGTCCTCTTCAGGCATGGAGTTTAGCCTGCTCACAGTGAACTGTCTATTTCCCATACACCAGACGGACCTTTTCTATGTGTTATATACAGAGAGGTTCTCCTGCTGGTGAGGTCCTCTTCAGACATGGGGTTTAGCCTGCTCACAGTGAACTGTCTATTTCCTATACACTAGACGGACCTTTTCTATGTGTTATATATAGAGAGGTTCTCCTGCTGGTGAGGTCCTCTTCAGACATGGAGTTTAGCCTGCTCACAGTGAAATGTCTATTTCCCATACCCCAGACGGACCTTTTCTATGTGTTATATACAGAGAGGTTCTCCTGCTGGTGAGGTCCTCTTCAGACATGGAGTTTAGCCTGCTCACAGTGAACTGTCTATTTCCCATACACCAGACGGACCTTTTCTATGTGTTATATACAGAGAGGTTCTCCTGCTGGTGAGGTCCTCTTCAGACATGGAGTTTAGCCTGCTCTCAGTGTACTGTCTATTTCCCATACACAAGACGGACCTTTTCTATGTGTTATAGAGAAGTTCTCCTGCTGGTGAGGTCCTCTTCAGGCATGGAGTTTAGCCTGCTCACAGTGAACTGTCTATTTCCCATACACCAGACGGACCTTTTCTATGTGTTATATACAGAGAGGTTCTCCTGCTGGTGAGGTCCTCTTCAGACATGGGGTTTAGCCTGCTCACAGTGAACTGTCTATTTCCTATACACTAGACGGACCTTTTCTATGTGTTATATATAGAGAGGTTCTCCTGCTGGTGAGGTCCTCTTCAGACATGGAGTTTAGCCTGCTCACAGTGAAATGTCTATTTCCCATACCCCAGACGGACCTTTTCTATGTGTTATATACAGAGAGGTTCTCCTGCTGGTGAGGTCCTCTTCAGACATGGAGTTTAGCCTGCTCACAGTGAACTGTCTATTTCCCATACACCAGACGGACCTTTTCTATGTGTTATATACAGAGAGGTTCTCCTGCTGGTGAGGTCCTCTTCAGACATGGAGTTTAGCCTGCTCACAGTGAACTGTCTATTTCCTATACACTAGACGGACCTTTTCTATGTGTTATATATAGAGAGGTTCTCCTGCTGGTGAGGTCCTCTTCAGACATGGAGTTTAGCCTGCTCACAGTGAAATGTCTATTTCCCATACCCCAGACGGACCTTTTCTATGTGTTATATATAGAGAGGTTTTCCTGCTGGTGAGGTCCTCTTCAGGCATGGAGTTTAGCCTGCTCACAGTGAACTGTCTATTTCCCATACACCAGACGGACCTTTTCTATGAGTTATATACAGAGAAGTCCTCCTGTTGGCGAGGTCCTCTTCAGACATGGGGTTTAGCCTGCTCACAGTGAACTGTCTATTTCCCATACACCAGACGGACCTTTTCTATGTGTTATCTACAGAGAGGTCCTCCTGCTGGTGAGGTCCTCTTCAGACATGGAGTTTAGCCTGCTCACAGTGTACTGTCTATTTCCCATACACCAGACGGACCTTTTCTATGTGTTATCTACAGAGAGGTTCTCCTGCTGGTGAGGTCCTCTTCAGACATGGAGTTTAGCCTGCTCACAGTGAACTGTCTATTTCTCATACACCAGACTGACCTTTTCTATGTGTTATCTACAGAGAGGTTCTCCTGCTGGTGAGGTCCTCTTCAGACATGGAGTTTAGCCTGCTCACAGTGAACTGTCTATTTCCCATACCCCAGACGGACCTTTTCTATGTGTTATCTACAGAGAGGTTCTCCTGCTGGTGAGGTCCTCTTCAGACATGGAGTTTACCCTGCTCACAGTGAACTGTCTATTTCCCATACCCCAGACGGACCTTTCCTATGTGTTATCTACAGAGAGGTTCTCCTGCTGGTGAGGTCCTCTTCAGACATGGAGTTTAGCCTGCTCACAGTGAACTGTCTATTTCCCATACACCAGACTGGAAAGAAGGGACGAACCTCAAAAAGGTGCAGAGTGTGTCACAGGAGGGGGATACGGAAGGACACCACCACTCAGTGTGACACGTACCCCGATCATCCGGGCCTCTGCATCATTGGTTGCTTCAGGGAGTATCACACTTCCATGGAGTACTAAATTTATATCCCAAATTAGCCACTGACAATGGGGAAAAAAAAAAACTATGGTTCTCAGACTTGAGACACTAAAACAAATGTTTTTTTTTCCAAAAATATTTTGTAAAACTAAAATAAATAAAAAAGTAGACATATTGGGTATCGCCGCGTCCGTAAGAATCTGCTCTATAAAAATACCCAATGACCTAACCCCTCAGATGAACACAGTCAAAAAAATAAAATAAAAACGGTGCAACAAAAGGTATTTTTTTGTCACCTTACATCACAAAAATTGTAATAGCCAGCAATCCAAAAGTCATATGCCCCCCAAAATAGTGCCAATAAAACCGTCATCTCATCCCGCAAAAAATGAGTCCCTACCTAAGATAATCGGCTAAAAACTAAAAAACAAAAACTGACTCAGACTATGGAGATACTAAAATTATTATTTTTTTGTTTAGAAAAGGATAATATCGTGTAAAACATAAATAGACATATTAGGTATCGCTGCGTCCGTAAGAATCTTCTCTATAAAAATACCCCATGACCTAACCCCTCAAATGAACACATTCAAAAATAATAATAAAAACTGTGCCAAAACAGCTATTTTTTGGCAAATATTCCTTTTTAATCAATTTTTTCCAGTAACAGAGCAAGGGTTAACAGCCAAACAAAACTTAATATTTATTGAATATAATGAGAGGTACTAAGGGCACCGTCCTCCCACCTGAATTACCAGGGAACCCAGTCCTGGCCTCCTCCGACCATCCAGGAAAGCGGGGTGCAAGGCTTAAACAGATTTGTAACAAGATGCAAGATGAAAAGATCAGCCGCACTCACCATCTCCTTAATATTTATTACCCTGATTCTGCAGTTTACAGAAATGCCCCATATGTGGTCGTAAACTGCTGTATGACCACACGGCAGGGCGCAGAAGGAAAGGAACGCCGTGTGGTTTTTGGAAGGCAGATTTTGATGGCCTTTTTTTGACACCATGTCCCATTTGAAGCCCCCCTGATGCACCCCTAGAGTAGAAACTCCATAATAGTGACCTCATCTAAGATACTACACCCCTCAAGGTATACAAAACTAATTTTACAAACTTTATTAACCCTTTAGGTGTTCCTCAACAGTTTCCCTCTACTTTCCCTCTACGCCATACCGTGTGCCCGTACAGTCGTTTACGGCCACATATGGGGTGTTTCTGTAAACTGCGGCATCGGGGCAATAAATATAGAATTTTGTTTGGCTGTTAACCCTTGCTTTGTAACTGTAAAAAATGTATTAAAATGGAAAATTTGCCCAAAAAAATAAAAATTTTAATTCTGAAATTTTATCTCCATTTGCCATTAACTCTTGTGGAACACCTAAAGGGTTAAAGACGTTTGTAAAAATCAGTTTTGAATACCTTGAGGGGTGTAGTTTCTAGAATGGGGTCATTTTGGGTGGTTTCTATTATGTAAGCCTCGCAAAGTGACTTCAGACCTGAACTGGTCCTTTCTGAAAAATGCCAAGATTTGCTTCTAAACTTCTAAGCCCTTGTAACATCCCCCAAAAAATAAAATGTCATTCCCAAAATGATCCAAACATGAAGTATACATATGGGGAATGTAAAGTAATAACTATTTTTGTAGGTATTAATATGTATTATAGAATTAGAGAATTAGAAACTTGCACATTTTGTATTTTTTTATAAATAAAAATGAATTTTTTTCACTCATGAAGTACAATATGTGATGAAAAAACAATCTCAGAATGGCCTGGATAAGTCAAAGCGTTTTAAAGTTATTCACACATAAAGTGACACTGGTCAGATTTTCAAAAAATGGCCGAGTCCTTAAGGTGAAATATGGCCGTGTCCTTAAGGAGTTAAAGGGATTCTGTCACCCTGTTTTAGCCTATGGAGCTGCGGACATGCACGGCTAGATCACCGCTAGCATGTCCGCAATATACCTGTCCCATAAAGTGGTGTCCTTTTATTGTGTTTAAAAAATGATTTTATAGATATGTAAATGACCCTGGTAAGGAGCCCAGGGGGCTGCACTAACCTTCCTGGAGCCCAGCCACGCCCCCCTGTGAAGGAGCCCAAGGGGCTGCACTAACCTTCTTGGAGCCCAGCCATGCGCCCCTGTGAAGGAGCCCAGGGGGCTGCACTAACCTTCCTGGAGCCCAGCCATGCCCCCCTTTGAAGGAGCCCAAGGGGCTGCACTAACCTTCCTGGAGCCTAGCCACGCCCCCCTGTGAAGGAGCCCAAGGGGCTGCACTAACCTTCTTGGAGCCCAGCCACACCCCCCTGTGAACGAGCCCAAGGGGCTGTACTAACCTTCTTGGAGCCCAGCCACGCCCCCCTGTGAAGGAGCCCAAGGGGCTGCACTAACCTTCTTGGAGCCCAGCCACGCCCCCCTGGTAAGGAGCCCAGGGGGCTGCACTAACCTTCTTGGAGCCCAGCCACGCCCCCCTGGTAAGGAGCCCAGGGGGCTGCACTAACCTTCTTGGAGCCCAGCCACGCCCCCCTGTGAAGGAGCCCAAGGGGCTGCACTAACCTTCTTGGAGCCCAGCCACGCCCCCCTGGTAAGGAGCCCAGGGGGCTGCACTAACCTTCTTGGAGCCCAGCCACGCCCCCCTGTGAAGGAGCCCAAGGGGCTGCACTAACCTTCTTGGAGCCCAGCCACGCCCCCTTGGTAAGGAGCCCAGGGGGCTGCACTAACCTTCTTGGAGCCCAGCCACGCCCCCCTGTGAAGGAGCCCAGGGGGCTGCACTAACCTTCCTGGAGCCCAGCCACACCCCCCTGTGAACGAGCCCAAGGGGCTGCACTAACCTTCTTGGAGCCCAGCCACGCCCCCCTGTGAAGGAGCCCAAGGGGCTGCACTAACCTTCTTGGAGCCCAGCCACACCCCCCTGTGAACGAGCCCAAGGGGCTGTACTAACCTTCTTGGAGCCCAGCCACGCCCCCCTGTGAAGGAGCCCAAGGGGCTGCACTAACCTTCTTGGAGCCCAGCCACGCCCCCCTGGTAAGGAGCCCAGGGGGCTGCACTAACCTTCTTGGAGCCCAGCCACGCCCCCCTGGTAAGGAGCCCAGGGGGCTGCACTAACCTTCTTGGAGCCCAGCCACGCCCCCCTGTGAAGGAGCCCAAGGGGCTGCACTAACCTTCCTGGAGCCTAGCCACGCCCCCCTGTGAAGGAGCCCAAGGGGCTGCACTAACCTTCCTGGAGCCCAGCCACGCCCCCCTGTGAAGGAGCCCAAGGGGCTGCACTAACCTTCCTGGAGCCCAGCCACACCCCCCTGGTAAGGAGCCCAGGGGGCTGCACTAACCTTCCTGGAGCCCAGCCACGCCCCCCTGTGAAGGAGCCCAAGGGGCTGCACTAACCTTCTAGGAGCCCAGCCACACCCTCTGTGAAGGAGCCCAGCACCTCCTGCGTCCTTTCGAATCTGATAGCAACCCATTCTTTCATAATCACTTCTTGGAGTTTGTCAGAATTAGTGGGTTTTTGTTTGTCCACCCGCCTCTTGAGGATTGACCACAAGTTCTCAATGGGATTAAGATCTGGGGAGTTTCCAGGCCATGGACCCAAAATGTCAACGTTTTGGTCCCCGAGCCACTTAGTTATCACTTGTGCCTTATGGCACGGTGCTCCATCGTGCTGGAAAATGCATTGTTCTTCACCAAACTGTTGTCAACCTTCAAATAATTAAGTTCAGTTATTCACTCAATACTTGGTCGGGAATCCTTTTGCAGAAATGACGGCTTCAATGCGGCGTGGCATGGAGGCAATCAGCCTGCGGCACTGCTGAGGTGTTATGGAGGCCCAGGATGCTTCGATAGCGGCCTTAAAGAGGACCTTTCATCAGCATCAAGTATGTAAACTGAATATACATACATGGAGAGCGGCGCCCAGGGATCCCCCTGCACTTACTATTATCCCCGGGCGCCGCTCCGTTCTCCGGTTACAGGCTCCGGTAAAGTCATAGTTAGGCTCCACCCATTTGAGCCTGCCGCGGTCTCCTTCTCCTATGCTGTAGTGCTGGCCAATCGCAGCGCTCAGTTCTTAGCCATGCTATGAGCTGAGCGCTGCGATTGGCCAGCGCTACAACATAGGAGAAAGAGACGCCGGCAGCCTCAAATGGGTGGAGCCTAACTATGAAGATACCGGAGCCTGTAACCGGAGAACGGAGCGGCGCCCGGGGATAATAGTAAGTGCAGGGGGATCCCTGGGCGCCGCTCTCCATGTATGTATATTCAGTTTACATACTTGATGCTGATGAAAGGTCCTCTTTAAGCTCATCCAGAGTGTTGGGTCTTGCGTCTCTCAACTTTCTCTTCCCAATATCCCACAGATTCTCTATGGGGTTCAGGTCAGGAGAGTTGGCAGGCCAATTGAGCACAGTAATACCATGGTCAGTAAACCATTTACCAGTGGTTTTGGCGCTGTGAGCAGGTGCCAGGTCGTGCTGAAAAATGACATCTTCATCTCCATAAAGCTTTTCAGCAGATGGAAGCATGAAGTGCTCCAAAATCTCCTGATACACAGTGGACCAACACCAGCAGCTGACATGGCACCCCAGACCATCACTGACTGTGGGTACTTGACACTGGACTTCAGGCATTTTGGCATTTCCCTCTCCCCAGTCTTCCTCCAGACTCTGATCTTTCATCCGAAAAAAGTACTTTGGACCACTGAGCAGCAGTCCAGTGCTGCTTCTCTGTAGCCCAGGTCAGGCGCTTCTGCGGCTGTTTCTGGTTCAAAAGTGGCTTGACCTGGGGAATGCGGCACCTGTAGCCCATTTCCTGCACACGCCTGTACACGGTGGCTCTTGATGTTTCTACTCCAGACTCAGTCCACTGCTTCCGCAGGTCCCCCAAGGTCTGGAATCGGTCCTTCTCCACAATCTTCCTCAGGGTCCGGTCACCTCTTCTCGTTGTGCAGCGTTTTCTGCCACACTTTTTCCTTCCCACAGACTTCCCACTGAGGTGCCTTGATACAGCACTCTGGGAACAGCCGATTCGTTCAGAAATTTCTTTCTGTGTCTTACCCTCTTGCTTGAGGGTGTCAATGATGGCCTTCAGGTCGGCAGTCTTACCCATGATTGCGGTTTTGAGTAATGAACCAGGCTGGGAGTTTTTAAAAGCCTCAGGAATCTTTTGTAGGTGTTTAGAGTTAATTAGTTGATTCAGATGATTAGGTTAATAGCTCGTTTAGAGAACCTTTTCATGATATGCTAATTTTTTGAGATAGGAATTTGGGGTTTTCATGAGCTGTATGCCAAAATCATCAATATTAAAACAAGAAAAGGCTTGAACTACTTCAGTTGTGTGTAATGAATCTAAAATATATGAAAGTCTAATGTTTATCAGTACATTACAGAAAATAATGAACTTTATCACAATATGCTAATTTTTTGAGAAGCACCTGTATTTATGTAATTCTCAAAACTTTTGGCCACGACTTGTACGAGCAGGGATAGAAACAATGAAGGCAATGCGGGAAAAATGGTTGAGAGAACATAGTGCAGACAAAGATTCATGGTGGGGAGACACTTTCTCATTTCTGAATCCCGCTAACTGGTTTAAATCGGTTGGTGGGTGGGTGGTGGGCATTTTACAAACAATAATACCAGTAGTGCGGATTATAATAGTAGTATATGCTGGGATTAAGCTGATGTTTATGTGCGCCAACAGGTTCTGTACCAAAAGGAGAAACTACCAGGATTATTGAGAGGTCTTGGGAACTGCATCAATACCTGAGAGGGAATCTGGTCTCTGGCCGGCAGTTGGACATATCCCACCTGAAGTACCTTTGAGTTAAGATGTCAGTTCCAAGATATCTCAAAATGGGGGAATTGTGAGGGATGAGAATCCATTTTTGTATGAATATGTCCTCCTTCCTTGTGTTTAGGTGGAAAAGTAGAAATGACTCTTACCGGTAATTGGGTTTTCAAATAACCTCCACAACGTCACTGACAGGAGGAGGGTGCCCCCGCCCCCAGGACAGGAAACAACGCAGGAGCACATGAATTAAATGGCCTCCTCCCCCTTACCTATCCAGGTCAGTAAGAGAGTACTCAAAAGTCATTTGACAAAAGGATAACATAACATAAGCATATCACCACATAATATAAATCCACAGGGGAGGGAAAAAAATTCTGTGCCGCTGTGGAGGTTACCCAATTACCGGTAAGAGTAATTTCTACTTTTCCCCGACACCTCCACAACAGCACTGACATGAGGATTAACAGAGTAATCCATTAGGGGAGGGGGGGGGGGGGGACAACAGCAGCAATAATCCTACGACCAAAGGATAAGTCCTGATTTTTTTGAACATCAAGCCTATAATGGTTGTAGAAGGTCATAGGGCTTGCCCACGTGGCCACTTTGCAGATCTGGTCTAAGGAGACCGAGGCCGACTCTGCCCAAGAGGATGACACGGCCCTTGTAGAGTGAGCCCTTATTCCTGTAGGAGGAAGGAGATCCTTTTTGATATAAGCTGTTGAAAATACATCTCTAATCCATCTTGCTATAGATAACTTTCTGGCATCTTGGTATTGAAGGAAAAGTTGATCTGAGAGTCTGAAGGACTCTGTGGCTTTTAGGTAAGCCAACAGTCCTCCTAACATCCAGGTTGTGGAAGTTCTTCTCTTTTTCGGTAGTTGGTTGTGGACAAAATGAAGGCAACAAGACTTCCTGATCACAGTAAAATCTGGAGACCATTTTGGGAAGGAACGAAGGGCAATGCCTTAAAATTATATGGTCGTCCAGTATAGTTAGGTAAGGTGGTCTACAGGAAAAGGCTTGAATTTCTCCAATCCTTCTTGCGGTGGTTATTTGTAGGTTAGTAGCTTCAAGGAAATTTTGTCCACTGGTTCGAACGGATGCTCCATCAATACTGAGAGGACTAAGTTTAGATCCCATGGTGGGATTACAGAACGGATAGTTGGTAACCTCCTTGTGGCCCTCTTAATGAAGCGTTTAATAAGGGCTGAGTCAGCTAATTTTTTTATCTAAGAAGGCGCTAAAGGCGGATATTTGCACTTTTAGAGTGGCGGGTCGAAGACCTTTGTTCAAACCCGATTGTAAGAACTCAAGTATTTAAGGTATGTCGGGAAAAAGAGAATCTTTAGGGAAGGACAGGAAGGCTTTCCAAGTTCTTAAATAAATTTTTGAGGTAATAGGTTTACGACTCAGCATAAGAGTGGAAGTTACTTCATCTGACAACCCTTGCTTTTTTTAAGATTGACCGTTCAACTTCCAGGCCGTCAGGTTGAGCCGTTTTAGTCCTGGATGATAAATCGGACCCTGATGGAGAAGGTCCAGGATTTGTGGCAAGGTCCAGAACACCACCGCAGATAGTTTGAGGAGCAGTGGAAACCAGGCCCTCCTTGGCCAAAACGGTGTAATGAGGATCACCTAAGATTGTTCCTCCTGTATTTTTATAAGCGTTCTTGCTATTAGACTGAAAGGAGGGAATGCATACAGAAGAGTGTTTGGCCAAGGCTGGGATAGGGCATCTATCCAAAGTAGCGGATCTTGCCAGGAGAGGGAGCAAAATTTTTTGGTCTGCCTGTTGTCCCCTGTGGCGAAAAGATCCAAGTCCGGATTTCCCCACCTTTCGCAGATCTTGCAGAAGATCTGGGGGTTTAAAGACCATTCCCCTTCCTTTAAGGTAGTTTGACTGAGGAAATTGGCTACAAAATTTTGTTCTCCCTTGACATGGACTGCAGACAAGGACAGAAGATTTCTCTCTGCCCAGAAAAATATGTTGCGAGCTACGGCTGCTAGGGAGCGGCTTCTGGTTCCGCCCTGCTTGTTGAGGTAAGCGACCGCTGTGGTGTTGTCCGATAGCACTTTTACGTGTTTTGAGGATAAGGGCGTGTGTAGAGAAGTGATCACTTTGTAAATGACCATAAGCTGTTTTAGATTTGAAGAGGCTTTTAAACATATCCGGGCCCCATCTGCCCTTTACTATTTTCCCGTTTGTGTGGCCTCCCCATCTTGATCCACTGGCATCTGTGGTGATTATCATCTGATCTTTTTGTCTCCAATAAACCCTTGTGTTTAGGTTTTTCCCTACTTTCCACATGAGGGATCTTTTTACAGAATTTGGGATGTAAACCTTTTTTTTTTAGGGCAGAGATTGTTCCGTCCCATGAGAAAAGAAGGAAGGACTGAAGCACTTGAGTATGGCTCTGAGCCCATCTGACTGACGGAATTGTGGAGGTGAGTAGACCCAGAACTGTCAATGTTCCTGAGAGAGGCAGTCCTTAGACTGCAGAAACGGGAGATCTCCAGTAACAACCTGGTCCTCTTCTCTATTGGTAGAAAGGACATTAGTAGATGAGAGTCCAATAGAACTCCAAGGGGACAGATCTGATTTTTTGAAATTTATGATCCACCCCAGGGTGGTGAAACATTCCTGAACCAGTGAAAGATAGAGTCTGAGGAGTTCTTCTGAGCCAGATGCTATTAAGAAGTCATCCAGATATGGTGTTAGTAGAATTTTTTGGAAATGTAGGTGTTTTATGACGTCGGACATGATTTTGGAAAACACTCTTGGGGCTGAAGAGAGACTGAATGGAAGGGCTCTGAAGTGGAAATGGCACACATCTTTTCCCATGAAGACAGCGATTCGTAAATATTTTTGATGGGGTGGATATATTGGAACATGGTAGTAGGCGTTCTGTAAATCGATTGTTGCCATGAAACAATCTTGAAGGAGCAGACTTACGGTAGATTTTATGGTTTCCATCTTGAACTTTTTGTATATAATCAACCTGTTTAGGGATTTTAGATTTATTCTCAAACGAAAGGACCAGTTTGGTTTTGGTACTAAAAAGATTGGAGAATAGAACCCCTTTGCATATTGATCTTTTGTGACCGGAAGGAGTACCTTCTTTTCTATTAAGGAGGAGATTTCTGACTCTAGACAAAGTTGTTTTTGTAGAGGAGACAGCTTTTTGTTTATTGTGAACTGATTTAACAGAGGGGATAAAAACTCCAGTTTTAATCCTTCCTTTAGAGTGTTTATTACCCACGGGGAGGCATGGATTTGTTCCCACGCAGGAATGAAGCCTGTTTACCTGCCTCCTACCCGACTTCTGGCGTCATTGGGTGGGGCGAGAAGAACTTTCGGGGTTAAGTAGGAACCCTCTACCCCTGCCTTTGGAAGACTGCCACTTTCTGGAGCCCTCTTTCATTTTGGGGTTCACGCTGGCCTTTCTTTGGTTCTGAAAGGACCGTCTCTGATGAAAGTACCCATTTTCCAGGGGGAATTCTTTCTTTTTATCAGACGCTTTTTCAAGGATGTCATCTAATCCAGAACCAAATAATCTGTCTCCCTCACAGGGGATGGAACACAGGCGACTTTAGGAGCCTGCGTCCCCTGACCAGGATCGAAGCCAAATTGTTCTTCGGGCCGCGTTTAAAAGTGCAGGTTATCTAGCGGAAAGTTTGACTAAGTCGGCAGAGGCGTCCGCTACAAAGTTGGAGGCTTTTTTTTTAAAACATGGGTAGGGATGCAAGGATTTCTTCCCTAGGGGTACCCGCAGCAATGTGTTCTTCTAACTGATTAAGCCAGATCGATAGAGTTCTGGCCGTACAAGTAGAGGAAATGCTTGGGTGTAGCATAGCCGTGTTAGTTTCCCAAGCCTTTTTCAGAACACTCTCAGATTTTTTTTATCCATGGGATCCCGTAGAAGGCCCATATCTTCAAGCAGGAGAGAAGTTATTTTTGGAGATGCAGGCAACCGGTGCATTTATTTTAGGTGTTTTGTCCCATAAATTAGTTTTGGACTCTTCAAAGGGGTATTTCCTTTTAAAAGAGTTTGTGACGTCGTTCTTTTTTCCGGGTCTTTCCACTCTTTTGATATCAGAGATTTTATGTTGTTATGGATTGGGAATACCCTTCTATGTCTTTCTCCCAGACCCTAAAACATATGGTCTTGAATTGAATGTGACTCTTTACCATCAGGTTGGGTCGCCTGGATGTATTTCTGGAGCGTAATAATATTACAGGCTATAGCTACTAGAGAGGGGTCGTTGATCCAGGGAGTTATTCTGATGGCCTGATTGGAGTCGGGAGCTTCTACCTCACAGGGTTTTTTTTTCCTTCCTCTGGATCAACTTGCAGGATAACAGGCCGAACTGGATGGACAAATGTCTTTTTTCGGCCTTATCTACTATGTTACTATCTTCTATGTGCATAGTAGCACGGATGGTTTTTAGGAGACTGTCAGTTTTCTTCTGGGAGAAAGGCCGAGTCGGATTCCGAAACCAACTCCCCCTCATCAAGATCAAAAGGCAATTCAGAGGTATGGGATCTCTGGGATGTGGATGGTCGTGGAGATTGAGACGCAATTTTTAAGTCCACAGCCGTATTCACTTCCTCCTTAATAATCGCTCTCAGGGACTCTAGGAAGGAGGGCGACTCTTCAGAAACGACCTTTTTTTTGAGGTTTTCTATTTTTTGAGGTAAAGGATTTTTTGCAAATGGCGCATTTTTTGCGTCCTGCTTCCCCACTGGCTTGGGAGTCATGGTCTCAGTGCCCTAAAAGAGAAAATAAAGGGCAGTAGGACCATGAACCCGACACTTGCACTTAGGACCATCACCTCAACAGTGAAAAAAAAAAATTTTTTGCCCATAACCATGCCCAATAGGGATTTAACAACAGAGGTAACATAATCATCCTCCAGGGGAGGAGGCTTACCAGGCTGAGGGCAGAGGCAGCAGGATCACCAGGCTTCCTAGTGGCGTCTTCTGGAGAGAGCATGGCAGATCGTTTTCCTGCAAGCGGTAAGCGTGGGCTGGATGACTGGCTTCATCGCAAATGCCGGCATCTCAGCCCCGCTCTAATCCCGGAAGTACGCCGAAATATTGCGAGATTCTCTTGCCCAAGGAGAATCTCGCCTAGTGACGTCATAGATCCCACGCGGTTTCCCTCTTCTCATGGGAAAATCGCGAGCCCGAGGGACGGGAAAGGGAGGCACGCGCTTCCCCGGGAAACCCGTCCCCTGCACCAGCCCTCCCACAGAAGAACAAAGAACCAGGCTGGGCAAAATGAAAATCTTCCTGGCACTGCAGGAGCGGCTCCTACGGAACCCAAGGACAGGAAACGACGACTGAATGGGTAAGGGGGAGGAGGCCTTTTAAATCATGTGCTCCTGCGTTGTTTCCTGTCCTGGGGGCGAGGGCACCCTCCTTCTGTCAGTGCCGTTGTGGAGGTGCCAGGGAAAATTGCTGTGAAGGATGAGGGCGGGGGGGGGGGGAGGTTTCTGTTAATAAGCAAAAGTTCTGAGCTAACAAGGCCAAGGTAGTGTTCCCCTCGCTTCCTTATCAGAGTCTGACATACAAGAGAGAGTTATACTTCTTGTTAGTTTGGAATGCACTGCTAACTTTGAGATAAGATTCAGCAGAATCTTTTTAATTAGTAGAATTTGATTAGTATGATGTGGAAGTATTAACTTTTATGAATAACTGTTATATCTATACTGTTATAAAATGTATGCTTTTTATGGAATAAAGTAGAGTAGTTGATTCAGCAAGCGTGTCTGTGTCTGCTCTCCGAGCGCTCATAAATAAAACTTCAATTTGGAATCCCGACAATAATAGAGGTGGGGGTTTAGCCCCAACAAAGGTTAGAACAAGGGCTTCAGTTTAGGAAGGTAAGGGCTTCAGTTTAGGAAGGTAAGGTTAGGGTAAGGGCTTCAGTTTAGGAAGGTAAGGTTAGAACAAGGGCTTCAGTTTAGGAAGGCAAGTGTCACGACCTATGGTGTGCGCTGTGACACTGTTGCTACACTTGCGGTTGCCCGCGGCAACGTGTTGCTGTGTGAGCATGCGGTGGCAGTTTCTCGGCCTTCTGGGTGATTGCCGTGACATGGTTGCCACGCATGTTGTTGCCTGTGGCAACGCGTGGCTTTGTATGCTTGTTTGTGCACTTCCCCTTTATGTGGCTTCCTTCCCTTGTCTGGTGTTGGAAGGGTTAACTCCCTTCCTAGTGTTTTGTGAACACTGGGTTTATGTGTGTGTGGCTGCGGCTGCTTGGGCTATTTAGCCTCTGCTGGATGCCTGAAGCTGAGGGGTACTCCAGCCATGGTGTATGCTGGAGCTATCCTCCTGGTCTTCACATGCCATCTGTCCACTGAGGGCCACCCTTGTGGTCATTGATGTTCTTATGGTGTCTCACGTTTATTGCAGCTATGGCTGTCCTGGGTTCCTGTGTGGTTTGTGCTGTGTCCTTATGTTGGTGTGGACAGCAGCACTTGTGCACGGGTTCCAGTCAGTGTCTGTGGCAGGTAAGTGTGTTACTGGTCTCGCTTACCTGCCATCTCTATAGCTGTATGTGTTCCCCTCTCCTTGCAGCCTGGCCTCAGATAGAGACTCCTGTTCCTCCGTGACTGGGATGAACAGGTTGTCTCTCCCCTGCTCCTAAGTGAGGGATTACCAGGGCGACTTAGGGTTTCTAGGAATCCGGAGTATGAGTCGTCCTACCATTGGGGTCCGCTCATACAGTGAGGAGTCAGGGAGAGGATTAGGGACGCGGTAGGAGGTGACCTGCTCCCTTATTACTCCTTTTGGCCAGGCTGATCCCCTTTACCCTCTGACACCGCACGGTGGGGGGTTTCCTCCACTCTCCGTCGTGACAGTAAGGCTAGAACAAGGGCTTCAGTTTAGGAAGGAAAGGCTAGAACAAGGGCTTCAGTTTAGGAAGGAAAGGCTAGAACAAGGGCTTCAGTTTAGGAAGGAAAGGCTAGAACAAGGGCTTCAGTTTAGGAAGGAAAGGCTAGAACAAGGGCTTCAGTTTAGGAAGGAAAGGCTAGAACAAGGGCTTCAGTTTAGGAAGGTAAGGCTAGAACAAGGGCTTCAGTTTAGGAAGGTAAGGCTAGAACAAGGGCTTCAGTTTAGGAAGGTAAGGTTAGAACAAGGGCTTCAGTTTAGGAAGGTAAGGCTAGAACAAGGGCTTCAGTTTAGGAAGGTAAGGCTAGAACAAGGGCTTCAGTTTAGGAAGGTAAGGCTAGAACAAGGGCTTCAGTTTAGGAAGGTAAGGTTAGAACGAGGGCTTCAGTTTAGGAAGGTAAGGCAAGGATGAGGGCTTCAGTTTAGGAAGGTAAGGCTAGGGTACGGGCTTCAGTTTAGGAAGGTAAGGTTAGAATGAGGGCTTCAGTTTAGGAAGGTAAGGCTAGAACGAGGGCTTCAGTTTAGGAAGGTAAGGCTAGAACGAGGGCTTCAGTTTAGGAAGGTAAGGTTAGAACGAGGGCTTCAGTTTAGGAAGGTAAGGTTAGAACGAGGGCTTCAGTTTAGGAAGGTAAGGCAAGGATGAGGGCTTCAGTTTAGGAAGGAAAGGCTAGAACAAGGGCTTCAGTTTAGGAAGGAAAGGCTAGAACAAGGGCTTCAGTTTAGGAAGGTAAGGCTAGAACAAGGGCTTCAGTTTAGGAAGGTAAGGCTAGAACAAGGGCTTCAGTTTAGGAAGGTAAGGTTAGAACAAGGGCTTCAGTTTAGGAAGGTAAGGCTAGAACAAGGGCTTCAGTTTAGGAAGGTAAGGCTAGAACAAGGGCTTCAGTTTAGGAAGGTAAGGCTAGAACAAGGGCTTCAGTTTAGGAAGGTAAGGTTAGAACGAGGGCTTCAGTTTAGGAAGGTAAGGCTAGAACAAGGGCTTCAGTTTAGGAAGGTAAGGTTAGAACAAGGGCTTCAGTTTAGGAAGGTAAGGCTAGGGTACGGGCTTCAGTTTAGGAAGGTAAGGTTAGAATGAGGGCTTCAGTTTAGGAAGGTAAGGCTAGAACGAGGGCTTCAGTTTAGGAAGGTAAGGCTAGAACGAGGGCTTCAGTTTAGGAAGGTAAGGTTAGAACGAGGGCTTCAGTTTAGGAAGGTAAGGCAAGGATGAGGGCTTCAGTTTAGGAAGGTAAGGCTAGGGTACGGGCTTCAGTTTAGGAAGGTAAGGTTAGAACATGGGCTTCAGTTTAGGAAGGTAAGGCTAGGACAAGGGATTCCGTTTAAGAAGGTAAGGCTAGGACAAGGGCTTCAGTTTAGGAAGGTAAGGTTAGGGACCAGGGATATCAGGGGAGCTCAGAATCGCGACAACCAGGTCTTCCGTTATATAACAAGGGGCAGCCCTGTCTGGGGCCATTAGTAATGGGGCTGGAGGAGGAAAGAGCCATTTACCCCGATCCGTGCAGAGGAGGAGGGGGGGGATGAGATAAAATATTTTATGTAAAAATGTCAGGCCATTACCTATTTGTCTGAGGGCAGAGAGCAGAAAGGTCCAATTGACTTGGTCAAAAGCTTTCACAGCATTGACTGAGATCAGGCAAGAAGGGATGTTTTTTTTTTTTTTTTTGTTTGTTTTTTTAGAGGCATGGGAAATCAGTAGATTCTTTTATTGGTATTATCGTGGGCCTCCCTCTGGGGTATAAATCCAACTTGATCAGTATCTATAATTTTGGGTATATAGCAGTTAATCTGATAGGGCCTTGGCGAAAAAGTTCATGTCTGGATTGATGAGAGAAATGGGTCAGAAATGAGAGCATTGAGTAAGATCTCTGTCAGGTTGTGGGAGGACTGTGATGTGGCCATTAAAGATTGCAGTGTGAAGGGAGAAGGAAAAGAGACTGCGATGAACACCTGTGAACCCATCTGGGCCTGGACTTTTCCCTCCAGGAGAGGCCTTAATGGCCGCAGGTTCTGTAAACTCCCTCTCTAACGAGGCAGAGCCGTCTGTTGAGTATAATCCTCCACTCGCTGGGTGAAGTCTACTGAGGACAGATTGGCCAAGGGTCTCTGTAAATTATAGAGTGGTAGTAATCCTTAAATGTACTTACCACCTCCTCTGATGTAGGACGCATAACTCCGGTCCCAGACTATATAGATGGGATGAAGGTGTTGGAATAACGTGGGTGGATAAAGCGAGGACCTTGCCCAACGTGTTAGGAATATTCCTAACAAAACCTTTTATACCTTTCCCGACCTGATCTAGAAGAGATCTCAGGTCCATCCTGGTCTTGAGGAGGGAGGATATCCTAACAAAACCTTTTATACCTTTCCCGACCTGATCTAGAAGAGATCTCAGGTCCATCCTGGTCTTGAGGAGGGAGGATAAAATGGTGGGATTTGTTCTTGTTTATGTAAAATCTCAAAGTCTTGGATTTGTGCGAGAAGCTCATCAATAATAAAGACCTTTTCTTTCTAGCGCCCTGCTGTCGGAGAACCCCCGTATGACACCCTGCAAGCCTTCCACTAAGAGAGTTGGAATCGAGTGAAACAAAGGGAATCTGTAATGGTCTGTTCCACGGCCTGACAACAGACTTGGTCTTGGAGTACGTTCTGCTTCAATGACCAGTCCTATTCCCTAGGGACAGTGTCAGGTAGGGAGCGTGATGCGAGCACACCATCCGAGGGAGAAAAGGGAGGACATAAGAAAACTGAACGCAAGAAAAACTAAGTGTCCCCAGGCCAGGCAGACAGGGTGTCAAATCAGTGTCCACTCGGGGTCAGGCCGACAGAGATAAAGGGCCCAGCAAGGATGGGCTCATCTAGGGAGTCAGGTATTTGGATCTTGAGCTCCGTCATGATTATCAAGCTGAGGCTGGTTATTCCTGTGTCCTTGTCAGGTCTCTCTTTGTGGCAAAAGGTGGAGCAAAGGGCCACTCAGAAATAAATCCAGAGTGGAGAAGGAAGTCCAGAAGATCGTCGGTGGAGGCACCAAGACGTACTTACAATTGAAATAGAAAACCCCAGGAATGGGGTAGACCCTTGTCATGTAGGGCCGACAGCAATGGGCACAAAGCCCGTCTCTTTGGCAATGTGGGACGAGAAAGGGCAGCTAATAGCTGTTTGGCTGCCCCTTCCTAGTCAAGTGTCCCTTTAGTGCGAGTCAGTCTCATGATTTCCTTCTTGAGATGATAAAAACGAATCCGACAGATCACATTGCGTGTTCTGGCCAGGTCAATGCTGCGAGGCCCTAAGGTCCGGAGCACTCCATTCAGCTCAAGTGGAAAATCGGTAGGCTTATAAAGAAGAGTTTTAACTAGTTGTCGGACAAAGGTAATGAGGTCCGAGGCACCAACCTCCAATAACAACGGACTCGAATGTTGCTCCTCCTAATGGTTCTGTGCATCAAACATGTCCAAAAGCATTTGGGAGGCATTCTAGAATAGGTCGTCAATATCAGATCAGCAGGGGTCCGACACTCCACCGATCAGCTATTTCAATGGGACGCTGTGGATGTGATGGTGAGCAGATAAACAATGAAGAGGAGGCAGCACGGCGTACACCTTCTCTTCAAACATCTGATCGCCGGGCGTGCTGGACCCCTGCCGATCTGATATCGATGACCTATCCTGAGGAAAGGTCATCAATAAATATAATATGGACAATCGCTAGGATATTCCCCCATTGTCTGATACAACGAGAATGGAGCGAAGAAATAAATGGAGGGCGCATTGCGCATGCGCAGCCACCCTCCATTTCAATGGGGCCGCTGAAAATAGACGAGCGCTGGTTCTGCTATTTCCATCTGCCCCATAGAAATGAATAGGAGCTGGGACCGCGCATGCGCTTCTATTCACTTGTAGGGTAGCAGTTCTTAGTGGTGGACGGACCAGGGGTCCTCCAGCCACAGCTCTCCCCACTCCGTTCTCCTTGTAGGTGCGGGTCCTAGCGATATGCTCCCATTGTATGTGATGGGAATACCCCTTTAAGTCCGCTATGTCAGCGCTCACCTCAGATAATCGTGAGAGTTCCAGGCTCTCTCTTAAAAGAGGAGAATACTCGCCTCCGCGATGCTTCAGGCCTGCTCCAGTCCGCCATTACTGCACATGTGGCTCCGGTGTTAGACGTAGGAAAATAACGAATGCCGCTCCTGGTGTGAGACCTCTCTGGACGGTGTCTGGGAGCCAAGGTTGGATTTCTTCTTTCACCGATTTTAGATGCTAATGATGGTCGGGGTAAGAGCTCTCACTCCATGCGTCTGTTCGGCGCCATGGTCAGGCTGTGTCCCTCCATTATTCCCATCTCCCCCTAGTAGAAAGCTGGATCCAGTCTGTGCATCTGATGAGACCAGGTTGGTCTTTTAGGCCTGAGGACCCCATAAGACTAAGCGCACAGGTCCTTCCTCAGGATTGGGAGCGGACCAGTTTATTACAGGTGAGGGACACCTTCAGAGCCTTTTATTGCATTCCTCTTTTTAGAGGGGAGACATAAGACTTAAAGGGGTTTTGCTCATGTGGTCACTTACCTCATGTACATGTTTCCCGCGCCATTTCTCTTTCAGTTTGGACCCATTTTCACCCTGTAAACCGATCCCTCTGGTTTGTTTCCTTCCTGTATCCAGCCATACCCATGATGCAGTTCTCCAGCCTTGCCCCCACCTAGCTTATAGCTCCTCCTACCCAGCATGTTCCACAGACTCCCCATCGCTGCCCCGCCCATGGACATGACATCACTGGAAATAAAGATCTGCATGGACATGGTCATGTGACCACATGATATTTTTGCCAGCCGCACAGGTTCGGCTGATGAGTGTGGGGGGCTCCTGACTGACAGGTGATGTCGTGGGACACAAGGATCATGTGATATGGATATTGTCGGCCGATCCTTTTGTTCTCCTGTGAGAGAAGTGTCCAGAAGCGTTTTTCTCAATTCTCCCCATAGAATACACAAGGCTGAGCTGATGTGTCTGGGGCGGCCGGCAGGGGAGTCGGGAGAGGGGGCAGCCGGCAGGGGACCAGAGAGAGAGAGAGGCCGGCCGCCGGGGGGGCGTTGTGTGTCTCAGGAAAGGGGGCGATGGGGGGAAGGCGTTGTGTGTGTCAGGAAAGGGGGCGATAGGCGGGGGAGCAGAGAGAGAGAGGAGAGGGGCGGCCTGCGGGGGGGAACAGAGAGGGTGGTCGGCGGGGGGGGTTTGTGTGTGAGGAGAGGGGGGCCTGCGGGGAAACAGAGAGAGAGGGGGGCGGCCGGCCGACAGGGGGATTGTGTGTGTCAGGAGAGGGAACGGCCAGAGCAGAGAGAGAGGGTGGCCGGGTAGAGGGTGGGGTGGCGCGTTGTGTGTGTCAGGAAAGGGGGCGATAGGCGGGGGAGCAGAGAGAGAGAGGAGAGGGGCGGCCTGCGGGGGGGGGTTTGTGTGTGTGTCAAGAGAGGGGGCAGCCGGCGGGGGGAGGCTGTATTAATGGTGTATGGGCAGTGTTAGCACATAACTCATCTCAGCGGCTGCATTAACCCCCGGAGGAGCCAGGGCCAGGTCAGCAGAGCAGAAGGTGGACCTGTCCCAGCTCAGCTTCTCTTCCCAGACATCTGTGGCTACATGTGCGTCATCCACCGTATAGAAGAGAAGAGGCCAGAGGATGTAATCTGTGGTGGAGGAGCACTACTACCCCCAACATGACAGGAGGATGGACTCCGCTCACTTCTGGAGCACACGTTTCAGACCAAGGACACAATTACAGAAGAGATTTCATTTAATGAGCAGTTTACGTCCATGATCTAAAAAATACCAAAATCAAGAAGTCCGGGATGGGCGGTCAGCGCAGGAACGGCGCTCCGTTCTCACATTAAAAACAAAGTCCTAATAGGAACCTGGCGCTCAGCGAGTCCCCGATATGGCGTTATACCGCAGGGTCCTCCCAGTATAAACCGTAAGTCGGCATTACATAGAAAATGAAGGTATAACATGTTATACGCTAATTAATCATGGGGGCGAGGCCTCTGTCCTAAACCCCCCCTTAGCGCTGACGCCCCATCTCCTCTAGATCTCAGGCCGCACCGAGCGGCAGCATCCGAGGCCGACCTCCATCAAGCTCAGGAGAGTCAGGCTCGGACTCTTCAGATTATCACAACGCCCCCACGGCTTTTCAACCCTAATTAGTAAAAACGTGTGCGACCTTACAAGTGCATTTTCTACAGAAATCTTATACAGGGGCGCCTTCATAAAGCCAGTCCCTGGCAGTATTACCCCATGTGGGGGTCCCGGGGCATCAAGTTCCCTTTAAAACACTTTGTGGGTCAAATAAATAATTTATAATCGCCCAATAAAAACCCAGTAATAAGAGGAGTCCGCGATACATGATCCTTGTCTCCTGACGTAAACATGGCGGATAACGGAGGTGCAGAGCGCCCCATCACGGTATAAGGTGAAGGGTCACACAGAGGGGTCCCGAGAGGCTGGGAGAAACCCAGCGCCCAAGACCCTTACGTGACAATTGCAGATGGGACAGGGCACCCGAGAGTAGAGGGTCCCACAATGGATGTCGGAGCGTGAACCTACCACCGGGCTCAACTGGCGGCACTCGTCAGTCCTGAGGTAGAGGCAGCCTCTGGGGGCAAATTATAATCCAAATATAGCAGCTGACAGTAGGACTGAGCCTCCAGGAAGATGCTCGGAGCACCCGGCTGTCCCTGGAGCACAGTGGAAGAGGCTGTGAGGACGGGGCTCACGTCCTGGAGATGGCGCTGTAGGAGCCATGTACATATCACATGTATGAGGTACATCCACGGAGTCCGCTGTCCCTAAAATCCGCCGTGGATCCGGTGGGGCAGCTTTCTATTGCACTGGAGGCGAGTGACTCGACTGCCGGGCACATCACGTGATCAAACGCATCTCTGCGCCCAGCAGTGGGCATCCCATGATGTGATTATATAGAGGGCGAGTGAGGGTAACCCTGAGATAATACCAGATATTCCCCCCCCCCCACCATGTATTTGGCATCGAGTAGAAGGGTCTCTGTGTCCTCAGTTATGAAATCCTCTCAGTGTGATCGGAGCCTGAAACCAGACGTAGTCGTCGCTGGGGTAGGTGGTGTCTTCAGTTCCACTGCTGGACAGTTTGATGGTCAGGGTGTGGGCCCTGGTGGGCACCTTGTAGTTGAGTTTGGGTCGGAACCAGTCTGTGGCACAGTGTCGATGTCCCAGAACCATCAGCACCACACTCATGAGGCCGGAAGAGCGCAGGTCACTGAACGGGTCCGCCAGGAAGAGCGCCCGGAAGAGCTGACGAAGGCAGGAGCGCGGGCTCAGGCTCTGCTCACCGTTGCCCACCTGGATGCCCTCCATGTCTATCACATACAGCTCCTTAGGGCTGACAGCGGAGCCCCCCAACAGCAGCAGGACCCGGGGCACAGCCGTCAGTGTAAAGAAGACGTCCAGCTGGGACATTAACTCCGCCAAGTCTGAGAGGGCGCGCTGACACTGGCGGGAATCTGACGCCTCCTTTATCGGTCTTCTCACAACCTCTTCACCGTCCTGGAGAAAAGAGACAACGTAAGGGGCTAAAAGGCGGACCGAAAGGAGGTAGGGGGGGGGGGGGCTGGCGGCCACTTACCTTCTTCCCACTACAGAAGTGGAGAAGCTGCTCGTAGGGTAGGGGCAGCTGGTGCCTCTGGTGCAGGATGTGCTTCAGGAGCTCGCAGATGAAGCGGCAGCAGCTCTCCCTCGTCACCGGCCCCGGGAAGGCCACGCAGACGTCAGGACCCTCCCTCGAGCTGCGCCTAATGGGGCCACGAGGTCTGCGGGGCGGCTGCTCCATTCTCTGTGCCTGAAATACAATGTCAGGTACATCACTCACCCGTATGGACCCCAACACTGCTCCTCCTGTACCCCACCAGCACTGAACCCCTCCACTGCTCCTCCTGTACCCCACCAGCACTGAACCCCTCCACTGCTCCTCCTGTACCCCACCAGCACTGACCCCCTCCACTGCTCCTCCTGTACCCCACCAGCACTGAACCCCTCCACTGCTCCTCCTGTACCCCACCAGCACTGAACCCTCCACTGCTCCTCCTGTACCCCACCAGCACTGACCCCTCCACTGCTCATCCTGTACCCCACCACTGCTCCTCCTGTACCCCACCAGCACTGAACCCTCCACTGCTCCTCCTGTACCCCACCAGCACTGACCCCTCCACTGCTCATCCTGTACCCCACCAGCACTGACCCCCCCACTGCTCCTCCTGTACCCCACCAGCACTGACCCCTCCACTGCTCCTCCTGTACCCCACCAGCACTGACCCCTCCACTGCTCCTCCTGTACCCCACCAGCACTGACCCCTCCACTGCTCCTCCTGTATCCCACCAGCACTGAACCCCTCCACTGCTCCTCCTGTACCCCACCAGCACTGACCCCTCCACTGCTCCTCCTGTACCCCACCAGCACTGAACCCCACCACTGCTCCTCCTGTACCCCACCAGCACTGACCCCCTCCACTGCTACTCCTGTACCCCACCAGCACTGACCCCTCCACTGCTCCTCCTGTACCCCACCAGCACTGACCCCTCCACTGCTCCTCCTGTACCCCACCAGCACTGACCCCTCCACTGCTCCTCCTGTACCCCACCAGCACTGACCCCTCCACTGCTCCTCCTGTATCCCACCAGCACTGAACCCCTCCACTGCTCCTCCTGTACCCCACCAGCACTGACCCCCTCCACTGCTCCTCCTGTACCCCACCAGAACCCCTCCACTGCTCCTCCTGTACCCCACCAGCACTGAACCCCTCCACTGCTCCTCCTGTACCCCACCAGCACTGACCCCCTCCACTGCTCCTCCTGTACCCCACCAGAACCCCTCCACTGCTCCTCCTGTACCCCACCAGCACTGAACCCCTCCACTGCTCCTCCTGTACCCCACCAGCACTGACCCCTCCACTGCTCCTCCTGTACCCCACCAGCACTGACCCCCTCCACTGCTCCTCCTGTACCCCACCACAACCCCTCCACTGCTCCTCCTGTACCCCACCACAACCCCTCCACTGCTCCTCCTGTACCCCACCAGCACTGACCCCTCCACTGCTCCTCCTGTACCCCACCAGCACTGAACCCCTCCACTGCTCCTCCTGTACCCCACCAGCACTGACCCCCTCCACTGCTCCTCCTGTACCCCACCAGCACTGAACCCTCTACTGCTCCTCCTGTACCCCACCAGCACTGACCCCACCACTGCTCCTCCTGTACCCCACCAGCACTGACCCCTCCACTGCTCCTCCTGTACCCCACCAGCACTGAACCCCTCCACTGCTCCTCCTGTACACCACCAGCACTGAACCCCTCCTCAGCCGCCCCCCGGCATCACTTTCCTCTCAGGGGCCCCCTCCTCTTCCCCGGGGCCCCTCCGCGGACTTTCCCTCCCATTCTCACCAGCACTCCCGGGTCTCGGTTCTAACACTCGGCGTCACTTCCTGTTTCTCGTCGCTGACGTCACTGTGGGCGTGTCCGCTGCATTGCACTAGAGGCCGTTAGAAGTCCTCCCTCCAGCGGCCGCCATTTTGCTGGAGCCAAGAGCTCACCTGTGAGAGCGGAGCGCTCCCTTCAGCTTCTCCAGCAGTACACGTCGGCTGAGGCCGCAGGGCATGCTGGGACTTGTAGTGTCGCTCGCTGCCCCCGGGCTGAGGTCGGTGCGCTCAGTCTCCTGTGTGTTTGGCTTGTTTTGGTGGCCGTCAGCAGTTCTGAGGGGGCGGGGCTGATGACCGCACAAATCCTTAGGCTGCACTACTGAGGGCGGTAAGATGGCCGTCTGACAGGAGGCCCCACCCACATCAGTATGTACATCCTGCAGTTGTCAGTAGTGCAGCCTCAGCACCACAGGCCGATTACCTCCGCTCCGTACTCCCTGATTTCCTGACAGGTGGAGTTTTGTCACAATACAGGATCTAATGGAATATTGAACCCCCTGACGCCCCCTCTGAATAAATCTACGGGTGCTAGGACCATTGTGACGTTGTAAGAGGTGACTGCGCTGGAGCGATGTGCGACGCCCTCCTGCTCTCCTGCTCAGGGGCGGCCATAGCCTCATACTGGGGGGCGTGAACCCCGTCTGCACCAGGCAAAGGGTCTGATAGGGGCCTATAGGATGGGATATACTGTCCTCGAGGCTGCACCACCGAGACGGAGAAGCCGTGAGGTTCTGTAAACCGTTCCTGAGATCTGCTGCTGGTGATGATGTTTTCAGCACCTAGCTCCAATCTGTAGGGGGGGGGGGATGCCTCCTGTTTATTCACGTCCCAGTTATCACCACTTGTCAGACACTGAGAGGACAGAATCCTGAGCTGAGAGGCCTTGGTCTATCCCTCCAGCAGATGGCTGAGATGTCAGCGCTGGTCAACGCTGTGTGTCTTGGTGGTTGGGAGAAGACGATGAGAATGACAGGAAGAGGAGCAGAGAAGAGAACCTCTGCCCGGACGGGTCCTCTGATTAGAAGAATGGCGCTGAGTGATCTATTACTGCAAGTGAAATGTCACATCCCAAGCCTAGGGCGGCAAACAGCGTCCACACAACCATCAGAAGACTTCTGCACGACACTGGGCTACGAGCCGGACATCCAGCTACAGGTGTCCACTGACCTCCGCTCACCGCTCTCAAAGGCTATCCTGGTGCTCAGCAAGACGGCAATGGAGGCTGGAATGGAGATGTGTCCTCTTCAGTGATCAGTCCTGCTTTGGTCTCAGATGCAATGATAGCCAGATATCAGGCTGGAGATCATGTGGACAACACCATGCAGAGGCCTTTATAAGGGAACATCACACCAGTCCTACTCCCGGGATGGTATAATATACGGTGGATTTGGTCATGGAACCAGTGTTCCCGCCATTTCTCCAAAGTGTCCAAGGAGCCGCTTTTCAACAGGACACCCCCAGGCCACATATTGCTCGTTCTACGTATTACCATGGACTGTAGCGTCTCCGGACTTGTCTCCTATCCAGCACATCTGGGACGTCATTAGTCGGAGCTGCCAGCAGCTGATCTTGATGATTTGTGTGCCCAGGTGCATTCAGTTTGGCAGAACATTCCTCAGACAACCATTAATAACCTCACTGATATCTGGGAAGGCGAGTGAGTGCGAGTACATGTGCGAGTGGAGTTCATACTCCATACTGATTGCATCAAGAGGTTTTGAATAATTTGTTTCCATCATTTGCATATCATTAACATGTCTACCGATCCTGGGATTTCCAGAATTCCACGACCTTTCCTTCCTGGTGTTGTACTTTCAGTGTTGAGGAGTGTATGTAAGTGGAACCTAGTAAGATTATCAAAATGGCGACAGAAGCGTTAAATACCGCCGTCCGGTCCTGGCGTCGTGCCATTGGGCGATGTTGGTATGGCCTCCCAGACCTTGGAATCTAACATCTGGCTCTCTCCATCTTCAAGGATAGGCAGCTGCGCCGGGGATATTTACTGGGAAGAGCCGTTCAGGCCTTCATAGTAATCCTGGGAAATCCGCAGTATGAATGGGATTTGTGGTCGGATATCATAGAGACATCATGGGAAGAGCCCTGCAACTTGGTCATAGAGCCAAGGAGCGAGCCGCCCGATGTCCCCATCTATAGAGTCTGCTTTGGGTGCATTTCGCCTGCATTGAATAAACACGTCTAGTAAGCGTCTTGCTGGAAGGTAGGCTTGTTCTGCACGGGGAGGTCCTGGGTTTTGGAGTATTGAGTTTCCAGCCGAGAAGCCGTGTAGTTGGTCAGACTGAGTAATGTCAAGCACAGAGGGTGTGAAACCATCGACTCCTATGTCTAATGTATGCAACAAAAAAGATAAAGTGAAGTCTCAAAGGAAGCAGCTGTTGCTGGGTGATTCAATCATAAGGAGTGTGGAGCTTAAAGAAAATGGTTTTGTGAGATGTCTCTCTGGGGCTACTGCTAGAAGAGATAGAAGACGTATTATTAATATTGTTAAGCAAGCAAAGCAGGAAGGGGACGTGGATGTTCTTGTCCATCTAGGGACAAATGACCTGGCTTGCAATGAAGTGTCAGAGGTGAAAAAAACTTTTATCACACTTAGTAATGACGTACAGGATTTTGCATCCAGCATTTCATTTTCTGAAGTTCTGCCTGTGCATAATGTTCAGAATGATAGGCAGAGGCGCATAAAGGAGTTCAACATATGGCTTGGTAAATGGTGTCAAGAGCAAGGATTTGGCTTTGTTTCTCATGATAGCTCTACTTGGAATAGAAAGGAACTGTACAAAAAAGATGGTTTGCATCTTTCTCTCAAAGGAACAAATGTACTTAGTGAACAACTCCAAGAATTTGCGAAAGAGTATTTAAACTAGGAAGGGGGGGCAAAAGAGTGAAAATAAAAGAGTCCAATTGCCCCCCGAAACAATGCCAGAACAGGTCAGAAGCACTGAGGTTAAGAAATGATAAGCTCAGAGTCCTGTCTACAAATGCTCGCAGTTTAGGTAAAAAAATCAATGAACTTGGGTCAATAATGGCATCTGAGAATGTAGATTTAGTGGCTGTTACGGAGACATGGTTTAATGAAAGAAATGACTGGGACATAACCATACCAGGGTACTCTTTATACAGAAGAGACAGAGAAGGCAAGAAAGGAGGAGGAGTGGCCCTGTATGTGAAAGATAGCATTAAATCTAACCTAATACAAGTTGGTGAGGCCAACATAGAGTCAGTTTGGGTTACGTTGCAGTTTGCTAACCATGCAGTAACTCGTGTAGGTGTGATATATAGACCACCTGGTCAAGTTAAAGAACTAGATGATCTACTAGTTGAAGAAATAGCTAAAATGACAATGAAAGGAGAAGTTATCATTATGGGAGATTTCAATCTTCCAGATATAAACTGGAAAACCAAAATAGCAAGTTCTACCAGGAGTACAGATATTCTAAATTCCCTACTGGGGTTATCTCTACAACAAGTGGTTGAGGAGCCAACCCGGAGGGAGGCCATTTTGGATTTGGTATTCACAAACGGGGATTCGGTATATGATGTCATTGTAGGCGAAACCTTGGGATCTAGTGATCACCAGTCAGTGTGGTTTAATATAAGAACTGTGAAAGAGTCCCACCACACAAAAACAAAAGTTTTAGATTTTAGAAAAACAGACTTTTCAAAAATGAAATTAGTCATAAATGAGTCCTTATCAGACTGGAACGGATTACATGGAGTCCAGGAGAAATGGGACTACTTAAAAGGTGCATTATTGAAGGCAACAGAAAATTGCATTAGACTTGTCAGTAAAAGCAAAAAAAGGAGGAGACCACTGTGGTACTCAGCAGAAGTGGCCCAAATCATTAAAAATAAAAAGATAGCATTTTGTAATTATAAAAAAAAACCAGAGCAATGAAGATAAGGAAATCTACAAGATTAGGCAGAGAGAGGCCAAGCAAGTTATAAGAACTTCTAAAGCGCAGGCAGAAGAAAAACTAGCTCAGTCTATGAAAAAAGGGGATAAGACATTCTTCAGATATATAAATGAAAAAAGGAAATTAAAACAGGGAATAACTAAATTAAAAACAAAGGACGGAAGGTATGTAGAAGAGAATAAAGGGCTAGCCGACTGCCTTAATGAATACTTCTGTTCAGTTTTTACAAAAGAAAAAGAAGGAGAAGGACCTCCACTAGAAAGAATGACTAATAAATCGTTTGATGCATGTATCTTTACAGAGGAAGATGTTCTAAGTTTGCTGTCTAAGGTGAAGACGGATAAGTCACAGGGGCCTGATGAGATACACCCAAAATTATTAAAAGAGCTTAGTGGTGAGCTGGCAAAACCGTTAACAGATTTATTTAACCAATCATTAGTAACAGGAGTCGTCCCGGAAGATTGGAAATTGGCTAATGTCGTGCCCATTCACAAGAAAGGTAGTAGGGAGGAATCGAGCAACTATAGACCAGTGAGTCTGACATCAATAGTAGGCAAATTAATGGAAACCCTATTAAAGGATAGGATTGTGGAACATCTAAAATCCCATGGATTGCAAGATGAAAAACAACATGGGTTTACTTCAGGGAGATCATGTCAAACAAATCTTATAGATTTTTTTGACTGGGTGAATAAAATAATAGACGGTGGAGGTGCAGTAGACATCGCATATCTAGATTTTAGTAAGGCTTTTGACACTGTCCCACATAGAAGACTTATCAATAAACTGCAGTCATTGAGCATGGACTCCCATATTGTTGAGTGGATTAGGCAGTGGCTGAGTGACAGACAACAGAGGGTTGTAGTCAATGGAGAACATTCAAAACAAGGTCATGTTACCAGTGGGGTTCCACAGGGATCTGTACTGGGACCAATTTTGTTTAATATCTTCATAAGTGATATTGCAAAAGGCCTCGATGGTAAGGTTTGTCTTTTTGCTGATGACACAAAGATATGTAACAGGGTTGATGTTCCTGGAGGGAAACGCCAAATGGAAAAGGATTTAGGAAAACTAGAAGAATGGTCAGAACTCTGGCAACTGAAATTTAATGTGGATAAGTGCAAGATAATGCACCTGGGGCGTAAAAACCCAAGGGCAGAATATAGAATATTTGACACAGTCCTGACCTCAGTATCTGAGGAAAGGGATTTAGGAGTAATTATTTCAGAAGACTTAAAGGTGGGAAGACAATGTAATAGGGCAGCACGAAATGCCAGCAGAATGCTTGGATGTATAGGGAGAGGTATAAGCAGTAGAAAGAGTGAAGTGCTTATGCCGCTGTACAGAACACTGGTGAGACCTCACTTGGAGTATTGTGCGCAGTACTGGAGGCCATATCTCCAGAAGGATATAGATACTCTAGAGAGAGTTCAGAGAAGAGCTACTAAACTAGTACATGGATTGCAGGATAAAACTTACCAGGAAAGGTTAAAGGACCTTAATATGTATAGCTTGGAAGAAAGAAGAGACAGAGGGGATATGATAGAAACTTTTAAATACATAAAGGGAATCAACTCGGTAAAGGAAGAGAGCATATTTAAAAGAAGAAAAACTACCACAAGAGGACACAGTTTTAAATTAGAGGGGCAAAGGTTTAAAAGTAATATAAGGAAGTATTACTTTACTGAGAGAGTAGTGGATGCATGGAATAGCCTTCCTGCAGAAGTGGTAGCTGCAAATACAGTGAAGGGGTTTAAGCATGCATGGGATAGGCATAAGGCCATCCTTTATATAAGATAGGGCCAGGGGCTATCCATAGTATTCAGTATATTGGGCAGACTAGATGGGCCAAATGGTTCTTATCTGCCGACACATTCTATGTTTCTATGCCCCCACCATTCAGGTATGTGCTCTCAGGGGATCGGTCACATAGTTATTCCAATGGATTTTGGGGTACTCTCTGAACTCATCCAGGTTTTCATATTCTAGAACTTTTTTGTGACAATATTTTCTAGAGAGAGGAGGAGTGGGGCGTGATCCGAGATGGCGGTCGGGGTTATTCGGGAGTTGACGTTCTGCTGAAAGAGAGAAAAAAGAACGAGAAAAAAAATTGATGGGAGAAAAGGTTTTCTGTGCGGCCGAGTGACACGTGTTCCCTGGAACGGATGGTCATCTCCCCCCACGGATCACGAAAACCCAATCGTTCTTTAAGGTGCAGAAGAGATTGAGTAACGGCTGCATCACCTGGGTAGATCTATTGGTTTGGAGCATAGACTTTTACCAGGACGTACGGAATCGCATCAATCTGTACTTTCAAAATTAAATATCTACCCTGGAGATCAATGGTGGTGTCCTCTATGGAATAAGATGGGGCCTCCCCAAGACACTGAGCTGTGGGAGGCAGTGAGGCGCCTGTAAACCCTCATTGGTGTCTCACATCCACGTCTAATTTCGGTCTTCTGATTAAGATCTTTTTTTCTTTTGACAGGAGCCCCTTCCAGGACAGGAACCTCACGACCGCTGGGGTCTGATTAAATTCATGTCGGCAGTATAGAGTCTCGCTGTCTTGAGTCGCAAAGTCAATGTTATTCCCCGCGGGACGCAGGAACGGCTGGGTCAGGTACACAAGGTGGGAGGATAGGCTCTCGCTGCTGTGACTGCAAAACAGACAGAGAACGCCAGTGGAGCCACCGCCATCTCAGTACACAAGAAAGCCCTGTACAACACAAAGGTCGAGGGGCAAGAACACCGCCGAGGTGGCAAGCACTAGAGACTCACGAATGTACGGAGAAATTGATATAATGGGTGGGAGCTGGGCTCCCATTAGTGGAATTTGGTTTCCGAGGGATCTTCGAACTTGCAGGTTTAGGTTTCATCTCGTATCTGAAACTTGGCCGGATAAAGAAGCTGAAATCTGGTGCGGCGTTCTGACAGCATGCGACAAATACGCATCCTTTTTTGGGTTATCGCAGCAGAAAAATCCCGGAAGGTTCGGCGATAAGCTTGTAGCATCTTCTCTTTGACAGTCCAACTAACCCGATGGGGTCTGTTACCCCAATATTTGCTGGCTACGGGATCATCAGCCATTTCCGATTTCTTTTGTCAGGTAGTCAGTAAGGTCCTGGCCTCCTACAAAATGCTAATTATTACAACAATGTCTGTTGTCCAAATCACTGATTCTGTCTGGCAGCACAGTCCGGTGGACTATAGGAAGTCAGTTTATCCCTCCACGTTAACAGAATATCTGAAAGTTCAGCGTATACCGCGTGGTCTTAGATGCGTGATCGCACCTATTCCGCTACAGGATGATGCGGTTTATTTGCCAATGTAGTATGCAATGAATAATAGACATTCCCTGGGGTTAATGTTGCTGACGATGCAGCATTTACAGCTGGCGAGTGAATCGTTGCGCACAGAAATTGCTAAAGTTGATGAAATAAAAAAAATCTAAACCATCGAGGATGACCATGTTATACAGGCGGATTTAAATGCCGATACTGAGAAGCTACGGGCCACGATCCCGAAAGGAAAAATCTCTAAGCTTGAAAGAGACACCCGTGACTAGTTGCACAATAGAGTTTATACATGGGCGGAGGAAAACCGCCGAGCCCGCGGGCGAAGAACGGTTCATCCGAACGTGTGTCTGAGGCAGGAGAGGAGCCTCTGGAACTAATCATATGACGGTGAGATCTGGACGTTTAGAATGAAAACCAAAAAGAAAAAGGTACTAAAAGAGACTTCAGGGGAGTCGGCGACGAGCACTCGGTCAGAGAAAGAAAAGAAAAGAAAAAGGGACAAAAAGGAGACCAGTAAATCTATGGCCGATCTGACGGTGAACTAACAGACACAGAGCTGCTGCTGATGATGATATAACCGACTTTCAATTTCTGATTGGTTTTTATACATTTTGTCGACAGATAAGATTACAAATATTTTTTTTTGATGTGGATGGATTGAGAGGTAGGAGGATATCCCCTTCGGACATTATTCCTGATCCTCTACAGATTAAAAGTTGCTTTGATCCAGATATAAAAAAAAATGACCCATTGAGTTCACTTCAGTAAAAAGTCTTTGGGATAAGGTTCCACCTAGAAAGGAGAATCTATCTATGGCTACTTTCACACTATGACGGATCTCAATATCGGGAAAAAAAAACGCTTTCGTTTTATCCTCATTCATTGTCAATGCGGACAAATCGTAACAGAACGTTGCGCTCCAAAATGCATTCCGTCCTGGGATGTGTAGCAAGACGGCTCAGTCATGACCCCAAATGCAAGTCAATGGGGACTTTTTGGACAGGATCGACGGAATAAACAGCAGCGATGTCAGGTACCTGTGCACATTGGACGTCCATAGTTTTTATACAAATATACCGCAGGAGGAGGGACTGGAACGTGTATGTGAACAGCTAAAGCGCAACGCGAGGTTTAATAACCAGATCTTTATTTGGACAAAAAAACGTATTTTCGGTTTGATAGCGATTTTTACTTGCAGCTGCGGGGGACTTCGATGGGGTTCTTCGCCGCTCCGAGTTTCGCTAATATATTCATGGAAGCCTTCGAGACACGGCATGTATTCTGTGTGGGCGGCTTCGCTATGTGGACGCTGCGCTCATGCCGTGGAGGGGGGATCAATCTCCCCTTCTACAGTTTGTTACCCATTTAATCGATCAGAGTTACACCGAGCTAGGATGAAAATGTTATTCATTTTTTGGATGTGGAATTACGGCGAGCGTAGAAGAGGGAGGATGTGAGACCGCGCCATTCACAAAGACCACAGATGGAAATAACCCGCTGCTTCGTTCCAGCCACCAGGCGCTCCTATTTCTTCTAGTATCCCTAGGAGCCAGTTCACACGGGCCAGAAGGATATCCAGCACAGATAAAGAATAGGAAAAAAATCGCTTATTGGCGGTTAATAATTTCACACAGAGGGGTTATAATAAGAAAGAGGTGCCTGCGACGGGAATAGAGGTCGGTAAAAATACAGGCGAAAAAGAGGGAGAAGCAAAAGAAACAATGTGTTTCCAAATGTGATCGACCTTCTAAACTACAGGGAGTGCAGAATTATTAGGCAAGTTGTATTTTTGAGGATTAATTTTATTATTGAACAACAACCATGTTCTCAATGAACCCAAAAAACTCATTAATATCAAAGCTGAATATTTTTGGAAGTAGTTTTTAGTTTGTTTTTAGTTTTAGCTATTTTAGGGGGATATCTGTGTGTGCAGGTGACTATTACTGTGCATAATTATTAGGCAACTTAACAAAAAACAAATATATACCCATTTCAATTATTTATTTTTACCAGTGAAACCAATATAACATCTCAACATTCACAAATATACATTTCTGACATTCAAAAACAAAACAAAAACAAATCAGTGACCAATATAGCCACCTTTCTTTGCAAGGACACTCAAAAGCCTGCCATCCATGGATTCTGTCAGTGTTTTGATCTGTTCACCATCAACATTGCGTGCAGCAGCAACCACAGCCTCCCAGACACTGTTCAGAGAGGTGTACTGTTTTCCCTCCTTGTAAATCTCACATTTGATGATGGACCACAGGTTCTCAATGGGGTTCAGATCAGGTGAACAAGGAGGCCATGTCATTAGATTTTCTTCTTTTATACCCTTTCTTGCCAGCCACGCTGTGGAGTACTTGGACGCGTGTGATGGAGCATTGTCCTGCATGAAAATCATGTTTTTCTTGAAGGATGCAGACTTCTTCCTGTACCACTGCTTGAAGAAGGTGTCTTCCAGAAACTGGCAGTAGGACTGGGAGTTGAGCTTGACTCCATCCTCAACCCGAAAAGGCCCCACAAGCTCATCTTTGATGATACCAGCCCAAACCAGTACTCCACCTCCACCTTGCTGGCGTCTGAGTCGGACTGGAGCTCTCTGCCCTTTACCAATCCAGCCACGGGCCCATCCATCTGGCCCATCAAGACTCACTCTCATTTCATCAGTCCATAAAACCTTAGAAAAATCTTGAGATATTTCTTGGCCCAGTCTTGACGTTTCAGCTTGTGTGTCTTGTTCAGTGGTGGTCGTCTTTCAGCCTTTCTTACCTTGGCCATGTCTCTGAGTATTGCACACCTTGTGCTTTTGGGCACTCCAGTGATGTTGCAGCTCTGAAATATGGCCAAACTGGTGGCAAGTGGCATCTTGACTTTTCTCAGTTCATGGGCAGTTATTTTGCGCCTTGGTTTTTCCACACGCTTCTTGCGACCCTGTTGACTATTTTGAATGAAACGCTTGATTGTTCGATGATCACGCTTCAGAAGCTTTACAATTTTAAGAGTGCTGCATCCCTCTGCAAGATATCTCACTATTTTTGACTTTTCTGAGCCTGTCAAGTCCTTCTTTTGACCCATTTTGCCAAAGGAAAGGAAGTTGCCTAATAATTATGCACACCTGATATAGGGTGTTGATGTCATTAGACCACACCCCTTCTCATTACAGAGATGCACATCACCTAATATGCTTAATTGGTAGTAGGCTTTCGAGCCTATACAGCTTGGAGTAAGACAACATGCTTAAAGAGGATGATGTGGTCAAAATACTCATTTGCCTAATAATTCTGCACGCAGTGTAATAAAGAGAAGGTCATTCTGAAATATTGGGAGGTCCAAAGACATGATCACAGATTTGGCAGAATGTTTGTTGATAGCCCCCTTTTTGCTGATTAGAAGTTACTTACGCCGTAAAAACAGAGTTCCCTTGCAGCCCAGAGGAGGGCGCTCTCCCCTGCCTGAGCTCCGGGAATTGTGGGTGATGCTGTAGTGCACCCCACACAGGGATTTTGCAACGTGCGAGACACGTAATGACATTGACTGCTTGAAACGCCCATGTGGTAAGATATATTGGGCAAACATCTTGGCCTATACGGATCAGAATCAATGAGGATAAGTCCGGCATTAGGAAGGAACTCAGAAGGGAGAGTAAGATGGATGCAGTGGAGGTGAAAAAACAAGGTGATCGGGCCCCTCAGGTGTCAGGTCCTGGAGACAATGAGGAGGAGAACAGTAGGAGATTGTTACAAAGGGAGACCTTTTGGATACTGAAACTGCAGTCTTTAATACCTAAAGGGTTAAAGGGGTTGTCCGGGTTCAGATACCCTTATTTTCACCCCGGCAGCCCCCCTGAGGCTAGCATCTAAATCGCGCAGGGCAAGCGATCTTTTATTTACAATAACACACTGCCGCGTGGAAACTTCCGCCCGGCAGTGTGTTTGGTGACGTCACCGGCACTGATGGGCGGACTTTAAAACGGTAAAACAGCTAGGGCAGCGCTAAATCCCGCCCATCAGTGTCGGTGACGTCACCGGGCTTCCTGGCAGCCCCATGGAGAGCCCCGGTACGTCACTGTATCTCCAAAAAATGCCTTTGCCCTGCGCGATTTACCATGAACTGCTCCGATGCTCCTGTCAGGGGGCTGCCGGGGTGAAGATGGAGGTATGTCCGGGTTCAGCTCTGAAAGCGGACAACCCCTTTAAATGAAATTTGTAGCTTTAGTGCATTTATATGATTTTTTAGGGTTATTTATGGCTATGTATTTTGTATAAAAGGATATGGTTTGTATATATGTATCAGCTGATAGTGCTATAAAACCCCCAAATCCCCCTCTACCTGCACGCATGAGTAAGGGGAGCGTTCTCACGAAACGTCGCCTGGAGGGGAGGAGGTGTGAACGATGTCTGTCTCCGCGTCCCTCATGATGTACCATTTTATATTGGAATGAAGTAAATAAAAGAAACCTTTTGGTTTAGTAGCAGCGACTTGTGAGTCTGACGTCTAGTGCTCGCTCCCATACGATGTGCATGTTGTCAGCAGGACTAGCCTCGGCCATGCACGTTTGGGCCTTCCTGATATTCTGCTTGATCCTCTTGTAAGGTCCATATCAGTGTCCCTCGGGAACTATGAAACAACTTATGAGAGGTGAAGAGGGAGAAGAACGCCATCGCACACTATCCTACGTCTCCATCTCTACAAGCATTCTGGGCCAGGACAACACTCGGAGCGAGGACTCCGCAAGTATTATACACAACTGTGTACCGGGAATAAGGAAAACTGGGGCTGCACCACTGACAGTCAACCACTAGATGGCATCATAAGACAGGATAAGTCCAAATGTCCAGCTGAACCCTCCCTATAGGGCTTGGCTAATTCCTAGTATCCACGTATTTCCTCTTTGCTCACGAATAGAGTTGAGCGAACCTGAACTGTAAAGTTCGGGTTCGTACCGAACTTTAGGGTTTTTTGGCACCCGGACCCGAACATTTACGTAAAAGTTCGGGTTCGGTGTTCGGCGATTTTTCTGGCGCTTTTTGAAAGGCTGCAAAGCAGCCAATCAACAAGCGTCATACTACTTGCCCCAAGAGGCCATCACAGCCATGCCTACTATTGGCACGGCTGTGATTGGCCAGTGCAGCATGTGACCCAGCCTCTATATAAGCTGGAGTCACCTAGCGCCGCACGTCACTCTGCTCGGATTAGTGTAGGGAGAGGCTGCAGCTGCTGTGAGGGAGAGATCAGGGAGGAATCTTATCAAGAACTGGTTATGTACTCAGCGATCTACAGAAAAAGTGTTTTGTGGGTGCAGTGCACAAATTTTAGTGCCCTAAATTGAAAAAAATCTTATTTTTAATTGTCGGGTGACATTTTACCATTTTTGGCGTATACAAACCCCTGCTGTGCCTGGGTGACAGGGCCTAAATCTCTCCAAATCCTCTGTTCTATTGCTGGGTGACATGAACCCCCTTTTTGCCGTGAATGAACCCCTGCTCTGCATTGCTGACAGGGGCCTAAATTTAGTGAAAACATCTGTTACTGATGGGAAGATGCGCGACTACAAGCGCACGCTGATGATGGCATTCCCACCTGACAGCGGGGGCACAGTGGAAGCACAAGGCGAAGGCAGAGGAGGAGGAAGAGGTCGCCAACGCAGCTGGGGCACCGCCAGCACCTGAGAAGGCAGGGTTAGCATGGCAGAGATGTGGAAAAGCTTTGTCAGCCTTGGAGGTGCTGCCCTGCAGCCAGTGTATAGTGTGAACGTGTGTTTAGCAGAGAGCATTATCACGGGCCGCAGCCAATGTGGACAAGCTGACGTTTATTATAATGAACCAGGCATGGACCCCACAGGACTTGTCCGTACCTTGTGCAGAATAGACATTTATACCAGCCTCAACCATCCATTCTTGTACTCAAGTGCACTTATTCTTAGTTTTATTTTGTTATATGTCCCAATAATTTGGGGGATACCCCAATTTAAAAATAAAAAATAACACAAATCAGTGTTGGCTACCTATTCCTCCTTCACCGCCGCTTCCACCTACACCGCCACGTCAACCTACACTGCCACATCCACCCATCCACCGCCTCCTCAACCTCCTACTCCTAGATCCAGATTATTTTTAATTTTTCAGTTTTTTATGTTATTTTAAGTCATTTCCCTATCCACATTTGTTTGCAGAGTCCTTGCCATGCTCTTAAGCAGATTTTGATGCCTTTTGCAGCCCTCCAGCCCTTTCCAGGACTATTTTACAGCCATTTTAGTGCCCAAAAGTTCGGGTTCCCATTGACTTCAATGGGGATCGGGTTCGCGGTCAAGTTCAGGTCCCGAACCCGAACTTTTTTTTCAAGTTCGGCTGGACCTGCCGAACCCGAACATCCAGGTGTCCGCTCAACTCAATTCACGAAGTCAGATCGCTGGAATCTCGCGGTGCATGAGCTCGCACATGCGCAGTTCCTTCCCTGAAGCTGATACCAGCACAGGGCAGGAACACTATGCCGGCACTGCGCATGCGTGAGCTCGCACATCGCGAGATTGCGGCGATCTGACTTCGTGAGCAAGAAGAAGATTTGTGGATACAGGCGGTGCTGGGCTCCTTCACAGGGGGACATGGCTGGGCTCCAGGACGGTTCGTACAGCCCCTTAATCATCCACCCTACAGTCCAGACCTGCCTCCAGTCATTAATCATCCACCCTACAGTCCAGACCTGGCTCCAGTCATTAACCATCCACCCTACAGTCCAGACCTGGCTTTAGTCATTAATCATCCACCCTGCAGTCCAGACCTGCCTCCAGTCATTAATCATCCACCCTACAGTCCAGACCTGGCTCCAGTCATTAATCATCCACCCTGCAGTCCAGACCTGGCTCCAGTCATTAATCATCCACCCTACAGTCCAGACCTGGCTCCCTGTCATTAACCATCCACCCTACAGTCCAGACCTGGCTCCAGTCATTAATCATCCACCCTACAGTCCAGACCTGCCTCCAGTCATTATCTGTCCACCCTACAGTCCAGACCTGGCTCACAGTCATTACCGTCTACCCTACAGTCCAGACCTGGCTCACAGTCATTAACCGTCTACCCTACAGTCCAGACCTGGCTCCAGTCATTAACCGTCCACCTTACAGTCCAGACCTGGCTCCAGTCATTAACCATCCACCCTACAGTCCAGACCTGGCTCCAGTCATTAACCGTCCACCTTACAGTCCAGACCTGGCTCCAGTCATTAACCATCCACCCTACAGTCCAGTCCTGGCTCCAGTCATTGACCGTCCACCCTACAGTCCAGTCCTGGCTCCAGTCATTGACCGTCCACCTTACAGTCCAGTCCTGGCTCCAGTCATTAACGGTCCACCCTACAGTCCAGACCTGGCTCTAGTCATTAATCATCCACCCTACAGTCCAGACCTAGCTCCAGTCATTAACCATCCACCCTAAATTCCAGACCTGGCTCCAGTCATTAACCATCCACCCTACAGTCCAGACCTGCCTCCAGTCATTATCTGTCCACCCTACAGTCCAGACCTGGCTCCCTGTCATTAACCATCCACCCTACAGTCCAGACCTGGCTCCCTGTCATTAATCATCCACCCTACAGTCCAGACCTAGCTCCAGTCATTAACCATCCACCCTACAGTCCAGACCTGGCTCCAGTCATTAACCGTCCACCCTACAGTCCAGACCTGGCTCCCTGTCATTAACCATCCACCCTACAGTCCAGACCTGGCTCCCTGTCATTAACCGTCCACCCTACAGTCCAGACCTGGCTCCAGTCATTAACCATCCACCCTACAGTCCAGACCTGGCTCCAGTCATTAACCGTCCACCCTACAGTCCAGACCTGGCTCCCTGTCATTAACCATCCACCCTACAGTCCAGACCTGGCTCCCTGTCATTAACCGTCCACCCTACAGTCCAGACCTAGCTCCAGTCATTAACCATCCACCCTACAGTCCAGACCTGGCTCCAGTCATTAACCGTCCACCCTACAGTCCAGACCTGGCTCCCTGTCATTAACCGTCCACCCTACAGTCCAGACCTGGCTCCCTGTCATTAACCGTCCACCCTACAGTCCAGACCTGGCTCCAGTCATTAACCATCCACCCTACAGTCCAGACCTGGCTCCAGTCATTAACCGTCCACCCTACAGTGAAGACCTGGCTCCAGTCATTATCCGTCCACCCTGCAGTCCAGACCTGCCTCCAGTCATTAACCGTCGACCCTACAGTCCAGACCTGGCTCCAGTCATTAACCGTCCACCCTACAGTCCAGTCCTGGCTCCAATCATTGACCGTCCACCCTACAGTCCAGACCTAGCTCCAGTCATTGACCGTCCACCCTACAGTCCAGACCTGGCTCCAGTCATTAACCGTCCACCCTACAGTCCACTCCTGGATCCAGTCATTGACCGTCCACCCTACAGTCCAGACCTGGCTCCAGTCATTGACTGTCCACCCTACAGTCCAGACCTAGCTCTAGTCATTACCCGTCCACCCTACAGTCCAGACCTGGCTCCAGTCATTGACCGTCCACCCTACAGTCCAAACCTGGCTCCAGTCATTAACCGTCCACCCTACAGTCCAGTCCTGGCTCCAGTCATTGACCGTCCACCCTACAGTCCAGTCCTGGCTCCAGTCATTAACGGTCCACCCTACAGTCCAGACCTGGCTCCAGTCATTGACCGTCCACCCTACAGTCCAGTCCTGGCTCCAGTCATTAACGGTCCACCCTACAGTCCAGACCTGGCTCCAGTCATTGACAGTCCACCCTACAGTCCAGTCCTGGCTCCAGTCATTAACGGTCCACCCTACAGTCCAGACCTGGCTCCAGTCATTACCCGTCCATCCTACAGTCCAGTCCTGGCTCCCAGGGGTGGCTGCTATAGGTCAGGGGTCAGTAACCTCCAGCTGTTGTGAAGCTGCAACTCCCTCAATGGGAGTTCTGAAAAAAGCCAAGCAGGTGTGCATGCTGGGAGTTGTAGTGTCATAGCAGCTGGGGTCCCAGAGGGCGCTGACCCCCGCTGTGTGGTAGATTAGATCTGCTTCCATTCCCGATCAACAGAAAGAAGGAAGTAAATGAAGAGGCTGTGGTCACATGACCTGCTGTGGACAAGTGACATCACAGGTTGCTGCTCCTTACATCAGCCATCATTGAGAAGGTCACATGACCGAGTCTGATGAAAGATCTGTGTAACCGGGGGTGGGGTGGATGTCAGGTAGGAATGTAGAGAGGTGACAGCTGTGGGTAGGTGACAGGTAGGTGTGTGGAGGGAGACAGCTGTGGGTAGGTGACAGGTACAGTACAGACCAAAAGTTTGGACACACCTTCTCATTCAAAGAGTTTTCTTTATTTTCATGACTATGAAGGTATCAAAACTATGAATTAACACATGTGGAATTATATACATAACAAACAAGTGTGAAACAACTGAAAATATGTCATATTCTAGGTTCTTCAGAGTAGCCACCTTTTGCTTTGATTACTGCTTTGCACACTCTTGGCATTCTCTTGATGAGCTTCAAGAGGTAGTCCCCTGAAATGGTCTTCACTTCACAGGTGTGCCCTGTCAGGTTTAATAAGTGGGATTTCTTGCCTAATAAATGGGGTTGGGACCATCAGTGGCGTTGAGGAGAAGTCAGGTGGATGCACAGCTGATAGTCCTACTGAATAGACTGTTAGAATTTGTATTATGGCAAGAAAAAAGCAGCTAAGTAAAGAAAAACGAGTGGCCATCATTACTTTAAGAAATGAAGGTCAGTCAGTCAGCCGAAAAATTGGGAAAACTTTGAAAGTAAGGGCTATTTGACCATGAAGGAGAGTGATGGGGTGCTGCGCCAGATGACCTGGCCTCCACAGTCACCGGACCTGAACCCAATCGAGATGGTTTGGGGTGAGCTGGACCGCAGAGTGAAGGCAAAAGGGCCAACAAGTGCTAAGCATCTCTGGGAACTCCTTCAAGACTGTTGGAAGACCATTTCAGGGGACTACCTCTTGAAGCTCATCAAGAGAATGCCAAGAGTGTGCAAAGCAGTAATCAAAGCAAAAGGTGGCTACTTTGAAGAACCTAGAATATGACATATTTTCAGTTGTTTCACACTTGTTTGTTATGGATATAATTCCACATGTGTTAATTCATAGTTTTGATACCTTCATAGTCATGAAAATAAAGAAAACTCTTTAATGAGAAGGTGTGTCCAAACTTTTGGTCTGTACTGTAGGTGGTTGGAGGGTGACGGCTGTGGGTAGGTGACAGGTAGGTGGTTGGAGGGTGATGGCTGTAGGTAGGTGACAGGTAGGTGGAGGGTGACGGCTGTAGGTAGGTGACAGGTAGGTGGAGGGTGACGGCTGTAGGTAGGTGACAGGTAGGTGGTTGGAGGGTGACGGCTGTAGGTAGGTGACAGGTAGGTGGTTGGAGGGTGACGGCTGTAGGTAGGTGACAGGTAGGTGGAGGGTGACAGCTGTCGGTAGGTGGTTGGAGGGTGACGGCTGTAGGTAGGTGGTTGGAGGGTGACGGCTGTAGGTAGGTGACAGGTAGGTAGGTGGAGGGTGACGGCTGTAGGTAGGTGACAGGTAGGTAGGTGGAGGGTGACGGCTGTAGGTAGGTGACAGGTAGGTAGGTGGAGGGTGACGGCTGTAGGTAGGTGACAGGTAGGTGGAGGGTGACAGCTGTCGGTAGGTGACAGGTAGCTGGGCGGAGGGTGACAGCTGTCGGTAGGTGACAGGTAGGTGAGTGGAGGGTGACAGCTGTGAATAGGTGACAGGTAGGTGGGCTGAGGGTGACAGCTGTCGGTAGGTGGTTGGAGGGTGACAGCTGTGGGTAGGTGACAGGTAGGTGGAGGGTGACAGCTGTGGGTAGGTGACAGGTAGGTGGGCGGAGGGTGACAGCTGTCGGTAGGTGACAGGTAGGTGGGTGGAGGGTGACAGCTGTGGGTAGGTGACAGGTAGGTGGGCGGAGGGTGATAGCTGTAGGTAGGTGACAGGTAGGTGGTTGGAGGGGGACAGCTGTGGGTAGGTGACAGGTAGGTAGAGGGTGACAGTTGTGGGTAGGTGACAGGTAGGTGGATGTAGGGTGACAGCTGTGGGTAGGTGACAGGTAGGTGGAGGGTGACAGCTGTGGGTAGGTGACAGGTAGGTGGAGGGTGAGAGCTGTGGGTAGGTGACAGGTAGGTGGAGGGTGACAGCTGTGGGTAGGTGACAGGTAGGTGGAGGGTGACGGCTCTCGGTAGGTGACAGGTAGGTGGAGGGTGACAGCTGTGGGTAGGTGACAGGTAGGTGGGCTGAGGGTGACAGCTGTGAGTAGGTGACAGGTAGGTGGAGGGTGACGGCTGTCGGTAGGTGACAGGTAGGTGGAGGGTGACAGCTGTCAGTAGGTGACAGGTAGGTGGAGGGTGACAGCTGTGGGTAGGTGACAGGTAGGTGGAGGGTGACAGCTGTGGGTAGGTGACAGGTAGGTGGAGGGTGAGAGCTGTGGGTAGGTGACAGGTAGGTGGAGGGTGACGGCTGTCGGTAGGTGACAGGTAGGTGGAGGGTGACGGCTGTCGGTAGGTGACAGGTAGGTGGAGGGTGACAGCTGTCGGTAGGTGACAGGTAGGCGGAGGGTGACAGCTGTCCGTAGGTTGTAGATGTCTAAAAAATAAAAAAATGGAGACAGCACGTCCAAAAGGTGGATTTTAATTCCAGATGCAACGTTTCGGCTTAGTGATAGCCTTGTTATTATTGGGGGGCTTTTACCACCTCCCTTGGAGACGAGCACCCGCAGCATTATTACTAAGGAGTGCTGTCCACCCGTGGTTTTTCAGCTGTCCGTAGGTGACAGGTAGGTGGTTGGAGGGTGACAGCTGTCGGTAGATGACAGGTAGGTGGAGGGTGACAGCTGTCGGTAGGTGACAGGTAGGTGGAGGGTGACAGCTGTCGGTAGGTGACAGGTAGGTGGAGGGTGACAGCTGTCGGTAGGTGACAGGTAGGTGGAGGGTGACAGCTGTCGGTAGGTGGTTGGAGGGTGACAGCTGTGGGTAGGTGACAGGTAGGTTTTTTGGAGGGTGATGGCTGTAGGTAGGTGACAGGTAGGTGGAGGGTGACGGCTGTAGGTAGGTGACAGGTAGGTGGAGGGTGACGGCTGTAGGTAGGTGACAGGTAGGTGGAGGGTGACGGCTGTAGGTAGGTGACAGGTAGGTGGTTGGAGGGTGACGGCTGTAGGTAGGTGACAGGTAGGTGGTTGGAGGGTGACGGCTGTAGGTAGGTGACAGGTAGGTGGAGGGTGACAGCTGTCGGTAGGTGGTTGGAGGGTGACGGCTGTAGGTAGGTGGTTAGAGGGTGACGGCTGTAGGTAGGTGACAGGTAGGTAGGTGGAGGGTGACGGCTGTAGGTAGGTGACAGGTAGGTAGGTGGAGGGTGACGGCTGTAGGTAGGTGACAGGTAGGTGGAGGGTGACGGCTGTAGGTAGGTGACAGGTAGGTGGTTGGAGGGTGACGGCTGTAGGTAGGTGACAGGTAGGTGGAGGGTGACGGCTGTAGGTAGATGACAGGTAGGTGGAGGGTGACGGCTGTAGGTAGGTGACAGGTAGGTGGAGGGTGACGGCTGTAGGTTGGTGACAGGTAGGTGGTTGAAGGGTGACGGCTGTAGGTAGGTGACAGGTAGGTGGAGGGTGACGGCTGTAGGTAGGTGACAGGTAGGTGGAGGGTGACGGCTGTAGGTAGGTGACAGGTAGGTGGAGGGTGACAGCTGTCGGTAGGTGACAGGTAGGTGGAGGGTGACAGCTGTCGGTAGATGATAGGTAGGTGGAGGGTAACAGCTGTCGGTAGGTGACAGGTAGGTGGAGGGTGACAGCTGTCGGTAGGTGACAGGTAGGTGGAGGGTGACAGCTGTCGGTAGGTGACAGGTAGGTGGAGGATGACAGCTGTCGGTAGGTGGTTGGAGGGTGACAGCTGTGGGTAGGTGACAGGTAGGTTTTTTGGAGGGTGATGGCTGTAGATAGGTGACAGGTAGGTGGAGGGTGACGGCTGTAGGTAGGTGACAGGTAGGTGGAGGGTGACGGCTGTAGGTAGGTGACAGGTAGGTGGAGGGTGACGGCTGTAGGTAGGTGACAGGTAGGTGGTTGGAGGGTGACGGCTGTAGGTAGGTGACAGGTAGGTGGTTGGAGGGTGACGGCTGTAGGTAGGTGACAGGTAGGTGGAGGGTGACAGCTGTCGGTAGGTGGTTGGAGGGTGACTGCTGTAGGTAGGTGGTTAGAGGGTGACGGCTGTAGGTAGGTGACAGGTAGGTAGGTAGAGGGTGACGGCTGTAGGTAGGTGACAGGTAGGTAGCTGGAGGGTGACGGCTGTAGGTAGGTGACAGGTAGGTAGGTGGAGGGTGATGGCTGTAGGTAGGTGACAGGTAGGTAGGTGGAGGGTGACAGCTGTCGGTAGGTAACAGGTAGGTGGAGGGTGACAGCTGTCGGTAGGTGGTTGGAGGGTGACAGCTGTCGGTAGGTGACAGGTAGGTGGAGGGTGACAGCTGTCGGTAGGTGACAGGTAGGTGGAGGGTGACAGCTGTCGGTAGGTGGTTGGAGGGTGACAGCTGTGGGTAGGTGACAGGTAGGTTTTTTGGAGGGTGATGGCTGTAGGTAGGTGACAGGTAGGTGGAGGGTGACGGCTGTAGGTAGGTGACAGGTAGGTGGAGGGTGACGGCTGTAGGTAGGTGACAGGTAGGTGGCGGGTGACGGCTGTAGGTAGGTGACAGGTAGGTGGTTGGAGGGTGACGGCTGTAGGTAGGTGACAGGTAGGTGGTTGGAGGGTGACGGCTGTAGGTAGGTGACAGGTAGGTGGAGGATGACAGCTGTCGGTAGGTGGTTGGAGGGTGACAGCTGTAGGTAGGTGACATGTAGGTGGTTGGAGGGTGACGGCTGTAGGTAGGTGACAGGTAGGTGGAGGGTGACGGCTGTGGGTAGGTGGAGGGTGACGGCTGTAGGTAGGTGTTTGGAGGGTGACGGCTGTAGGTAGGTGACAGGTAGGTAGGTGGAGGGTGATGGCTGTAGGTAGGTGACAGGTAGGTAGGTGGAGGGTGACGGCTGTAGGTAGGTGACAGGTAGGTGGAGGGTGACAGCTGTAGGTAGGTGGAGGGTGACGGCTGTGGGTAGGTGACAGGTAGGTGGATGGTGACGGCTGTCGGTAGTTGGTTGAAGGGTGACAGCTGTGGGTAGGTGACAGGTAGGTGGATGGTGACGGCTGTAGGTAGGTGGAGGGTGACGGCTGTAGGTAGGTGGAGGGTGACGGCTGTAGGTAGGTGACAGGTAGGTGGAGGGTGACAGCTGTAGGTAGGTGACAGGTAGGTGGAGGGTGACAGCTGTGGGTAGGTAGGTGGAGGGTGACGGCTGTAGGTAGGTGACAGGTAGGTGGAGGGTGACGGCTGTAGGTAGGTGGAGGGTGACGGCTGTAGGTAGGTGACAGGTAGGTGGAGGGTGACGGCTGTAGGTAGGTAACAGGTAGGTGGATGGTGACGGCTGTAGGTAGGTGACAGGTAGGTAGGTGGAGGGTGACGGCTGTAGGTAGGTGGAGGGTGACAGCTGTGGGTAGGTAGGTGGAGGGTTACGGCTGTAGGTAGGTGACAGGTAGGTGGATGGTGACGGCCGTAGGTAGGTGGAGGGTGACGGCTGTAGGTAGGTGACAGGTAGGTGGAGGGTGACAGCTGTCGGTAGGTAGGTGGAGGGTGACGGCTGTATGTAGGTGACAGGTAGGTGGAGGGTGACAGCTGTAGGTAGGTGACAGGTAGGTGGAGGGTGACCGCTGTAGGTAGGTGACAGGTAGGTAGGTGGAGGGTGACAGCTGTGGGTAGGTGACAGGTAGGTGGATGGTGACAGCTGTAGGTAGGTGGAGGGTGACGGCTGTAGGTAGGTGACAGGTAGGTGGAGGGTGACGGCTGTAGGTAGGTGACAGGTAGGTGGAGGGTGACGGCTGTATGTAGGTGACAGGTAGGTGGAGGGTGACAGCTGTAGGTAGGTGACAGGTAGGTGGAGGGTGACCGCTGTAGGTAGGTGACAGGTAGGTAGGTGGAGGGTGACAGCTGTGGGTAGGTGACAGGTAGGTGGATGGTGACAGCTGTAGGTAGGTGGAGGGTGACGGCTGTAGGTAGGTGACAGGTAGGTGGAGGGTGACGGCTGTAGGTAGGTGACAGGTAGGTGGAGGGTGACGGCTGTAGGTAGGTGACAGGTAGGTGGAGGGTGACCGCTGTAGGTAGGTGACAGGTAGGTAGGTGGAGGGTGACAGCTGTAGGTAGGTGACAGGTAGGTGGAGGGTGACGGCTGTAGGTAGGTGGAGGGTGACGGCTGTAGGTAGGTGACAGGTAGGTGGAGGGTGACGGCTGTAGGTAGGTGACAGGTAGGTGGATGGTGACGGCTGTAGGTAGGTGACAGGTAGGTAGGTGGAGGGTGACGGCTGTAGGTAGGTGACAGGTAGGTGGAGGGTGACAGCTGTGGGTAGGTAGGTGGAGGGTGACGGCTGCAGGTAGGTGACAGGTAGGTGGAGGGTGACGGCTGTAGGTAGGTGACAGGTAGGTAGGTGGAGGGTGACGCTGTAGGTAGGTGACAGGTAGGTGGAGGGTGACGGCTGTAGGTAGGTGACAGGTAGGTAGGTGGAGGGTGACGGCTGTAGGTAGGTGACAGGTAGGTGGAGGGTGACAGCTGTCGGTAGGTGGTTGGAGGGTGACGGCTGTAGGTAGGTGACAGGTAGGTAGGTGGAGGGTGACGGCTGTAGGTAGGTGACAGGTAGGTAGGTGGAGGGTGACGGCTGTAGGTAGGTGGTTGGAGGGTGACAGCTGTGGGTAGGTGACAGGTAGGTGGAGGGTGACGGCTGTAGGTAGGTGACAGGTAGGTGGTTGGATGGTGACGGCTGTAGGTAGGTGACAGGTAGGTGGAGGGTGACGGCTGTAGGTAGGTGGTTGGAGGGTGACAGCTGTGGGTAGGTGACAGGTAGGTGGAGGGTGACGGCTGTAGGTAGGTGACAGGTAGGTGGTTGGATGGTGACGGCTGTAGGTAGGTGACAGGTAGGTGGAGGGTGACGGCTGTAGGTAGGTGGTTGGAGGGTGACAGCTGTGGGTAGGTGACAGGTAGGTGGAGGGTGACGGCTGTAGGTAGGTGACAGGTAGGTGGAGGGTGACGGCTGTAGGTAGGTGACAGGTAGGTGGATGGTGACGGCTGTAGGTAGGTGACAGGTAGGTGGAGGGTGACGGCTGTAGGTAGGTGACAGGTAGGTGGAGGGTGACGGCTGTAGGTAGGTGACAGGTAGGTGGAGGGTGACGGCTGTAGGTAGGTGACAGGTAGGTGGATGGTGATGGCTGTAGGTAGGTGACAGGTAGGTGGATGGTGACGGCTGTGGGTAGGTGACAGGTAGGTGGAGGGTGACGGCTGTAGGTAGGTGACAGGTAGGTGGAGGGTGACGGCTGTAGGTAGGTGACAGGTAGGTGGATGGTGATGGCTGTAGGTAGGTGACAGGTAGGTGGATGGTGACGGCTGTAGGTAGGTGACAGGTAGGTGGAGGGTGACGGCTGTAGGTAGGTGACAGGTAGGTGGATGGTGATGGCTGTAGGTAGGTGACAGGTAGGTGGATGGTGACGGCTGTGGGTAGGTGACAGGTAGGTGGAGGGTGACGGCTGTAGGTAGGTGACAGGTAGGTGGAGGGTGATGGCTGTAGGTAGGTGACAGGTAGGTGGATGGTGACGGCTGTAGGTAGGTGACAGGTAGGTGGAGGGTGACGGCTGTAGGTAGGTGACAGGTAGGTGGATGGTGATGGCTGTAGGTAGGTGACAGGTAGGTGGATGGTGACGGCTGTAGGTAGGTGACAGGTAGGTGGCCCGGACATACTCAGCAGCACTGGCCCCGCCCCCTCCTTCCCCTCAGATTTTCCTCACTGCACTGAGCGGATGATGCAATCAAATTGCCATCACATGGGCGTGGCCTGTTTGTTGACATCCTCGTTGCTGTGGGCGTGGTTACGGACAAGTCTTCAGCGGGGCGGGGTTTATTGAATATAAACTCTATAGAGAGCCGTGCTGGCGTGTAATGGGCGGGGTCTGCGAGCCTGCAGGTGTCGCGGATTGGCTGCGTCACGTGTCAGGTGGGCGGGCTATGGGCGTGGCCAGGCCTGTTTGGACACAGGGGTCTCGGGTCTCTCCTCAGAGTAGTGACCGGCCGGGGAGGCGGCTGTGAGCTGTGAGGCCGATGCCCGCGCTGGGCGCTCAGTATAACGGGGCAGCGGGGATGGAGCCGCGGGTGTTTGAGCTGTTCGGACCGGCGGGCGGCAGCGGAGCCAGAGGGAAAGCCGGGAGCAAGAGCAAGAAAGCCGGGAAGAGCCGCGGCCGGGGAGCGAAGAGCAACAACCCCCCGTACCTGCCCCCTGAGGTGAGAGCGGCCTGCTGGATGTGCCCCCCCCCCCCCCGAGGTGTAAAGGACCCCCCCTCTAGCCTTCAGTGCCCCCCCAGCTGTAAAGGACCCCCCCTAGCTGTCAGTGCCCCCCTCAGCTGTCAGTGCCCCCCCCAGCTGTAAGTCCCCCCCCCTAGCTGTCAGTGCCCCCCTAGCTGTCAGTCCCCCCCCAGCTGTAAGTCCCCCCCCCTAGCTGTCAGTCCCCCCCCAGCTGTAAGTCCCCCCCCAGGTGTCAGTGCCCCCCCAGCTGTCAGTGCACCCCCCCCAGCTGTAAGTCCCCCCCCTAGCTGTCAGTGCCCCCCCAGGTGTAAATGCCCCCCCCCCCCCAGCTGTAAAGGACCCCCCCCCCCCAGCTCTCAGTGCCCCCCCCAGGTGTCAGTGCCCCCCCAGCTGTAAAGGACCCCCCCCCCCTAGCTGTCAGTGCCTCCCCCCCAGCTGTAAAGGTTCCCCCCTAGCTCTCAGTGCCCCCCAGGTGTCAGTGCCTCCCCCCCTAGCTGTCAGTGCCCCCCCCCCCCCAGGTGTCAGTGCCTCCCCCCAGCTGTAAAGGACCCCCCCCCCAGGTGTCAGTGCCCCATATCATGTGTTGCTCCCTGTGTTGTAGCTGTCCCTATATAATACTGCCCCATCTCCTCACTGCCCCTGTATAGTGTTACTGCCCCCGGCTGGGGTAACATTCTGGGGTTGTCATTTGTGTTGTTGTTCCTGGAGTAATGGCAGCTAAATATAGAGGAGGAGGAATGTCCTGATGTTCTGCGCAGCCGCCTCCTGACACTGATAGCATCGGGGCCGACGGAGGGAAGCATTACACCGGGTACAGGGGTAGGACGGTAGCTGGATTACACCGGGTACGGGGGGAGGACGGTAGCTGGATTACACCGGGTACGGGGGGGAGGACGGAGGGAAGCATTACACCGGGTACGGGGGGAGGACGGTAGCTGGATTACACCGGGTACGGGGGGAGGACGGTAGCTGGATTACACCGGGTACGGGGGGAGGACGGAGGGAAGCATTACACCAGGTACGGGGGGAGGACGGTAGGTGGATTACACCGGGTACGGGGGGAGGACGGTAGCTGGATTACACCGGGTACGGGGGGAGGACGGAGGGAAGCATTACACCGGGACGGGGGGAGGACGGTAGGTGGATTACACCGGGTACAGGGGGAGGACGGAGGGAAGCATTACACCGGGTACGGGGGGAGGACGGTAGCTGGATTACACCGGGTACGGGGGGAGGACGGTAGCTGGATTACACCGGGTACGGGGGGAGGACGGAGGGAAGCATTACACCAGGTACGGGGGGAGGACGGTAGCTGGATTACACCGGGTACGGGGGGAGGACGGTAGCTGGATTACACCGGGTACGGGGGGAGGACGGAGGGAAGCATTACACCGGGACGGGGGGAGGACGGTAGGTGGATTACACCGGGTACGGGGGGAGGACGGAGGGAAGCATTACACCGGGTACGGGGGGAGGACGGTAGGTGGATTACACCGGGTACGGGGGGAGGACGGTAGCTGGATTACACCGGGTACGGGGGGAGGACGGAGGGAAGCATTACACCAGGTACGGGGGGAGGACGGTAGCTGGATTACACCGGGTACGGGGGGAGGACGGTAGCTGGATTACACCGGGTACGGGGGGAGGACGGAGGGAAGCATTACACCGGGACGGGGGGAGGACGGTAGGTGGATTACACCGGGTACAGGGGGAGGACAGAGGGAAGCATTACACCGGGACGGGGGGAGGACAGTAGGTGGATTACACCGGGTACGGGGGGAGGACGGCAGGTGGATTACGGCGGGAGGATGATAGGTGTATTACACTGGGTACGGGGGGAGGACGGTAGGTGGATTACACCGGGTACGGGGGGAGGACGGAGGGAAGCATTACACCGGGTACGGGGGAGGACGGTAGGTAGATTACACCGGGTACAGGGGGAGGATGGTAGGTGGACTACACCGGGTACGGGGGGAGGACGGTAGGTGGATTACACCAGGTATGGGGGGAGGACGGAGGGAAGCATTACACCGGGACGGGGGGAGGACGGTAGGTGGATTACACCAGGTACGGGGGGAGGACGGAGGGAAGCATTACACCGGGACGGGGGGAGGACGGTAGGTGGATTACACCGGGTACAGGGGGAGGACAGAGGGAAGCATTACACCGGGACGGGGGGAGGACAGTAGGTGGATTACACCGGGTACGGGGGGAGGACGGCAGGTGGATTACGGCGGGAGGATGATAGGTGTATTACACTGGGTACGGGGGGAGGACGGTAGGTGGATTACACCGGGTACGGGGGGAGGACGGAGGGAAGCATTACACCGGGTACGGGGGGAGGACGGTAGGTGGATTACACCAGGTACGGGGGGAGGACGTTAGGTGGATTACACTGGGTACGGGGGAGGACGGTAGGTAGATTACACCGGGAACGGGGGGAGGACGGTAGGTGGATTACACTGGGTACAGGGGGGAGGACGGTAGGTAGATTACACCAGGTACGGGGGGAGGACGTTAGGTGGATTACACTGGGTACGGGGGAGGACAGTAGGTAGATTACACCGGGTACGGGGGGAGGACGGTAGGTGGATTACACCGGGTACGGGGGGAGGACGGTAGGTAGATTACACCGGGTACAGGGGGAGGACGGAGGGAAGCATTACACCGGGTACGGGGGGAGGACGGTAGGTGGATTACACTGGGTACGGGGGAGGACGGTAGGTGGATTACACCGGGTACGGGGGGAGGACGGTAGGTGGATTACACTGGGTACAGGGGGGAGGACGGTAGGTAGATTACACCAGGTACGGGGAGAGGACGTTAGGTGGATTACACTGGGTACGGGGGAGGACGGTAGGTAGATTACACCGGGTACAGGGGGAGGATGGTAGGTGGACTACACCGGGTACGGGGGGAGGACGGTAGGTGGATTACACCAGGTATGGGGGGAGGACGTTAGGTGGATTACACCGGGTACGTGGGGGGGGGGGGGGGGGTAGATGACAGCTTCTGTCAGCACAGTAATATGGATCGTGTCCCCCTCCCCCACTCACTGAGCCGGGTTAACCCCTTCCTGCCTGGCTCACCTGTAGAGTTCCCGCTGTACCTGATGTATTATCTCTTCTTCTTACAGGCGGAGGAGGGGAACATAGAGTACAAGGTGAGCGCTGCTCCGTGTTCATCTATTATTAGAAGTTTCATAACTTTACTGCAGGTTTGGGGAGGCTGGACCCCATGATACCCCGTAGAGTACTGCAGGGCCGCTCCCGCGCCGTATAATCACCCCCCCCCCCCCCCTCTCTTCCAGCTGAAGCTGGTGAACCCGTCGCAGTACCGCTTCGAGCACCTGGTGACGCAGATGAAGTGGCGCCTTCAGGAGGGGCGCGGCGAGGCCGTCTATCAGATCGGAGTGGAGGACAACGGTCTCCTGGTGGGACTGTCGGAGGAGGAGATGCGAGCGTCCCTGCACACGCTTCACCGGATGGCAGAGAAGTATGGCGGCCGCCCTCCCCGCATTGTACGCTTGTGTCTCAGCCTCGTGGCTGACGTTTCGTTTCGCGCAGGGTTGGAGCGGACATCACGGTGCTGCGGGAGCGCGAGGTGGATTATGACAGCGACTTCCCCAGGAAGATCACAGAAGTTCTGATCCGCAAGGTCCCAGACAATCAGCAGGTACCCTCACACTGTGATGTCATAGGGGCGTGTCCTAATGGCATCTTTTATACCATGTGATGGCAGCCAGGTCACACCCCTTGTAATAAAAGAAATCACATGGTCTCCAGGCCACACCTCCTGCCTCTGGATTCAGGTGTCCGGCTTCTTCGCACATGCTCAGTGATGGGGGCGCCGCTGATTCCGTTTTCTCTCCTCAGTTTCTAGATTTGCGCGTTGCTGTCCTGGGAAATGTGGATTCTGGAAAATCAACTCTCCTGGGCGTCCTCACACAGGGGGAGCTGGACAACGGGCGCGGGCGCGCCAGACTCAACCTCTTCCGCCATCTTCATGAGATCCAGTCCGGTCGAACATCCAGCATCAGCTTTGAGATCCTCGGGTTCAATAGCAAAGGAGAGGTGAGGGGATAGGGGGTGAGGAATGGGGGAGGGGGGCAGTGAGGAGATGGGGGTGGGGGGAGCGGTGAGGAGATGGGAAAGGGAGCGAGGGACGGTGAGGTTGAGGGGAAAGGGAGCGAGGGACGGTGAGGTTGAGGGGAAAGGGAGCGAGGGACGGTGAGGGGAAAGGGAGCGAGGGGCGGTGAGGTTGAGGGCAGGGGAAAGGGAGCGAGGGGCGGTGAGGTTGAGGGCATGGGAAAGGGAGCGAGGGGCGGTGAGGTTGAGGGCATGGGAAAGGGAGCGAGGTGAGGTTGAGGGCATGGGAAAGGGAGCGAGGGGCGGTGAGGTTGAGGGCATGGGAAAGGGAGCGAGGGGCGGTGAGGTTGAGGGCATGGGAAAGGGTGCGAGGGGCGGTGAGGTTGAGGGCATGGGAAAGGGAGCGAGGGGCGGTGAGGTTGAGGGCATGGGAAAGGGAGCGAGGGGCGGTGAGGTTGAGGGCATGGGAAAGGGAGCGAGGTGAGGTTGAGGGCATGGGAAAGGGAGCGAGGGGCGGTGAGGTTGAGGGCATGGGAAAGGGAGCGAGGGGCGGTGAGGTTGAGGGCATGGGAAAGGGAGCGAGGGGCGGTGAGGTTGAGGGCATGGGAAAGGGTGCGAGGGGCGGTGAGGTTGAGGGCATGGGAAAGGGTGCGAGGGGCGGTGAGGTTGAGGGCATGGGAAAGGGAGCGAGGGGCGGTGAGGTTGAGGGCAGGGGAAAGGGAGCGAGGGGCGGTGAGGTTGAGGGCATGGGAAAGGGAGCGAGGGGCGGTGAGGTTGAGGGCATGGGAAAGGGAGCGAGGGGCGGTGAGGTTGAGGGCATGGGAAAGGGAGCGAGGGGCGGTGAGGTTGAGGGCATGGGAAAGGGAGCGAGGGGCGGTGAGGTTGAGGGCATGGGAAAGGGAGCGAGGGGCGGTGAGGTTGAGGGCATGGGAAAGGGAGCGAGGGGCGGTGAGGTTGAGGGCATGGGAAAGGGAGCGAGGGGCGGTGAGGTTGAGGGCATGGGAAAGGGAGCGAGGGGCGGTGAGGTTGAGGGCATGGGAAAGGGAGCGAGGGGCGGTGAGGTTGAGGGCATGGGAAAGGGAGCGAGGGGCGGTGAGGTTGAGGGCATGGGAAAGGGAGCGAGGGGCGGTGAGGTTGAGGGCATGGGAAAGGGAGCGAGGGGCGGTGAGGTTGAGGGCATGGGAAAGGGAGCGAGGGGCGGTGAGGTTGAGGGCATGGGAAAGGGAGCGAGGGGCGGTGAGGTTGAGGGCATGGGAATGGGAGCGAGGGGCGGTGAGGTTGAGGGCATGGGAAAGGGAGCGAGGGGCGGTGAGGTTGAGGGCATGGGAAAGGGAGCGAGGGGCGGTGAGGTTGAGGGGATGAGGAAAGATGGGGATGGGGGAGGGCAGCTGTGAGGCAGGGGATGGGGTGACAGTTGTGTGAAGAGCTGGAGGCGGCACCCGGTGGTGATGATGATGGTACATGACCCGTCTGCCTCCATCAGGTTGTGAATTACAGCGAGTCTCGCACGGCGGAGCAGATCTGTGAAAGTGCCTCCAAGATGATCACATTCATTGACCTCGCTGGTCACCACAAGTACCTGAAGACGACCATCTTTGGCCTCACCAGCTACTGTCCAGACTTCGCCATGCTGGTGGTGAGCGCCAACACTGGGATCGGTAAGTGTCCTGGAGTCAGCAGCCACACATGGTGGGTCCTTCGGCCTGAGGAATGTCTTGGAAGGACCCGCGGCTCTGCCCCCAGTTGTGCAGACTGGTGTCCTTAGGAAATGTCCAGGTGAGCTCGTAGCTGCAGTGGTTTGGCTGAAAAAAGTGGGCGCAGAGGATCGCAGGGACCGGAAGCCGGAAGAATCCGCTGACATCAGCTCCTCCCAGTGATTCCGGGGTGCAGCTATTTGTGGGGGGTGTCCTGTGACGTTGTGCCTTCTTCTCTCCGCAGCGGGTACCACGCGGGAGCACCTGGGACTGGCCATGGCTCTGAAGGTGCCTTTTTTTCTGGTGGTCAGTAAGGTGGACCTCTGCTCCCCGGCCACGGTAGAGAGGACACTGCGGCAGCTGGAGCGCACACTTAAACAGCCCGGCTGCAACAAGGTGCCGTTCATGGTGCGATCCGAGGACGACGCCGTCACCGCCGCGCAGCAGTTTGCTCAGTCACCAAAGTAAGAAGCAAGGGGTTTGTGCCCTGTACCCTGGTGAGGTGTCCTCTGACCGCCCCTGACCCCTCATCTCCTCTCATTCTGTAGCATCACCCCAATCTTCGCCATCTCCAGTGTGTCCGGGGAGTCTCTGGACCTCCTGAAGGTTTTCCTGAATATTTTACCTCCGCTCACGAACAGCCGAGAGCAAGAGGAACTGATGCAGCAGCTGCCGGAGTTCCAGGTCAGTGTCGTAATCGTAAAGTCTCAGGCGGGCCCCTTAGGCCAGCTCTCGCCCCACATCCCAGGGGCCCCTTAGGTCAGCTCTCGCCCCCAGCGGCCAATGCACTGCTATAAGAGTCACTCTCTCTGCAGGTTGATGAGATCTACACGGTGCCAGAAGTGGGGACAGTGGTGGGAGGAACACTGTACAGGTGAGCGCCGGTCACATAGGGAGACCCTCAGTCTGGGTGCAGCCTCCACCCTCTCTCATGGGTGGGTCAGATTTTGGTCCCTTGGAGATGAGCAGTGTGTGACAGCCACTTATGTCCTCTGCTCATCTTGGTGTGTGTATGTATGTGGCTCCATTGCTCTGCTGGTCACTGTACATCATGGGGGTGGTAGTAGTCCTGTCTTGAGATGACTGGTCCTGTGATCTGTTTGCAGTGGGGTGTGCAAGGAGGGCGAGCGCCTGGTGGTCGGACCCACAGATGGAGGCCGTTTTCTTCCATTGAGAGTGTGCAGCATCCAGAGAAACCGCTCCACCTGCCGCGTGTTACGGGCTGGACAAGCTGCGACCCTGGCCCTGGGAGCATTTGACCGCTCCCTGCTCCGGAAGGTGAGTTCACCCTGGTGGCTCCTGCTGTGCGGTCACGAGACGCCCTGTACCTGAGCCTCCTTGTTTCTCCCTCCAGGGCATGGTGCTGGTGAGTCCAGAGATGCTGCCCACCGTCTGCTGGGTATTTGAGGCAGAGATCGTCCTCCTGTTCCATGCCACCTCCTGCCGGCGCGGAGTGCAGGTCACTGTCCACGTAGGGAACGTCCGGCAGACAGCGGTGCTGGAGCACATACATGGCAAGGTGAGTGGAGTCTCCTGTGGTGGATGATGGGAGTGGAGGTCAGGTGATGATGAGACTCTCTCTGCTCTGTCTAGGATGAGTTGAGGACAGGAGAGAAGGCCGTTGTCCGCTTCCGTTTCATCAAGCACCCGGAATACCTGAAGCCTGGCACGAAGCTTCTCTTCCGGGAGGGCGTCACAAAGGGGATTGGACATGTGTGTAGCCTGCAGGTCATCACCACGGAGACTGGCACCCTCTGACCTCTGCCGTGGTGCTGACCACTTGACCTGGTGCTGGAGATCAGGAGCCACAGAAGTGGACACAGTGACCCCAGGGCGGAGCTGCCCGCCTGATAAACCGCCCTCCCTGGGTTTTACTCCGCGCTCAGATGCGTCTTTTATACGGATGTTTTTAGCCCCTTTTCTACTGTTTATTTTTTTAAGTAATAACCCGATGCTTCATCTGTGTCGCCCCGGATGAGGAGGCTGCGAACCCCCCTGTACTGTGGGGTTACACATGGGACTGGAATACCCCAGGGTCGTACATCCGTCTACTCCATTATCCCCTGTGGTGGCCAAAGCCCCCGGCACAATGGGCTCGTCAAACGAGGTATCGGCTGCCACAGCGGCGGCGCTCGCTCTTCTAACCACGTGTGCAGTTATGTGGAATCGTGTGATGTCTATAGTTTTGCACGTCTGTTCAGAATAAATAGTTTTCCTGCGTGTGCGGTGTCCGTCCCTGCAAACGTAGGACACAGAAGCGGGGTGTGGAGATCAAGTGCCCACAGGTCCACGCCGTAATCATCTATCTGCACCCAGGGGTCCGGTAATCACGCAGCAGGGGGAGTTACTGCTCACAGCCAGGGGGGCACGAGCTACTCACGTAGATCAGCTGAATGACAAATCAAAAAAGTGCAAAAATATAAACATTTAATATTCAAATAAAAACAGGAGGGCGAGGGGCAGGCAGAACGTCACCAGTGGAGGAGCCGCAGTCAGGATGTCTCTGGTGGTGGAGGAGGGACAGCAAGATGTCGCCAGTGGAGGAGGAGGAGCAGCAACAGTCAGGACGTTGCCGGTGGAGGAGCGGCAGTCAGAATGTCAGCAGTGCAGGACATCACAGGTGGAGGAGCAGCAACAGTCAGGACGTCGCCGGTGGAGGAGGAGAGACAGCAAGATGTCGCCAGTGGTGGAGGAGGAGCAGCAAGATGTCGCCAGTGGTGGAGGAGGGACAGCAACAGTCAGGATGTCGCTGATGGAGGAGCGGCAGTCAGAATGTCGGCAGTGCAGGACATCACAGGTGGAGGAGGAGCGGCAGTCAAGATTTCACTGCCGGGTAATGAACAGTCTCTATCTGGTTAGAAGCAGCAGAGGATCAGATCTCCGATATAAAGTGCGAAGCCCAAGCTCCAAAAGATGAGGAGCGGCTATTATAGTGCCGCATACAATACTCAGACCAGCTGTCAGTGGGGGCTCTGACGGCAGGGACCCCACTAACATCTAGAATGGAGGGGCCCTTCACTGTGCAGGAAACACTCCATGGCAGCACCTACAGCTTTTCCAGGCTTCTGGGTGACAACTCCACTGGCCATCATTAGAGCGACGGCTGAAATAGGATCAGCCACTCTGGGGTGCTGTGATGGCAGCCATAGGATCAGCACCCAGCTTTCTCAAGAACAGACAAAGCTGGAACAAAAGCAGGATGCGGTCACTGAGGGTCACGTCTGAAGAACGCGTCCAGCGTGCGGTTGCCCTCGCTACGGGCACGCTTGGCACTTGGAGTCACCACGTTTTTAGCTTTGCTCTTCAGTCTGTGACTGGTGGGTGTCATGGCCGCCCTCGCTGTGTCAGGACGAGGAGCAGAAAACGAGTCCTGTAATTCCTGAGCAAAGTGGTAATCGTTGTGCTCCGGGAGGTCCCACACCAGGATGGGCTGCTGACACGTCTCACAGACCACCATGTCCTCATCACAGGTCGGAGGCTGGACCTCCGAGCTGCTGCAGGACGAGGCCGCTGCAGACAACTCCGGAGAACAGGGGTGGCTAGATTCACTCAGCACGGCCTGTGTACCTGGGGACAGGGGCGTAGAGGGGGATTCACTACATGCTGCTTCACCTGCGGGGTCTCTCTTCTTCTCTGCCGCTCTCTGGAATAACATGTGGATGGTGCTGGGTGTCCGGCTCCCCACATCTCGCAGCTTTTTGGGGGAGATGATTCTGCTGGGGGACAGCTGTGAGGTCTGAGGCTTCTGGGTCCCGGGTGCCTCCTTGCTCAGTAAACTTGCAATGTCTCCTCCAGAAGCTGCTGTCTCAGAGAACTTGCTTGCAGAAAGCTGGAGCAGAGTGAGGGGAGGAGACCTGGAAACAGTCAGCAGAGAAGAGCCGTCAGTGGTCACTCCGCTCTGTCCTCACGTCTACATATCATCTGCTGGACATAGATGACCACCCCCGAGAAGTGGACAGGAGCGGTCAGCGCCCCTCCCATTATCAGTACCTAAATGCATGACCCCCCCCCCCCCATAGAGGTGAGAAGTGGACACGAGCGGTCAGCGCCCCTCCCATTATCAGTACCTAAATGCATGACCCCCCCATAGAGGTGAACACGAGCAGTCAGCGCCCCTCCCATTATCAGTACCTACCATGGATGACCCCCCAGAGGTGAGAAGTGGACACGAGCGGTCAGCGCCCCTCCCATTATCAGTACCTACCATGCATGACCCCCCCCCATAGAGGTGAGAAGTGGACAGGAGCGGTCAGCGCCCCTCCCATTATCAGTACCTAAATGCATGACCCCCCCCCCCCCCCAAAGAGGTGAGAGGTAGACACGAGCAGTCAGCGCCCCTCCTATTATCAGTACCTACCATGGATGACCCCCCCCCCCCCCCCCATAGAGGTGAGAAGTGGACAGGAGCGGTCAGCGCCCCTCCCATTATCAGTACCTACCATGCATGACCCCCCCCCCCCCCATAGAGGTGAGAAGTGGACAGGAGCGGTCAGCGCCCCTCCCATTATCAGTACCTACCATGCATGACCCCCCCCCATAGAGGTGAGAAGTGGACAGGAGCGGTCAGCGCCCCTCCCATTATCAGTACCTACCATGCATGACCCCCCCCCCCCCCCCATAGAGGTGAGAAGTGGACAGGAGCGGTCAGCGCCCCTCCCATTATCAGTACCTACCATGCATGCCCCCCCCCCCCCCCATAGAGGTGAGAAGTGGACAGGAGCGGTCAGCGCCCCTCCCATTATCAGTACCTACCATGCATGACCCCCCCCCCATAGAGGTGAGAAGTGGACAGGAGCGGTCAGCGCCCCTCCCATTATCAGTACCTACCATGGATGACCCCCCCCAACAGAGGTGAGAAGTGGACACGAGCGGTCAGTGCTCCCCCATTATCAGTACCTACCATGCATGACCCCCCCCCCATAGAGGTGAGAAGTGGACACGAGCGGTCAGTGCTCCCCCATTATCAGTACCTACCATGGATGACCCCCCTCCCCCTATAGAGGTGAGAAGTGGACACGAGCGGTCAGCGCCTCCCCATTATCAGTACCTACCAAGCAGCCTGTTGGGCCCCCGCTTTATTGAAGCTTTTCAGGAGGATAAAGGCGTCGCTGCTGATCTTCTGGGCGTCATAGCGGCTGAGGGCACAGACCCGGGACAGGCCGCTAGGGTCACCCTGGCGATGAAACCCTACGGTCAGCTGTTTGGCCACTCTGTGATTCTGAGGAGGAGAGAAGATATGAAGGACTGGACGTGTGCCACATGAGCGGGATGATGGAGTGGTCAGGATCAGCGGTGCTCACCATCTCTCGATCCTTCTTGAGCCGCTCTTCTAACTCCAGACACAACTGCAGAAGCCAGAACTGCACCTGCGGAGAGAAGAGGCAAAATGACACACTGAACTCAGACGTGGACCCCGAAGCCCACAGGCGCCAGGACACGGAGAACCCCGAAGCCCACAGGCGCCAGGACACGGAGAACCCCGAAGCCCACAGGCGCCAGGACACGGAGAACCCCGAAGCCCACAGGCGCCAGGACACGGAGAACCCCGAAGCCCACAGGCGCCAGGACACGGAGAACCCCGAAGCCCACAGGCGCCAGGACACGGAGAACCCCGAAGCCCACAGGCGCCAGGACACGGAGAACCCCGAAGCCCACAGGCGCCAGGACACGGAGAACCCCGAAGCCCACAGTTGCAAGGAAAGGATCTGCACTACAGTTATGTGTGACGTGTTTCGGCTCCAATCTGAGCCTTCCTCAAACATGCAAACCCAGTTAGAGCACCCGCCTGAACCCATAGGTGAGGTCACGTTACCATGGTGACAAACAATTCACAAGGTCCATAGATAGTCCTTCCGAGTCCATGTTCGTAATGTCTTGATGCCGTCCATAGTGATTACGATGCATATAATCAGCGCACAACATACACGAAATTCGGGATATTTGTCTTGTGGGTGAAATTTCAGGATGAACCTAAAATGCCCTCTAACCTTTACAGGGGAACGTAATGTGACCGTCTCAACTTCTGAATGCACATGTCCCAACTGTTCAGTGTTTCAGGACTTTTTGCACAACTTGCTGTTCTCCAACAAGAAGCTTAACGGCAAAATTCACACCAGGTGTTTGATCCATGAATCGCCCAATAAATTTCCTGGTTCAATTAGAATTGGTATTTAAACAGTCCTCCTCATCATGCTGCTCACATTCTGACATAATGAGACCAAGACGACACCTAACAATTGATGAACAGTACCTCGCCATTGCGAGGCTTTCAAGCAGGATGTTCTCAGACGGAAGTGGCCCCTGAGCTTAGAGCGTCAGTGTCATCAACAGGTTGTATCAGAGATACAGAGACACTGGAAGAGTCACAGAAAGGCAGAGAAGTGGACGTCCTTTGGCCGCATCCCACGCCGATGACCGCTTCATTGTGAACAATGCCCTGCAGAACTGCATGATGAATGCCACACAAGTGTCACGTCAGACCATTGGAAACCATTGACATCAGCGTGGTCTGTTTGCTAGTCGAGCTGCAGGGTACCTGACCACACCACCCGGCACAGGCATCATCATCTTGTATGAGCCAGGGAGCATCTACACTGACGAGGGACCAGTGGCCTCAGTGCTGCTCACTGATGTAAGTCGATTCACGCAGAGCAGAGATGATGGCCGCCAACCATGTTGGAGACGTCAAGAAGAGCACTCTGCATCAGCCACTGTGGTCACCAGACGGGCCTTTGGTGGTGGTGTCAGTGTGTCTAGTCAGTACAGAAGTGCCCTACACTGTGTGACTGGTCCAGTGACAGCCCAGCCTACCTGAAGAACATCATTACTCCAGTCATTGTGCCTCTGCAGGAACAACACCGGCCTAATGTCATCTTCATGGAGGACAATGCTCCAGCTCATCGAGGTCCATCATTAGGGAATGGCTGCTGTAAAACTGGGGGACCTCACATGGAGTGGCCTGCACTTTCTTCACACATGAATCCCACTGAAAACCTCTGGGATCTGTACCTCAATGACCTGAGGGCCGTCCTTCAGGAAGAGTGGGATGCCATGCCTCAGAGGACAATAAGACAACTTGTGAACAGCAGGAGACGTCGTTGTCAGGCTGGAATTGATGCTGAAGGCCACAGGACAAGTTCCTGAGACACGGACATTTAGTGGCGGTATACCCAACACTGGGGTCGGCTCTGAGATGAGGAAATCACCATCGCTGCTTCTACTTAATGCCGACTTCCATCATATGTTATCACTGGAGCCTGAACTTTTATGTTTTCCATAAATTTCACCCGAAAGCCAAATATCCCTAATCGTGTTGAGAGAACCAAGGTGTGCAAACCGGTTACATCCATCCGCAGGCCACACAGGAACTTTCCTTACCTTCCCTAATTTTTCCAAATCAGAAAGGGGAAGGACCCAGTCCTTCAGGAGATCATGTTGTACCAGGGCAACATTTCCCAAACAGCAAGGAAGGGAAGGACCGAAAAAAGATGCCGGGTGTGTTACAAAAAGGACCCCACTTATCACTGTGAATCCCACCCTGTGCAGGAAGGACTGTACCCGAGTCCACCGCTCACCCACCCATTATTTCATCCTTTATGCTCCATGTGATGTCACCCCTTATATCTCTGAGATACCCCACACACCTTACATGTCCTCCTACCTCTACATACTCATTTCTGTCAGACACCCGTTTGCCCAAAATTGCGAATAAATCCATATTTTGCAGTCTGCCTGCTGTGCGCCCATACAGCGGGCTACCGGCACATATGGGGTGTTGCCATAATAGGGAGAAAGCGGGTAACACATACTGGGTGCATTTTCTCCTGTTAGCCCTTGTGAAAGTGAAAAATTCGGACCTAAAGTGACTTTTTAATGAAAAAAATGCAACCATTTTCACAGCCAAGTTTTTATAAATTCAGTGAAACTCTTGTGGGGTCAAAGCACTCACTACACCTCTCGCTAAATTCTTTTAGGGCTTTAGTTTCTATAATGGGGTCACTTTTTTGGGGTTTCACTGCAGGGATATCTAAGGGTCTTGTCAAATGCAACATGGGACCTTAAAACCATTCAAGCAAAATCTGATCTCCAAAAACCATAGGGCGCTCCTTCCCTTCTCAGCCCTGCAGTGCACCCATACACGAGTACAACAATATATAGATTTACAAATGATCCGTAAGACCAATAACGCCTTTTTTGTTTCATGCGCCAATTATTAAAACGTAACATTTATTAGATCCATTGTTAAAATATAATAAACAAAATAAAGATGTTATAAAATATCAGCTGTCACATGGTCGCTTTGTATTTCGCTCTCCAGTATAGGGCTGGTCCACGGTCACTGGCTTGGGGGCAATGAGACGGTGCTGCGTGCTACTTCACCGCTCACTGTCCTTTAGACCATTCGCTATATAATTGTCTAGACCCCAAGTGCTACTTTATTCCCTGTGCTAAAAACCTCACATGTTTCACCAGTCAAACTGGCGTCTTCCGGGGAACTGGGCAGAGGACGGCTCTATAAAGCCTCTGCTGATGACATCACCGATGTCTCTAACGTATCGCTAGTTTCCATATTCCCATGTGGGCGTTAATCCTGAGTTAAGGGTTTTTGGAAACTGTAAAAGTAGGAGGATACATTCTGAGGTTTGTTTTGCTGTTAACTCTTTGTTTTTCTGGAAAAAAATTAAGAAATTGAAAAATCAGCAACAAAAAAAAAAAAGTTACATTTTACCGCCATTTTGCATTAGTTCCTATAAAACACCTTGAATAACTTGAGGGGTGTAGTTTCTACTTTACTTTTGGGTGATTTCTACTATGTCAGCCCCACAAAGTGACTTCAGAACTGAATTGGTCCTTAAAAAAAAAAAAAAAAAAAGTTTGCTTCTAAAATTCGAAGCCACTTATGTCCTAAAAAAATATAAGATGACATTTACAAAAAGATGGCGACATAAAGTAGACGTATGGGGAATATAAAGTAATAACTATTTTATGACGTATCACTACCTGCCTTAAAAGCAGAGAAATTCAAATTTAGAAAATTACGAATTTTTCTGAATTTTTGGTAAACATTCGATTTTTTTTTTATACATAAGTGAAATATATCGACTGAAATTTACCACTGTCCTGAAGTACAATGTGTCACGAGAAAATAGTCTCAGAATGGCCTGGATAAGTAAAAGCATTCCGATGTTTTTACCACATAAAGTGACTGATTTACAAAAAATGGCCGGGCAGGAGGGCGGCTGTGTCCCGGGAGGCAAACTCTCCAACCTTGGGGCCTAAATCGCGAGGACGAGCCACAAAGCTTATGGTATTCTTTGTATACTTCTATATATGCATCGTAAGCACTATGGACGGCACCAAGACATCACCAACGTGGACTCTGGAGGACTATCTATGGACTTTATGTGAATTGTCACCATGGTAACGTGACCTGGGGCCCAGATTGGGGCCAAAATGTGTCACACAACTATATTGTGGCAGATAAAATGCAGCAGAGGGGGACAGCAGGACAGGGCGACCCCGGGGAACCCAGGCGGCAGGACAGGGCGACCCCGGGAAACCCAGGCGGCAGGACAGGGCGACCCCGGGGAACCCAGGCGGCAGGACAGGGCGACCCCGGGGAACCCAGGCGGCAGGACAGGGCGACCCCGGGGAACCCAGGCGGCAGGACAGGGCGACCCCGGGGAACCCAGGCGGCAAGACAGGGCGACCCCGGGGAACCCAGGCGGCAGGACAGGGCGACCCCGGGGAACCCAGGCGGCAGGACAGGGCGACCCCGGGGAACCCAGGCGGCAGGACAGGGCGACCCCGGGGAACCCAGGCGGCAGGACAGGGCGACCCCGGGGAACCCAGGCGGCAGGACAGGGCGACCCCGGGAAACCCAGGCGGCAGGACAGGGCGACCCCGGGAAACCCAGGCGGCAGGACAGGGCGACCCCGGGAAACCCAGGCGGCAGGACAGGGCGACCCCGGGGAACCCAGGCGGCAGGACAGGGCGACCCCGGGGAACCCAGGCGGCAAGACAGGGCGACCCCGGGGAACCCAGGCGGCAGGACAGGGCGACCCCGGGGAACCCAGGCGGCAGGACAGGGCGACCCCGGGGAACCCAGGCGGCAGGACAGGGCGACCCCGGGGAACCCAGGCGGCAGGACAGGGCGACCCCGGGGAACCCAGGCGGCAGGACAGGGCAACCCCGAGGAACCCAGGCGGCAGGAAAGGGCAACCCCGAGGAACCCAGGCGGCAGGACAGGGCAACCCCGAGGAACCCAGGCGGCAGGACAGGGCAACCCCGAGGAACCCAGGCGGCAGGACAGGGCAACCCCGAGGAACCCAGGCGGCAGGACAGGGCGACCCCGAGGAACCCAGGCGGCAGGACAGGGCGACCCCGAGGAACCCAGGCGGCAGGACAGGGCAACACTGAGGACATTAGCTTTACATTCACCCTTTAATGAGCCGCACCTGATCCTGAGTGCACAGAGACGTCTTCCTAGGGAAGGTCTTACTGCAGCCGATGGATTTGGGTAACTGTCTGGGCTTCACAGGTTCGTCTTCAATGCCGCGGCACAGGAGGTAAAGCCATGAGCTGCAGAGCACAAGGTGGTCAGGTAGTGCTGAGGGAAATACCATCACAACATGGCGGACGGTTCAGACAATTCTCTAAAGGCGAGAAGCGGTTCCATGCAGCAGTCACCTGCCCGGGGACACTGCAGTGACCAGCAAGGCTCAGGACAGAGCTGCGCCCCGTTTTTATTACTGATCAGCCCCCGACTCACCCTGTCTTATCTCCAAAGTGGCTCTGAAGAGCGGATTCACTGAACGCCATCAGCTGCCCCATGTACTCCACCCCCAGGAGCTCCTTAATAGAGTCGCCAAGTTTACCTCCAAGATGGCGTCTGGTGAGAGAAGAGCGTTACAGCCGGAGAACATGAAAAATAGTCTTGTCAGTCCCACCTACGGCAACCGCCAGTGCTTGCTTTAAAGGCTATGTACACCTTTGGGGGCATTTTTATTATTATTAAATTGTTCTCATTTTGAGCTAAAAATCACTTTTTACATTGGTCTTTATTACAAATATGGAGCCCTTTTCTCTGTACAGATCTGAGATTCTCCAGTAGCAGGATCTGAATTTTCTCTCTGCTCAGTCAGACAGGGAGCTAACGGCTCCTTATCTCTGCCCTTATAAACACTCATTATAACTCAGTCCTTATCTTACTGATAAGAATGTGGCTTAAATAAGTGTTTATGACCCTTTGTGACAGAACACCTCAATAATTTTAATAAAGGCCGATTGAAAAAAAGATTTTTGGCCCAAAATTAGTAAAATGCAGTCCAAAAAAATAAATTACCTCTGAAGGTGTACATAGCCTTTACGTTGTGTATTTTCAGGTTACTGTCCCTTAAAACCACCATTACCACTGCAGGACTCACATTTTCCCGATGGGTAGCTGGCTGAACAGTCCGGGGACGCCGCTCTGGGACAGGACGGTTTGGCGGTTGGGTTTATTCAGTCCACACGTCAGCTTTGCCAGAACCTATGGCAGAGAATAGCGATAACGGGGAGGAGATCACTGGGAATCGGCGCAGGACGCGCAGTAAGTCATCGCCCGGATCGCTGTGGGCTGTGTCTGCAGTGATCCAGATGGTTCTGGTGCCGACTGTGCACACGAGCCTTACATCCAATCAGAACCCACCTTGTTGTGCGAGATCCCGGCCGAGCACTGGAACGTGGTCTCTGCCTCCACGGCCGCTCTCATCTCCTCCACAATGATGGCGCCCACCGTCAGCTGCAGCTCCGGGCTCTGAGGGTCTCCCGTGTCCAGGGAATTTAGCCACTGCTCCACCCCAAGGCGCCGCTGATCCTCTGAGACACAAAATCGGTGGACCCCATCAACCGCCATCTAATGGCTTCAGCTCACAAGGCGCCCCCCTATATGGGGTGAAGCCCAATTATACTGTCAGCGTCCAGCATTATTTCTAGATTATAAAGAAAAACATACAGACCCCCAACAGGCGTCTTCAGGGGCCACAGCTCTACTGAAAATTTACTACAGGGAGTGCAGAATTATTAGGCAAGTTGTATTTTTGAGGATTAATTTTATTATTGAACAACAACCATGTTCTCAATGAACCCAAAAAACTCATTAATATCAAAGCTGAATATTTTTGGAAGTAGTTTTTAGTTTGTTTTTAGTTTTAGCTATTTTAGGGGGATATCTGTGTGTGCAGGTGACTATTACTGTGCATAATTATTAGGTAACTTAACAAAAAACTAATATATACCCATTTCAATTATTTATTTTTACCAGTGAAACCAATATTACATCTCAACATTCACAAATATACATTTCTGACATTCAAAAATAAAACAAAAACAAATCCGTGACCAATATAGCCACCTTTCTTTGCAAGGACACTCAAAAGCCTGCCATCCATGGATTCTGTCAGTGTTTTGATCTGTTCACCATCAACATTGCGTGCAGCAGCAACCACAGCCTCCCAGACACTGTTCAGAGAGGTGTACTGTTTTCCCTCCTTGTAAATCTCACATTTGATGATGGACCACAGGTTCTCAATGGGGTTCAGATCAGGTGAACAAGGAGGCCATGTCATTAGATTTTCTTCTTTTATACCCTTTCTTGCCAGCCACGCTGTGGAGTACTTGGACGCGTGTGATGGAGCATTGTCCTGCATGAAAATCATGTTTTTCTTGAAGGATGCAGACTTCTTCCTGTACCACTGCTTGAAGAAGGTGTCTTCCAGAAACTGGCAGTAGGACTGGGAGTTGAGCTTGACTCCATCCTCAACCCGAAAAGGCCCCACAAGCTCATCTTTGATGATACCAGCCCAAACCAGTACTCCGCCTCCACCTTGCTGGCGTCTGAGTCGGACTGGAGCTCTCTGCCCTTTACCAATCCAGCCACGGGCCCATCCATCTGGCCCATCAAGACTCACTCTCATTTCATCAGTCCATAAAACCTTAGAAAAATCAGTCTTGAGATATTTCTTGGCCCAGTCTTGACGTTTCAGCTTGTGTGTCTTGTTTAGTGGTGGTCGTCTTTCAGCCTTTCTTACCTTGGCCATGTCTCTGAGTATTGCACACCTTGTGCTTTTGGGCACTCCAGTGATGTTGCAGCTCTGAAATATGGCCAAACTGGTGGCAAGTGGCATCTTGGCAGCTGCACGCTTGACTTTTCTCACTTCATGGGCAGTTATTTTGCGCCTTGGTTTTTCCACGCGCTTCTTGCGACCCTGTTGACTATTTTGAATGAAACGCTTGATTGTTCGATGATCACGCTTCAGAAGCTTTGCAATTTTAAGAGTGCTGCATCCCTCTGCAAGATATCTCACTATTTTTGACTTTTCTGAGCCTGTCAAGTCCTTCTTTTGACCCATTTTGCCAAAGGAAAGGAAGTTGCCTAATAATTATGCACACCTAATATAGGGTGTTGATGTCATTAGACCACACCCCTTCTCATTACAGAGATGCACATCACCTTATATGCTTAATTGGTAGTAGGCTTTCGAGCCTATACAGCTTGGAGTAAGACAACATGCATAAAGAGGATGATGTGGGCAAAATACTCATTTGCCTAATAATTCTGCACACAGTGTATATGTTTCATGTACTCTAAATAAGGCCATGCAAGATGACTATTCAGGAAACAATAAGGAGAGGGAGGGGCTAGCAGAGGAAGGGGAGGAGCAGAAAAAAAAAAAATTCACGCTAAACTCCAAAAACGGACGGACAAATTTACTGGCACCCTCAGCTTAATATTTGGTTGCACACCCTTTGGAAGAAATAAGTGACATCAATCACCTCCTATAACAACTGTCCACGAGCTTCTTTCACCTCTCACCTGGTAGTGTGGAGCACTCTTTTGTAGACTGCTCCAGGTCTCTCACATTTGAAGGTCACCTTCTCCACAGTGTTCAATGGGATTTAGATCCGAACTCATTGCTGGCCACTAAAGAACTCTCCAGCACTTTGTTCCCATCCATTCCTGAGGGCTTCTTGTAGTGTGTTTGGGGTCATTGTCCTGCTGGAAGACCCATGACCTAGAATGCAAACCCAGCTTTCTGACGCTGGGCCCTACATTGTGACCCAAAAACCTTTGGTGATTTATCAGATTCCATGATGCTTTGCACACAGTCAAGGCACCCAGTGCAAGAGGCAGCGAAACAACCCCAAAGCATCTTTGAACCTCCACCATATTTGACTGTACTGCGTTCTTTTCTTTGTAGGCCTCATTCTGTTTTCTGTAAACAGTAGACTGATGTGCTTTACCAAAAAGCTCCACCTTGGTCTCATCTGTCCACAAGACGTTTTCCCATATGGGCTCACTCACGCACATTTTGGCAAACTGCAGCTGAGTTTCTTTATGTCTCTGTGTCAGCAGTGGGCCCTACTCGGTCTCCTGCCATAGCGTTTCATTTCAGTCAAATGTCGAGGGGTAGTTTGCGCTGACACTTATGCTCCCCGAGTCTGCAGGACAGCTTGAAGTTCTTTGGAACTTGATTTGGGCTCCTTATCCATCATTCGGACTATCCTGCGTTACAACCTTTCAACAATTTTTCTCTTCCATCCACGTCCAGGGAGATTAGCTACAGTGCCATGGGTTGTAAACGTCTGGATTATGTTGTGCACTGTGGACAAAGGAACATCAATATCTCTGGAGATGGACGTGTAACTTTATATTTTTGATTTGTCCCACAGTTTTGGCCCTTGTGTCCTCAGACCCTTTCTCTTCTCTATGCTGATATATTCCACAGTTTTGGTCCTCACGTCCTCAGACCATTCTCTTCTCCACTTTCTGTTCTCCAGGCTGATATATTCCACAGTTCTGGTCCTCACGTCCTCAGACCGGTCTCTTCTCTCTGTTCTCCAGGCTGATATATTCCACAGTTTTGGTCCTCACGTCCTCAGACCGTCCTCCTCTCTCTGTTCTCCAGGCTGATATATTCCACAGTTTTGGTCCTCACGTCCTCAGACCGGTCTCCTCTCTCTGTTCTCCAGGCTGATATATTCCACAGTTTTGGTCCTCACGTCCTCAGACCGGTCTCTTCTCTCTGTTCTCCAGGCTGATATATTCCACAGTTTTGGTCCTCACGTCCTCTTCTCTCTGTTCTCCAGGCTGATATATTCCACAGTTTTGGTCCTCACGTCCTCAGACCGGTCTCTTCTCTCTGTTCTCCAGGCTGATATATTCCACAGTTTTGGTCCTCACGTCCTCAGACCGGTCTCTTCTCTCTGTTCTCCAGGCTGATATATTCCACAGTTTTGGTCCTCACGTCCTCAGACCGGTCTCTTCTCTCTGTTCTCCAGGCTGATATATTCCACAGTTTTGGTCCTCACGTCCTCAGACCGGTCTCTTCTCTCTGTTCTCCAGGCTGATATATTCCACAGTTTTGGTCCTCACGTCTTCAGACCGTTCTCCAGGCTGATATTTTCCACAGTTTTTCCTGCAGTGGATGGAGCTGGCCGGCTGCAGAGGCCTGCTCCATACATCACCTCACACAATGACCTACAGGTACGTCATAATGCGCTTAGGGATTAAAAAGGTGTCAACAATATTGCCTGGCCCATTTTTGGAGTTTTATGTGAAATTATGTAAAATTTGCCTTTTTTTCTCATTTTTTTTGTGTTGTTCCAATAAACATGTGTAATTGCAATAATTTTCTAAGAGAAATAATTTTATGAAAAATTTCAGGGGTGCCAACACTTGTGGCCACGACTATGTCAAAAGACACCGATTACATCCAGAGGGAGCATAGGTTTAATCAGGAGGAGACAGTAAGCATGAAGGCTTCATACTGCACCAGGTCTTGGGACTGGCCATTTTCTAGGTACATCCCTGCATACTCAGTACATCTATATACTGGGACACGGTGACATCACCTCCTTCAGGTCTGGATCGGCTGGCTGCTCGGCCCATACCGCAGACCAGGACTGGGGGATCCGATCACCTCGGCTCCATTGTATATTGGAGGCATCCTTGAAAGCTATCATACAGACTGGTTCTAGGACCCCTCAGTATCATCCCACTGACTCCCGGTGGCGACACCTCGGCCGGATTTCTGTGGACATCTGTCTGGACACGCCCACGGGGAGCCAACCTGAGAATTTCTTTATTGTGGCTTTTAGAAGAGAAGCTCAGGGTAATGTGAATGGGCACCAACACAAACCATCACAGGGCTCCAGATGGCGACTTAGAATTACAAAACCGGCGACAAGACTTTGTAGTCTTGTCGCCATTTGCACCGCCCTAGACCTTCCGCTGCTCTTTCATCAAACATTGCGCGTCACACATCGAATCTCCATCGCCAGCCCGGCCAGAAAAGCTACAAACCTCCTCCTCCAATCAGGTGTCCGGTCACATGCAGGTGAAGACTTTGGATTCTGTTCACTGATTGGCTAATCTGGCACTCCGGCATTGTGATAGAGACCCCATGGGGGAGAGTGTGCCTAGTAGAGGGGCTCCTGCCAGTCACTGACCGCCTGGCACTGACCCCCCTCCCACTTGTGCCGTTCCTTTCACCGTAGTTGTGCCCCAGGTCATTGAAGGACTGGGGAAGATATCTTCATGTATGGACTGCTAGGTGTCTGGGAACCCCTCCAATAATTAAAGTAGGGGTGCACCGAAATTAAAATTCTGGTCCGAAACCGAAAATTCAGGATGCCCTTGACCGAAACTGCCTTTTTGCCCAAATACTTTTAAAATACTTTTTTTTTTAATGATTGGCGCTGTTATGGAGAGGGGGATCTGTGGGTGGCGCTGTTATGGAGAGGGGGATCTGTGGGTGGCGCTGTTATGGAGAGGGGGATCTGTGGGTGGCGCTGTTATGGAGAGGGGGATCTGTGGGTGGCGCTGTTATGGAGGGGGGGATCTGTGGGTGGCTCTGTTATGGAGGGGGGGATCTGTGGGTGGCGCTGTTATGGAGGGGGGGATCTGTGGGTGGCTCTGTTATGGAGAGGGGGATCTGTGGGTGGCGCTGTTATGGAGAGGGGGATCTGTGGGTGGCGCTGTTATGGAGAGGGGGATCTGTGGGTGGCGCTGTTATGGAGAGGGGGATCTGTGGGTGGCGCTGTTATGGAGAGGGGGATCTGTGGGTGGCGCTGTTATGGAGAGGGGGATCTGTGGGTGGCGCTGTTATGGAGAGGGGGATCTGTGGGTGGCGCTGTTATGGAGAGGGGGATCTGTGGGTGGGCTGTTATGGAGAGGGGGATCTGTGGGTGGCGCTGTTATGGAGAGGGGGATCTGTGGGTGGCGCTGTTATGGAGAGGGGGATCTGTGGGTGGGCTGTTATGGAGAGGGGGATCTGTGGGTGGCGCTGTTATGGAGAGGGGGATCTGTGGGTGGCGCTGTTATAGAGAGGGGATCTGTGGGTGGCGCTGTTATAGAGAGGGGATCTGTGGGTGGCGCTGTTATGGAGAGGGGGATCTGTGGGTGGCGCTGTTATGGAGAGGGGGATCTGTGGGTGGCGCTGTTATGGAGAGGGGGATCTGTGGGTGGCGCTGTTATGGAGAGGGGGATCTGTGGGTGGCGCTGTTATGGAGAGGGGGATCTGTGGGTGGCGCTGTTATGGAGAGGGGGATCTGTGGGTGGCTCTGTTATGGAGAGGGGGATCTGTGGGTGGCGCTGTTATGGAGAGGTGGATCTGTGGGTGGCGCTGTTATGGAGAGGGGGATCTGTGGGTGGCTCTGTTATGGAGAGGGGGATCTGTGGGTGGCGCTGTTATGGAGAGGGGATCTGTGGGTGGCGCTGTTATGGAGAGGGGGATCTGTGGGTGGCGCTGTTATGGAGGGGGGGGGATATGTGCACTGTTATGGGCATAACAGTGCACAGATCCCTTTCCTCATAGCAGTGCACAGATCCCCCCTCCCCATAGCAGTGCACAGATCCCCCCTCCCCATAGCAGTGCACAGATCCCCCCTCCCCATAGCAGTGCACAGATCCCCCCTCCCCATAGCAGTGCACAGATCCCCCCTCCCCATAACAGTGCACAGATCCCCCCTCCCCATAGCAGTGCCATAGACTGATCCCCCTACCCATAACAGCCCCGGCCCTGCTGCTCACAGCAGACTAATCACTCACTGCATCTTTATTTTACCTTACAATCGTGACGCTCCAGTAACAACTCTGCAGGCAGAGCGGAGGGCGGCGTAACGTCACTTACTCACGTGATGCATTGCTCCGCCCACTTTATGAATGAAGGAGGCGGAGCAGGCGCGTCACGTGAGTAAGTGACGTTACGCCGCCCTCCGCTCTGCCTGCAGAGTTCTTACTGGAGCGTCACGATTGTAAGGTAAAATAAAGATGCAGTAAACCGCCCGCCCGGAGATGGTGAGTGACAAATCCCACACCCCATATTTTCGGCCGATATTGTCGGCCGAAATGGATTAGGTACATTTTCGGCCGATATTTTCGGCTGCCGGAATTTCGGTGCACCCCTAAATTAAAGAGTGGCACCATACCCTACGGCGCTCCCTGAAATAAATGCATAGAGAATAAATGTAGCGCCAAGGCGCACGCTCCACCAGCCTCTCCATTCATTTCGGGGTATGGGGCAGTCCCAGTGGTCAGAAATATAAAGCTATCCTGTGGATTATCAGATTACCAGAATACCCTTTTAAAGGGGTAGGCCCATCTCTCACTTTGGTGGCATAGGATAGGTACGGCCCCCAAAGTGAACGAGGGCGCCCCATGTATGCATGCCCACCCTGTATTGACTTTTAAAGAAGTGCCGAAACTTCCATAGAGGTGAATGAAATGAAGAGGTGATCGCGCCTGCGTAGTTCACGGTCCATTCACTTCTATGGAAGTTCTGGAAATAGCCGAGAGCGCCTGCCGCACATGCGTGGTGCTCTCCTCTTAATTTTGGGGTCCCTGTTCTAGAGATAGGTGGGAAACGGAGTGGGCTGTAGCTTAGAAAACCCCAGGCTCCTAAGCACCCCAGCTATATTATATGGATTTTAAATTTGGCGACTAAAAATTTCATTTGGCGACTAAATTGTTCAGGTTCGGAGCCAATGGCTCCTTGAGATTTTTTTAGTCTGGAGCCCTGGAACTGACAAGTGCTCGGCGCCTCCCAAAGACCTCGTCAGTACAACGACCCCAGGAGGAAAGATTGAAATCCCCCACCAGACAAAAACCATCAGAGTAATGTGACCGCTGACCGTGCCCATGGCGGTGCCAATAATTTACCATGAAACACAAAATACCTGTAAAAAAAACTAACAAACTGCAATAACAGAAGTAGAGAGAACAGAGCGATGTGTGCGTTACACGGTCCTAGTCTGCACAGGCGTCTAAAGCCGTCATACAAGAACTGGACACCGGATAACAGAGCGTTCTCTAACAACTTCATGGACCCTAGCGACCGTGTCCACGCTCTAGAGCTGCACTCACTATTCTGCTGGTGCAGTCACTGTGTACATACATTACTTATCCTGTACTGATCCTGAGTTACATCCTGTATTATACTCCAGAGCTGCACTCACTATTCTGCTGGTGCAGTCACTGTGTACATACATTACTTATCCTGTACTGATCCTGAGTTACATCCTGTATTATACTCCAGAGCTGCACTCACTATTCTGCTGGTGCAGTCACTGTGTACATACATTACTTATCCTGTACTGATCCTGAGTTACATCCTGTATTATACTCCAGAGCTGCACTCACTATTCTGCTGGTGCAGTCACTGTGTACATACATTACTTATCCTGTACTGATCCTGAGTTACATCCTGTATTATACTCCAGAGCTGCACTCACTATTCTGCTGGTGCAGTCACTGTGTACATACATTACTTATCCTGTACTGATCCTGAGTTACATCCTGTATTATACTCCAGAGCTGCACTCACTATTCTGCTGGTGCAGTCACTGTGTACATACATTACTTATCCTGTACTGATCCTGAGTTACATCCTGTATTATACTCCAGAGCTGCACTCACTATTCTTCTGGTGCAGTCACTGCGCACATACATTACTTATCCTGTGTTACATCCTGTATTATACTCCAGAGCTGCACTCACTATTCTGCTGGCGCAGTCACTGTGTACATACATTACTTATCCTGTACTGATCCTGAGTTACATCCTGTATTATACTCCAGAGCTGCACTCACTATTCTGCTGGTGCAGTCACTGTGTACATACATTACTTATCCCGTACTGATCCTGAGTTACATCCTGTATTATACTCCAGAGCTGCACTCACTATTCTGCTGGCGCAGTCACTGTGTACATACATTACTTATCCTGTACTGATCCTGAGTTACATCCTGTATTATACTCCAGAGCTGCACTCACTATACTGCTGGTGCAGTCACTGTGTACATACATTACTTATCCTGTACTGATCCTGAGTTACATCCTGTATTATACTCCAGAGCTGCACTCACTATTCTGCTGGTGCAGTCACTGTGTACATACATTACTTATCCTGTACTGATCCTGAGTTACATCCTGTATTATACTCCAGAGCTGCACTCACTATTCTGCTGGTGCAGTCACTGTGTACATACATTACTTATCCTGTACTGATCCTGAGTTACATCCTGTATTATACTCCAGAGCTGCACTCACTATTCTGCTGGTGCAGTCACTGTGCACATACATTACTTATCCTGTACTGATCCTGAGTTACATCCTGTATTATACTCCAGAGCTGCACTCACTATTCTGCTGGTGCAGTCACTGTGTACATACATTACTTATCCTGTACTGATCCTGAGTTACATCCTGTATTATACTCCAGAGCTGCGCTCACTATTCTGCTGGGTAGGAGTAGGTACCTCTGGTCAGGCTGCTCTGCTCGGTGGGGTTGAGGTGGGGGTAGCCCTGCACATGGGTGGTCTTCAGTGACCCCGGCGGTATGGGGCGGCCCGCCATCTCTTGTATCCTCCCCTGTACGGTGTCGGTCAGGTCGATATACGCCTCGTCGATGCTCGCTCTCTCCACCACAGCGAATCGGGACATGATCTCCATGACTTCCACGCTCGCCTCCCGATACCTGCCGGACACAAGGGGGGATGGAGCAGTGCGGTCACACCAGGCGGGCGGGGGAGGGGGTGTCACTCACTTTGACAGGTCGGCCTTCCCATGAGCCTCTCGGACGCGGGCGATCTGAAGCTCGGCGCACAGCTTCTTGGCGTCATTGGCGAACATGTTCCTGGTAACCCCAAAAGCTCGCGCTTCATAGCTGACAGCGATTATCCTGCGGACACAGGCGCAAATCAACAGCTGGAAACAAGCCCCGCCCCACAGCGCCAGAGGACAGCATGTGACTAGCGGACCATGCGGCGGATGGGGAGCCCGCCACAGATAGGCATCCAGGGCTCAGTATATTGTATCCGCCATGGATTATCAGACGGTACGTATATTATATCTCAGACGGTACGTATATTATGTCCGCCGAGGATTATCAGAAGGTACATATATTGTATCCGCCGTGGATTATCAGACGGTATGTATATTATATCCGCCGTGGATTATCAGAAGGTACATATATTATATCCGCCGTGGATTATCAGAAGGTACATATATTATATCCGCCGTGGATTATCAGACGGTACGTATATTATATCCGCCATGGATTATCAGACGGTACGTATATTATATCCGCCATGGATTATCAGACGGTACGTATATTATATCCGCCGTGGATTATCAGACGGTACATATATTGTATCCGCCGTGGATTATCAGAAGGTACGTATATTATATCCGCAGTGGATTATCAGACGGTACGTATATTATATCCGCCATGGATTATCAGACGGTACGTATATTATATCCGCCGTGGATTATCAGACGGTACATATATTGTATCCGCCGTGGATTATCAGACGGTACGTATATTATATCCGCAGTGGATTATCAGACGGTACGTATATTATATCCGCCGTGGATTATCAGACGGTACATATATTGTATCCGCCGTGGATTATCAGACGGTACGTATATTATATCCGCCATGGATTATCAGACGGTACGTATATTATATCCGCCGTGGATTATCAGACGGTACGTATATTATATCCGCCGTGGATTATCAGACGGTACGTATATTATATCCGCCGTGGATTATCAGACGGTACGTATATTATATCCGCCATGGATTATCAGACGGTACGTATATTATATCCGCCGTGGATTATCAGACGGTACGTATATTATATCCGCCGTGGATTATCAGACGGGACGTATATTATATCCGCCGTGGATTATCAGAATCATTGTGTTGCATTGCATGTTTTGTTTAACAGTCTGGTTCTCAGCCATAGCAACGTGCCCCTGCACTTTGGGATGTGCTGACTGACCCCCTTTTTCTATGGATTATCAGAAGGTATGTATATTATATCCGCCGTGGATTATCAGACGGTACGTATATTATATCCGCCGTGGATTATCAGAAGGTACGTATATTATATCCGCCGAGGATTATCAGACGGTACATGTATTATATCCGCCGTGGATTATCAGACGGTACGTGTATTATATCCGCCGAGGATTATCAGACGGTGTTATGGCGGTAGGCGGGGTCATGTGTTAGAGGTCATTGGTCACAAGAAGAACAGAGCGATCTAGAAAGATGAGACGTAGGACCAGGAGACGGGGGATTGTACCCTAACCCCATTATCATCCCTGTGGCTCGGGCCCCTCGCCCCCCCCCCCCCCCCGGTATAAGGTCTGAGGCTCGGGCCCCCCCGGTATAAGGTCTGAGGCTCGGGCCCCTCGCCCCCCAGTATAAGGTCTGAGGCTCGGGCCCCTCGCCCCCCCGGTATAAGGTCTGAGGCTCGGGCCCCCCCGGTATAAGGTCTGAGGCTCGGGCCCCTCGCCCCCCAGTATAAGGTCTGAGGCCCGGGCCCCTCGCCCCCCAGTATAAGGTCTGAGGCTCGGGCCCCTCGCCCCCCAGTATAAGGTCTGAGGCCCGGGCCCCTCGCCCCCCAGTATAAGGTCTGAGGCCCGGGCCCCTCGCCCCCCAGTATAAGGTCTGAGGCCCGGGCCCCTCGCCCCCCAGTATAAGGTCTGAGGCTCGGGCCCCTCGCCCCCCAGTATAAGGTCTGAGGCCCGGGCCCCTCGCCCCCCAGTATAAGGTCTGAAGCTCGGGCCCCTCGCCCCCCAGTATAAGGTCTGAGGCCCGGGCCCCTCGCCCCCCAGTATAAGGTCTGAGGCCCGGGCCCCTCGCCCCCCAGTATAAGGTCTGAGGCCCGGGCCCCTCGCCCCCCAGTATAAGGTCTGAAGCTCGGGCCCCTCGCCCCCCGGTATAAGGTCTGAGGCTCGGGCCCCTCGCCCCCCAGTATAAGGTCTGAGGCCCGGGCCCCTCGCCCCCCAGTATAAGGTCTGAGGCTCGGGCCCCTCGCCCCCCAGTATAAGGTCTGAGGCTCGGGCCCCTCGCCCCCCAGTATAAGGTCTGAGGCTCGGGCCCCTCGCCCCCCAGTATAAGGTCTGAGGCTCTGGCCCCCCAGTATAAGGTCTGAGGCCCGGGCCCCTCGCCCCCCGGTATAAGGTCTGAGGCTCGGGCCCCTCGCCCCCCGGTATAAGGTCTGAGGCTCGGGCCCCTCGCCCCCCGGTATAAGGTCTGAGGCTCGGGCCCCTCGCCCCCCAGTATAAGGTCTGAAGCTCGGGCCCCTCGCCCCCCGGTATAAGGTCTGAGGCTCGGGCCCCTCGCCCCCCGGTATAAGGTCTGAGGCTCGGGCCCCCCGGTATAAGGTCTGAGTCTCGGGCCCCTCGCCCCCCAGTTATCACGCCTGTGGCCCCTCACCCTCCTCCTCGCCACGTCTTGTACTGCGCCACCACCACCGGCTTGCTCTTCAGCTCCGGCCGCAGCCTCTGCTCCACCTGCACATAGAAGCAGTCCATGTCCACCAGGGCGACCACCCGCGGCCGAGCGGGCTCCATGGGGTGTCACCGACCGGAGACCCGAGCTGTCAGCTGACGGGGATGCTGGGGGTAGTAGTGCGGCTCTTCTCTTTCCCGCCACTCTTCTGACAGAACCAGTGACCTCAGCACAGGTGACCGCGGCTGCGCACTACAGTCCACAGGCGGGTCGGAGGAGGTCACGTGCCTCGTCAGGGTCATCCGCGCAGGCGCAGTGAGAGCGGTCGGCGCACAGTGTGAGTGCGCATGCTCTGTGCGGCTCACGCTGGTGCCCTCGCTGTGTATTGCCGGGGAGATGGCGGAGCAGGTCCGGGGTCTGTGCGAGCGCCTGGTGCAGGCGGTGACCGTCATCATGGAGCCCAGCTCGGCCCACGAGCACAGGCTGGAGGCGCTGCGGGTGAGGCCGGGCCCTGTCCGCGTGGGAGGGGTGATAATAATATACCGGGAGGGGTGATGATAATAATATACCGGGAGGGGTGATAATAATAATATACCGGGAGGGGTGATAATAATAATATACCGGGGGGGATAATAATATACCGGGGTGTCAATGGGGGGGGGGGGGGATAATATACCGGGGAGTATATGGGGGGGGTGATAATAATATACCGGGGTGTATATGGGGGGGGGGGTGATAATAATATACCGGGGTGTATATGGGGGGGGGGGGGTGATAATAATATACCGTGGTGTATATGGGGGGGGGGGGTGATAATAATATACCGGGGTGTATATGGGGGGGTGATGATAGTAATATACCGGGGTGTATATGGGGGGGGGGGGGTGATAATATACCGGGGTGTATATGGGGGGGGGGTGATAATAATATACCGGGGTGTATATGGGGGGGGGTGATAATATACCGGGGTGTATATGGGGGGGGGGGGGTGATAATAATATACCGGGGTGTATGGGGGGGGGGGGTGATAATAATATACCGGGGTGTATATGGGGGGGGGGTGATAATAATATACCGGGGTGTATATGGGGGGGGGGGGTGATAATAATATACCGGGGTGTATGGGGGGGGGGGGGTGATAATAATATACCGGGGTGTATATGGGGGGGGGGGTGATAATAATATACCGGGGTGTATGGGGGGGGGGGGTGATAATAATATACCGGGGTGTATATGGGGGGGTGATGATAATAATATACCGGGGTGTATAGGGGGGGGTGATGATAGTAATATACCGGGGTGTATATGGGGGGTGATGATAGTAATATACCGGGGTGTATGGGGGTGATGATAATAATATACCGGGGTGTATATGGGGGGGTGATGATAGTAATATACCGGGGTGTATATGGGGGGGTGATGATAGTAATATACCGGGGTGTATATGGGGGGGTGATGATAGTAATATACCGGGGTGTATGGGGGGGTGATGATAGTAATATACCGGGGTGTATATGGGGGGGTGATGATAGTAATATACCGGGGTGTATATGGGGGGGTGATGATAGTAATATACCGGGGTGTATATGGGGGGGTGATGATAGTAATATACCGGGGTGTATGGGGGGTGATGATAATAATATACCGGGGTGTATATGGGGGGGTGATGATAATAATATACCGGGGTGTATATGGGGGGGTGATGATAGTAATATACCGGGGTGTATATGGGGGGGTGATGATAGTAATATACCGGGGTGTATATGGGGGGGTGATGATAGTAATATACCGGGGTGTATGGGGGGGTGATGATAGTAATATACCGGGGTGTATATGGGGGGGTGATGATAGTAATATACCGGGGTGTATATGGGGGGGTGATGATAGTAATATACCGGGGTGTATATGGGGGGGTGATGATAGTAATATACCGGGGTGTATATGGGGGGGTGATGATAGTAATATACCGGGGTGTATATGGGGGGGTGATGATAATAATATACCGGGGTGTATATGGGGGGGTGATGATAGTAATATACCGGGGTGTATATGGGGGGGTGATGATAGTAATATACCGGGGTGTATGGGGGGGTGATGATAGTAATATACCGGGGTGTATATGGGGGGGTGATGATAATAATATACCGGGGTGTATATGGGGGGTGATGATAATAATATACCGGGGTGTATATGGGGGGGTGATGATAGTAATATACCGGGGTGTATATGGGGGGGTGATGATAATAATATACCGGGGTGTATATGGGGGGGTGATGATAATAATATACCGGGGTGTATATGGGGGGTGATGATAATAATATACCGGGGTGTATATGGGGGGGTGATGATAGTAATATACCGGGGTGTATGGGGGGGTGATGATAGTAATATACCGGGGTGTATATGGGGGGGTGATGATAGTAATATACCGGGGTGTATATGGGGGGTGATGATAGTAATATACCGGGGTGTATGGGGGGTGATGATAATAATATACCGGGGTGTATATGGGGGGGTGCGGTTATTGGGGGTCTCGTGTCCTGATCGCCCGGTGACCCGCTTCCTTCTCTCCCGCAGTTCTGTGAGGACTTCAAGGAGAAGTGCCCGGTGTGTGTGCCCTGCGGGCTGCAGCTGGCGGAGAGGTCGCACCCCCCGGTTGTCCGACACTTCGGCCTGCAGGTTCTGGAGCACGTGGTGAAGTAAGGAGGGTCTGCTGGGGAGAGCGGGGGCTCAGCCGGGCCGTTCTGAGGTTCCTCTTCTCCCTGTGGGGGCCCCTGTCCTCTGGGGGGGGGGGCGCCCACCACACTTTCTGACTACCCTGGCCCGCTCTGAAGATTTGGGGTTTCTTAGCCTCGTGTGGTATCGGAGGCAGCCCCCCCGCAGGTCGAGGGGCCCCTCCGCTCACAGTCCCCGACGACTCTTTGTAATGTTCTGTTGTGATCGATCTGATCTTTATTTACGATGACCTTCTCGCGTACACCGCGCTCTCGGGTCCCAGACTGGCGATCGTCCGGCTCCGCTATTGGGCCTGGATGCCTATAGACCCCGGGGGTCTGAGACCTGGCACGGGGGTCCCCCTCCCAGTAAGCTCCAAGCGCAGAGCTCTCCCATAACATATGCATCAGGGAGCGGACAGCCTGAGTGCGCCCGAAGGGAATGGGGCAGGAATAACGGGGGTTATCTGTGAGCCGTGGGGGGCGATCCCTCCAGTCCGCCCAGATTGTAGGACACCCCCCAGGACCGAGGCCTCCCCAGCTCTGCCGTAGTAATGATACAGGATGCGGTCCTGGGCGAGGGTCCCCGCTCGGAGTGTTGTCAGAGCCCCCCCCTCTGCAGATTCTAGGTTGCTGCCTTTTCCATACTGAGGAGCGGAGTGTGCGCTGTTATCGTGCACGCGCTGCGGACCCAGGCGGGGGTTTCCGGTGAATCCAGTGAGCGGGGGATGTGACAGTCTGCGGCGGAGGATGAAGCCACAAGCGGTGACTCTCCAGCTCTGCTCTCGAGGACTCGGCTGCAGGTGGCGGCGGAGGATGCGCTCTCCTCCTCCTCTCTCCTCCGCTCTGCGCTCGGCCGCTGTGGTTTCCTCTGCTTCATTCATCGCTGATTCCTCAAAGTCCCCCCCCCCCCCCCCCCCGCTGTGATCCGGGGAGAACGAACATCATGTGATATAATATAACACACCGGCCTCATCCAGAGTTACTGCATACTCTAGTCCAGTGATAGGCAAACTGCGGCTCTCCAGCTGTTGCAGAACTACAACTCCCAGTATGCAAAGACTGCCTACAGCTTTCAGCCTACAGCAGGGCATGGTGGGAGTTGTAGTTTTGCAACAGCTGGAGAGCCGCAGTTTGCCTATCACTGCTCTAGTCAGACCCGGAGCTGCATGCATTATACTGCTGTGATATCATGTATTATTCTCCAGTCACATCCAGAGCTGAGGCATGTATGGTAGGAGGGGGCGGGCAGGGTATGGTAGGCGGGGGCGGGCAGGGTATGGTAGGAGGAGGGGGCGGGCAGGGTATGGTAGGCGGGGGGCGGGCAGGGTATGGTAGGAGGGGGGCGGGCAGGGTATGGTAGGAGGGGGGCGGGCAGGGTATGGTAGGAGGGGGCGGGCAGGGTATGGTAGGAGGGGGGCGGGCAGGGTATGGTAGGAGGGGGGCGGGCAGGGTATGGTAGGAGGGGGGCGGGCAGGGTAGGGTAGGAGGGGGGCGGGCAGGGTATGGTAGGAGGGGGGCGGGCAGGGTATGGTAGGAGGGGGGCGGGCAGGGTATGGTAGGAGGGGGGCGGGCAGGGTATGGTAGGAGGGGGGCGGGCAGGGTATGGTAGGAGGGGGCGGGCAGGGTATGGTAGGAGGGGGGCGGGCAGGGTATGGTAGGAGGGGGGCGGGCAGGGTATGGTAGGAGGGGGGCGGGCAGGGTATGGTAGGAGGGGGGCGGGCAGGGTATGGTAGGCGGGGGCGGGCAGGGTATGGTAGGAGGAGGGGGCGGGCAGGGTATGGTAGGAGGGGGGCGGGCAGGGTATGGTAGGAGGGGGGCGGGCAGGGTATGGTAGGAGGGGGCGGGCAGGGTATGGTAGGAGGGGGGCGGGCGGGGTATGGTAGGAGGGGGGCGGGCAGGGTATGGTAGGAGGGGGGCGGGCAGGGTATGGTAGGAGGGGGGCGGGCAGGGTATGGTAGGCGGGGGCGGGCAGGGTATGGTAGGAGGAGGGGGCGGGCAGGGTATGGTAGGCGGGGGGCGGGCAGGGTATGGTAGGAGGGGGGCGGGCAGGGTATGGTAGGAGGGGGGCGGGCAGGGTATGGTAGGAGGGGGGCGGGTAGGGTATGGTAGGAGGGGGCGGGCAGGGTATGGTAGGAGGGGGGCGGGCAGGGGATGGTAGGAGGGGGGCGGGCAGGGTATGGTAGGAGGGGGGCGGGCAGGGTATGGTAGGAGGGGGCGGGCAGGGTATGGTAGGAGGGGGGCGGGCAGGGTATGGTAGGAGGGGGGCGGGCAGGGTATGGTAGGAGGGGGCGAGCAGGGTATGGTAGGAGGGGGCGGGCAGGGTATGGTAGGAGGGGGGCGGGCAGGGTATGGTAGGCGGCGGCGGGCAGGGTATGGTAGGTGGCGGCGGGCAGGGTATGGTAGGCGGGGGTGGGCAGGGTATGGTAGGTGGCGGCTGATCTGACATGTCTGGTTTGGGAACTACATTCTGGAGCGCCTCTTCCTATCTCTCTGTTGTGCTGTTCCTGTATTATTCCTACTTGTCAGCAGTCTGCAGTAAAGGTCCTGCTGGGTGTTACCAGGAGCTGGTGTGTCTGTGCTGCTAATGTCAGACTGCTGGGACACCCCCCAACTGGTAGCGCCCATCTGTACCTTTACTGCTGACAGCAATTCATTCATAAACTTCCAGTAGAAATAACAGAGGAACATCGGAACGCAGAGCGCTCCAGGATTCCTATAACGGAGGTAAGGCGGCGCTCCTACCGCGGACGTGTCTGGAGAGGGGGAGCCTCGCCCTCCGCTCAGTCTCTTCCTGCAGACTCGTCAGGGACTGTGTGAGCACACAGGACAGTGACCGCAGCATCGGGTGTGACTGGAGTAGAAGACATGATGTAGCTGCAGGATTGTGACCGCAGCTCCGGATGTGACTGGAGTATAAGACGCGATGTAGCTGCGGGCTTGTTACTGCAGCTCTGGCTGTGACTAGAGTAGGCGAGGGCCTCACTCATGTCTGTCTGATCTTCCAGGTTCCGGTGGAATGACATGGAGCGGGAGGAGAAGGTGATCCTGAAGGACAGTGTGATGGGACTGATGGCCGCTGTAAGTCACTTCCGGGCCCCTGACTGGACATAACAGGACCCCAGGGGCCGCTGCGCTCTAGACATGGCGCTTCATGCGCTCTCTGATGGACGGCGGGCATTGATTGTTCCCCTGCACAGGTTCTGGTGGGGGGGACACCCGCTCTCCATGTACGTGTCTCCTGCTGGCGGTGGTCTCTGTACAGTGTGGACCCCCCCTGTATATAGCGGTCAGTGTGCGTGTCTCCTGCTGGCGGTGGTCTCTGTACAGTGCGGACCCCCTGTATATAGCGGTCAGTGTGCGTGTCTCCTGCTGGCGGTGGTCTCTGTACAGTGCGGACCCCCTGTATATAGCGGTCAGTGTGCGTGTCTCCTGCTGGCGGTGGTCTCTGTACAGTGCGGACCCCCTGTATATAGCGGTCAGTGTACGTGTCTCCTGCTGGCGGTGGTCTCTGTACAGTGCGGACCCTCCTGTATATAGCGGTCAGTGTGCGTGTCTCCTGCTGGCGGTGGTCTCTGTACAGTGCGGACCCTCCTGTATATAGCGGTCAGTGTACGTGTCTCCTGCTGGCGGTGGTCTCTGTACAGTGTGGACCCCTCCTGTATATAGCGGTCAGTGTACGTGTCTCCTGCTGGCGGTGGTCTCTGTACAGTGCGGACCCCCCTGTATATAGCGGTCAGTGTACGTGTCTCCTGCTGGCGGTGGTCTCTGTACAGTGCGGACCCCCCTGTATATAGCGGTCAGTGTACGTGTCTCCTGCTGGCGGTGGTCTCTGTACAGTGCGGACCCCCCTGTATATAGCGGTCAGTGTACGTGTCTCCTGCTGGCGGTGGTCTCTGTACAGTGCGGACCCCCCTGTATATAGCGGTCAGTGTGCGTGTCTCCTGCTGGCGGTGGTCTCTGTACAGTGCGGACCCCCCTGTATATAGCGGTCAGTGTGCGTGTCTCCTGCTGGCGGTGGTCTCTGTACAGTGCGGACCCCCCCTGTATATAGCGGTCAGTGTGCGTGTCTCCTGCTGGCGGTGGTCTCTGTACAGTGCGGACCCCCCTGTATATAGCGGTCAGTGTGCGTGTCTCCTGCTGGCGGTGGTCTCTGTACAGTGCGGACCCCCCTGTATATAGCGGTCAGTGTGCGTGTCTCCTGCTGGCGGTGGTCTCTGTACAGTGCGGACCCTCCTGTATATAGCGGTCAGTGTGCGTGTCTCCTGCTGGCGGTGGTCTCTGTACAGTGCGGACCCTCCTGTATATAGCGGTCAGTGTGCGTGTCTCCTGCTGGCGGTGGTCTCTGTACAGTGCGGACCCTCCTGTACATAGCGGTCAGTGTGCGTGTCTCCTGCTGGCGGTGGTCTCTGTACAGTGCGGACCCTCCTGTATATAGCGGTCAGTGTGCGTGTCTCCTGCTGGCGGTGGTCTCTGTACAGTGCGGACCCCCTGTATATAGCGGTCAGTGTGCGTGTCTCCTGCTGGCGGTGGTCTCTGTACAGTGCGGACCCCCTGTATATAGCGGTCAGTGTGCGTGTCTCCTGCTGGCGGTGGTCTCTGTACAGTGCGGACCCCCTGTATATAGCGGTCAGTGTACGTGTCTCCTGCTGGCGGTGGTCTCTGTACAGTGCGGACCCTCCTGTATATAGCGGTCAGTGTACGTGTCTCCTGCTGGCGGTGGTCTCTGTACAGTGCGGACCCTCCTGTATATAGCGGTCAGTGTGCGTGTCTCCTGCTGGCGGTGGTCTCTGTACAGTGCGGACCCTCCTGTATATAGCGGTCAGTGTACGTGTCTCCTGCTGGCGGTGGTCTCTGTACAGTGTGGACCCCCTGTATATAGCGGTCAGTGTACGTGTCTCCTGCTGGCGGTGGTCTCTGTACAGTGCGGACCCCCCTGTATATAGCGGTCAGTGTACGTGTCTCCTGCTGGCGGTGGTCTCTGTACAGTGCGGACCCCCCTGTATATAGCGGTCAGTGTACGTGTCTCCTGCTGGCGGTGGTCTCTGTACAGTGCGGACCCCCCTGTATATAGCGGTCAGTGTGCGTGTCTCCTGCTGGCGGTGGTCTCTGTACAGTGCGGACCCCCCCTGTATATAGCGGTCAGTGTGCGTGTCTCCTGCTGGCGGTGGTCTCTGTACAGTGCGGACCCCCCTGTATATAGCGGTCAGTGTGCGTGTCTCCTGCTGGCGGTGGTCTCTGTACAGTGCGGACCCCCCCTGTATATAGCGGTCAGTGTGCGTGTCTCCTGCTGGCGGTGGTCTCTGTACAGTGCGGACCCCCCTGTATATAGCGGTCAGTGTGCGTGTCTCCTGCTGGCGGTGGTCTCTGTACAGTGCGGACCCCCCTGTATATAGCGGTCAGTGTGCGAGTCTCCTGCTGGCGGAGGTCTCTGTACAGTGCGGACCCCCCTGTATATAGCGGTCAGTGTGCGTGTCTCCTGCTGGCGGTGGTCTCTGTACAGTGCGGACCCCCCTGTATATAGCGGTCAGTGTGCGAGTCTCCTGCTGGCGGTGGTCTCTGTACAGTGCGGACCCTCCTGTATATAGCGGTCAGTGTATGTGTCTCCTGCTGGCGGTGGTCTCTGTACAGTGCGGACCCTCCTGTATATAGCGGTCAGTGTACGTGTCTCCTGCTGGCGGTGGTCTCTGTACAGTGTGGACCCCCTGTATATAGCGGTCAGTGTACGTGTCTCCTGCTGGCGGTGGTCTCTGTACAGTGCGGACCCTCCTGTACATAGCGGTCAGTGTACGTGTCTCCTGCTGGCGGTGGTCTCTGTACAGTGCGGACCCCCCTGTATATAGCGGTCAGTGTGCGAGTCTCCTGCTGGCGGTGGTCTCTGTACAGTGCGGACCCCCTGTACATAGCGGTCAGTGTGCGTGTCTCCTGCTGGCGGTGGTCTCTGTACAGTGCGGACCCCCCTGTATATAGCGGTCAGTGTGCGAGTCTCCTGCTGGCGGAGGTCTCTGTACAGTGTGGACCCTCCTGTATATAGCGGTCAGTGTGCGTGTCTCCTGCTGGCGGTGGTCTCTGTACAGTGCGGACCCTCCTGTATATAGCGGTCAGTGTACGTGTCTCCTGCTGGCGGTGGTCTCTGTACAGTGCGGACCCTCCTGTATATAGCGGTCAGTGTGCCTGTCTCCTGCTGGCGGTGGTCTCTGTACAGTGCGGACCCCCCTGTATATAGCGGTCAGTGTGCGTGTCTCCTGCTGGCGGTGGTCTCTGTACAGTGCGGACCCCCCTGTATATAGCGGTCAGTGTGCGAGTCTCCTGCTGGCGGTGGTCTCTGTACAGTGCGGACCCTCCTGTATATAGCGGTCAGTGTATGTGTCTCCTGCTGGCGGTGGTCTCTGTACAGTGCGGACCCCCCTGTATATAGCGGTCAGTGTGCGTGTCTCCTGCTGGCGGTGGTCTCTGTACAGTGCGGACCCTCCTGTATATAGCGGTCAGTGTATGTGTCTCCTGCTGGCGGTGGTCTCTGTACAGTGCGGACCCTCCTGTATATAGCGGTCAGTGTGCGTGTCTCCTGCTGGCGGTGGTCTCTGTACAGTGCGGACCCCCTGTATATAGCGGTCAGTGTGCGTGTCTCCTGCTGGCGGTGGTCTCTGTACAGTGCGGACCCCCTGTATATAGCGGTCAGTGTACGTGTCTCCTGCTGGCGGTGGTCTCTGTGTAGTGCGGACCCTCCTGTATATAGCGGTCAGTGTACGTGTCTCCTGCTGGCGGTGGTCTCTGTACAGTGCGGACCCCCCCTGTATATAGCGGTCAGTGTGCGAGTCTCCTGCTGGCGGAGGTCTCTGTACAGTGCGGACCCTCCTGTATATAGCGGTCAGTGTGCGTGTCTCCTGCTGGCGGTGGTCTCTGTACAGTGCGGACCCTCCTGTATATAGCGGTCAGTGTGCGAGTCTCCTGCTGGCGGAGGTCTCTGTACAGTGCGGACCCTCCTGTATATAGCGGTCAGTGTGCGTGTCTCCTGCTGGCGGAGGTCTCTGTACAGTGCGGACCCCCCTGTATATAGCGGTCAGTGTACGTGTCTCCTGCTGGCGGTGGTCTCTGTACAGTGCGGACCCCCCTGTATATAGCGGTCAGTGTACGTGTCTCCTGCTGGCGGTGGTCTCTGTACAGTGCGGACCCCCCTGTATATAGCGGTCAGTGTGCGTGTCTCCTGCTGGCGGTGGTCTCTGTACAGTGCGGACCCTCCTGTACATAGCGTTCAGTGTGCGTGTCTCCTGCTGGCGGTGGTCTCTGTACAGTGCGGACCCTCCTGTACATAGCGTTCAGTGTGCGTGTCTCCTGCTGGCGGTGGTCTCTGTACAGTGCGGACCCCTCCTGTATATAGCGGTCAGTGTACGTGTCTCCTGCTGGCGGTGGTCTCTGTGTAGTGTGGACCCCCCTGTATATAGCGGTCAGTGTGCGTGTCTCCTGCTGGCGGTGGTCTCTGTACAGTGCGGACCCCCCCTGTATATAGCGGTCAGTGTGCGTGTCTCCTGCTGGCGGTGGTCTCTGTACAGTGCGGACCCCCCTGTATATAGCGGTCAGTGTGCGTGTCTCCTGCTGGCGGTGGTCTCTGTGTAGTGCGGACCCCCCTGTATATAGCGGTCAGTGTACGTGTCTCCTGCTGGCGGTGGTCTCTGTACAGTGCGGACCCCCCTGTATATAGCGGTCAGTGTACGTGTCTCCTGCTGGCGGTGGTCTCTGTACAGTGCGGACCCCCCCTGTATATAGCGGTCAGTGTGCGTGTCTCCTGCTGGCGGTGGTCTCTGTACAGTTGCGGACCCTCCTGTATATAGCGGTCAGTGTACGTGTCTCCTGCTGGCGGTGGTCTCTGTACAGTGTGGACCCCCCTGTATATAGCGGTCAGTGTACGTGTCTCCTGCTGGCGGTGGTCTCTGTACAGTGCGGACCCCCCTGTATATAGCGGTCAGTGTACGTGTCTCCTGCTGGCGGTGGTCTCTGTACAGTGCGGACCCTCCTGTATATAGCGGTCAGTGTACGTGTCTCCTGCTGGCGGTGGTCTCTGTACAGTGCGGACCCCCCTGTATATAGCGGTCAGTGTACGTGTCTCCTGCTGGCGGTGGTCTCTGTACAGTGCGGACCCCCCTGTATATAGCGGTCAGTGTACGTGTCTCCTGCTGGCGGTGGTCTCTGTACAGTGCGGACCCTCCTGTATATAGCGGTCAGTGTGCGTGTCTCCTGCTGGCGGTGGTCTCTGTGTAGTGTGGACCCCCCTGTATATAGCGGTCAGTGTACGTGTCTCCTGCTGGCGGTGGTCTTACGTTGTTTTGTCGTTACAGGGGGTCCGTCCCATCATGGAGGAGGAAGGACACATCAAGGATGTGCTGGCTCGGATCGTGGTGGAGATGATAAAGCGGGAATGGCCTCAGCACTGGCCCGACATGCTGACGGAGCTGGAGGGTCTCATCAAGAACGGGGTACAGGGCTCCCCACAGATTGGGGGGGGGGGGGGGTCCTTGTCCTCGGGGGTTGTGACCGGTGTGTCCTCTCTGCAGGAGGTGCAGACGGAGCTGGTGATGTTCATCCTGCTGCGGCTGGCCGAGGACGTGGTCACCTTCCAGACTCTGCCCGCTCAGCGCCGCAGAGACATCCAGACCACCATGACCCAGAACATGGAGAAGCTCTTCGCCTTCATGCTGAGCATTCTGGGGGACAGCGTGCATCAGTACCAGCAGCTGGTGAGTCCTTCCAGGTGTGGGCGTGTCCTGGCTGCACTGATACACTGCGACAAACCCTCAGAGTGTTGTGTGGGGACTTCCCGGCTCTGACTGTTGTTTTCTCCTTGCAGAAGAGTGAAGCGTCTCAGAAGGACAAGGTGAGTGATGGCGGTCTACCGGGTGGGCCCCACAGCCTCCTGCATCGAACATCCCCTCTGATGAGACTCATTCTCACAATGGAAGACCCGCGGCTAATGACCGCAACTCACCGTCAGTAATATCACGGCATCTAAAGGGTGAAAAATCCGGAAGCTCGCGCTTCCGGGCTTCTTGCCTGCGTCCTCTGCGGCCAGTGATGGATTTAATGCGCTGGGTCCTGGATGTTGGAGCTGCAATTAGTATTTTGGTCAGCAGGTGGCAGGACGGCATCAGAAGTGGCCCCCCCCCCCCCCCACAGCTCAGTAGAGTTATGGGGTCAGAATATGGTGATTAGGGGGTATCGCTGTAATCGTACTGACCCAGAGAATGGAGGGCGCAGCTCGGATTTGCCGCAAACGGGACGCCGTATGAACAGAACCCGTAAAACGGTGGAGAAATAGCGTATTTTTTTTTCCCAATTCCACCTCATTTGGATTTTTTCCCTGATCCCCACTACATTGTATGCCACGATTAATGCTGGCATTAGAAAGTACAACTTGTCCCGCAAAAAATAAGCCCTCGTACGGCTACGTGACCGGAAAAATAAAAGCGTTATGGCTCAAGGAAGATGGGGAAGGAAAATGAAAATGCAAAACTGAAAAAAACCTCCGGTATCCTAAGGGTTAAAAGAAGCGCGGCTGCACTTGTGTCATGTGACCGTGTAGTAAACCATCGTCCACCCCTATGACAGCGCCCCGCCCCCCAGATCCAGAAGTCCATATTAAATATCCCCATTCACTGACAGCAAGCAGAGAACTGAAATAACAAATATAACAACATTTCAGAGTGTCTGGTAGAAAAGACGGGTTCAGCCCTTTTAAATCTCCACTTTGTCGTGGTCCCCGGTATTGACTGCATGTTGTCTTCCAGTGCCAGGGACTGTGCCGCGTGGCGCTGGCGGCTCTGAACACTCTGGCCGGATACATAGACTGGGTGTCCACCGGCCACATCACTGCCCATGACTGCAAACTGCTGCAGATGCTGTGTCTCCTGCTGGAGGAGGAGGAGCTGCAGGTGGAGGCGGCCGAGTGTCTGCTCATCGCAGTCAGCAGGAAGGTGAGAACCTGTGTCATACTCCAGAGCTGCACTCACTGTTCTGCTGGGGCAGTCACTGTGTACATACATTACTTATCCTGTACTGATCCTGAGTTACATCCTGTATTATACTCCAGAGCTGCACTCACTGTTCTGCTGGGGCAGTCACTGTGTACATACATTACTTATCCTGTACTGATCCTGAGTTACATCCTGTATTATACTCCAGAGCTGCACTCACTATTCTGCTGGTGCAGTCACTGTGTACATACATTACTTATCCTCTACTGATCCTGAGTTACGTCCTGTATTATACTCCAGAGCTGCACTCACTATTCTGCTGGTGCAGTCACTGTGTACATACATTACTTATCCTGTACTGATCCTGAGTTACATCCTGTATTATACTCCAGAGCTGCACTCACTATTCTGCTGGTGCAGTCACTGTGTACATACATTACTTATCCTGTACTGATCCTGAGTTACATCCTGTATTATACTCCAGAGCTGCACTCACTATTCTGCTGGTGGAGTCACTGTGTACATACATTACTTATCCTGTACTGATCCTGAGTTACATCCTGTATTATACTCCAGAGCTGCACTCACTATTCTGCTGGTGCAGTCACTGTGCACATACATTACTTATCCTGTACTGATCCTGAGTTACATCCTGTATTATACCCCAGAGCTGCACTCACTATTCTGCTGGTGCAGTCACTGTGTATGTACATTACTTATCCTGTACTGATCCTGAGTTACATCCTGTATTATACTCCAGAGCTGCACTCACTATTCTGCTGGTGCAGTCACTGTGTACATACATTACTTATCCTGTACTGATCCTGAGTTACATCCTGTATTATACTCCAGAGCTGCACTCACTATTCTGCTGGTGCAGTCACTGTGTACATACATTACTTATCCTGAGTTACATCCTGTATTATACTCCAGAGCTGCACTCACTATTCTGCTGGTGCAGTCACTGTGTACATACATTACTTATCCTGTACTGATCCTGAGTTACATCTTGTATTATACTCCAGAGCTGCACTCACTATTCTGCTGGTGCAGTCACTGTGTACATACATTACTTATCCTGTACTGATCCTGAGTTACATCCTGTATTATACTCCAGAGCTGCACTCACTATTCTGCTGGTGCAGTCACTGTGTACATACATTACTTATCCTGCACTGATCCTCAGTTACATCCTGTATTATACTCCAGAGCTGCACTCACTATTCTGCTGGTGCAGTCACTGTGTACATACATTACTTATCCTGTACTGATCCTGAGTTACATCCTGTATTATACTCCAGAGCTGCACTCACTATTCTGCTGGTGCAGTCACTATGTACATACATTACTTATCCTGTACTGATCCTGAGTTACATCCTGTATTATACTCCAGAGCTGCACTCACTATTCTGCTGGTGCAGTCACTGTGTACATACATTACTTATCCTGAGTTACATCCTGTATTATACTCCAGAGCTGCACTCACTATTCTGCTGGTGCAGTCACTGTGTACATACATTACTTATCCTGTACTGATCCTGAGTTACATCTTGTATTATACTCCAGAGCTGCACTCACTATTCTGCTGGTGCAGTCACTGTGTACATACATTACTTATCCTGTACTGATCCTGAGTTACATCCTGTATTATACTCCAGAGCTGCACTCACTATTCTGCTGGTGCAGTCACTGTGTACATACATTACTTATCCTGCACTGATCCTCAGTTACATCCTGTATTATACTCCAGAGCTGCACTCACTATTCTGCTGGTGCAGTCACTGTGTACATACATTACTTATCCTGTACTGATCCTGAGTTACATCCTGTATTATACTCCAGAGCTGCACTCACTATTCTGCTGGTGCAGTCACTGTGTACATACCTTTCTTGCACTGACCCTCAGTTGTTGTGCTGTACAGGGGAAGATGGAAGATCGGGTTCCTCTTCTCGTGCTCTTCGGGGACAATCCCATGCACTGTATCATGACAGCGGCTCAGTAAGTGGATTCCTCCTTCCTTCCTCTGCGCTGGTTCTGCTCTCTTCCTGCCGTCTCTGATGCTGCTCTTCTGTCTCTGTCTGCACAGGAAGGCGCACAGTGAGGGTCTGCAGGAGAAGTGCTATGTCTTTCTGAAGCGGCTGTGTCAGGTGCTGTGCGCTTTGAGCAGCCAGTTGTGCGCTCTGACTGTGGTAAGGTCCCCCTCCTTTTCCTCCCGTCCACCACCTCCTCGTCCTGTCCCCGTCCTTGGCCCACCCACCTCCTTCTCACCCTCTCCCTCCTCCTCCTTATCAACCCCTCCCCTCCTGATCATCATCATCATCATCATCAACCCCTCCCCTCCTCCTCCTCATCATCATCATCATCATCATCATCATCATCATCAACCCCTCCCCCCCTCCTCATCATCATCATCAACCCCTCCCCCCTCATCATCATCATCATCAACCCCTCCCCCCCTCCTCCTCATCATCATCAACCCCTCTCCTCCTCCTCATCCTCATCATCAGCCCCTCCCCCCTCATCATCATCATCAACCCCTCTCCTCCTCCTCATCATCATCATCATCATCATCATCATCCCCTCCTCCTCATCATCATCATCAACCCCTCCCCTCCTCCTCATCATCATCATCATCATCATCATCAACCCCTCCCCTCCTCCTCATCATCATCATCATCATCATCAACCCCTCCCCTCCTCCTCATCATCATCATCATCATCATCAACCCCTCCTCATCATCATCATCAACCCCTCCCCTCCTCCATCATCATCATCATCATCCTCATCATCCTCATCATCATCATCATCAATCCCTCCCCCCTCCTCATCATCATCATCAACCCCTCATCATCATCATCAACCCCTCCCCTCCTCATCATCATCATCATCATCAACCCCTCCCCCCCTCCTCATCATCATCATCATCAACCCCTCCCGCTCCTCCTCCTCATCATCATCATCATCATCAACCCCTCCCCTCCCGCTCCTCCTCCTCATCATCATCATCAACCCCTCCCCTCCCGCTCCTCCTCCTCATCATCATCATCAACCCCTCCCCTCCCGCTCCTCCTCCTCCTCATCATCATCATCAACCCCTCCCCTCCCGCTCCTCCTCATCATCAACCCCTCCTCTCCCGCTCCTCCTCATCATCATCATCATCATCATCATCAACCCCTCCTCTCCCGCTCCTCCTCATCATCATCATCATCATCATCATCAACCCCTCCTCTCCCGCTCCTCCTCATCATCATCATCATCAACCCCTCCTCTCCCGCTCCTCCTCATCATCATCATCATCAACCCCTCCCCTCCCGCTCCTCCTCCTCATCATCATCATCAACCCCTCCCCTCCCGCTCCTCCTCCTCCTCATCATCATCATCAACCCCTCCCCTCCCGCTCCTCCTCATCATCATCATCAACCCCTCCTCTCCCGCTCCTCCTCATCATCATCATCAACCCCTCCTCTCCCGCTCCTCCTCATCATCATCATCATCAACCCCTCCTCTCCCGCTCCTCCTCATCATCATCATCATCATCATCATCATCATCAACCCCTCCTCTCCCGCTCCTCCTCATCCTCATCATCATCATCAACCCCTCCCCCCCTCCTCATCATCATCATCATCATCAACCCCTCCCCTCCTCATCATCATCATCATCATCAACCCCTCTCCTCATCATCATCATCAACCCCTCCCCCCCTCATCATCATCATCATTAACCCCTCCCCTCCTCCTCCTCATCATCATCAACCCCTCCCCCCCTCATCATCATCATCATCATCAACCCCTCCCCTCCCGCTCCTCCTCCTCATCATCATCAACCCCTCCCGCTCCTCATCATCATCATCATCATCATCATCATCATCATCATCAACCCCTCCCCTCCCGCTCCTCCTCCTCATCATCATCATCATCCCCTCCCCTCCCGCTCCTCCTCCTCATCATCATCATCATCAACCCCTCCCCTCCCGCTCCTCCTCCTCATCATCATCATCATCATCATCATCAACCCCTCCCCTCCCGCTCCTCCTCCTCATCATCATCATCAACCCCTCCCCTCCCGCTCCTCCTCATCATCATCATCATCATCATCATCAACCCCTCCTCTCCCGCTCCTCCTCATCATCATCATCATCATCAACCCCTCCTCTCCCGCTCCTCCTCATCATCATCATCATCAACCCCTCCTCTCCCGCTCCTCCTCATCATCATCATCATCAACCCCTCCTCTCCCGCTCCTCCTCATCATCATCATCATCATCAACCCCTCCTCTCCTGCTCCTCCTTCTCATCATCATCATCAACCCCTCCTCTCCCGCTCCTCCTCATCATCATCATCATCATCAACCCCTCCTCTCCCGCTCCTCCTCCTCATCATCATCATCAACCCCTCCTCTCTCGCTCCTTCTCATCATCAACCCCTCCCCTCTCGCTCCTCCTCCTCATCATCATCAACCCCTCCTCTCCCGATCCTCCTCATCCTCATCATCAACCCCTCCTCTTCCGCTCCTCCTCCTCATCATCAACCCCTCCTCTCCCGCTCCTCCTCATCATCATCAACCCCTCCTCTCCCGCTCCTCCTCCTCATCATCATCATCATCATCAACCCCTCCTCTCCCGCTCCTCCTCATCATCATCATCATCATCAACCCCTCCTCTCCCGCTCCTCCTCATCATCATCATCATCATCAACCCCTCCTCTCCCGCTCCTCCTCATCATCATCAACCCCTCCTCTCCCGCTCCTCCTCCTCATCATCATCATCATCATCATCATCATCAACCCCTCCTCTCCCGCTCCTCCTCATCATCATCAACCCCTCCTCTCCCGCTCCTCCTCATCATCATCATCATCATCATCAACCCCTCCTCTCCCGCTCCTCCTCATCATCATCATCATCAACCCCTCCTCTCTCGCTCCTTCTCATCATCATCAACCCCTCCCCTCTCGCTCCTCCTCCTCATCATCATCAACCCCTCCTCTCCTGCTCCTCCTCATCCTCATCATCAACCCCTCCTCTTCCGCTCCTCCTCATCATCATCAACCCCTCCCCTCCCGCTCCTCCTCATCATCATCATCAACCCCTCCTCTCTCGCTCCTCCTCCTCCTCCTCATCATCAACCCCTCCCCTCTCGCTCCTCCTCCTCATCATCAACCCCTCCCCTCTCGCTCCTCCTCCTCATCATCATCAACCCCTCCTCTCCCGCTCCTCCTCATCATCATCATTAACCCCTCCTCTCCCGCTCCTCCTCATCATCATCAACCCCTCCCCTCTCGCTCCTCCTCATCATCTTCATCAACCCCTCCTCTCCCGCTCCTCCTCCTCATCATCATTAACCCCTCCCCTCCCGCTCCTCATCATCATCATCATCAACCCCTCCTCTCCCGCTCCTCCTCCTCCTCATCATCATCATCAACCCCTCCTCTCCCGCTCCTCCTCCTCCTCATCATCATCATTAACCCCTCCTCTCCCGCTCCTCCTCCTCCTCATCATCATCATTAATCCCTCCTCTCCCGCTCCTCCTCATCATCATTAACCCCTCCCCTCCCGCTCCTCATCATCATCATCATCAACCCCTCCCCTCCCGCTCCTCCTCCTCCTCATCATCCCCCTCCTCGTTTTGCTCGGTCTCGTTGCCTCCTCTCACACTCCTTTTCGCCGCAGTCCTCGGACGTCAGCGTGGGGGTCCCGGAGACGTTTGGTAAATTCCTGAGCTCATTGCGGGAGTTTACGGTGCACCCCAGTCAGGTGAGTGACGGCCGGTGATGATGTCTCTTCCACGGCCCCCGGCCCCCTCTAATACCCGCACCCCCTCAGTTTCTCAGGTCAAGCACTCTGATGACATGGGGCGCCCTCTTCAGACATGAGGTCCTCTCAAAGGACGCGGCTCTGAAGGCAATGGTCCCGGAGTTCCTGAGGATCTGTACGAGTAATCTGGTGAAGGTGAGGGATGGCGCAAGGACGGGGTCACTGGGGGTCTACGCTCTGTTCCTGCCCCCCACTAACCTTGGCCGCTCTGTCCCCAGGTGGGTTACCCTTCCAAGAATGACAGCCCCAGCTGCGAATACTCCCGTCTGGACTGCGACAGCGATGAAGACTTCAACACCTTCTTCAACTGTGAGTAGAACTGTTAGCAGAGGGTAATCTAAGGGGCCCCTGGAGGGCCCGCACGTGCTTGTCTTGTACACAGGGGCCCCGTTACTCTCTTCCATCTTCACCTGGGGTCCCCAGGCTCAAGTCAGGGGATTGCAGAGCTGTGAGGAGTCCAGCTCTCCATCCTAGGACCCTTCTTGCCCTGTCTGTGGGTGACCCCGGCTTCTCCCCTGCAGATTTCAAGGCCTTGATGGGCGATGTGATGCGGGCCGCCTGCCGCGTGGACCCCCTGACCAGTTTCCGCCTGGCGGATGAATGGCTGCGGTTCCAGCTGAAGGCTCCAGTGGACCCAGGGTTGAATTGCTGTATGTGGTGACGCCGGCGCTCTGCAGACATGTCGCCTGCGCTGTAGGTGCCCTGGGCGCTCTGTACATCACTTGTGCTTGTGTCCTGCAGCTAAAGCAGGGGATGGGCTGTGCAGCCTGCTGTCCCCCTCCTTCATACAGTGGGACGCCATGACCTTCTTCTGCGAGTGTGTGATCACCCAGGTGCTCCGACTGCTGCCCAAAGAGGTGAGACTGCTCCTGTAGTGCAGACGTATGGCAGTATACTCCCCCCCCCCCGACATCACTTTGGAGCACTTACCTGCAGTATGTGTGACTGTGCCGGGCTCCTCTTATATACAGAAGCTGCTCCTGTAGTGCAGACGTATGGCAGTATACTCCCCCGACATCACTTTGGGGCACTTACCTGCAGTATGTGTGACTGTGCCGGGCTCCTCTTATATATAGAAGCTGCTCCTGTAGTGCACACGTATGGCAGTATACTCCCCCGACATCACTTTGGTGCACTTACCTGCAGTATGTGTGACTGTGCCGGGCTCCTCTTATATACAGAAGCTGCTCCTGTAGTACAGACGTATGGCAGTATACTCCCCCCCCCGACATCACTTTGGTGCACTTACCTGCAGTATGTGTGACTGTGCCGGGCTCCTCTTATATACAGAAGCTGCTCCTGTAGTGCAGACGTATGGCAGTATACTCCCCCGACATCACTTTGGGGCACTTACCTGCAGTATGTGTGACTGTGCCGGGCTCCTCTTATATATAGAAGCTGCTCCTGTAGTGCACACGTATGGCAGTATACTCCCCCGACATCACTTTGGTGCACTTACCTGCAGTATGTGTGACTGTGCCGGGCTCCTCTTATATACAGAAGCTGCTCCTGTAGTACAGACGTATGGCAGTATACTCCCCCCCCCGGCATCACTTTGGTGCACTTACCTGCAGTATGTGTGACTGTGCCGGGCTCCTCTTATATATAGAAGCTGCTCCTGTAGTGCAGACGTATGGCAGTATACTCCCCCCGACATCACTTTGGTGCACTTACCTGCAGTCTGTGTGACTGTGCCGGGCTCCTCTTATATATAGAAGCTGCTCCTGTAGTACAGACGTATGGCAGTATACTCCCCCCCCCGACATCACTTTGGTGCACTTACCTGCAGTATGTGTGACTGTGCCGGGCTCCTCTTATATACAGAAGCTGCTCCTGTAGTACAGACGTATGGCAGTATACTCCCCCCGGCATCACTTTGGAGCACTTACCTGCAGTATGTGTGACTGTGCCGGGCTCCTCTTATATACAGAAGCTGCTCCTGTAGTGCAGACGTATGGCAGTATACTCCCCCGACATCACTTTGGTGCACTTACCTGCAGTATGTGTGACTGTGCCGGGCTCCTCTTATATACAGAAGCTGCTCCTGTAGTGCAGACGTATGGCAGTATACTCCCCTGACATCACTTTGGTGCACTTACCTGCAGTATGTGTGACTGTGCCGGGCTCCTCTTATATACAGAAGCTGCTCCTGTAGGGCAGACGTATGGCAGTATACTCCCCCGACATCACTTTGGGGCACTTACCTGCAGTATGTGTGACTGTGCCGGGCTCCTCTTATATACAGATGCTGCTCCTGTAGTACAGACGTATGGCAGTATACTCCCCCCGGCATCACTTTGGTGCACTTACCTGCAGTATGTGTGACTGTGCCGGGCTCCTCTTATATACAGAAGCTGCTCCTGTAGTACAGACGTATGGCAGTATACTCCCCCCGGCATCACTTTGGAGCACTTACCTGCAGTATGTGTGACTGTGCCGGGCTCCTCTTATATACAGAAGCTGCTCCTGTAGTGCAGACGTATGGCAGTATACTCCCCCCGACATCACTTTGGTGCACTTACCTGCAGTATGTGTGACTGTGCCGGGCTCCTCTTATATATAGAAGCTGCTCCTGTAGTGCAGACGTATGGCAGTATACTCCCCCCGGCATCACTTTGGTGCACTTACCTGCAGTATGTGTGACTGTGCCGGGCTCCTCTTATATATAGAAGCTGCTCCTGTAGTGCAGACGTATGGCAGTATACTCCCCCCGACATCACTTTGGTGCACTTACCTGCAGTATGTGTGACTGTGCCGGGCTCCTCTTATATATAGAAGCTGCTCCTGTAGTGCAGACGTATGGCAGTATACTCCCCCCGACATCACTTTGGTGCACTTACCTGCAGTATGTGTGACTGTGCCGGGCTCCTCTTATATATAGAAGCTGCTCCTGTAGTGCAGACGTATGGCAGTATACTCCCCCCGACATCACTTTGGTGCACTTACCTGCAGTATGTGTGACTGTGCCGGGCTCCTCTTATATATAGAAGCTGCTCCTGTAGTGCAGACGTATGGCAGTATACTCCCCCCCCCCCCCCCCCCCCCCCCCCCCCCCCGGCATCACTTTGGTGCACTTACCTGCAGTATGTGTGACTGTGCCGGGCTCCTCTTATATATAGAAGCTGCTCCTGTAGTGCAGACGTATGGCAGTATACTCCCCCGACATCACTTTGGTGCACTTACCTGCAGTATGTGTGACTGTGCCGGGCTCCTCTTATATATAGAAGCTTCTCCTGTAGTGCAGACGTATGGCAGTATACTCCCCCGACATCACTTTGGTGCACTTACCTGCAGTATGTGTGACTGTGCCGGGCTCCTCTTATATACAGAAGCTGCTCCTGTAGTGCAGACGTATGGCAGTATACTCCCCCGACATCACTTTGGAGCACTTACCTGCAGTATGTGTGACTGTGCCGGGCTCCTCTTATATATAGAAGCTGCTCCTGTAGTGCAGACGTATGGCAGTATACTCCCCCCGGCATCACTTTGGGGCACTTACCTGCAGTATGTGTGACTGTGCCGGGCTCCTCTTATATATAGAGACTGCTCCTGTAGTACAGACGTATGGCAGTATACTCCCCTGACATCACTTTGGGGCACTTACCTGCAGTATGTGTGACTGTGCCGGGCTCCTCTTATATATAGAAGCTGCTCCTGTAGTGCAGACGTATGGCAGTATACTCCCCCCCGACATCACTTTGGTGCACTTACCTGCAGTATGTGTGACTGTGCCGGGCTCCTCTTATATACAGAAGCTGCTCCTGTAGTACAGACGTATGGCAGTATACTCCCCCCCCGACATCACTTTGGTGCACTTACCTGCAGTATGTGTGACTGTGCCGGGCTCCTCTTATATATAGAAGCTGCTCCTGTAGTGCAGACGTATGGCAGTATACTCCCCCGACATCACTTTGGTGCACTTACCTGCAGTATGTGTGACTGTGCCGGGCTCCTCTTATATACAGAAGCTGCTCCTGTAGTACAGACGTATGGCAGTATACTCCCCCCGACATCACTTTGGAGCACTTACCTGCAGTATGTGTGACTGTGCCGGGCTCCTCTTATATATAGAAGCTGCTCCTGTAGTGCAGACGTATGGCAGTATACTCCCCCCGACATCACTTTGGTGCACTTACCTGCAGTATGTGTGACTGTGCCGGGCTCCTCTTATATACAGAAGCTGCTCCTGTAGTGCAGACGTATGGCAGTATACTCCCCCGACATCACTTTGGTGCACTTACCTGCAGTATGTGTGACTGTGCCGGGCTCCTCTTATATATAGAAGCTGCTCCTGTAGTGCAGACGTATGGCAGTATACTCCCCCCCCATCACTTTGGTGCACTTACCTGCAGTATGTGTGACTGTGCCGGGCTCCTCTTATATATAGAAGCTGCTCCTGTAGTGCAGACGTATGGCAGTATACTCCCCCCGACATCACTTTGGAGCACTTACCTGCAGTATGTGTGACTGTGCCGGGCTCCTCTTATATATAGAAGCTGCTCCTGTAGTGCAGACGTATGGCAGTATACTCCCCCCGACATCACTTTGGTGCACTTACCTGCAGTATGTGTGACTGTGCCGGGCTCCTCTTATATACAGAAGCTGCTCCTGTAGTGCAGACGTATGGCAGTATACTCCCCCGACATCACTTTGGTGCACTTACCTGCAGTATGTGTGACTGTGCCGGGCTCCTCTTATATATAGAAGCTGCTCCTGTAGTGCAGACGTATGGCAGTATACTCCCCCCGACATCACTTTGGGGCACTTACCTGCAGTATGTGTGACTGTGCCGGGCTCCTCTTATATACAGAAGCTGCTCCTGTAGTGCAGACGTATGGCAGTATACTCCCCCTGACATCACTTTGGGGCACTTACCTGCAGTATGTGTGACTGTGCCGGGCTCCTCTTATATACAGAAGCTGCTCCTGTAGTGCAGACGTATGGCAGTATACTCCCCCGACATCACTTTGGTGCACTTACCTGCAGTATGTGTGACTGTGCCGGGCTCCTCTTATATATAGAAGCTGCTCCTGTAGTGCAGACGTATGGCAGTATACTCCCCCGACATCACTTTGGTGCACTTACCTGCAGTATGTGTGACTGTGCCGGGCTCCTCTTATATATAGAAGCTGCTCCTGTAGTGCAGACGTATGGCAGTATACTCCCCCCGACATCACTTTGGGGCACTTACCTGCAGTATGTGTGACTGTGCCGGGCTCCTCTTATATATAGAAGCTGCTCCTGTAGTGCAGACGTATGGCAGTATACTCCCCCCGACATCACTTTGGGGCACTTACCTGCAGTATGTGTGACTGTGCCGGGCTCCTCTTATATACAGAAGCTGCTCCTGTAGTGCAGACGTATGGCAGTATACTCCCCCCGACATCACTTTGGTGCACTTACCTGCAGTATGTGTGACTGTGCCAGGCTCCTCTTATATACAGAAGCTGCTCCTGTAGGGCAGACGTATGGCAGTATACTCCCCCCGACATCACTTTGGGGCACTTACCTGCAGTATGTGTGACTGTGCCGGGCTCCTCTTATATACAGAAGCTGCTCCTGTAGTGCAGACGTATGGCAGTATACTCCCCCCGACATCACTTTGGTGCACTTACCTGCAGTATGTGTGACTGTGCCGGGCTCCTCTTATATATAGAAGCTGCTCCTGTAGTGCAGACGTATGGCAGTATACTCCCCCCGACATCACTTTGGTGCACTTACCTGCAGTATGTGTGACTGTGCCAGGCTCCTCTTATATACAGAAGCTGCTCCTGTAGGGCAGACGTATGGCAGTATACTCCCCCCGACATCACTTTGGTGCACTTACCTGCAGTATGTGTGACTGTGCCGGCTCCTCTTATATACAGAAGCTGCTCCTGTAGTGCAGACGTATGGCAGTATACTCCCCTGACATCACTTTGGTGCACTTACCTGCAGTATGTGTGACTGTGCCGGGCTCCTCTTATATACAGAAGCTGCTCCTGTAGTGCAGACGTATGGCAGTATACTCCCCCGACATCACTTTGGTGCACTTACCTGCAGTATGTGTGACTGTGCCGGGCTCCTCTTATATACAGAAGCTGCTCCTGTAGTGCAGACGTATGGCAGTATACTCCCCCCGGCATCACTTTGGGGCACTTACCTGCAGTATGTGTGACTGTGCCGGGCTCCTCTTATATATAGAAGCTGCTCCTGTAGTGCAGACGTATGGCAGTATACTCCCCCGACATCACTTTGGGGCACTTACCTGCAGTATGTGTGACTGTGCCGGGCTCCTCTTATATATAGAAGCTGCTCCTGTAGTGCAGACGTATGGCAGTATACTCCCCCGACATCACTTTGGTGCACTTACCTGCAGTATGTGTGACTGTGCCGGGCTCCTCTTATATACAGAAGCTGCTCCTGTAGTACAGACGTATGGCAGTATACTCCCCCGACATCACTTTGGGGCACTTACCTGCAGTATGTGTGACTGTGCCGGGCTCCTCTTATATACAGAAGCTGCTCCTGTAGTGCAGACGTATGGCAGTATACTCCCCCCGGCATCACTTTGGTGCACTTACCTGCAGTATGTGTGACTGTGCCGGGCTCCTCTTATATATAGAAGCTGCTCCTGTAGTGCAGACGTATGGCAGTATACTCCCCCCCCCGACATCACTTTGGGGCACTTACCTGCAGTATGTGTGACTGTGCCGGGCTCCTCTTATATACAGAAGCTGCTCCTGTAGTGCAGACGTATGGCAGTATACTCCCCCCGACATCACTTTGGGGCACTTACCTGCAGTATGTGTGACTGTGCCGGGCTCCTCTTATATATAGAAGCTGCTCCTGTAGTGCAGACGTATGGCAGTATACTCCCCCGACATCACTTTGGTGCACTTACCTGCAGTATGTGTGACTGTGCCGGGCTCCTCTTATATACAGAAGCTGCTCCTGTAGTGCAGACGTATGGCAGTATACTCCCCCCGACATCACTTTGGTGCACTTACCTGCAGTATGTGTGACTGTGCCAGGCTCCTCTTATATACAGAAGCTGCTCCTGTAGGGCAGACGTATGGCAGTATACTCCCCCCGACATCACTTTGGGGCACTTACCTGCAGTATGTGTGACTGTGCCGGGCTCCTCTTATATATAGAAGCTGCTCCTGTAGGGCAGACGTATGGCAGTATACTCCCCCCGACATCACTTTGGTGCACTTACCTGCAGTATGTGTGACTGTGCCGGGCTCCTTTTATATACAGAAGCTGCTCCTGTAGTGCAGACGTATGGCAGTATACTCCCCTGACATCACTTTGGTGCACTTACCTGCAGTATGTGTGACTGTGCCGGGCTCCTCTTATATACAGAAGCTGCTCCTGTAGTGCAGACGTATGGCAGTATACTCCCCCCGACATCACTTTGGTGCACTTACCTGCAGTATGTGTGACTGTGCCAGGCTCCTCTTATATACAGAAGCTGCTCCTGTAGGGCAGACGTATGGCAGTATACTCCCCCCGACATCACTTTGGTGCACTTACCTGCAGTATGTGTGACTGTGCCGGGCTCCTCTTATATATAGAAGCTTCTCCTGTAGTGCAGACGTATGGCAGTATACTCCCCCCGACATCACTTTGGTGCACTTACCTGCAGTATGTGTGACTGTGCCGGGCTCCTCTTATATATAGAAGCTGCTCCTGTAGTGCAGACGTATGGCAGTATACTCCCCCCGACATCACTTTGGTGCACTTACCTGCAGTATGTGTGACTGTGCCGGGCTCCTCTTATATATAGAAGCTGCTCCTGTAGTGCAGACGTATGGCAGTATACTCCCCCCGACATCACTTTGGTGTACTTACCTGCAGTATGTGTGACTGTGCCGGGCTCCTCTTATATATAGAAGCTGCTCCTGTAGTGCAGACGTATGGCAGTATACCCCCCCCGGCATCACTTTGGTGCACTTACCTGCAGTATGTGTGACTGTGCCGGGCTCCTCTTATATATAGAAGCTGCTCCTGTAGTGCAGACGTATGGCAGTATACTCCCCCGACATCACTTTGGTGTACTTACCTGCAGTATGTGTGACTGTGCCGGGCTCCTCTTATATACAGAAGCTGCTCCTGTAGTGCAGACGTATGGCAGTATACTCCCCCCGACATCACTTTGGTGTACTTACCTGCAGTATGTGTGACTGTGCCGGGCTCCTCTTATATACAGAAGCTGCTCCTGTAGTGCAGACGTATGGCAGTATACTCCCCCCCCCCCCCCCCCCCCCGGCATCACTTTGGTGCACTTACCTGCAGTATGTGTGACTGTGCCGGGCTCCTCTTATATATAGAAGCTGCTCCTGTAGGGCAGACGTATGGCAGTATACTCCCCCCGACATCACTTTGGTGCACTTACCTGCAGTATGTGTGACTGTGCCGGGCTCCTCTTATATATAGAAGCTGCTCCTGTAGTGCAGACGTATGGCAGTATACTCCCCCCGACATCACTTTGGTGCACTTACCTGCAGTATGTGTGACTGTGCCGGGCTCCTCTTATATACAGAAGCTGCTCCTGTAGTGCAGACGTATGGCAGTATACTCCCCCGACATCACTTTGGTGTACTTACCTGCAGTATGTGTGACTGTGCCGGGCTCCTCTTATATACAGAAGCTGCTCCTGTAGTGCAGACGTATGGCAGTATACTCCCCCGACATCACTTTGGTGCACTTACCTGCAGTATGTGTGACTGTGCCGGGCTCCTCTTATATATAGAAGCTGCTCCTGTAGTGCAGACGTATGGCAGTATACTCCCCCTGACATCACTTTGGGGCACTTACCTGCAGTATGTGTGACTGTGCCGGGCTCCTCTTATATATAGAAGCTGCTCCTGTAGTGCAGACGTATGGCAGTATACTCCCCCCGACATCACTTTGGTGCACTTACCTGCAGTATGTGTGACTGTGCCGGGCTCCTCTTATATACAGAAGCTGCTCCTGTAGTGCAGACGTATGGCAGTATACTCCCCCGACATCACTTTGGTGCACTTACCTGCAGTATGTGTGACTGTGCCGGGCTCCTCTTATATATAGAAGCTGCTCCTGTAGTGCAGACGTATGGCAGTATACTCCCCCGGCATCACTTTGGTGCACTTACCTGCAGTATGTGTGACTGTGCCGGGCTCCTCTTATATACAGAAGCTGCTCCTGTAGTGCAGACGTATGGCAGTATACTCCCCCGACATCACTTTGGGGCACTTACCTGCAGTATGTGTGACTGTGCCGGGCTCCTCTTATATATAGAAGCTGCTCCTGTAGTGCAGACGTATGGCAGTATACTCCCCCCGACATCACTTTGGTGCACTTACCTGCAGTATGTGTGACTGTGCCGGGCTCCTCTTATATATAGAAGCTGCTCCTGTAGTGCAGACGTATGGCAGTATACTCCCCCCGACATCACTTTGGTGCACTTACCTGCAGTATGTGTGACTGTGCCGGGCTCCTCTTATATACAGAAGCTGCTCCTGTAGTGCAGACGTATGGCAGTATACTCCCCCGACATCACTTTGGTGCACTTACCTGCAGTATGTGTGACTGTGCCGGGCTCCTCTTATATACAGATGCTGCTCCTGTAGTGCAGACGTATGGCAGTATACTCCCCCGACATCACTTTGGGGCACTTACCTGCAGTATGTGTGACTGTGCCGGGCTCCTCTTATATATAGAAGCTGCTCCTGTAGTGCAGACGTATGGCAGTATACTCCCCCCGACATCACTTTGGAGCACTTACCTGCAGTATGTGTGACTGTGCCGGGCTCCTCTTATATATAGAAGCTGCTCCTGTAGTGCAGACGTATGGCAGTATACTCCCCCGACATCACTTTGGTGCACTTACCTGCAGTATGTGTGACTGTGCCGGGCTCCTCTTATATACAGATGCTGCTCCTGTAGTGCAGACGTATGGCAGTATACTCCCCCGACATCACTTTGGTGCACTTACCTGCAGTATGTGTGACTGTGCCGGGCTCCTCTTATATATAGAAGCTGCTCCTGTAGTGCAGACGTATGGCAGTATACTCCCCCCGACATCACTTTGGTGCACTTACCTGCAGTATGTGTGACTGTGCCGGGCTCCTCTTATATATAGAAGCTGCTCCTGTAGTACAGACGTATGGCAGTATACTCCCCCCCCCCCGACATCACTTTGGGGCACTTACCTGCAGTATGTGTGACTGTGCCGGGCTCCTCTTATATATAGAAGCTGCTCCTGTAGTGCAGACGTATGGCAGTATACTCCCCCCGACATCACTTTGGTGCACTTACCTGCAGTATGTGTGACTGTGCCGGGCTCCTCTTATATATAGAAGCTGCTCCTGTAGTACAGACGTATGGCAGTATACTCCCCCCCCCCGACATCACTTTGGGGCACTTACCTGCAGTATGTGTGACTGTGCCGGGCTCCTCTTATATACAGAAGCTGCTCCTGTAGTGCAGACGTATGGCAGTATACTCCCCCCGACATCACTTTGGGGCACTTACCTGCAGTATGTGTGACTGTGCCGGGCTCCTCTTATATATAGAAGCTTCTCCTGTAGTGCAGACGTATGGCAGTATACTCCCCCGACATCACTTTGGGGCACTTACCTGCAGTATGTGTGACTGTGCCGGGCTCCTCTTATATATAGAAGCTGCTCCTGTAGTGCAGACGTATGGCAGTATACTCCCCCGACATCACTTTGGTGCACTTACCTGCAGTATGTGTGACTGTGCCGGGCTCCTCTTATATATAGAAGCTGCTCCTGTAGTGCAGACGTATGGCAGTATACTCCCCCCCGACATCACTTTGGGGCACTTACCTGCAGTATGTGTGACTGTGTCGGGCTCCTCTTATATACAGAAGCTGCTCCTGTAGTGCAGACGTATGGCAGTATACTCCCCCCCGACATCACTTTGGTGCACTTACCTGCAGTATGTGTGACTGTGTCGGGCTCCTCTTATATACAGAAGCTGCTCCTGTAGTGCAGACGTATGGCAGTATACTCCCCTGACATCACTTTGGTGCACTTACCTGCAGTATGTGTGACTGTGCCGGGCTCCTCTTATATATAGAAGCTGCTCCTGTAGTGCAGACGTATGGCAGTATACTCCCCCGACATCACTTTGGTGCACTTACCTGCAGTCTGTGTGACTGTGCCGGGCTCCTCTTATATATAGAAGCTGCTCCTGTAGTGCAGACGTATGGCAGTATACTCCCCCGACATCACTTTGGTGCACTTACCTGCAGTCTGTGTGACTGTGCCGGGCTCCTCTTATATACAGAAGCTGCTCCTGTAGGGCAGACGTATGGCAGTATACTCCCCCGACATCACTTTGGTGCACTTACCTGCAGTATGTGTGACTGTGCCGGGCTCCTCTTATATATAGAAGCTGCTCCTGTAGTGCAGACGTATGGCAGTATACTCCCCCCGACATCACTTTGGTGCACTTACCTGCAGTATGTGTGACTGTGCCGGGCTCCTCTTATATACAGAAGCTGCTCCTGTAGTGCAGACGTATGGCAGTATACTCCCCCGACATCACTTTGGTGCACTTACCTGCAGTATGTGTGACTGTGCCGGGCTCCTCTTATATACAGAAGCTGCTCCTGTAGTGCAGACGTATGGCAGTATACTCCCCCCTGACATCACTTTGGTGCACTTACCTGCAGTATGTGTGACTGTGCCGGGCTCCTCTTATATATAGAAGCTGCTCCTGTAGGGCAGACGTATGGCAGTATACTCCCCCCGACATCACTTTGGGGCACTTACCTGCAGTATGTGTGACTGTGCCGGGCTCCTCTTATATATAGAAGCTGCTCCTGTAGGGCAGACGTATGGCAGTATACTCCCCCCGACATCACTTTGGTGCACTTACCTGCAGTATGTGTGACTGTGCCGGGCTCCTCTTATATATAGAAGCTGCTCCTGTAGTGCAGACGTATGGCAGTATACTCCCCCCCGACATCACTTTGGTGCACTTACCTGCAGTCTGTGTGACTGTGCCGGGCTCCTCTTATATATAGAAGCTGCTCCTGTAGTGCAGACGTATGGCAGTATACTCCCCCGACATCACTTTGGTGCACTTACCTGCAGTATGTGTGACTGTGCCGGGCTCCTCTTATATATAGAAGCTGCTCCTGTAGTGCAGACGTATGGCAGTATACTCCCCCCGACATCACTTTGGGGCACTTACCTGCAGTATGTGTGAATGTGCCGGGCTCCTCTTATATATAGAAGCTGCTCCTGTAGTGCAGACGTATGGCAGTATACTCCCCCCGACATCACTTTGGTGCACTTACCTGCAGTATGTGTGACTGTGCCGGGCTCCTCTTATATACAGAAGCTGCTCCTGTAGTGCAGACGTATGGCAGTATACTCCCCCGACATCACTTTGGTGCACTTACCTGCAGTATGTGTGACTGTGCCGGGCTCCTCTTATATACAGAAGCTGCTCCTGTAGTGCAGACGTATGGCAGTATACTCCCCCTGACATCACTTTGGTGCACTTACCTGCAGTCTGTGTGACTGTGCCGGGCTCCTCTTATATATAGAAGCTGCTCCTGTAGGGCAGACGTATGGCAGTATACTCCCCCGACATCACTTTGGTGCACTTACCTGCAGTCTGTGTGACTGTGCCGGGCTCCTCTTATATATAGAAGCTGCTCCTGTAGTGCAGACGTATGGCAGTATACTCCCCCGACATCACTTTGGTGCACTTACCTGCAGTATGTGTGACTGTGCCGGGCTCCTCTTATATATAGAAGCTGCTCCTGTAGTGCAGACGTATGGCAGTATACTCCCCCGACATCACTTTGGTGCACTTACCTGCAGTATGTGTGACTGTGTCGGGCTCCTCTTATATACAGAAGCTGCTCCTGTAGTGCAGACGTATGGCAGTATACTCCCCCGACATCACTTTGGTGCACTTACCTGCAGTATGTGTGACTGTGTCGGGCTCCTCTTATATACAGAAGCTGCTCCTGTAGTGCAGACGTATGGCAGTATACTCCCCCCGACATCACTTTGGTGCACTTACCTGCAGTATGTGTGACTGTGCCGGGCTCCTCTTATATATAGAAGCTGCTCCTGTAGTGCAGACGTATGGCAGTATACTCCCCCCGACATCACTTTGGTGCACTTACCTGCAGTATGTGTGACTGTGCCGGGCTCCTCTTATATATAGAAGCTGCTCCTGTAGTACAGACGTATGGCAGTATACTCCCCCCGACATCACTTTGGTGCACTTACCTGCAGTATGTGTGACTGTGCCGGGCTCCTCTTATATACAGAAGCTGCTCCTGTAGTGCAGACGTATGGCAGTATACTCCCCCCTGACATCACTTTGGTGCACTTACCTGCAGTATGTGTGACTGTGCCGGGCTCCTCTTATATATAGAAGCTGCTCCTGTAGTGCAGACGTATGGCAGTATACTCCCCCCCGACATCACTTTGGTGCACTTACCTGCAGTATGTGTGACTGTGCCGGGCTCCTCTTATATACAGAAGCTGCTCCTGTAGGGCAGACGTATGGCAGTATACTCCCCCCGACATCACTTTGGTGCACTTACCTGCAGTATGTGTGACTGTGCCGGGCTCCTCTTATATATAGAAGCTTCTCCTGTAGTGCAGACGTATGGCAGTATACTCCCCCGACATCACTTTGGGGCACTTACCTGCAGTATGTGTGACTGTGCCGGGCTCCTCTTATATACAGAAGCTGCTCCTGTAGGGCAGACGTATGGCAGTATACTCCCCCCGACATCACTTTGGTGCACTTACCTGCAGTATGTGTGACTGTGTCGGGCTCCTCTTATATACAGAAGCTGCTCCTGTAGTGCAGACGTATGGCAGTATACTCCCCCGACATCACTTTGGTGCACTTACCTGCAGTATGTGTGACTGTGTCGGGCTCCTCTTATATACAGAAGCTGCTCCTGTAGTGCAGACGTATGGCAGTATACTCCCCCCGACATCACTTTGGTGCACTTACCTGCAGTATGTGTGACTGTGCCGGGCTCCTCTTATATATAGAAGCTGCTCCTGTAGTGCAGACGTATGGCAGTAGACTCCCCCCGACATCACTTTGGTGCACTTACCTGCAGTATGTGTGACTGTGCCGGGCTCCTCTTATATACAGAAGCTGCTCCTGTAGTGCAGACGTATGGCAGTATACTCCCCCCTGACATCACTTTGGTGCACTTACCTGCAGTATGTGTGACTGTGCCGGGCTCCTCTTATATATAGAAGCTGCTCCAGTAGTGCAGACGTATGGCAGTATACTCCCCCCCGACATCACTTTGGTGCACTTACCTGCAGTATGTGTGACTGTGCCGGGCTCCTCTTATATACAGAAGCTGCTCCTGTAGGGCAGACGTATGGCAGTATACTCCCCCCGACATCACTTTGGTGCACTTACCTGCAGTATGTGTGACTGTGCCGGGCTCCTCTTATATATAGAAGCTTCTCCTGTAGTGCAGACGTATGGCAGTATACTCCCCCGACATCACTTTGGGGCACTTACCTGCAGTATGTGTGACTGTGCCGGGCTCCTCTTATATACAGAAGCTGCTCCTGTAGGGCAGACGTATGGCAGTATACTCCCCCCGACATCACTTTGGTGCACTTACCTGCAGTATGTGTGACTGTGCCGGGCTCCTCTTATATACAGAAGCTGCTCCTGTAGTGCAGACGTATGGCAGTATACTCCCCCCTGACATCACTTTGGGGCACTTACCTGCAGTATGTGTGACTGTGCCGGGCTCCTCTCCTTTACAGAAGCTGCTCCTGTAGTGCAGACGTATGGCAGTATACTCCCCCTGACATCACTTTGGTGCACTTACCTGCTGTATGTGTGACTGTGCCGGGCTCCTCTCCTTTACAGAAGCTGCCGGTGTCTCAGGGCATTGACCTCCTCCAGCAGGTGCTTTGCTACGAGACCGGGGACCCCCTGATCCTGTCCTGCGACCTCACCCTGCTGTCCGTGCTCTTTCCCTTCATGCGCTACATGAATGGCTCAATGCCGGCACTGTTCTCCAAGGTTGGTGGTTGTGAGGGGGCGGGGGGGGGGGGGGGGGGTGCTGATCCCGCTCCTTGCCTGATTCTCGTCTTCTCTGCAGCTCTTCTCGGTGGTGACCTTTGACCTGTGTAATAAGGTAAGTCCTGTGTGTCCCGGTAGTCCCTGTGTGATCGGCAGGCGGGTCCCCTGTGAAGCACTCCATTGTTGTGTCTCCTCCCAGGGACCCCGGAGTCGTGCAGTGAAGAACGTGCGCCGTCACGCCTGCTCCTCCCTTATAAAGATCTGCCGGGATTTTCCGGATCTGGTTCTGGTGAGTGGCCGGCTGCAGTGAGGGCTTGTGGGGTGCGGAGGGCCGGGTGCTGACTCTCCTCTCCTGCGCAGCCTCACCTGGATCTCCTGTGCGCGCACACCATGCTGCTGCTGCAGGACGAGCGGCTCTCGCAGTTTGAGAAGTACGGCCTGCTGGAGGCGCAGGTCCTGATCAGTAACCAGCTCAAGGACTACGAGCGGCAGCGGGGCTTCCTGGTGCAGATGCTCGCACCGGCCATATCTGTCTGGATGTCCGAGGAGCTGCAGAGGTGAGCGGGCGCAGCGTGGAACCTGGTCCCTGCCGCGTGGCTCCATCTGAACCTCGCGCCTCTTCTCTTCCAGAGCCGTATCCAGTCCTGATGACTTCATTTCTTATGTGGGAGCTGACGTCTTGAGAGGTGAGACGGAAGATGACCAGAGCCCATGTAAGGTGAACCGCAGCCAGGTGAGTGGAGCCTTCACAACAACCCCCCACGTGACTCTGCAGCCGACAGGATGATGGTCCTCCTGTCACCCCCCCCAAATCTAAGGACACTTCTCCTCCTGGTCCGCTGCGGGGGAGGAGGGTCACGTGTGGATGTCCAGCGATCTCGGGTGACTTAGTCTTCTGGTTGCAGCTCAGCTTCTGCCTGTACGCGTGGGAGGCGCTGCTCCGACGAGCGCGATGGCCCGGTAACCCCGAACAGGCTAAAGCTGGAGGCTATGTTGTGGGGTACTCCTCCTCTGGGACCCCGATCTGCCGCAACCCCTGCAGTGAGGAAATGGTGAAGATTTTTGAGGGTCTGTTGAGCCTGGTGAGGTGAGTAGTAGACAGTCCGTCCATCGTGCTGCCGTCTCGCCCAGCCCTCGCTCACCTGTCTCATCCCTGCAGGACGTTCAACAATTTATACCTTCCGGAAATCGTCCAGAAAATGGGCGACTTCTATGTGAAATGCCTGGACATGCTGGAGATGGAGAAGAAGGGCATTCTGGGTAAGCTCTACTGTGTATTAATGGCGCCATCTGGTGTCACTACATCACTACTTGCTGACTCTCGTCTGGTATTACAGGGCTGCCGCAGCCGCTCCTGGATGTGTACGATGCTCCGGTGTACAAGAGCGCGCTGGAGAGAATGCAGGGCTTCTTCTTCTCCATCTTTGAAGGCTGGTGAGCCCCCGGAAGTCTCCCTTTCCTTCCCTCCTCTTTCTACCACCTCCCCTTCTGCTTCCCTCTGTCTCTCCGTGCTCAGCCGCTCCACTTCTTTTCCCTTCTGTTTACCCCTTTGCACCGCCTTACCTTCCGCCTCGCCCTCCCCCTGTTGCCTTACCTTCCGCCTCGCCCTCCCATCTTCTTGCCTTACCTTCCGCCTCGCCCTCCCCCTGTTGCCTTACCTTCCGCCTCGCCCTCCCATCTTCTTGCCTTAGCTTCCGCCTCGCCCTCCCATCTTCTCGCCTTACCTTCCGCCTCGCCCTCCCATCTTCTTGCCTTACCTTCCGCCTCGCCCTCCCATCTTCTTGCCTTACCTTCCGCCTCGCCCTCCCATCTTCTTACCTTACCTTCCGCCTCGCCCTCCCCCTGTTGCCTTACCTTCCGCCTCGCCCTCCCCCTGTTGCCTTACCTTCCGCCTCGCCCTCCCCCTGTTGCCTTACCTTCCGCCTCGCCCTCCCATCTTCTTGCCTTACCTTCCGCCTCGCCCTCCCATCTTCTTGCCTTACCTTCCGCCTCGCCCTCCCATCTTCTTGCCTTACCTTCCGCCTCGCCCTCCCATCTTCTTGCCTTAGCTTCCGCCTCGCCCTCCCATCTTCTCGCCTTACCTTCCGCCTCGCCCTCCCATCTTCTTGCCTTACCTTCCGCCTCGCCCTCCCATCTTCTTGCCTTACCTTCCGCCTCGCCCTCCCATCTTCTTGCCTTACCTTCCGCCTCGCCCTCCCATCTTCTTGCCTTACCTTCCGCCTCGCCCTCCCATCTTCTTGCCTTACCTTCCGCCTCGCCCTCCCATCTTCTTGCCTTACCTTCCGCCTCGCCCTCCCATCTTCTTGCCTTACCTTCCGCCTCGCCCTCCCATCTTCTTGCCTTAGCTTCCGCCTCGCCCTCCCATCTTCTCGCCTTACCTTCCGCCTCGCCCTCCCATCTTCTTGCCTTACCTTCCGCCTCGCCCTCCCATCTTCTTGCCTTACCTTCCGCCTCGCCCTCCCATCTTCTTGCCTTACCTTCCGCCTCGCCCTCCCATCTTCTTGCCTTACCTTCCGCCTCGCCCTCCCATCTTCTTGCCTTACCTTCCGCCTCGCCCTCCCCCTGTTGCCTTACCTTCCGCCTCGCCCTCCCATCTTCTTGCCTTAGCTTCCGCCTCGCCCTCCCATCTTCTTGCCTTACCTTCCGCCTCGCCCTCCCATCTTCTTGCCTTACCTTCCGCCTCGCCCTCCCCCTGTTGCCTTACCTTCCGCCTCGCCCTCCCATCTTCTTGCCTTACCTTCCGCCTCGCCCTCCCCCTGTTGCCTTACCTTCCGCCTCGCCCTCCCATCTTCTTGCCTTAGCTTCCGCCTCGCCCTCCCATCTTCTTGCCTTACCTTCCGCCTCGCCCTCCCATCTTCTTGCCTTACCTTCCGCCTCGCCCTCCCATCTTCTTGCCTTACCTTCCGCCTCGCCCTCCCATCTTCTTGCCTTACCTTCCGCCTCGCCCTCCCATCTTCTTGCCTTACCTTCCGCCTCGCCCTCCCATCTTCTTGCCTTACCTTCCGCCTCGCCCTCCCATCTTCTTGCCTTACCTTCCGCCTCGCCCTCCCATCTTCTTGCCTTACCTTCCGCCTCGCCCTCCCATCTTCTTACCTCCCTCCTTATTACCGTCTCCCCCTTCCTCCCTCCTTATTACCGTCTCCCCCTCCCTCTTCTTACCTACCTACCGTCTTCTTACCTCCCTCATTCATACCTACCTTCTTACCTTCCTCCTGTCCTTGCTCAGTTGTCAGATCCTGGGGAACATTGGGCCGTCCTTGCTGCAGGATTATTACTCGATACCAGGTTTGGCGGGCCGCCTCGTTAACTCAGTCTTCTGCAACCTCACCCACATCCCGGACTTCCGCCTGCGCCCACTGTTGCATATCCTTTCTGTGGGGTGAGATGCGGGTGTGGGGGTACAGCGGGTGCCATGCTGCTTCCTTAAAGGGGTTTTCCGAGATATTAATACAGATCACCTATCCTCTGGATAGGTCATCAGTATGTGATCAGTGGAGGTCTGACATCCGAGACCCCCCCGCTGATCAGTTGTTTGAGAAGTGTCTGGAATATAAAGCAAAAGGCTTTATATAAGGCCTCATGCACGCGGCCGTTGTTTTTGTCCGCATCTGAGCCGCAGTATTTGCGTCTTGGATGCGAACCCACTCACTTCAATGGGGCCGCAAAAGATGCGGAGAGCACTCCCTGTGCTTTCCGCATCCGTTGCTCCGTTCCGTGGTCCGCATAAAAAATATAACATGTCCTATTCTTGTCCGTTTTGCGGACAAGAATAGGCAGTTATATTAATGGAATAGGCAGTTATATTAATGGAACGCACACGGACGCCATCCGTGTTTTGCGGATCTGCAATTTGTGGACCGCGAAACACACAACGGTCGTGTGCATAAGGCCTAAAAGAAAGGATCAAAGATAAGATTTCAAATGATTATTGATCCTTGAGGTGGACATATAGAACACCTCAAAAAGAGTTATATCGGTTATTTTATTGTGCGATCAGTAAAGGTAGAAGCGTCTATGCAAAAATATAAATGATTTATACAATAATTTAAAATACAAAGATTAATCAATAGGAAAATCAATAATCTGCAATGATACACAGTGATATGCAGTACCCAAAATTCAACTCAAATACCAGAGTATACACAGTACCTCTCAGACAGAAAAAAATAATACAATCCACCTCAACTGCAATTTTTAGATATAAAAACTCAATAACGTTAATAAAAGATACGAACCCTTGCTCGGCACAAACTATGACTAATCTCGGATAATGGGGTAGCAATATAAATGATCAAGCCTGGTATTGACTATGGAATGAAATTATTCCAATCAGAGAGTTACCTCTGAAATTAATATTTAGGTCTTTTATTCAGTAATATGCATCGTTACTGAATAGTGACAATATTGATGTAGCACTTTTAACGACTATACATCCGCCAACAGCGGGGAGTTTGCTGAATATCAGGCTGATTAATTTATATTAATACTACACAGAATAAAGTTATACATTACCGAGAATGCAGATGATGTGCAGAGACTAAGGGAAGTCCGCTCTAAGGTACGATCTGGTCATTAGGATCTTTCTCCCGGGTTTTCTTTGTTTCTTGGTGTTTTCTCTTTTTTTCTTGTTGTCCTTTTTGTTTCTGTTCTGTTCCTCTCCCTCATCTGTGTGTGCTTTATGATCACAAACTTATCAGTTAGACACACCTTCCTAGCTTGGAGTTTTCCAATCATTGTCGGCTAGGCGTGTACATACGATAAGAACTGTGATGTCATTGTAATACCCAAAATGCACTTCTGCTGTTGGTGTAATGTTACTCCTTTACCCCTAGGTGACACTATTACCTAAGCTATTAGGATATTTAATCCTTAATAAATGGTACTATCTCACATTCTATACACATGACCTCTGGAACCTAAATCAAAGCTAGAGGGATTAATTCCGACACTTCTACCAATCAAGCACAGACTTTTAGGCACCATTTGAATGTTTCCCAGATTGTTATTTTATGGGACCGATAAGAAAATGAGCCTTGTTTTCTCACAGAGATATCTGTGCCTCCTCTGCTACACCAACGGGTGATTGATGGTTCGTTAAAATACCACTTCTTTGGAGATACTCCTTAACAAAGTCCATACTAAAACTGTTTTCATCATATAATAGGAATATATGCGTTCCTATTGAGAAATGTATATGATGACCGATACATAAACATCCTTAATAATACGTAACAATATAAAACGATACATAATGTTTTATTGATTCTCTTATACAAAACTAAGGTTAATTATAAGCTTATATAGATATCACAGATTTTCTGCTTCATTAATAAAGACCAAACTGTAGAGGTAATTAGCACCAGCTGCGTCTGGAGAGCACCCTTATCTCCTGTCATAAATCCATAAGGAGACAAGAAGGCCTCTTTTCAGACTGGTACATCCATGAGGAGAAATGTTATCTGAACTGTCCTTCCCATGACTCTCTTTCGGCCATCTTTAAAATACATACATATAACAATATGGGCTCTTATAGGTATATATAATCAAATCCACTATAATTAGGATATCTAGATCAATGTTTTATACACTTATGAAAAAGCTCAACAGAAGGCATCGGTCCTCCCGTGAACACCGCGGCCTTCTCTCGCCTTCTTCTAGGCCAGTGACGTCACATTCATCGGTCACATGACCTAGGAGCAGCTCAGCCCCATAGAAGTGAATGGAGCGGAGCGCGATACCAAGCACGGCCACTATACAATGTATGGCCCTGTGCCTTGTCAAAAAACTGATCAGTGAGGGTCCCGAGTGTCGGACCACCACCCATCAGATACTGATGACCTGTCCAGTGCCGGAAGTGAGCGCTTACCTACATTCGCCAATTATAGTCTATGGGCGCATCAAGCCATACATTTCTATACGTTTTTCTGTTTACAAGCGTGTCTGCGTTCAGCAAAAACGAGGTGTGAACAGGCCCTTACACTGCTAGGATACATGTGACATAGAAGAAACCCGGAGTGCTTCCTTAACCTGCTGATTACGCTTCTTTGTGAAGCCACTGATTGTCTCCTGTCCTCCTGACAAGTACGAGAGCCTCCTGGGGCCAATCCTGGGGCCCCTCCTCAGCTTCCTGCACCAGGTAACCCCATAGACACCTCATGCACACGGAGCACCCCAATACGCCCCAACATCACTGATGACTGTCACTTTATCTTCCAGAGGCTGTCGCAGAAGTGGCTGGCGAGGTGAGTCCTGGAGGCGGAGCTGCACCTAATGTGCTCCACTCACCTCCAGAGCTGCGTTCAGAAAGTCACTATATGATCTGACATAATGTACGCGGAAAACCAGATTCATCTAGAGCTGCAGACAGATGATGCAGCAGTAGAGTAGCCTCTGCAGCTCTGGATGTGAATGGAGTATATAGGGGTTTGCCACGGGGGGTGGGACCATTATTTGCTGGACTGGGAGAGTGTCAGCTTTTTGGTTGTCTCTGCAGTGAGGAGGATTACTCCGAGCTGAACACCGAGACTACGGAGATCCTGGAGGTGGAGCTGGTGCGGCTGCTGACCCGGGAGATGGTGGACCTCATCAGTGAGTGTATATCCCCCCCCCGCTGTATACTGCCCCCGACCCCCCCCCCCCATCACCGCTGTACACCCGCTGCTGACCCGGGAGATGGTGGACCTCATCAGTGAGTGTATATCCCCCCCCCCCCCGCTGTATACTGCCCCCGATAGACCCCCCCCCCCATCACCGCTGTACACCCGCTGCTGACCCGGGAGATGGTGGACCTCATCAGTGAGTGTATATCCCCCCGGCCCCCGTATAGTGAGCGCCCCCACTGTATACTGCCCCCGACCCACCCCCATCACCGCTGTACACCCGCTGGTGACCCGGGAGATGGTGGACCTCATCAGTGAGTGTATATCCCCCCCCCCCCCCCCCCGCTGTATACTGCCCCTGACCCCCCCCCCCCCCCCCCCCCCCCATCACCGCTGTACACCCGCTGCTGACCCGGGAGATGGTGGACCTCATCAGTGAGTGTATATCCCCCCCCCCGCTGTATACTGCCCCCGACCCCCCCCCCCCCCCCCCCCATCACCGCTGTACACCCGCTGGTGACCCGGGAGATGGTGGACCTCATCAGTGAGTGTATATCCCCCCCCGCGCTGTATACTGCCCCTGACCCCCCCCATCACCGCTGTACACCCGCTGCTGACCCAGGAGATGGTGGACCTCATCAGTGAGTGTATATCCCCCCCCGCTGTATACTGCCCCCGACCCCCCCCCCCCCCCCCCCCCCCCATCACCGCTGTACACCCGCTGGTGACCCGGGAGATGGTGGACCTCATCAGTGAGTGTATATCCCCCCCCGCTGTATACTGCCCCTGACCCCCCCCCCCCCATCACCGCTGTACACCCGCTGCTGACCCAGGAGATGGTGGACCTCATCAGTGAGTGTATATCCCCCCCCCGCTGTATACTGCCCCCGACCCCCCCCCCCCCCCCCCTATCACCGCTGTACACCCGCTGGTGACCCGGGAGATGGTGGACCTCATCAGTGAGTGTATATCCCCCCCCCCGCTGTATACTGCCCCTGACCCCCCCCCCCCCCCCCCCCCCCCATCACCGCTGTACACCCGCTGCTGACCCAGGAGATGGTGGACCTCATCAGTGAGTGTATACCCCCCCCGCTGTATACTGCCCCCGACCCCCCCCCCCCATCACCGCTGTACACCCCCTGCTGACCCGGGAGATGGTGGACCTCATCAGTGAGTGTATATCCCCCCCCCCGCTGTATACTGCCCCCGATAGACCCCCCCCCCATCACCGCTGTACACCCCCTGCTGACCCGGGAGATGGTGGACCTCATCAGTGAGTGTATATCCCCCCCCCCACGTTTAGTGAGTGCCCCCGCTGTATACTGGCCCCCCCCCCCCCCATCACCGCTGTACACCCGCTGCTGACCCGGGAGATGGTGGACCTCATCAGTGAGTGTATATCCCCCCCCCCCCCGTATAGTGAGCGCCCCCGCTGTATACTGCCCCCGCCCCCCCCCCCATCACCGCTGTACTACACCCGCTGCTGACCAGGGAGATGGTGGACCTCATCAGTGAGTACATATACCCCCGTATAGTGAGTGCCCCCCGCTGTATACTGCCCCTTGCTGTACACGCGCTGCTGACCGCTCCCCCTGTGTCCTTCATAGTTGTCAGCTGTATAGCCAAGAAGACGTCGGAGGCCTCGTCGGGCAACGCTGCGGGGGAGGAGGTGCGCAGTGCGGCTCCAGTAGACGCTGACGGTAAGGATTCATGTCTGACCTTCCATCTGTCCTCCAATCTCTGCGTCACCCAGCTTTCCAAGGATCCTGAGTGGTAGACTTCAGCCCTGCTATAGATGTGCAACTCAGGATCCTAGGAAAGCTGGGTGCACCTGAGATGGGGAAGTTGTAGTGCTGACCACCGTCTATAGGTCCATTCTGATAATCCGGCATGTCGGTCTATACATGGTACCTGCGGCAGGGTGGTCGTGTGTAGCGCTGCTCTACTGCCGGACTATGGAGAGACTCCTTCTAATCCGGCATGTCGGTCTATACGTGGTACCTGCGGCAGGGTGGTCGTGTGTAGCGCTGCTCTACTGCCGGACTATGGAGAGATTCCTTCTAATCCGGCATGTCGGTCTATACGTGGTACCTGCGGCAGGGTGGTCGTGTGTAGCGCTGCTCTACTGCCGGACTATGGAGAGACTCCTTCTAATCCGGCATGTCTGTCTATACGTGGTACCTGCGGCAGGGCGGTCGTGTGTAGCGCTGCTCTACTGCCGGACTATGGAGAGACTCCTTCTAATCCGGCATGTCGGTCTATACGTGGTACCTGCGGCAGGGTGGTCGTGTGTAGTGCTGCTCTACTGCCGGACTATGGAGAGACTCCTTCTAATCCGGCATGTCGGTCTATACATGGTACCTGCGGCAGGGTGGTCGTGTGTAGTGCTGCTCTACTGCCGGACTATGGAGAGATTCCTTCTAATCCGGCATGTCGGTCTATACGTGGTACCTGCGGCAGGGTGGTCGTGTGTAGCGCTGCTCTACTGCCGGACTATGGAGAGACTCCTTCTAATCCGGCATGTCGGTCTATACATGGTACCTGCGGCAGGGTGGTCGTGTGTAGCGCTGCTCTACTGCCGGACTATGGAGAGACTCCTTCTAATCCGGCATGTCGGTCTATACATGGTACCTGCGGCAGGGTGGTCGTGTGTAGCGCTGCTCTACTGCCGGACTATGGAGAGATTCCTTCTAATCCGGCATGTCGGTCTATACGTGGTACCTGCGGCAGGGCGGTCGTGTGTAGCGCTGCTCTACTGCCGGACTATGGAGAGATTCCTTCTAATCCGGCATGTCGGTCTATACGTGGTACCTGCGGCAGGGTGGTCGTGTGTAGCGCTGCTCTACTGCCGGACTATGGGGAGATTCCTTCTAATCCGGCATGTCGGTCTATACGTGGTACCTGCGGCAGGGCGGTCGTGTGTAGCGCTGCTCTACTGCCGGACTATGGAGAGATTCCTTCTAATCCGGCATGTTGGTCTATACGTGGTACCTGCGGCAGGGCGGTCGTGTGTAGCGCTGCTCTACTGCCGGACTATGGAGAGATTCCTTCTAATCCGGCATGTCGGTCTATACGTGGTACCTGCGGCAGGGCGGTCGTGTGTAGCGCTGCTCTACTGCCGGACTATGGAGAGATTCCTTCTAATCCGGCATGTCGGTCTATACGGGGTACCTGCGGCAGGGCGGTCGTGTGTAGCGCTGCTCTACTGCCGGACTATGGAGAGATTCCTTCTAATCCGGCATGTCGGTCTATACGTGGTACCTGCGGCAGGGCGGTCGTGTGTAGTGCTGCTCTACTGCCGGACTATGGAGAGATTCCTTCTAATCCGGCATGTCGGTCTATACGTGGTACCTGCGGCAGGGTGGTCGTGTGTAGCGCTGCTCTACTGCCGGACTATGGGGAGATTCCTTCTAATCCGGCATGTCAGTCTATACGTGGTACCTGCGGCAGGGTGGTCGTGTGTAGAGCTGCTCTACTGCCGGACTATGGAGAGATTCCTTCTAATCCGGCATGTCGGTCTATACGTGGTACCTGCGGCAGGGCGGTCGTGTGTAGTGCTGCTCTACTGCCGGACTATGGAGAGACTCCTTCTAATCCGGCATGTCGGTCTATACGTGGTACCTGCGGCAGGGTGGTCGTGTGTAGTGCTGCTCTACTGCCGGACTATGGGGAGATTCCTTCTAATCCGGCATGTCAGTCTATACGTGGTACCTGCGGCAGGGTGGTCGTGTGTAGTGCTGCTCTACTGCCGGACTATGGAGAGATTCCTTCTAATCCGGCATGTCGGTCTATACATGGTACCTGCGGCAGGGTGGTCGTGTGTAGCGCTGCTCTACTGCCGGACTATGGAGAGATTCCTTCTAATCCGGCATGTCGGTCTATACGTGGTACCTGCGGCAGGGTGGTCGTGTGTAGAGCTGCTCTACTGCCGGACTATGGAGAGATTCCTTCTAATCCGGCATGTCGGTCTATACGTGGTACCTGCGGCAGGGCGGTCGTGTGTAGTGCTGCTCTACTGCCGGACTATGGAGAGACTCCTTCTAATCCGGCATGTCGGTCTATACGTGGTACCTGCGGCAGGGTGGTCGTGTGTAGCGCTGCTCTACTGCCGGACTATGGAGAGATTCCTTCTAATCCGGCATGTCGGTCTATACGTGGTACCTGCGGCAGGGCGGTCGTGTGTAGTGCTGCTCTACTGCCGGACTATGGAGAGATTCCTTCTAATCCGGCATGTCGGTCTATACGTGGTACCTGCGGCAGGGTGGTCGTGTGTAGCGCTGCTCTACTGCCGGACTATGGAGAGACTCCTTCTAATCCGGCATGTCGGTCTATACGTGGTACCTGCGGCAGGGTGGTCGTGTGTAGCGCTGCTCTACTGCCGGACTATGGGGAGATTCCTTCTAATCCGGCATGTCGGTCTATACGTGGTACCTGCGGCAGGGCGGTCGTGTGTAGCGCTGCTCTACTGCCGGACTATGGAGAGATTCCTTCTAATCCGGCATGTCGGTCTATACGTGGTACCTGCGGCAGGGTGGTCGTGTGTAGAGCTGCTCTACTGCCGGACTATGGAGAGATTCCTTCTAATCCGGCATGTCGGTCTATACGTGGTACCTGCGGCAGGGCGGTCGTGTGTAGTGCTGCTCTACTGCCGGACTATGGAGAGACTCCTTCTAATCCGGCATGTCGGTCTATACGTGGTACCTGCGGCAGGGTGGTCGTGTGTAGCGCTGCTCTACTGCCGGACTATGGAGAGATTCCTTCTAATCCGGCATGTCGGTCTATACGTGGTACCTGCGGCAGGGCGGTCGTGTGTAGTGCTGCTCTACTGCCGGACTATGGAGAGATTCCTTCTAATCCGGCATGTCGGTCTATACGTGGTACCTGCGGCAGGGTGGTCGTGTGTAGCGCTGCTCTACTGCCGGACTATGGAGAGATTCCTTCTAATCCAGCATGTCGGTCTATACGTGGTACCTGCGGCAGGGCGGTCGTGTGTAGTGCTGCTCTACTGCCGGACTATGGAGAGACTCCTTCTAATCCGGCATGTCGGTCTATACATGGTACCTGCGGCAGGGTGGTCGTGTGTAGTGCTGCTCTACTGCCGGACTATGGGGAGATTCCTTCTAATCCGGCATGTCGGTCTATACGTGGTACCTGCGGCAGGGTGGTCGTGTGTAGTGCTGCTCTACTGCCGGACTATGGGGAGATTCCTTCTAATCCGGCATGTCGGTCTATACGTGGTACCTGCGGCAGGGTGGTCGTGTGTAGTGCTGCTCTACTGCCGGACTATGGAGAGACTCCTTCTAATCCGGCATGTCGGTCTATACGTGGTACCTGCGGCAGGGTGGTCGTGTGTAGTGCTGCTCTACTGCCGGACTATGGGGAGATTCCTTCTAATCCGGCATGTCGGTCTATACGTGGTACCTGCGGCAGGGTGGTCGTGTGTAGTGCTGCTCTACTGCCGGACTATGGAGAGATTCCTTCTAATCCGGCATGTCGGTCTATACATGGTACCTGCGGCAGGGTGGTCGTGTGTAGCGCTGCTCTACTGCCGGACTATGGAGAGACTCCTTCTAATCCGGCATGTCGGTCTATACGTGGTACCTGCGGCAGGGTGGTCGTGTGTAGTGCTGCTCTACTGCCGGACTATGTAGAGACTCCTTCTAATCCGGCATGTCGGTCTATACGTGGTACCTGCGGCAGGGTGGTCGTGTGTAGCGCTGCTCTACTGCCGGACTATGGAGAGATTCCTTCTAATCCGGCATGTCTGTCTATACGTGGTACCTGCGGCAGGGTGGTCGTGTGTAGTGCTGCTCTACTGCCGGACTATGGAGAGATTCCTTCTAATCCGGCATGTCGGTCTATACATGGTACCTGCGGCAGGGCGGTCGTGTGTAGTGCTGCTCTACTGCCGGACTATGGAGTGATTCCTTCTAATCCGGCATGTCGGTCTATACGTGGTACCTGCGGCAGGGTGGTCGTGTGTAGTGCTGCTCTACTGCCGGACTATGGAGAGATTCCTTCTAATCCGGCATGTCGGTCTATACGTGGTACCTGCGGCAGGGCGGTCGTGTGTAGTGCTGCTCTACTGCCGGACTATGGAGAGACTCCTTCTAATCCGGCATGTCGGTCTATACGTGGTACCTGCGGCAGGGTGGTCGTGTGTAGCGCTGCTCTACTGCCGGACTATGGAGAGATTCCTTCTAATCCGGCATGTCTGTCTATACGTGGTACCTGCGGCAGGGTGGTCGTGTGTAGCGCTGCTCTACTGCCGGACTATGGGGAGATTCCTTCTAATCCGGCATGTCGGTCTATATGTGGTACCTGCGGCAGGGTGGTCGTGTGTAGCGCTGCTCTACTGCCGGACTATGGGGTGATTCCTTCTAATCCGGCATGTCGGTCTATACGTGGTACCTGCGGCAGGGTGGGCGTGTGTAGTGCTGCTCTACTGCCGGACTATGGAGAGAATCCTTCTAATCCGGCATGTCGGTCTATACGTGGTACCTGCGGCAGGGCGGTCGTGTGTAGAGCTGCTCTACTGCCGGACTATGGAGAGATTCCTTCTAATCCGGCATGTCGGTCTATACGTGGTACCTGCGGCAGGGTGGTCGTGTGTAGTGCTGCTCTACTGCCGGACTATGGAGAGACTCCTTCTAATCCGGCATGTCGGTCTATACGTGGTACCTGCGGCAGGGCGGTCGTGTGTAGCGCTGCTCTACTGCCGGACTATGGGGTGATTCCTTCTAATCCGGCATGTCGGTCTATACGTGGTACCTGCGGCAGGGCGGTCGTGTGTAGCGCTGCTCTACTGCTGGACTATGGAGAGACTCCTTCTAATCCGGCATGTCGGTCTATACGTGGTACCTGCGGCAGGGCGGTCGTGTGTAGCGCTGCTCTACTGCCGGACTATGGGGTGATTCCTTCTAATCCGGCATGTCGGTCTATACGTGGTACCTGCGGCAGGGTGGTCGTGTGTAGTGCTGCTCTACTGCCGGACTATGGAGAGACTCCTTCTAATCCGGCATGTCGGTCTATACGTGGTACCTGCGGCAGGGTGGTCGTGTGTAGCGCTGCTCTACTGCCGGACTATGGAGAGACTCCTTCTAATCCGGCATGTCGGTCTATACGTGGTACCTGCGGCAGGGCGGTCGTGTGTAGCGCTGCTCTACTGCTGGACTATGGAGAGACTCCTTCTAATCCGGCATGTCGGTCTATACGTGGTACCTGCGGCAGGGCGGTCGTGTGTAGCGCTGCTCTACTGCCGGACTATGGGGTGATTCCTTCTAATCCGGCATGTCGGTCTATACGTGGTACCTGCGGCAGGGTGGTCGTGTGTAGCGCTGCTCTACTGCCGGACTATGGAGAGACTCCTTCTAATCCGGCATGTCGGTCTATACGTGGTACCTGCGGCAGGGTGGTCGTGTGTAGCGCTGCTCTACTGCCGGACTATGGAGAGACTCCTTCTAATCCGGCATGTCGGTCTATACGTGGTACCTGCGGCAGGGTGGTCGTGTGTAGTGCTGCTCTACTGCCGGACTATGGAGAGATTCCTTCTAATCCGGCATGTCGGTCTATACGTGGTACCTGCGGCAGGGCGGTCGTGTGTAGTGCTGCTCTACTGCCGGACTATGGAGAGATTCCTTCTAATCCGGCATGTCGGTCTATACGTGGTACCTGCGGCAGGGCGGTCGTGTGTAGCGCTGCTCTACTGCCGGACTATGGAGAGATTCCTTCTAATCCGGCATGTCGGTCTATACATGGTACCTGCGGCAGGGTGGTCGTGTGTAGCGCTGCTCTACTGCCGGACTATGGAGAGATTCCTTCTAATCCGGCATGTCGGTCTATACGTGGTACCTGCGGCAGGGCGGTCGTGTGTAGCGCTGCTCTACTGCCGGACTATAGAGAGATTCCTTCTAATCCAGCATGTCGGTCTATACGTGGTACCTGCGGCAGGGCGGTCGTGTGTAGAGCTGCTCTACTGCCGGACTATGGGGAGATTCCTTCTAATCCGGCATGTCGGTCTATACGTGGTACCTGCGGCAGGGTGGTCGTGTGTAGCGCTGCTCTACTGCCGGACTATGGGGAGATTCCTTCTAATCCGGCATGTCGGTCTATATGTGGTACCTGCGGCAGGGTGGTCGTGTGTAGTGCTGCTCTACTGCCGGACTATGGAGAGATTCCTTCTAATCCAGCATGTCGGTCTATACGTGGTACCTGCGGCAGGGCGGTCGTGTGTAGCGCTGCTCTACTGCCGGACTATGGAGAGACTCCTTCTAATCCGGCATGTCGGTCTATACGTGGTACCTGCGGCAGGGTGGTCGTGTGTAGTGCTGCTCTACTGCCGGACTATGGAGAGACTCCTTCTAATTCGGCATGTCGGTCTATACGTGGTACCTGCGGCAGGGTGGTCGTGTGTAGCGCTGCTCTACTGCCGGACTATGGAGAGATTCCTTCTAATCCGGCATGTCGGTCTATACATGGTACCTGCGGCAGGGTGGTCGTGTGTAGTGCTGCTCTACTGCCGGACTATGGAGAGACTCCTTCTAATCCGGCATGTCGGTCTATACGTGGTACCTGCGGCAGGGTGGTCGTGTGTAGTGCTGCTCTACTGCCGGACTATGGAGAGACTCCTTCTAATCCAGCATGTCGGTCTATACGTGGTACCTGCGGCAGGGTGGTCGTGTGTAGCGCTGCTCTACTGCCGGACTATGGAGAGATTCCTTCTAATCCGGCATGTCGGTCTATACGTGGTACCTGCGGCAGGGTGGTCGTGTGTAGCGCTGCTCTACTGCCGGACTATGGAGAGATTCCTTCTAATCCGGCATGTCGGTCTATACGTGGTACCTGCGGCAGGGTGGTCGTGTGTAGCGCTGCTCTACTGCCGGACTATGGAGAGACTCCTTCTAATCCGGCATGTCGGTCTATACGTGGTACCTGCGGCAGGGTGGTCGTGTGTAGTGCTGCTCTACTGCCGGACTATGGGGAGATTCCTTCTAATCCGGCATGTCGGTCTATACGTGGTACCTGCGGCAGGGTGGTCGTGTGTAGTGCTGCTCTACTGCCGGACTATGGAGAGACTCCTTCTAATCCGGCGTGCTGCTGCCTCTCCTCTTTTAACCCTTCCCCCTCCAGATGAGGAAATGATGAGTGTGGACGCTGCGGCCGTCGGCTCTCTGGAACTGTCAGATCTCGGGAAGTTCCTGATGTCACTCGAGGTTAGTGCGCCCCCAGAGGTGACCGCTGGTACAACCAGTATTACTGCTCCGGCAGCAGCCGTCTCTCTGCCTCCCCAGTAGATTAGCCGCTCTGGGAAAGCTGGGTGCCCACCTTCAGGTGCTGTCATCTGTCACCCCGCAGGAGGTGTCGACCACCCTGCTGATCAGCGCATACAGTCCGCTCGTATGGATGGACACGCCGGCCTGTCAGAAAGCTGCCTCCCAGCTGTGCTGGCCCCTTCTCAAACAGGTGCGCACTATCACCCCCACCCTCTCATGTCATAGCCCACCACTATCCTCACTTTCCTCTCCTCGGCCCCCCAGGTGCTCTCCACTTCTCTGCCCTCTGAAGCCGTCATCTGTTTTTTCACCAATGTTCTGCGCGGCCTCCAGATCCACGGCCAGCACGAGGCCTGCAACTTGGCCCTGGCGACCCTGGCCTTCCAGATCTACAGCACCCTGGTAAGAACTGTCCCCCCGCCCTGGCTGACTATCCGTCTCCCTACCCCCCCCCTCGCCCTGGCTGACTGTCCGTCCCCGCCCTGGCTGACTGTCCGTCCCCGCCCTGGCTGACTGTCCGTCCCCGCCCTGGCTGACTGTCCGTCCCCGCCCTGGCTGACTGTCCGTCCCCGCCCTGGCTGACTGTCCGTCCCCGCCCTGGCTGACTGTCCGTCTCCCGTCCCCGCCCTGGCTGACTGTCCGTCCCCGCCCTCGCCCTGGCTGACTGTCCGTCTCCCCCCCCCCCCCCCCCCCCTCGCCCTGGCTGACTGTCCGTCTTTCCCCCCCCCCCCCCCCTCGCCCTGGCTGACTGTCCGTCTTTCTCCCCCCCTCGCCCTGGCTGACTGTCCCTCCCACTCCCCCCCCCTCGCCCTGGCTGACTGTCCGTCTCTTTCCCCACCCCCTCGCCCTGGCTGACTGTCCGTCTTCCCCCCCCTCGCCCTGGCTGACTGTCCGTCTTTCCCCCCCCCCTCGCCCCCTGGCTGACTGTCCGTCTTTCCCCCCCCTCGCCCCCTGGCTGACTGTCCGTCTTTCCCCCCCCTCGCCCTGGCTGACTGTCCGTCTTCCCCCCCTCGCCCTGGCTGACTGTCCGTCTCCCCTCCCCCCCCCCTCGCCCTGGTTGACTGTCCGTCTCCCCTCCCCCCCCCCCTCGCCCTGGCTGACTGTCCGTCTCTCCCCCCCCCCCCCTCGCCCTGGCTGACTGTCCCTCCCCCTCCCCCCCCCCTCGCCCTGGCTGACTGTCCGTCTCTTTCCCCACCCCCTCGCCCTGGCTGACTGTCCGTCTTCCCCCCCCTCGCCCTGGCTGACTGTCCGTCTTTCCCCCCCCTCGCCCCCTGGCTGACTGTCCGTCTTTCCCCCCCCTCGCCCCCTGGCTGACTGTCCGTCTTTCCCCCCCCTCGCCCCCTGGCTGACTGTCCGTCTTTCCCCCCCCTCGCCCCCTGGCTGACTGTCCGTCTTTACCCCCCCTCGCCCTGGCTGACTGTCCGTCTTCCCCCCCTCGCCCTGGCTGACTGTCCGTCTCCCCCCCCCCCCCCCTCGCCCTGGTTGACTGTCCGTCTCCCCCCCCCCCCCCCCTCGCCCTGGCTGACTGTCCGTCTCTCCCCCCCCCCCCCCCTCGCCCTGGCTGACTGTCCGTCTCCCGCCCCCCTCCCTGGCTGTCTGTCCGTCGTCCCCCCCTTTCCCCCCTCGCCCCCTGGCTGACTGTCCCTCTCCCCCCCTCGCCCTGGCTGACTGTCCGTCTCCCTCCCCCCCTCGCCCTGGCTGACTGTCCGTCTCCCTCCCCCCCCCCCCCCCCCTCGCCCTGGCTGACTGTCCCTCTCCCCCCCTCGCCCTGGCTGACTGTCCGTCTCCCTCCCTCCCTCGCCCTGGCTGACTGTCCGTCTCCCCCCCCCCCCCCCCCCTCGCCCTGGCTGACTGTCCGTCTCCCTCCCTCCCCCCCCTCGCCCTGGCTGACTGTCCGTCTCCCTCCCCCCCCCTCGCCCTGGCTGACTGTCCGTCTCCCCCCCCCCCCCCCCCCCTCGCCCTGGCTGACTGTCCTTCCCCCCCCCCCCCCCCCCTTCCCTCGCCCTGGCTGACTGTCCTTCTCCCCCCCCCCCCCCTCGCCCTGGCTGACTGTCCTTCTCCCCCCCCCCCCCTCGCCCTGGCTGACTGTCCGTCTTTCCCCCCCCCTCGCCCTGGCTGACTGTCCGTCTTTCCCCCCCCCTCGCCCTGGCTGACTGTCTGTCTTTCCCCCACCCCTCGCCCTGGCTGACTGTCCGTTTCCCCCCCCCCCCTCGCCCTGGCTGACTGTCCGTCTTCCCCCCCCCCCCTCGCCCTGGCTGACTGTCCGTCTTCCCCCCCCCCCCCCTCCCCCTGGCTGACTGTCCGTCTCCCCCCCCCCCCCCCTCACCCTGGCTGACTGTCCGTCTTCCCCCCCCTCGCCCTGGCTGACTGTCCTTCTCCCCCCCCCCCCTCGCCCTGGCTGACTGTCCGTCTTTCCCCTCGCCCTGGCTGACTGTCCGTCCCTTGTTTCTCCAGCGCCCTCAGGTCCCGGAGCTGGGGGTGGTGATGGAGCAGGTCCCCAACATCCATGCTGAGTCCTTGAAGGGGTTTGACGCTCGTCTACGGTGTCCGGCGGAGAAAAAAGCAGAGAAGCGAAAGAAGGAACATTTCAAGCGCCTCATCGCTGGCTGCATTGGGGTGAGAAGAATCGTGGCTCAGCCTCCAGTATAATGATTGTCAGCTCTGTGGTCCAGCCCTCCAATAGTGAGGAGGAGCCAAATATAGGAATGCCCCTAACAATGCTGTCCTATTATCAGTATATAATCTATAGAGGACGGGACGTGTATAATGTGTCAGTGTATTATACAGTATTACACCCCGTCCTGTCATCAGTATATAATCTATAGAGGACGGGACGTGTATAATGTGTCAGTGTATTATACAGTATTACACCCTGTCCTGTCATCAGTATATAATCTATAGAGGACGGGACGTGTATAATGTGTCAGTGTATTATACAGTATTACACCCTGTCCTATTATCAGTATATAATCTATAGAGGACAGGACGTGTATAATGTGTTAGTGTATTATACAGTATTACACCCCGTCCTGTCATCAGTATATAATCTATAGAGGACGGGACGTGTATAATGTGTCAGTGTATTATACAGTATTACACCCTGTCCTATTATCAGTATATAATCTATAGAGGACAGGACGTGTATAATGTGTCAGTGTATTATACAGTATTACACCCTGTCCTATTATCAGTATATAATCTATAGAGGACGGGACGTGTATAATGTGTCAGTGTATTATACAGTATTACACCCCGTCCTGTCATCAGTATATAATCTATAGAGGACGGGACGTGTATAATGTGTCAGTGTATTATACAGTATTACACCCTGTCCTGTCATCAGTATATAATCTATAGAGGACGGGACGTGTATAATGTGTCAGTGTATTATACAGTATTACACCCTGTCCTATTATCAGTATATAATCTATAGAGGACAGGACGTGTATAATGTGTTAGTGTATTATACAGTATTACACCCCGTCCTGTCATCAGTATATAATCTATAGAGGACGGGACGTGTATAATGTGTCAGTGTATTATACAGTATTACACCCTGTCCTATTATCAGTATATAATCTATAGAGGACAGGACGTGTATAATGTGTCAGTGTATTATACAGTATTACACCCTGTCCTGTCATCAGTATATAATCTATAGAGGACGGACGTGTATAATGTGTCAGTGTATTTTACAGTATTACACCCTGTCCTATTATCAGTATATAATCTATAGAGGACGGACGTGTATAATGTGTCAGTGTATTATACAGTATTACACCCTGTCCTGTCATCAGTATATAATCTATAGAGGACGGGACGTGTATAATGTGTCAGTGTATTATACAGTATTACACCCTGTCCTGTCATCAGTATATAATCTATAGAGGATGGGACGTGTATAATGTGTCAGTGTATTATACAGTATTACACCCTGTCATCAGTATATAATCTATAGAGGACGGGACGTGTATAATGTGTCAGTGTATTATACAGTATTACACCCTGTCCTGTCATCAGTATATAATCTATAGAGGACGGACGTGTATAATGTGTCAGTGTATTATACAGTATTACACCCTGTCATCAGTATATAATCTATAGAGGACGGACGTGTATAATGTGTCAGTGTATTATACAGTATTACACCCTGTCATCAGTATATAATCTATAGAGGACGGGACGTGTATAATGTGTCAGTGTATTATACAGTATTACACCCTGTCATCAGTATATAATCTATAGAGGACGGGACGTGTATAATGTGTCAGTGTATTATACAGTATTACACCCTGTCATCAGTATATAATCTATAGAGGACGGACGTGTATAATGTGTCAGTGTATTATACAGTATTACACCCTGTCCTGTCATCAGTATATAATCTATAGAGGACGGGACGTGTATAATGTGTCAGTGTATTATACAGTATTACACCCTGTCATCAGTATATAATCTATAGAGGACGGACTCT